>NC_056628.2:18087575-19287575 GCF_002870075.4 Lactuca sativa | reverse complement strand
ATATATCACCCTCTCGTCAGCTATGGAAACTCTCAAAGGCCAACTCAACGCCTCACGACTAACACTGATATGCTGACTAAAAGCCAAAGATACAAAAGACCGACTCGCACCCGAGTCAAATAACACCAAGGCAGGTACATAATTCACAAGAAAAGTACCTACGCATAACATAATATAAGCATAATATTTCAACATCAAAATAAATACACGAAAGAATACATACCAGCCACGACAGCGGGCGCTGCGCGGACCTCCTCCGCGGTCAGCTAAAAAGCTCTCCCTTGTGCCCTCGGCACCTCGGCCTTCACTGGCCGACTCTTGGTAGCTCTGATGGGGGCAGGAGCAGATCCCTGAGGTGCTCCCTGAGATGATCCTCGCAACTGCAGACACTCTGCCTTCCGGTGTCCGGTCTGATTGCAGTGAAAACACACCGCAAACCCCTTGGGGCAGTCCTTGGCCATGTGCCCCTCCTTGCCACACTTGTAGCAAGATCCCGCTCTACAGACTCCATCATGACCCTTTCCACACTTCCCACAAGTGCGGCCCCTCTGGCTCCCTGGTTTGGGATCAGCGGGCTTGGCCCGCTTGGCTGCCGGCTGAGTCTGTGTCGGTCGCCGATCCCTCCCCTGAGACTCTGCCTCCTCCCTGGCCTGAGTCTCTAGCTCAATCTCCCTCTTCCGGGCATTTTCCTGAAGCTCGGCAAATGTCCGGTAGGAGGAGTTCGCCGCGAACTCCCGAATGTCTCTCCTCAAAATACTCAGATATCGGCTCATACGTGTCTGCTCGGCGGACACGTGCTTAGGGCAGAACATCGCCCTCTCATGGAACATCATGGTAATCGTCGTAACAGACTCAATACCCTGCTTGAGGGTCAGAAACTCCTGGGCCAAACGCTCCCTCTCCACCTGGGGAACGTACTCATCTCGGAACATGGCATTGAACCTCTCCCAGGTCACTGCCGCAAGCTCAGCGGGCATAAAGTGAGCCGTCACAAACTTACACCAGTCTTTCGCTCCCAAGCGAAGCTGGTTCAGCGCGAACCGAACCTTCAAATGCTCAGGAGTTGAGCAAGTGAAGAAACACCCCTCCATGTCAGAAATCCATCTCATAGCCGCCACTGGGTCCTGGGTCCCATCAAACTCTGGTGGTTTTGTGTTGCTGAACTCTCGGAATAGCAACGCATCACCACCCTGCGGCCTCGCGGCAGCAATAGCTCCGGTGGCCGCCGCAACAGCAGCCTCAGAAAGAGAGGCATAACGCTTGTCAAAGGTCTCAATCAGCGTGGTCTTAATAGACCCGAACATCTCTGGTATCTCTGTCCTGATGGCCGCAGCCACCTCCTCGTGGATGATCCGGCGGATCTCCTCATCACTGGTCTCACTGCTCTCAGGCATCAGACGTGTCCTCACCATGATCTACCTCTGAAATACAACATACGATAAATTAGAATCCATTCGAGCATACTCACACTCGACAACTCATCCCTCCTTGATCCTTGGTATTCCAAAGATTCTTACTTGGGATGTACACCGCTCCGGTGCTTTCAGTAGTACGGGCCCAATACTACTGTCCACACCGTATCAGAATACACCCCAAGTCCTCTTCTTCGGGTCCCAAATTCCAAGTACTCTATCATGCACAATCCACTCTCTAACAAATCTCTCATAACCCCCTCGCTGCTACCAACTCACTCTCAAGCATCTCATAGCAGCTCACCTCTCCCTAGGCTAAGGCATCACAAATCAGGCCACTCTAGTCCTAATAGGAGTACCTAGCCTACTCTAGCATGAGAATACATCATATCAATATCAATATCACATAACATGAGGGTATTTTGGGAAATCACCGTTCGGGCGCGGACTGATCGTACACACAACTCTGCTATGCGTTCTTCCAAAAATCTTTTATTCTTTTTGAAAATACTTCTCAAATCCTCAGTTTGAGTTCAAATACGCCCGAAGGTGTACTCGAATCCCTCAAACCAAGGCTCTGATACCAACTTGTAACACTGTGAATTTCAAAATAATTTTTTGCATAATATAAAAACATATTCATTTAATTTTCATAAAAACATCAATGTTTCAAACTCCAATCCATGTCATACAAAAATCCCAAGATCATATATCATAAAAATCTCATGTATGTGTACTGATCAAGCCGGCGCCTTCCCACGGTCATCACTAGTACCTGAAACAAATAACACCAACACTGTAAGCACAAAGCTTAGTGAGTTCCCCAAAATACCACACATAACACATATTAGCCACTCGAGGCTATAACTCTGTGGGTCCGTAGACCCTACTCTGTGAACCCACTGGTTCTAACTCTGGAAACCTTCCGGTTCCAACTCTATAAACATGCACAGCATAATTCACATAGAAATAATGCAGTACAACACATAACATACATGTAGCATACAAATACTCTATCACATAACTCTGATTACCTACTCAAGGTAAAATATAGTGAGAAGACTCACCTCGCGTATCTCGATAACTCGCAAATCCCGAAAATCACTCGCGCTCGATCCTCCGAGCTATAATCCTCCTATGACACAATATATCTCTAATTAACACTTCCTCAACTAAGGTTGACTACCCCCATCGAGTCAACACTGGTCAACTCTGGTCAACGTTCAACGGTCAACTTTGACCGGACTCGGCAAGTGCACTAGAGCGACTCGGCGAGTCTATACGTGTTCACTGACTCCCTAGGATCATCTCTTGACACGTCGAGTACTTCCCTGACTCGACGAGTTCCACCTGGCATGAATCGCGGGGCCACCACGACTCAACTCGCCGAGTCTCAAGAACAACTCGGCGAGTTCCAGCTCGACTCAGTCCACTCGACAACCCCTTCTGACTCACTGAGTCAACCCCTTAACTCGGCAAGACCACTCGCTGAGTGGTTAAGGACAATCTTCATGCTACTCGCCGAGTCTGTTCTTCAGACTCGACGAGTCCATTCCATGCATCAACTCAATCTCGCTCCTGAGGTCATATCCGTTCCATTAACTCATAGATCCTGTCCTTCCAAGCACATTCATCACGTAAAGTCCCAATCTTGGCTACCATGCAACGCCTACAAGGCTTCTTTTGGTGAAATGACATCTAAAATGGTAACCTAAGCCCCCAACTCAAAAGGGAAAGCATAAAGCAGAGCATTTGGGACTCTCTGGACCTACTAAGGTCCAGATCTAGGTACCATTTCCCCATGGGACCTCTCACACTCCAATTATAAGGCAAACAATGCATGAAGAAACCCTAGATTTGACCCTATCCATAAAAACATGAGAATAAGCTCTGAATATTACCTCAAATAGCTTCCTTTGCCGAAATGGAAGTAGATCCAAGCTCCCCAACTCTCCTAGCTTGGCCTTCCTCTTCCTTTCTTGCAAACACACACAAAGATGGCGAATAATGGCCTGTTATCTCACTCACAAGGACTCTCAGATGCTCTGGTGCTCTCAAGGTCGAAGGTAGTCGCAATGAAGGGGTATAAGGTCCTTTAAATAGGGCTCAAGGCCGAGAAATTAGGGTTTCATTAAACAGCGTCGACTCGCCGAGTCCACTCTTGGACTCGCCGAGTCCGGACGCGAACCCGCGTCCAAATCCGCGATCATACTCGGCGAGTCTAGGCTCCAACTCTCCGAGTCTCATCACAAATTACCAAAAATAAATAAATGAATAATACCTGGGAATCCGGGCTGTTACAGATCCACCCATTTTTGTGGTCTTTTCTTCCATAGCGTCGAGCTTTGCAATTACTGTGCTGATAGTATCTTGACCTCCATCTTTACTTGAATTCCCTCTAGCGAAATCCTCCTTTGAGTTATAATACTCTCTTGAATTCCTAGCGAATTCTTCAATCAAATATTTATTTGTTGCCGGATTCTTCTTTGTCATGGGCCATTGCGAGTCTAAAAGTTGACAAGTCCCCACATTGATTCCATCATAAAATATCGAGATTTCTTGTTGTACATTGAAGTCATGTTGAGGGAAATGTCGTAACAATCTCTTGTAACGTTCCCAAGCTTCGTATAATGACTCCCCTTCTAATTGTTGAAAACTCTGGATATTTCTCTTAAGCTTTGCCACTTTTGAAGGAGGGGTAAACTGGTTGATGAACTCGGTCTTAAAATCAATCCATGTCGTGATTGCTCCAAAGGGAAGTGATTTTAACCATTCTTTTGCTTCACTCTTCAACATGATTAGTAAAAGTCCAAGCATCACAATATCTTCATTCAATTTTGGTGCATTAAAATAATGTGAAATCTCCACCACCTCTTCTATATGCTCATAATCGTCCTCGTGTTCCTTCCCATAAAAAGGTAGTTCCTTTAACATATTAATAATGTGCCCCGGAAGTTCAAACTTTGTCGTGGTTGGGATTTTTGGTGGATCAAGACCCCATCTTTTTTCGTTCCTCATATATCTTTTGTACTCTTCCAATGACATGGTCGTGATGTCCCCTATATTTCCTGCTAAAAACACTAAAAAAAACGCGTAAAAAGGAACAAAAATTAAAATAAACTAAAACTAAAACTAAAAACTGCCTGGAACGTGACCACGACGTGGCCAAGGTTCCCACGACGTGGTTGATGTTTAGACGAAAAAATAAAATAAAATAAATGCTGAAAAATAACTTTTTGCGGTTTTTAACCCACAAAAAGGATCGAATAACTAAAAGTAATTAAATTAGAAATCCAATAAGTCGTTCACCGGCAACGGTGCAAAAAAATTTGATGTGCACAAATTATACCTATCTAGTTTTGAATTTATAACCTAACGAACTTAACTAGATAGAACGCACTTAGACAGTGTACCTAGTCGAATTATAGAATAGTTTAGGTAAGTTGGGTGTTGATAACAGGGAACGGTATTTAATTAATAAAATAACTACTGAAAGCTAAACTAAGAAAAACAACTAAAATGGGGGTTGTATCTGATTTTACAAGTTCAGAAAAACTTAAGCACTCAACTAAAAACGACTATAATCAATATATTAAAAACACTTTTGTTTAGTTTCGAATCCACCTTTTCCTATGGTTAGTTCTTATTTATATGTTAATAAATTTGGTTACCAATTTATATGTAATTAGAAATTTGGTCAAATCTACTAATATTTTCACCAATTCATGTACTACTTTGTAAGGTCCTACACAAGCAAACACAAAATTAGTTATTAATTATAATTGGGCTATGTAAGATTTGTTAAACACAATTATGGTCACAATTATGTTCTCTAACACAATTAAATTGTTACCTTTATCACTTAACTAAGATGTGGTCAATCCTAGCTCTAGCAATTTAATGGTGACTAAATCACTAGGTAATCAAGTTCATGTAATTTAATGGTCACTAAGCTAAACTACCCTTGAAATTATGTAACAAAGTTACAAACTTTAACATGCTAGGTAGTGATAATCAAACACATGCATAAAAGAAATTCATATAATCCAAAAAGTAAGAAACTAACTCATAGTTTTAGGTTTCATCTAACTAAATGAAAGAAAGGGTTTTTAGCCCATAATCACAGCTGGTAAACACATAAACATAAGGAAAACTAGACTAATCATGATTAAACTAAGCAAACTGAATGTGGAGATGCGAATCCTTGCTCCAATCTCTTTATCCTTTGATCTCTAGTTGAATTCTGCCCTCAAAGGGGTCTTGGAAGGGTATTTTTTCGTTAATAGTCGTAACCTTCAACCCCCACTCTCTCTCTCTCTCTCTCTCTCTCTCTCTCTCTCTCCTCGAATCGACCTAATGTCTGAGATATATATAGTTACCAAAAATCTCGACACCACGACGTGGTCCTCAAGTTTATCGCGTATTCTCCAAGTCGGCGTCAAGAATCGCCAAGATTCCATTCACCACATCGTGGTGGAATCACCACGTTGTGGTGATTGGAAATCCGACTTTTCTTAAAACAGAGAAGTCGTCCGAAATTATGTCTAGTTTTTAGATCATTTTAAATCACCTTAATCAAAGTTATGAGTCAGGAGATATGGTCAAAATACTGACGAGGGGTCAAGCTGTCCAACAACATCCTTTATGTATCTTCTTCTTTCTTAAGCTCACATTTTCCTACTTACAGTTTCCATATTGCTTCCGAGCATGTCTTTTACTCTACATAACAAATATTAAACATAATAAGTACCTTTTGTTCTATAATAAGCATAATTATAGCTATAACTATTAAGATATGATGTAAAAAATATATATAGATATGCACATATCACTTGGTAACCAGAAGATTCATAATGATCCTATAGTTTACCTTCTATAATGGAAACATGAAATTCATATATCTCTGGTGGTTGATGAATCCTATTAAAACTATGAATGTCGGGTGTTTAATCCTTTTTGTACCTCAATAACCAAGTACACATGCCCAATATCTTTTTCATTTTTCCAAGATTACATTTCTATTATCATTTTATTTAACTAAGGTCCAAGTAAGATAATACATGTATACAAGTTCTGAAAGCGTGTATATACAACACATCATAATCTCCTATTTATGAACTCGAGTTACAAAATAGATACTTAAATACCATTTTTATAAGGTGTTGCATGTTATCACTAAGGAATGCCAATAATAAATAACATGCAAGAGTAAACCTTGACAACTGTATATGTTATTGTTCATCGTTGTGTTTGGCTTCCTATTGGTTATGAGGAAATTGAATCCGTTCAACCATATATTCTTATGGTATGTCATTGCTCGCCGTTGTGGAACAACATCTGTAAGTAATGGACTTGTAATTGATCTTAATTCTTGTATAATTAGTTTCTATACATGGTTGGTTCGATACTTTTTTTAAATAAAGAAAAACTGTCTTAATGTGGTGGTGCAAAACTAAGTTATGGGTTATATAGCAGTGCCAAAAAGTATTTGTCTTTAAAGCTAAAAACCTCAAAGACTCACTTCTTTAGGGCATCCACAATGTGTTGAACCACATAGAGTCAAATAGATTGTCACATCATCATTCTATGTTCCATATAACTCAGTTAAATTTTTCTATAATATACTGAACTCTACAAAGCTCAATGGAACACTACAAAAGCTCATTTATCATATCCATTTAATAATCAGAAAATTTTCATTTTTCCAATTGAATAGTTTTATGACCATTGAACTCTGTAGAATTCAATGGATTGTCATATCATTATTTTATATTTCATACAATGGTGATTGAACACCAAATATATTAATGCCAAGATGGCATCTCATGTATTTCACATGATAGAGTTTTATCCATTGAATGACAACTAGATTTGTCATGTTATTCAACTCGCTTATTGATCTTGCAATTATGGAGACTATAATGACATTAAGCTCATTTTACTTTCACATCTCTAATATATATGGATGGAAAATGTTTTATTCTTATGTTCTTGCTACTAGGCATGTTTGGCATGAACTTTTAAGAGCTTTTAGTTTTTTTAAAAAAAAACTTGAATATTTTATTTTCGTTTGATTTTTTACTTTTAAAAAAAACTTTGAATCCAAAGGGCATCTTTGGCAAAAATAGTTGTTAGCCGGAAACGGGTAGCGGGTAACTGGTAGCGGGAAGATCTAGCTTTTATTTGTTATATGAGTGTTTGGCAAAAGTAGCTGGTAGCTTTTGAAATATATAAAATTACATAAAAGAACAATTGATTATATATATATATATATATATATATATATATATATATATATATATATATATATATATATATATATATATGGGTAATTATGGAAATTGATTTTAAAAGCTCAGTAACATTTTGTTAAAGGCTATATGAAGTAACTTTTAGATTTGGAGCATTTTGTTTAAACTAAAAGCTAAACGCTCGTACTGTCAAATGAAGCTTTTTGTATAAAGTAGAGCGTTTTGTCAAAAGCTAAAAAGCTAGAAGCTTCCAAACGCTTCCAAAAGTTATGTGCTAAATACGCCTAAAAGTTAATTCAAATAGCTTCTTGGAGCTTTTAGCTTTTATTTTTTAATTTGTTTTATATATTTAAAAGTTAACAACTATCTTAGACAAACTTTTATATATAAATAAAAGGTACAACAAATTCTAGCTATCCTCATATAAAAAAACTACATGGTAGTTGTATACTTTTACTTTTACTCGAATAAATAAAAATAATTTTTACCACTTGTAACATTTTCATGCATTTTGCCACATGTATTTTTGTGGTTAATTCTTAGAAATTAATTTTTAATTGTCATTTTATGGTAATTTTCAATTTTCTTAATTAACTATTTTAAATTTTAGGTTATAGAAAGAATTAACGTGTCATTAATTTGTTTGTTTATATTTTCAAATTTTAATTTTAATATGTTTTCTTCAATATACATAATTCAAAATTAGCATTTTCTTTCAAAGTTTATTGTCATTTTAGACCAAAATAATTTACATAGGAAAAATAATCTAACTTTGTTTATTTCATTGATAAAACTAAAAAAATATTTGGTTAAACCACAAATATGATCAAAATATAATTATTTTTACATAGTTTGTTTTATTAGTATAAATTGAATTATTTATTTATTTATCATTTTGTTAGCATTTATTTTAAATTTTTATTTTAAAAATACTTAATGTTTACATCTTTATATTTAATATTTTTCTTAAAAAAATACTTATATTTATATATTGAGTAAATTTTTTTCAATAAACTGGTGTACTTGTCTCACACTTAGTTGAAAACTAACTTTTCAGCGTCTTTTTTTCTACATTTTACTGTTTCGATTAGGTTTAATTGAACATACCAAGGAACAAGTCTAAAACTTCAATTACTACAAGCAAATATTATGTTTTTCTTGAAACTTCCAACAGAAGAAAAAAAAAAAAAAAAGAAACGAGAATTGTAAAGTTTGCCTGGCGATTAAACCTAACAAAATCAACTGTAATAAGCAAAAAGGACTATGTAATTAAGCGCTTAAAACACGATAATAGGGTGAAAATATATAAGTTGAATTTTCCCATTATCGTCCATGGACTTGCTAGCTTAACATTACCCATGCCAAGGTAATTGATTTTGGTTCTGGCTATGATTATCTTGTTGCTGTTGTTGCTGCTGCTGCTGATGATGATGATAGGGTGAAGAAGTGCTTAACTGATCCAAACCAGCCATACTGAGAAAATGATGATCAACAGTATGAGGTGGAAATCCTGTAAGTCCCAAGAAATCCCTTGTCAACTCATCGTTTTGACCACCGCCATTTGCTTTACTCGGGTTCAGTGCTGCTCCGCCTGACGCTGATATAAATGCTTCTTGAAAGCCGGTACTGTGAGCACTCTTTGTTGAACTCATCATGCCATTATAAGCCTCTTGAAATGCAGTTGACATTCCAGTTGTACAAGCCAAGGATTCAGTATGAAGCAGATGAGAGTGAGCATGCATAGCATTGGTTGTGATTGCATCGGTTTGGTGGTCGAAGCAACCCGTGTTCACGTTAGCAAACCCGCCACCTAATCCCAGCATCCCTTGTTGTTCATTATCACTTGAAGACAAATTTCCAAGACCGGAAGCGTGATGATGAGCTGTTAACAGTGATGTAGGTGCACACATGTGATCATGATGGTGGGGCCCACTTAGAATGGACTGGTGCTGTTGCTGTTGCTGTTGATGTTGCTGTTGCTGTTGCTGCAGTGACATGACCATGGCAGTATTGGTACCAGTTGCAGGCTTGCTCATGGTCACACCCATCTGAGCTGCCTTTTGGAGCAATGCGGTGGCAGACATGTGAGGAGGAGAAGAAGGAGAAGGAAGATGAAGATTATTACTTGAATTGTTATTAGGGGTAGGGTTTTGTTGATGATGATGAACAAACCAGGATGGTAACTGATGATTTTGTTGTAAAGTATTCGTCATGATGTTTGAATTGAGTTGTGGGTGTTGTAGGAGATGTTGAGGTTCAGTTTTGAGTGGGAAAGTCATTGGCAAATGGAGAGGAAGGTGATTTGATGAAAGTAGTAAGGATGATGATGATGAAGATCTTGCATTTTCTCCTGCTAAAGCACCACAGAAGGCTCTGTGAGTAATGAAGCTGTCCCTCCTGTCGTCATGATAGAGATGGAACAAAAAAGAAACAAACAATTTAGCACTCTAAACAAAAAAACGAAACCCATTTATTGTATGTGGAAGCTTAAAAAATCGTAGCATAACACTGTTCTCTCTTTCTCTCACTCACACACACTTCAAAAATCTACAGTATATCATAATATGGATTATTCCACTCGTGAACTTTTATTAAATACTATATATCTTGTTTATTAAGAATTATTAGACCATTTTACCTTGAGAAAAGTGTGCCACAATCACATCGATATTCTCGTGTGCCACAAATCTTGGAATGAGCTTTCCAGTCGGATTGAACAGCATATCGCTTCGAACACTTCTCGCATTTCCATTTCTTCTCGCCATGTTTTCTTGAGAAATGTTTTTTGATACCAGTGAGGTCTCCAAGTGCTCTTGCGGGTTCATGGTGGACACAACTGGGTTCTGGGCATACATACACCTTCTTCCTAACCACCTCTTGTTTTGATCTTTGCTTCAGCTTCCATGGCAGATTGTGACCTCGTCTATGCAACTGAAGATTCTGATCTCTTTGAAACCCTTTGTTGCAAATCTCACATACAAATCTGTTTGTTGCCATCAGTGATTTTGGAGACATAGCTATCACCTCAGCCTCTGGGTCTTTAAGATTCAATTAAAATGATGTAATTAATCAAATAAAGAAATGGTCTTTATATATATACAACACTTTCAATATATATATCAGAAGGTAGATGCCAAGATGAAGATACAAGATCGATAAATATACGTCTATATTATATTAACATTGACGTATGTACATGGATTTGATAAGAATCAAACAAATAACATATGATAACCAACATGGTTTACCTGGATTGCCTGGAAGATTTCTCTTTTTCTTGTTGGTTTGCGTTTGATTGTCGGAATTAATTGGCACAGAAGCTAAGGAGGACTGTTGCATCTGCTGTGGTGGAGGGTACATAGTACCAACTTCATTCTTGTTACTTGATGAAGATAGGCTTGCTTCATTTGATGCTGATGTTAAGTTTGACATACTGTCATCCAAAAACATACCCTTCATCTCTCTCCTCTCTCTTTTTTTTTTTTTTTTTTCCTCTCTCTCTCTAGGTTATTAAATGAACTGGATTAAACAAAAATTCCTTTTAGCTTTCGCTTTGACTCGATATATCAGAAAGATTGACTGATGATACTTTTATCTTCTTTGAAACCCATGTTCTACGGATCTGAATGACAAGAAATTAAGCCTAAATAAGAAACAAAACATTAGAAGAGCTTTTTGTTCTTGATGAATCTAAGATAAGTTAAGATACAACTAAAATTCAAACGCCAAAAGTCTGGACCTGGCAGGCAGTTACCAAACTTCTTCTTGTCCGAGATATATAGTTATAAGCCAACTCTCCAAGATGATCCAACACAAGAATCCATACGCTCAAGTACAAATTGAGTTACCAAAACAAAAACAAAAATCCAATCCGTACAGGTTAAGAAAACAAGTTCATCAATACTCTGTGTGTGTGTATGTGTGTGTGTGTGTGTGTGAGAGAGAGAGAGAGAGAGAGAGAGAGAGAGAGAGAGAGAGAGAGAGAGAGAGAGAGAGAGAGAGAGAGAGATGTGGATGAGAACGTATCCCTAAATTTGGACCTCTTTGATCAAGCGGGCAGCTCGAACCTATCAAAATGGAACCAAAAAACCAAAAGGCAACCGCGATTCTGAAGTTGCATGTTTTTGTCCTATCCTTTGTTTGCTTCTCATTCAAAAATAAACTCATATACATTATTGGCTTTGCTTTTTGTGATGTACAATTACTACTTTCTCCCTCTCTCATATAAAAATTTATGGCACACTTAAAAAATGAAAATAGTATGTGAACAAATCATTAATATTGATTGAGAAAGAAAGTAATTATAAATTTTAATTTAAATAATCGAAAAGGCGTTATAATTGATATCAAATATCAAAAAGAGATTTGTAATACTGTTTCAAGCAACTTTTTGGACTTTTCTATTGCTCTTGTTCATAAAAGTTGAAATAAAGATAATAATGGATTCAAAATTTTTGCCATCAATATCGAAAGGAGTACATAAGAAAAGGGAGTGAGCTTTTGACACACGAAAGTCCACCTTCACATCCATCTTTTTCTTTTTTTGAAATTAAAGATTTTTTTTTGCCTTGGTATTAATTCTTTTATGCAATAAAAACAAATATATTGAGCATTACATACTAGGTTATAGTCATATTAACTATATGCTCTTCATTATATTCATTTACAGACAAAAACATAAGAAAAAAACAAATTGGTGTAAATATATTGAACATAACAATCTTTGTCAATGATTTATATGCAAGACAAAAAATAGGCCCTTTAAAAACGTAAAGCTTAATATTATTGTTGTCCAGTCAACTAATACTTTTTATTTCATTTGGTTATTAATTTTTTTCGATGTTAGTTTGGTAAATATCATTTAACCGGTTAAAATAGGGAAAATGTCTAATTTAGCCTCAGTTACAGCTAGTCTCGATTATACCAAGTATGTGTGGCATTTTTATTTTTAAAATTTTTAAAATTTTTAAAATCAAACTTAATTCATCTCGTAAATGTGAAACTTAATTCATTTTTAATTGATAAAACTGTAAAAATGGTCCCTGTGGTTGGCAAATTTATGCGTTTTTGGTCCAAAACGAAATCTTTGTGCACCAATGGTCCAAAATTAGATATTTCTATTGTTTTTGGTCCCTATACACTTAAAAAGACGGTTATGCCCTTATAATTTATATTATTCATTTTCTTTAATTGTTGAAATACGTAAACTAATTTAATTTGTAATTTTTTGAACTCAAAACAAAAAATAAAAAACAAATGACCCATTCCCCACTCTTATCATCTCCACACTCCATCACCTGTGTTTGGAACCACCATCAGCAAGCGCCGTTCTCGTCGGAGTTCACGTAGATCGCAACCACTACCACATTTTCCAGAGTCCTGGTTGTGAGACTCGCCATCCCCATCGTTCTCTCTCCCACTGTCTCGTTAGATTTAAAACCCCTCACCCTCATTAAAGCCACAAAAACTACCTTTCGCACCACCTGTAATCACCGTTGGAGCTCACCACCATTAAAACCACCTTCATCACCTCCATAACCTCCAACTCCATCCTTAATAACACCGTCTTTAACCCCTGCTTCAGCTTTAATTCAAACCTGCAATAATATTTGTGCTTAGAAAAAAAACAACAATTAAGATCAAATAAAACTCAGATTAACAAAAGGAATCAAATGTTGAATTTGTTGGAGCATGTGGAGGACGAAGGCAACATAATAAAATCAAGTGCTAAAACCAAGAACTCAAATTTGAAGCAGATTCGGTGATTGTCTCCTATGAATTCGACGTCAGATACTTCTAGGGTTTCACTGGTGTTCTCCCATTTGCAGTTTACTCTAAGAAAGAGGTTTCAGATCATAGATCAGAGTCCATTACTCCATAATCTGCTTCACCTTGATCAAATCCATCCTCTTCTTCCTTCAGCACACTTTCTTCCTCCAGCGCCCCTACTCTCTTTGTCCCAAACGTGTGTGCCTGTGTGTGTTTACTTCACTTATCCGCTTGAAGGTTACTCTGTAAAAAAGTACTCCATCAGGAAAACGGTACTCCAATGAAGACCCAACTAGAATGATGTCGTCTAGAAGAATGGAAGAGAGAGAGAGAGAGAGAGAGAGAGAGAGAGAGAGAGAGAGAGAGAGAGAGAGAGAGAGAGAGAGAGAGAGAGAGAGAGAGAAAGAGAAAGAGACGTGAGAGTGATGACATAGGTGGGTGGGGGTGTGAATTCTTATGGATTATTTATTTATTTATTTAAAAGAATAAGAAAATATTAAAAAAAAAAAACTATCATAAGGGTGTCAGTTTATGTGGGGTATAGACCAAAAGTACACAAAAATACCAACCATAGGGACCAAAAACACACATGGTTTATGAAATTAGACCACTGATGCACCAAGGTTTCGTCTTCGACAAAAAACACATAAATTTGCTAACCATAGGGACCATTTTTGCAATTTTGTCTTTTTAATTCCAAGCGGCCTTCTTCTTTGTATAGGATTGTTTTTTCTTCTGATTTTGTACTTAGGTGGGTGTCGGATAACTCTCTTTTATTTTTTGTTCCTTCTCTCTCCATAATGAATTAAGAACAGGGCTAGCAACTCTGAATTTGTGATCACCACTCGAAAACTCAAGTAAGAAGATTGTTGATATTGGGTTTGTTTTTCCTTCTGATTTTGCACTCACCACTATGTCTCTTTCTTCACTTGAATATGGTACATAGGAGAACAAGGTACAATTTGACTATTGGATTTTACATACGGGTTTATGAAGCAAGTGGAGGGGAGAAGAGGCTTTAATTTTATATATGGGTTTTATTTTTCCTTTGATTTATGTTATGAACTTTGATTACATCTGAGTTAGAGAAGCAAGTGGATGAGATACTAAGGGTTTGATTTTATATTTAGCTTTTTATTTTTCCTTTAATCTCTTTTTTTTAATGGCAAAATTATATTAAACTAACAAGGAGCTAGAAAATAAAACAATTACATGAAGTTCGAAGCAAAAACATGGTTATGAAGCCAAACAGTCAAACCTAACTTAGTTTTACTACATCTATTAGAAAGTATTATATACGATATCATCAAATAATAAACACTATTTTACATCCATTCAAAAGATTGTGACATTCTGAAAATTCCAAATGCACCAAAAAGTTGTCAAAATCGCAACATCGAAAACCTTTCAATGTCTTCCCCTCAAATTTGGAGGACATAAACCTCACTGCTGTGACATGTACGTAGATGTTCTGGATGCTAAATGATGGATCTGACTTGGGTGCTTGCCTGAGAACACAATCATAGAAGAACCATTAGAGGACGATCGGGTGTTCTCCCGGGACGTCGCTCCGAAGATCAAGTTAGTCTAGAGTGAGAGAGAAATCTTAGGGTAATCTTCGTGAGAAAGAAGATGGATCCCTTCCTTGAGACGGAAGAGATCCTTTTATACATGTTACTAACAGATCCTGGGGACCATCTCTCGTGAGTGTGATACATGGCCTCCTCTTACAGGGAGAGCTATTCAGGCTAACTAACTGCCAGGTGACGTCAGTTTTGGCGTCACCCGAACTATTTGTAGCTTTCTTATTGGTTCTGGAAGAATGGGGAGATCACATAGGATGTTCTTCCCTTGTGATGAGAAATGAGTTGTCGCTCTGGCTTTGGCTCTCTGGGGTCAAGACCGAGTCTCAGCCAACGCAGTAACGTCTCTGTTACATTTAATGTGGCCATTTGGTAACATTAACAAGTCCCTTAGACCACTAGGATTCTGCGTTCGTCGTGTAGCAGAGTTGTTCTAGTCTACTCATAGATAAGTAGCGAACTGCTATTGACAACTTGTGAAGTTGGCGGGGCGAAATCGCCATTGTTCGGTGGTTTCATCATGAGGACGGTTCGTTGCCTCATTGATTGCATTAAAACCCCAGTTCCTCTTGGCGTTTTCCTCATTTCCTTCTACTTGTTCTTGAGAAAAACCCTTTAAACCTTTCCTTCGTATTTTCCATGGCTACTACTCGTGTTTTAGGAAGAGATCTTACCACCAAGAAATGGGAGTCTCTCGTGTTCCAATTAGGGTTCGTTCCTGAACACGGAGTGCAAATTCCCTTGCCTAATGCCTTTTTGTACAGTCCTCCTGAGGGAAAAGTCGGGATCCCAATCGCCTTGTTTGAGGCAGGTCTGCGCTTGCCTACCATATATTTCTTCAACTTGATAATCCGGGAATACGAGTTTTCAGTAAGGGAGTTAACTCCTATCGCTATAAACAAGATAGTCAGCTTTGAACTCCTTTGCCGTGCACTAGGCCGCTTGCCAACCGTTCTTGCTTTCAAGCACTTCTTTAATGCCTCCACTCAGTCGGGGACTCGAACCCTTTCTCGCCATCGGGGAGTCCATACTCTTATCCATGATAAGAAGTCTAAGAAGACTGGCAAGAGAAATTCTTATGGGTGAACAACGATCTCGTGGTACTCAGTTACCCAAGGACTAAGGTGTACGTTGACCGTGCCCCCGTGTTGTTTGGCGCTGACAAGGAACTAGCTAACGCCCTTGAGAAGATCGACATCACCGGTGAAGATTGGCTTGACTGTTTCTTGGTTGTCGGCAGGATGAGTGTTGCTTGGAGGGCTCATGGGAAGATGCATGAATTCTTTGTTGAGAAAGAGAGTATCTCTTTTACTGTTCCTCTCTTCCCCCCCTATATGAAAAGATTGGCAAGTTATGTTTAAAGTAGTGCTTTGGATAAACCGGTATTGTATTTTGCTTTTACTAGGTGTGGAGGAGACTATTTCTTTGGAGAAAGCTCTCCGGGGTCTGTTTGATGGTGAGCTTCAGTTTCGCAACGTTGACCTGGTGAAGGCTCTTCCACCTCCTTTTCTGGCCAAGGACTCACAGTGACTGCCGGTTCTGACAGTGTTACCGGTGCTAGAGAGGATCCGAACCTACAGGACGTTGTCGTCACTGGTGCTTCTCAGAAGGATCCTACACCATCCAGGTCCCTGAGGAGTCTTCACCAGGTTAAGAGGCATTTTGCACTCTTGGAAGCCTATTCCGGTGGTCGAAATAAGGTAGCTAGCACCGGGCCCTCTCTACATAAGAAACATAATTTGAGTATCTTACTAGGGAGTTCCAAGGATTCCAACCGTGCTCCGATGAAGGTCCTCCGAAAATGCTGGAGGGGACACAAACTGGGGCAACTGAACTGCTTTGTCATACGGGAGAAAGAAGCACCAAGAAAACCAGCCCCGTTCCCACAATCGAAGGAGCTAGCACAAAGAATGGGTCTCCGCCTCCTTATAGTCTTGCCTCCACATCTTCTGGTAAAAACACAACCACCCCCTGCTGATGGGTTCTCATCCAGATACTTATAAGCCATCTTGGAGGCTAACTGCTCAGAATCTTATCTCCAATCATGACACCGCACTCGAGTGGTGTCAGCATGCATTTCCTCCTGCCACAATTGAGGCCCTAAATGTCCTATCCGACGAGCACATGGCTGATGGCTTAAGTTACGCTGCCGCTTAAGTGTCTTCTTATTTAGTCTTTTCCGCCGAACGTATCTCCGAGATGGAGACCCTCTAGTCCAACTCGGACAAGAGGGGCCTTAAATGCGAAGAACTGAAGGCCCAAGTGGCGAAGTTAGAAGCCAATAAGAGCATGTTGGAGGCTAGGAAGGAGGCAGTGTTACTTGAGAGGTCAAGCTTGGCGGATTAAGCGAAAAAGATGCTGAAAGAGGTGGAGGGCCTGAATGCTCGTGTGGGGGTCCTAATGTTGGAGAACGTAGGTCTGAGCAATCGTACGACAAAGCTGGAGGTTGATCTGGTGACCGAGAACGCCGCAAGGGGAGTGCTGGAAAGGAATATTTCTTAAATCCTTAGCGACGGGCTTGGTCGGGTTGTTGATAGGTTGATTGAAAGTCCACAATTCCTCCACGGATTGGTTTTTGTGAAAGAAGCTTGTGTCGTTACAGGTGTGGAATAGTGTAAAAGAATTGTCTGGGAGCAGGACTTAAGAGATGGAAGATGCCCCGGTGACCTTCACGGAGACGAAATTTGTTGTCCATCTTCGCTTGGGTGCCCTGGACATAGCTGGGCTTCGTAATCTCTGTCGGGAGTCTCATAGCGAGGAATCGGTTGACGGTTCAAGCTTTCCTTCTAGTTATGATAACACTCTTGTTCATAAGTAGTTTTGTGTTTGGCTTGTTTTGATGTCACCCCCTTTGACAATATTTTCCTTATTTGTTTGCTGTCTTTGATGCCCTTTGTAGCCATCTTTTAAGTCCGAGAGTCCGACAGTTTGAACAATGTTTGCTTTTTATGATTGTGAATGTTTATCTTTATCGCACACTCTCTTTTGCCTGATTAGTCTGTGTATGGTTTATGTTGGCCATAACATGATATTTACATAGGGTTTGTTTACACCCCTGGTTGGAGTTCTCTTGCTAGTGAACTCTTTGTGCTTTACTGAAGCTGGTCTTGAGAGATATTTTTCTAATTTGCTTCTTAAAGACCTTGGGTATAGCCAAGATCGTCATCTTGAGGCTCACCTAGTTTTGTTTAGTTTGTTTTTTATATTTGTGGAAGGTTATGAGCATGTTTTGGGAGGAAGGTTATGAGCCTTTCTAATGTGAAATCCCTAGCTACCTTCTTGTAACGATTTCACTCGTGTGACGTTGGATGATCAGTCCTTGTTGCCACACGGTAAATGTACACAACATCTTTGTTTTAGATTTGAATATAAGGAGCATCTGAATTGCCCTTTCTATTTACTCTAGCTTTGTTTAGAGCATAATATGACTAGAAATAGTAAAGTAATTTATGCTGATTACATTTACATATTAAAATTAACACAAAATGCATTAGCTAGCACTGGTTCTGCCTTTAACACTTGTTTTAAGAGTAGAAGGGGCGCAGGCCCTATGCATTCCACGTTCTTGTAATGTCGTGCCCGTCTTGAGCTTCTAGGATATAGGCACCATTCTTGTGTGCTTCTACAATTTTGTATGGTCCTTCCCACATGACACTGAGTTTCCCCAATGGTTCAGCACGACTAGACTCGTTCTTTCTTAGTACCCGTTTTTCGACATTGAAGTTCTTGGCCTGGACTTGGTGGTTGTAATAGTTCTCAGTCAATGATTTGTATTGTGCTTGGAACATCTGTGCTGCCTCACGTTTCTTGTCTAGCATGTCCATGTCTTGGCGTCACCCTTCTTCATTAGCCACCTCCTCGAAAATATTTGTTCGTAAGAAGCTAACAACTATTTCCAATGGGAGGACCGCCTCCATCCTATAGGTTAGACTAAAGGGCGTTTCTCCGGTGCTTGACCTTGTTGTTGTGCGATAGGACCATAGCAATTTCGGGAGCTCATCCACCCAGGCGGACATGGATCTGAGTAGCCGTTTCTTCAAACCATTGACTATGGTTTTGTTTGATATCTCTGTCTTCCTGTTAGGCTAAGGGTGTGCTACTTTTGTGAACTGGTGGTGGATTTTCTTGTCTTCACATCATTCTTTTAAGGGAATTCCTTCAAACATAAAGTCGTTATCACTTATAAGGATCCTAGGAGTTCCAAAGTGGTCCAAGATGTTCATTGTCATGAACTTTATCATCTACTTTCCAGTGACAGTGGCCAGTGGTTCCACCTTTATCCACTTGGTGAAATAGTCCACGACTACGAGCAAAAACTTTATGCCTCCTGGAACTGGTTGAAATGGTCCCACTATATTGATCCCCCATTGGTGAAAAGGCCAAGGGATAGTGATGCTTGTCAGTGGCATGGCCGATAGATTTTGGGAAGGGACGAATGCTTGGCATTCCTTGCATTTCTTGGTTAAGGCTGTGGCATCGTCGTATACGTCCGGCTAGTATACTCCTAGGCGAAGTATCTTGCCTGTAAGTGCACGAGCGCCTTCATGTGCTGCTGTGTCCTCTGAATGGATTTCTTCGAGAAAAGTCTGCCCCTCTGTCCTAGAAATGCACATGAGCCATTGGCTTAAATATCCTCTTCGTTACAACTGATTGTCCCTTAATGCAAAATGTGGTGCCCTGACTTTGACTTTTCTCGCCTCCTGTGGATTGTCTAGAAGCACGCAATGGTGAAAGTAATCAACAAATGGTTTTGTCCATTATATTGGGGGGGGGGGTGATATCGTATTGACTTGTTGGTTATCAATACTCCTTTTCAGAAGTACTTTAACCAACACTTTCTTTGTGAGATGATCATACGAGGTGGATGCCAGTTTGCTGAGGGCGTCTACCCTTTCATTTTCTCCCGAGAGATTTGCTTTATTGAAAAACTTTTGAACGTGTTGGCTAAATTATGGACCGTGTCTAGATATTTCTCCATCCTAGGATCCTTTGCCTCGTATACTCTGTTTATTTGATTTGTGATAAGCAGTGAATCACTAAGAGCTGTTAGTTGTTTTCCGCCAACCTCCTTGGCCAACCTTAGTCTTGCCAGGAGTGCCTCATACTCTGCTTCATTGTTAGACACTTGGAAGTTGAACCGTAGTTTGTAGGTGATCTCTTCACCTTTGGGGCTTTATAGGATCAGGCTTGCACCTGAGCCTTCGTTGCTTGCTGCACCATCGATTTACAACTTCCAAAGTTTCTTGTCGGCCTTAGGCTCTAATGAGTCAACAGAGATTCTCATCGGTACTCACTTGATGGTATCTGGGATTTCAACCAGGAAGTTAGCAAGGGCCTAGGCTTTGATGTTGGTTTTGGGGTGGTATTGGATGTCATGTTCACCCAAATCTATGGCCCACTTGGCTAGGTGCCCAAACTTTTCCGGCCTTAGCAACACTTGTTTAATTGGGTAACTTGTTAGAACCTCCACTTTGTGGGCTTGGAAATACCTCCGTAAACATCTCACTGCATAGACCAAGGTGAGGACCAGTTTTTCCAAGGCCGAATAATTTACTTCTGGCCCTTGTAGGCCCTGCTGACAAAGTGAATGGGGATTTGCTTGCCTTCCCTTTCCACCGCTAACACAGACGCTGCTAAGTACATCTGTAGAGTTTCCCCTGGAGGTGGGCAAGCGAGAGTCGGGAGTTGCTACAGTGCGTCTTTCAATTATTGCAAGGCCATATCCACTTCCTTTGTCTATTTGAATTGCTTTTTGTCTAAGCATCCTTTGAGTGTTTGGTACAAAGGAAGTGTCTTCTCTGCGGATTTGGGAATGAACCTTCCAAGAGCCGTTAACCTACCGTTAATCTCTTGTACTCCCTTAAGTTTGTGGGGAGTTTTCGACTCGAGGAACTCTTGTATTTTAGTGGGATTGGGTAGAATCCCTTCCCTGGTCACCTGATAGCCAAGGAATTGCCCTTCCTCGACTCCCAAAGTGCACTTAGTCGTATTTAACTTCATCTGCGCTTTGACTAGCATTTGGAAGGCTTCTTCCACGTCTTGGAGTAACATTTCTTCATTGCAACTTTTAATTTACATATCGTTGACATAGACTTCGATATTCTGTCCAATTTGATATGCGAATACCTTATCCATCAACCTCTGGTAAGTAGCACCCACGTTTTTGAGCCCAAATGGCATTTTCTGATAGCAGAAGGTGCCCTTTTCGATATGGAAAGTTGTTTTTGCTTTATTTTCTCGCTTCATCTGCACCTAGTGATAGTCCTTATATGGGTCGAGGAAACATTTCAATCGAAACCCTTCAAGCAATTGGACTTTCTAATCGATCTCCAGGAGAGGATAACAATCCTTTAGGCAGGCATTATTGAGATCTAAATAATCCATGCACATTCTTCGTGCCCCATTGGCTTTCTTTACCATGACCGGGTTTGCTATCCATGTGGGGAACCCTACCTCCCTGAGTATGCCAGTACTCACCAGATCGGCGACTTCTTCGTTAATAGCCCTATTGCGGTCTGCCTCCTGTCTTCTCGTCTTTTGTTTTATAGGGTTATTCTTAGGTGGTGCTATGTTAAGGCTGTGTTCTATGATCTGTCGATCGATGCCTGTTAGATCCGCTGGCTTGATGGCGAAGACTGTTGAGTATTGCCTCAGGATCACCACTAGTTGTGCCTTGGTTTTGTCTGTTAAGTGGGCACTGATTCGCACGAGCTGCTCTGGATACTTCATGTTTATCTGGTGTTGCTCGGTGGAGCATCCTTCCTTGGACTTCTTTGGCGCATGCACGAGTTCTGGGGCGACAATGATTTAGTGGCAATGTTGTGCTCTAGTGTTTGTGCAAGGACCAATGCCGATCCATGGCGTCTGCTGAATTTAATGATGTCATGTATCGTCGATGGTACGTAATGCAGTAACGCGATTGTTGATCGTCCTAGCATAATGTTGTGTTCTACTGGTTATCGGATCACAAAGAACTCAATTGTCCTTGTGATTCGGTCCCTTTCGTCACGGCTGACTAACTTTAACGGCATCCAAATAGTTCCTAGTAGCCACAAGCTATGCCCGGTGAATCCTACTAATGGTTCACCGGCTGAGGGACAGAGCCCTTCCTTCCACGTGTCAGGTAGCTGCCAGAAACAATGCTCATAGAGTATATCTGAGCAACTACCATTGTCAATGTATATTCGGTGGACCTTTGTGTTATGAATAAATCTTGATATAAGGAGTGGGTCTCATGGATCCCAGTTTGACGGTCTGAGATCGCTACTCGAGAAACTAATGTTGAGTAAGTTTCTCGAGAGTGCCTTAATCTCGTTTTCTACATGGCGAGGTGCGTTTCTCTTATGAGAGTTAGAGATAGTAAATACATTAGTGTCGTCATAGGGATTCGTTTGCAACAGATTGGGATGTGATATCGCCATCTGAGGTGATGAGACATCCGATGATAATTGTTGGAAATTGCTCTGGAGCCTTGGTTCTACTGTTCTTATCATAATTGGTGGGATCTGTGTCATCGACACCTGGAGTGGTTCCTACATTCTAAACAGAGATTCTACTTCCATCTCAGATACTGTTGAGCTTAGATCCTTCTTATGCAAGGAAACAACGTCGTCTATTGGCTATATCACTCTGAGGATACGTACGGATGGCGCCAAATGTTGTGACATGTCTGTAGATGTTCTGGATGCTGAAGGATGGATTTGACTTGGGTGCTTGCCTGAGAACACAATCAAAGAAGAACCGTTAGAGGACAACCGGGTGTTCTCCCGCAACGTCGCTCCGATGATCAAGTTAGTCTAGAGTGAGAGAGAAATCTTAGGGTAATCTTCATGAGAAAGAAGATGGATCCCTCCCTTGAGACGAAATAGATCCTTTTATACATGTTACTAACGGATCGTGGGGATCGTCTCTCATGAGCATGATATGTGGCCTCATCTTACCGGGAAAGGTATTCATGCTAACTAACCGCCAGGTGACGTTAGTTATGGGCATCACCCAGGCTATTTGTAGCTTTCTCATTGGTTGTGGGTAAATGGGGAGATCACATAGGATGTTCTTCCCTTGTGACGAGAAATGAGCTATCGCTTCGGCTTTGGCTCTCTAAGGCCAAGACTGGGTCTCAGCCAAGGTAGTAACATCTCTGTTACATTTAACGTGTCCGTTAGGTAACGTTAACACCCACCAAATAGCAATTCAACTCCAAATATTCGTAATCACAGAGCACCCTGTAAAAAGATGGTCAATGGTCTCCACCGCATAAGAGCAAATCAAACAGATAATCGTCGCCACCATAATAGCCCTGGAAGATAATCTCTCTCCCTCTCATAGGGATACTCTAAAGTTGTATCCTTCAAATCAGAATATTGAGTTTAATGGGAACCTAATTATTACATCTAGTAATCATATCACCTGAAGTAATCAGACCATTATCCAAAAAAGTGCGAACCGAAGAGACTGAAAAGCTATAAGATATATTTAGAGACCACCCTAATCTGTCTGGTATAGTAGTAAGCTAAACGTCCTACATCAATCTAGAGAATGCATCCAACTAGGCCTGCTCAATACCACCCATATGCAACCATCTAAAATTATTAGCACTCTAACCTAAAGTAATATGGTATGTGATTGTAGAAGCATGATGGTTATCCATTGTGAACAACCCATGGAAAGAGACAGCAAGTGGGATGTCTCCCATCCAGATATCAAGTCAAAAATAAGTATGCGCCTCATCCCCTATCTATATAGAACACACCACCAGAAAATCAAAACCACGATCACTAAGATTAGATAACATTCGTGTAACGCTATTCCAAGGACCTATCCATTTTTTCTTCGAACTCAAAGAAGAAGCATGACCCTCCAAACTATACAAGCCTGTCACCACCCTGACCCACATTAAATATGGGTAATGAAAGAAATGTCATCACCAACAAAGAAGTAAAGCCCTATTATAAGTAAAGAGACTAACAACACCCAAACCCCCATCATCTCATGAAGCAAGAACCTTATCCCACCGAACCCAATGCATACGACAGTGATCTAAATCAACTCCTCAAAAGAAAGAAGCTCTTATCCTCTCCTATGATTTCAACACCATGATACGAACATGAAAAATGGACACCACATAGCTACCTAAGAACCCCCAAGACAGACTTAATCAGGTAAGACGTCCCCGAATAGAAAGACATTTTGCCTTATAACCTACCAATCTACTACTGAAGCGCTCCAAAATAGAAGACCAAGCTCCAACTCTAGTCATATTCTGACTAGCCCTCACTACCAGATGAGTGAAATGAAGAGTATCCAAGACACGCCCGATCTTCTATTCTATAGAAGAAACATGATCCACACTAACACCCACACTGGACAACTTAATCTTGAGTAAGTTGATTTTCAGACCTGAAGCCATAAAGAAACATCTAAGAATACAAACAATGTGAAGTGCATTCAGTTGATCCCATACAACCTTCAGATCAACATCATTAGCACAAATAAGATGAGACATATCAATGCCCTCAATGGAAATGCCCCTATAAACATCGGTCATACACACCATGGTCAATGTAACGTCCCAAAATTCAAAGTAAGAATTTCATTTTTCAAACAATAACCCATACAAACAAGTTGTTCCAAAATCAATCAAAATGAATATATTATTTAAAGATCAGAGTAATATTGAAGATTGCCAATGATAAAAACTTTGGTAGATGCGGTGTAGTCATGACGGGCCTTTCCCTTTTGTACAGGAAGTAGCTGAAACCATAAACGTAAAACTATAAGCACAAAGCTTAGTGAGTTCCCCAAAATACCTCATACCATACATATATAACAATTAAAACATAATTGTGTCTATTTCACCCCCTTCGATGTCTTTCAACCGATATTGGGTCTATTTCACCCTCTTTAGGTGCGTTCAACCGGTACTGGGTCTATTTCACCACCTATAGCTAAACATACAATTATATCAACAAAGTTACAAAGACAACATGCATAAACAGACTTAACATGGAATTTTCAAGAAGACAATTATCATCCTACTAACACAATTTAGTGGGTCGACATTGGTGCCTTCGACCCACAAGTATAGTGGAGGAAACTCACCTCCCAATCTGAAACATCGTTGAACATGACACTGCTGTGAATATCAGCTTTACCGATCACCTTATCATTGGAACATGCCCAAATTTAACTTATAATCAATATACCAAAAATTCCCCTAGGTCAAACTTGGTCAAAAATAGGTCAATGTCGAAAAGTCCAAAAAGTCATCAGAGTCAACTCAGCTAAGTACGCACGGCATACTCAACTTGTATGCTTAGTGTACTCAAGCCTTGACCAAAAACGGGGTGTTAACCTCGTACACCCTGCATATGATAGTGTACGCCCAACGCACATTTAGTCATCATTTCCTTTTATTAAGAGCTTAATCCCTTAAGCTCTTTTGTCCAAATGCCAGATCTCGTCCTCAAATGATGTCCTTAACCATAAAGTTTCCTACTTTATGGTTTTTCATGGCTATTAAGTGCTCAATACCAAAAACCCTAACTTCTTAACTCTTCAAGACATCCTATCTCATGCATGGAAGGAAACTATGTTTCAATATTACATTTTTATGGTTCCAAATGACTCCACAACGGATAAAGTTTCCAACTTTATCCATTTGAATTGTCCAAACACCTAAGATCTAGTCTTTAAGTCACCAAGGGACCAAAAGTGCATCTTTTTCAACTTAATCTATTAAGTCCAAGTCTCCAACCTTCGGATATGAATCAATATGATGTTTAGATTGATAAAGTTCCCAACTATATCCATAACAAGGTCACAAACTTTCAAGATCTAAACTTTATGCACTAAAGTGACCAAAAGCTCATAACACCAAAAATTAGCTATATCTAACAAATGCAGCATCAAGATTCACACATTGTACCTCTAGAAGAAAGATCAAGGTGAAAAAGTCTGGATCTACAAGCTCCAATGCAACCAACACTTCTTCAGTGAGCTACTTCTTCTCCAAGATGAACCAAGAACACTCCAAAGCACATAAAAACACCTTCTTTTTTCTCACAAGGCTCAAACTACGTTTAGTGTTTCAAGGGAGGGCGTTGGAGAGGTGGAGGTTGAGAATGGAAAGGGGTTGGGGAAGTTAAGCAGCTTAAATAGGGCTCAAACTGTGAAAATAGGGTTTGGGTACAGATCGTATATGTCCAACATACTCTCGGTACGCCTAACATACTCAGGAATACTCTAGTACACCCAGCGTACTTCCCCATACGCCCAGTATATGCGGCTTAACGCAAAATCGTCCTAACTTCAAACGATCATAACTTCTTCGTTTCAACTCTGATTTTAACGAACTTTATATCCAAGGAAAGGTACTGAGGAGATCTAAAACCCTATGACCATAGAACTAAAATCCTGAATTCATAATAGAAGTATGAAACACCACTTTTCCCATTATACCCTTCAGCTCCAAAGCACAAACCAAACTCTTGGTTCACATAATCTACATTAACCACATCCAAATGGGTCTAAACCTCTCCTTTCTTAAGGCCTGAAGCTTTATGATAATTGATCTTTGGGTCGCATCCCTGAACAATGCAACAACTTGAAATAGAGTGTTACAGTTAAAGCGACACGCTACCCTTCGATGGCCAAAACAAAAAGAAAGGGTGATAGAGGATCACGCTACCCGTTCATGAGAACTAAAGTTGTAGCCGACAAAAACATCTCTATAATCTAAACGAACTAAAACCTATAATATGCATAATCTACATCAGGTAATCCCAGGATAAAGAATCGTAGGCTTTCTCAAAATCCACTTTCATAATCAAAAGAGGTTTTTTAGAAACCTTGCTCCAAGCAACATTGTCGTTAAGAAGAAACAACATATCAAGAATTTGCATGCCTTTAATTAAGGCAGAGTGATCTATACTAACCACGGTCCCAATAACTTCCATCGATCTATTAGCTAAAGGTTTCGCAATAATATTATATTGGCAACCAATAAGACTAATATGTCTAAAATCATTGACATTCTTCAAGTCTCTAACCTTCTGGATCAAAGTAAAAAAACAAATCATTACACCCCTTAAAAATGGAGGAGTGAATATAGAAATACGAAACAAAATCACCAACTTTATCCTCCAAAATATCCTAATAATGCTTAAAGACACCAAAAGATAACCCATCTAGACCGGGAGCTTTTGTCGAGCCACAATACCACACCACCTGTTTAGTCTCATCACTAGTAAAAGGAGCATGAAGAAATGAAATATGAGACTCCAATAATGTAGTGAAATTAAGAGAATACGTAGTAGGTCGGGGATCTTTCTGGCTCGAAAAAAGACTAATAATAATCTATGAATTCCTCCTTCATACTAAATGGATCATCAATCTTTTGGATTAGGTGTCTAAGCCTATAACTATAATGGGTATGTACTCGACCCGAGAGTAGCATAGTCCATTTGGGTTGCATATAATCAGGACAATTTTTAGGATGGACTTTTGAGAAGAGGTTATATATGATTTATTAATATATTAGTATGAAATCATATGATTTATTTAGTATTGATCAAGAATTAGTTTGGAATTAATTTAGTGATCAAAAGAGACTAATTAAATCTATAGGGACTAATTATGGTAATTAGTTATATTTATATGTGTTGGGCTTATGATCCATGCTGGACCAAGTTTATGTATGGATACATAAAGAGTTGGGCCACATAAACCAGGATCATAAAAATCCATTGGTATGGATTTAGGTTATACCCATGACCCTTGGAATCCAACATATAAATAGGTCACTCCATAGCCAAAATCGCCACTTATAGTTCTTGGAGCTCATGGAGTTGAATTTGGTGTGGAAGGAGTTCTCTCTCAAGAGCCACCTTTGTCCTAGGTATGTTGTGAGCCATTTGAGGCATTTCATAGTATTGGTGCTAAGCTCTTAAGGCCAAATACAACAAGGTTTCAAGCTACATAAAAGGTATGTCATCTTAACTAGTATTATATATTGTTTATGTCAACTACATGCTAGTTATAGGCTTAATGCTATGGAAACACCATTATATGTACAATTAGAGAAAACATAGATCCAAGGCATTTAGGGTTGTATATGCACCATAGGATGTTGTAGTATACAAAACCCAATAATGGTATCAGAGCCATGGGTTGTTTTCTATTATACTTGATGTTATTATTGGTTTTCGAAGCAAAAAAATCAAATTTTCTACATTCTGTCAGCAGGACTCGCCGAGTCCACTGGGTGACTCGACGAGTTACTTAAAGATTGTCTTGGACTTGTCGAGTACAGTAATGAGATCGACGAGTCGGCAGTCCGGACAACAAATTTCGAGGTTTTTGACCTGTTTTGGATTAGAATCATTACCACAAAATGTTTTTGTTCATAAAATTTGATTTCGTTGTTATGGTAATGTTAATTCTCTTCTAGTTATTAGATAATTGTCAAATTTTCATAACTTGTATTAGTTTATATGATTTGGCTAATTTTTGAAATTTGTTTGATATGAATTATCTTAATTTATGAGTTTGTTTTTTATTAATAGAAAGTCGTATGATGATAGTTATTGTTAAAATTTTGATCTAAAATATTCTTCATATGAGTTTTTGTTACTTGTCCTCAAGTTATATGAAAAGTCTCATTCAAGAATTTTAAAACTCATAGAGTTCCATAGGTTATGAAAATGAAGAGTCTTATTTTCTTAAATGATTTTAAAGTTTTCCATAACATGTCCTCAAGTTATGGAACTTGAAGAGTTTTTCATTAAACAACTTTAAACCCATAAGTTATGGAAACCAAAAGTTATTGAATTGTTCAAAACTTGCCCTCAAGTTTTGGAATTTGTAAAGTTAACCCCCAATGTATACTTTAATTCCATCCCTTAGAATTTTAAAAGTTTAAAATTCAACCCTTATACTATATATATATATATATATATATATATATATATATATATGTGTGTGTGTGTGTGTGTGTGTGTATAAGAGTAAAGTCAGTCTTACCGTTGTAACCTCCGGATTTTCAGGTATTATATTTTATTCTTTATTTTTGGAAGTTGTGAGGAGACTCGGCGAGTTGGTGTTTAAACTCGCCGAGTATGGTCGCGGATTCGTATCCGAGTTCACAGCTGGACTCGGCGAGTTCATGAGTGGACTCGGCGAGTCCATGCTGTTTAATAAAACCCTAATTTCCAGGGTTTGAGACCTATTTCAAGGCCCTTAGGTCCGTCATTTGCAGCTACCAAACCCCAGAGAGAAACCCTAAGAGATCTAGAGCGTTTGTGAGGAAGGAGAGGGCATTCTTGATCCTTTTGTTGATGTTTTTTCAAAAGGGAGGTGACCAAGGCAAGAGGAGGCTGAAGGAGGTGCGATTTTGGTGATTTCTGAGTTCTTAGAGACCATATTGAGGTATTTTGCTCGGACCTTCTTCATTTTTGGTGTTGATTCTTAGTGTTAGGGTTTTCTAACCCTTTTAGAGGTTGGATAAGTGGAGCATTTGGTCCCTTCTCGAGTCTATGTCTCGGATCTGGACCCAAAGAGGTCCAGAGACCTTAACCCTTGGAGCTTTATGAGTCATTTTGGAAGCCATGAGCTTGGGATGTCATTTTTGGGGCTAAATCACCAATTTAGACCATTTAGATGTTATATGACTGTCAAGGTTTGAACTTTACGTGATTATCATGCTTGGGAAGGCTAGATCTATGAATGTATGGAACAGATCTGACCTCAGGAGGCCTATGGAGTTTGTGCATGGCATGAACTCGCCGAGTCCGAAGAACAGACTCGGCGAGTAGGATGAGGGTTTCCCGTAAATCACTCAGTGAGTAGACTTGCCGAGTTGGGGAATAACTTGGTGAGTCAGGGAGAGTTAGGGGGACCGGAGTTCAAGGTGGAACTCGCCGAGTTGTTCTTGAGACTCGGCGAGTTGAGTCGAGGTGGCCCCGTGATTCATGCCAGGTGTGACTCGTCGAGTTAGGGGAAGTACTCGACGTGCCAAGAGAGGGACTAAGAGAGTCAGTGGAAACGTGTAGACTCGCCGAGTCGCCAAAGTGCAGTCGACGAGTTGGGTCAAAGTTTGACTGTTGACTTTTGTTGACTTTTAGGGTAGAGTATAGTGGTATTTATGAGAGTATTTACTTTGTGTGATTAGGCGGAGGCTAGATCACATTTCTACCGAGTCGGAGACTTACCGAGACACCTGAGGTGAGTCTTCTCACTATATGTTACCTAGAGTGGTATTATGTGTCGACCAGAGGGTCTTATGTGTTATGTTTGAGATTATGTGCTATGTGTTATATGTATGTTGTATGATGTTATAGACCGGATCTAAGGGTCCAACGATACAGACCGGGTCGGAGGGCCCAACGAGCTATAACCGGACTAGAGGGTCCAACGAGCTACGCGACTAGAGGGTCCCGCTGAGACACATCGACCGGAGGGTCGTATTATAGCCTCGAGTGGCATATGTGTTGTATGCTGTATTTTGGGGAACTCACTAAGCATTTATGCTTACAGTTGTTGTGTTATGTGTTTCAAGTACCAGTGATGAGCGTGGGAAGGCACTGACATGATTCGTACACACGCACATTGGAGTTTATATATTCTGATTTTGGGGTTTTGTACTGATACAATGTTGATACATTGTTTGTAAGATGATTGTGAATGATATTTTATGGTTTTTCAAAAGTGAACAATTGTTCAAATTTTACGGTGTTACAAGTTGGTATCAGAGCCTTGGTTTGAGGGATTCAGATACATCTTCGGGCGTATCTGAACTCAAACTGAGGATTTGAGGAAAATTTTGATAATGAAGTAAAATTTTTGAAAAGAGTAAAAAGAGTTTTGAGACAAACAGAGCAGAGTCGTGTGTACAATCAGCCAGCACCCGAACGGTGAATCCCCAAAAGTACCCTTACATTATGTGTTATGAGATATGTTATGTTACATTATGCATGCTAGAGTAGGCTAGGTATACATATTAGGACTAAAGTGGCCTGATTTATTATGCCTTAGCCTAGGAGATTTATGCTGCTGAGATGCTTTGAGAGTGAGTAGATAGCAGTTAGGAGCTCATGAGAATAGAGTACTTGTAATCCAAGATCCAAGGAGGAGGACTTGGAATGAATGCTGATGCGGTGTGGTCAGTAGTATTGGGCCCGTACTACTGAAGACACCGGATCAGTGGGCATTCGATGTAAGAATCTTTTGGACAACGGAGGACGAGTAAGGTTGAGTCATCGAGTATGAGTATGCTTGATCGAGTCTCTGATAATTTTTGTGGTATTTCAGAGGCATCATGGTTGGGACTCGACCCACACCTGAGAGCAGTGGTGTTAGCGACGAGGAGATCCGTCGATTGATTCACGAGGAGGTGGCTGCTGCCATCCGGGCTCAGATTCCTGAGATGTTTGGGGACATCAAGACCACATTGATTGAGACTTTTGATGAGCGGTATGCAGCGCTGACTGAGGCTGCTGTAGCTGCAGCTACTGCTGCTGTTGCTGCTGCCAGACCTCAGGGAGGTGACTCGTTGTTGTTTCGGGAGTTCAGCAACACGAAGCCACCAGAGTTCGATGGGACGCAGGACCCGAATGCTGCTATGAGATGGATCTCTGACATTGAGGGATGTTTCTATACGTGTTCTTGTCCAGAGCACTTGAGGGTTCGGTCCGCCCTGAACCAGCTCCGCTTGGGAGCGAAGGATTGGTGGAAGTTCGTGACGGCGAACTTCACTTTGGCTGAGATTTCCGAGGTGACCTGGGAGAGGTTCACCGCTATGTTCAGAGAGGAGTATGTTCCCCCGGTGGAGTGGGAATGGTTGATACAATAGTTCTTGACCCTCAAGCAGGGTATTGATTCTGTGGCAGTATTCACTAGGAAGTTTCATGAGAGGGCGATGTTTTGCCCTGAGCAGGTGTCTTCTGAGCAGGCTCGTATGAGCCGTTATCTGAGTCTTTTGAGGAGAGATATTCTGGAGTTTGTGGCGAACTCAACTTACCGGACATTTGCTGAACTCCAGGCAGATGCCCGGAAGAGGGAGATTGAGTTGGAGACTCAGGCCAGGGAGGATGCCGAGTCACAGAGGGCGGATCGCCGACCGGCTCAGCCTCAGTTGTCACAACTGGAAATTTTGTGTCATGTAATCTAAACATTTAAGTTAATGTGAATCAAAAACTTCAATCAAATACATTATACAGGTACCACAAGTAGTCATCAAACAATTGGAAAACCCTAGAAGTTCTTGTTAAGTCTATTTTGGACTAGAACTTCCTTATTGGGTCCAAGTGGACCAATAAGCTTCCAATTGGACTATCATGGCTTAGAACCCTAATTGGGCTCTAATTGGACCCACACTAAATTATTTCAACATTTTGGGCCATATTGGGCCTAGAATGAAATAAATTAATGACTATGAACCATAATTAACCTAAGTTGACCCTAACAAGTCATAAAAATCACCTTTATATTTATTTGGACCAAAAATCACTCAATTTAACCATGAAAATTGGGCTTAAGCATTTATGGCCCAAACATCCTCTTTTCCCCCACCATTCTCGGCCCAAGCCCAAATAAAAGGGAGGAGTTGACTTCTTGCATGACACATCATCTTTGTATGGAGGATATCTAGGCATTACCCTTCAAACATCCATGCATTCTCATTCTTCCATGCAAACATCACCTCAAAGTCTTTTCTTCTCTCCCTCCCTCTTCCTTCTTGATTTGGCCGAGAGTTTACACACACACACACATCTCACAAAAATCTCTCTAAATCACTCAACACTTCTCTCTTCCTCTCCATTCAAAATCTCGAAAATTTTCTTGTGTTTCAAGAGGATTCTTCAAGGTTATCATCATCCTTTGGTAAGTTTTTCCATGCCTAAGCTTCAAAACTCCCCTCTCACATGAGATCTCTTATTCTAAACAAGTTTCTTTGGTGATCATACTCCTAGAAAACTCCATAAACTCGAGATCTTCATCAAGGGGTGCTAGGGCCGAAAATCACCAAGTTTTCTTCCATCTTTTCTTCAAGAACCGAAACTACCCCCTAAGGTGAGCTTCATACCCCCTATTTTTTGTTTTTATGAGTTTTGTGGGGGGGGGGGGGGGAATACAAGTGAAAGTGTAGATCTATATGTGTTTGTATGCCTTGTATGATTTTCATGCTTATATGTATGCTTTTATGTGTTTTAATGTTGGATCTAGCCATAAAACCCCTCTAAACCGAGATATAACTTATGTTTTATGATCTTAGCTTCAAATATATTTCTACATACAAAGTGTTTCAAGAAAAATGGCTAAGTGGTTTAGTAATAATTTTCTTTGGGTTAAAAACACAAATTTTGGGCCTAAAATGTGAAAAATACAAAATTAAGGGCCCAAATTGACATTTTACAGATTCTGATGGATGAAGTGTGCCAAAACAGTTTCCATAGAACTATTTCTGGAATTATATTCAATTAGAGGATTAAAAACATAAATTTCAAGCTTAATGGGCTAAAAATGAAAATTTCGGCCCAATGAGGCCCATTATGCGAATTTTTCTGTTTTGGAGGGCCAAAACTGTGATTTTCTGTAAAACAGTGGACTATAAGTGTTCCAAATCCTTTTCAAAGGTTTAAAATGCTTTTTACATTAAAAAGGACCAAAGTTGCAAAAAATTTCCAATTTGGGCCAAAATTGTCAAAGTTGCGAAAAGAAGGGATTAAAACCGAGAAAACTGCATTTTCAGGGACTTAAACTGTTTTCTATGAAAAATATGCTGAAAAATATTAATTTCAATAATTTTTGGTGTTAGAATGTCAAGAAAATTAGTTCAAGGACCAAACCGGGAAGTATTTAATAAAAGGGTTGAAAATGTAAATTTTACAAACAATGAGGGGCTGAAAAACAGAAATATTTCAAGGCTAATTCAATATGTACAATTTGATCAAATAATGGCACCGCGGCTATCGACGAAATACAATACATTACAATACCAAAAGTCGTTGTTAAACGAATTGGCTCGGTCTCGAGCCAATAGAAATCTACAACTACTAACTCTACGACACTACGGTTCATATAATTAACGTTTGGGAACTTAGCTTACATTCGAGTGTGCACAGACGTCTATGCACCATCTTTGGGCCCCACAAGTGTAAAATCTTGTTCGTTGAGCCTAGCTAGCCCAATGACCTGATCTTAAAGCCCGAAGACGCATATTTTCTACGAAGTGTTGAGTTTCACCGACTCGGCACAACGTAGAGGGACTTTCAATGGCTTGTATACCACTGGTCCCCAAGGGTCCTTGGTATTTCTTGAAAAGTCTGCATATTTTACGAGGCGGGTCGGGGACCCCTTGCACGCATATTATCCCCAACCGATTAATAGAGTTATCGAGGCCTTCGTGTCCTCTTACTCTTCGGATGCGGGACGACACCTAGTCAGGGCGATTGGATAACGCGATTAGTACTGACGACGCCTTCGGGGTCGTTAGTATAACTATAAACTGGGCGTTTGTGTAACGCGGGTTTGTAGTAAATAATCCTGCTCGAGAACCTTCCAACGTCGCCTGGGACTGACACTATACGCTATGCAATGGTTTCAATGTAACTTCATGTAATTCAAGGAACTAGGAGAACATCGGGTTTTCCTAGGGTTTTCAATACATACAGATTTGAAATGCATATATCTTCAATGAACATTTTTTTTTACAAGTATAGAAACAAACAAGCATACCTATGGATCTTCACAAACGTTTTCAAAAGCTTTTCTTTTCAGAAAATATCGGATTTTCTGGTGGTTTTTCAAACAATACAAACATTCGATTTCAAACACTACTTATGAACTCACCAACATTTCATATGTTGACGTTTTTCAAAATACTTGTATTCTCAGGGAACCAGTGAATCAAGGGAAATCATATTCAGTGACGGTTGCAGTTTATTTATGTATGAATCAAACAATTTAATTTTTGGGAATCTAATGTTTAAACAATGTATGACATGTAAACACTGCTGGTTGTAATATATTAATGCACGGTGACGAATGTTGTTATGTTTCATATACATTCAATGTTATGGTATTCAATTGAGTCACGACAGCCCCCGGACGTTTCCGCCGTCTGGTTCGGGGGTGTGACAGGTTGGTATCAGAGCTTTGTTTATAGTGAACTAGCATGTCGAGCCATACATTGATATGCAACTATAAACCAAAAAGAGGGACTAACATAACTCTGAACAAAACAAGTAAATATAACACACTTGCTTGCGTTAGGGATAAGAATCTAACACCGAATCAAACAACAATAACACTGGTATCTCGGTTAATTCGGGACTGTTCTTAGTGATACCAAGGAGTGAATGTAGCCTGATCAACTACATTCTCTCCAAGGTAAAACTAACACACGTCTTGATGAGATCGGGATAGCCAGGGAACCTAAAACTATACCCTTATCACTCAAAAAGAGAATGTCTGCTTAGTCTGTATAATAGTCATAGTACCCTAGGAATAATGTTAGCATATTCACGTACTCGCGCAGACAGCATGGCTGGTTTTCATCACCCTGGAGACCCCTACTTCCCTAATCAGGGAAACAACGGGTGGCTAGAGGAGGAGGAGGAGCCTGAGGAGGAGCAGCAGGGTATCCAGTTTCATCAGGACTTAGTAGCTCACGGGATGCTTGTGGATGAGCCAGGAGAGAATCCAGGTGAAGCACACGATATCGGACCCGACGAATACGTAGACACTGACTACGAATTTGGAGAGCTCGACGATGACGACGAAGACGGCCAGGTCGGGGACCAGGACCCCGTCCCGCCATGCGAGGACGAGGAACGACTAGATCACCCTGCTCCACCAGCGAACCCCCCAAGAGAGAACCGTTCCCTCGAAGCTGAGATCGCCGCACTGCGACAATAGCTGTATGCTATGGAGGCTCGGGCAGTGCAAGCAGAGCATGAGAGGGATGAGGTTATAGGAGACATGGCAAAGATGGTGCAGCTACTGGCACAACATTTCGGCATATGACCTCGGCACCACCTCCTGACGCAGCTCATTGCGGTTAGGGATAGACTTATCATAGTAGGATATTAGGAACTATGTTATGTACTCCGGCTCTATGTTTAAGTGACTACACTACTCATGGAGCCGTTATGATGTCTGATTAGTATCACATATGTATGCTCCGACGAGCAAATTTTCTTGTATTAAATGCGGATAATAATATTAATAGACTTTTGTGTGTTTTGTTATGATATTACCAGTTGTTATGTGTTGAGACATTATGATTGTATGCCCGATGGTAGTAATGTTTAGGTTCGCATCATACACCTAGTTAGTAGGATCGCAACCTCACGGAAACCACGTACACTCAACATCTTTCCGTTTCATGACAGAAAGATGCCTCGCCCAGCTACTCGCGGAAATCCCGAACCAATCCCGCCCGAAGTTGACTCCACTGCTTTCCAGGCAGCCGTGTCTGCTGCGGTCACAGCAACTATGGCACAACTTCACCGAGGGAACAACGGAGGAGGTAACGGGCAAGGATCCAGAAGTTCGAACAACGGGACGAACCAAGGACCCACTAAAACGTGCACCTACAAGGATTTTGCGAACGCTAAACCCCGAACTTTCAACGGCACTGGAGGAGTGATCGCCCTAAAGCGATGGATCGAGAAGGTAGAATCGGTATTCGAGATATGCGAGTGCCCCAAACAGATGAAGGTGAAGTTCGCGGCCTGCACTTTCGTGGACCAAGCACTCACTTGGTGGAATGGTCACGTAGAAGCTATGACACTCCCTGTTGCCAACTCTATTCCCTGGGCAGAAATGAAAGAGATGTTGACGGCCGAGTACTGCCCCCGAGGCGAAATACAGAAGATGGAACAGGAACTATGGAATCTCACGGTGCAGAATGGGAACATCGATGCTTACATATCGAGATTCAGCGAACTATCTCTATTGTGCCCGGGTATGATCACATCAGAAGGAAAGAAGATCGAACGATTCATCTGGGGATTGACATCCCCCATTCAAGGGACTGTGATAGCTGCAAACCCTGAAACATTTGACAGTGCGAAGAGATTGGCAAAGAGGCTATACGATCATAACAACAAGAAGGGCGAGAAGCCAGTGGAGACTGAGAAGAAAAAGGAGGGTGATGGTAAGAAAGGGTGGAACAACAAGAGAAAGGGGCGTCAGGGCCCCGAGACCTCTAAAAAGCAGCAAACAGTGGCAGTTAACGTTGTTACTGCGCCGGTTCCAGCCACACCACATGCTCCAGCCTCAGCTGCTTCAAATGCTTTAAGACCCTATTCCGGTAATGCTCCCAAGTGCAATAAGTGCAGTTTCCATCACCATGGAGAATGTAAGGAGTTCCATTGCACCAGTTGCAACCGAAGGGGAGACACTGCAAGGTTCTGCAGGACTTATCCTTCTCAGAACCAGAGTCAGGGAAACAACCAGAACAACAACAACAACCACCGCAATACCAACAACACCAATGCCAGCGGCAACAACGCAAGGCCTAGCCACACCTGTTTCGGGTGTGGAAGGACGGGGCATTTCCGCCGAGATTGCCCTAACAACAACAACTCAGGAAACAAAGGAGCAGGAAGAATGCTGACTATGGGTCAGAGTGATGCAGTTCAGGACCCCGCAGTTGTGACCGGTACGTTCCTCCTAAACCACACTTATGCATGCATCTTATTTGATACCGGAGCGGAGCGAAGTTTCGTAAGCGAGAAGTTTAAACATTTATTAAAACAACAACCCCAGAAGCTAAATGAAACCTATACGGTGGAAATGGCCAATGGGAAAACCGAATCCACTAGGGAGATCTACATCGGATGTACCCTAACCCTCAACCAACACGTCTTACGAATAGATCTGATGCCAGTATCAATTAGGAGTTTCGATGTGATTATCGGCATGGATTGGTTAAGCCCCCACCATGCTGAGATTATGTGCCACGAGAAGGCCGTTCGCCTTTGTCTCCCAAATCACGAAACCCTAGTAATTTACGGAGACAAACCCAGTACGAATCTTCGTCTCATCTCGTGCATCAAAGCACAAAAACACTTGCGAAAGAACAATTTGGCGTTCTTGGCTCACATAGTGGACAAGACCAAAGAAGAAACTAACATCCAAGACATTCCAGTAGCGTGTGAATTTCCGGACGTGTTTCCCGAAGATCTTCCAGGAGTACCCCCCAGAGAGACAGGTTGAGTTCCGAATCGACCTCGTTCCAGGAGCAACTCCTCTCGCTAAATCACCATATCGGTTGGCTCCTGCTGAAATGTAGGAATTGTCCAGCCAACTCAGTGAGCTTCTGGACAAGGGATTTATCCGACCTAGCTACTCGCCATGGGGAGCTCCGGTGCTCTTTGTCAAAAAGAAGGACGGATCTTTCAGAATGTGCATCGATTACAGAGAGTTGAATAAACTCACTGTTAAAAACCGCTACCCACTCCCACGAATCGATGATCTATTCGACCAGCTCCAAGGAGCTAGTTATTTTTCTAAAATAGATTTACGGTCTGGATATCACCAACTCAAAGTTCGAGAAGAAGATATTCCTAAAACCGCTTTCCGAACCCGCTACGGACATTATGAATTCGTCGTAATGCCCTTCGGTCTAACAAATGCACCTGCCGCATTTATGGACCTAATGAATCGAATCTGTCGACCGTTCCTGGACAACTTCGTCATTGTGTTTATCGATGACATTCTCGTTTATTCACGAAGCAAAGAGGAGCATGGCCAACATCTCCGACAAGTCCTAGAGACGCTGCGATCGGAAAAACTTTACGCCAAACTCTCTAAGTGTGAGTTTTGGCTACGGAGCCTGAATTTTCTAGGTCACGTAGTTAGCCAAGACGGAATTCATGTGGATCCCTCTAAGGTCAAAGCCGTGGAAGGATGGGCAACTCCGACTACGCCCACAGAAATTCGTCAGTTCTTAGGCCTAGCAGGTTACTATAGGAGATTCATCCAAAACTTCTCTAAGATCGCCAAGCCGCTTACCTTGCTTACGCAAAAGGGCGTGCCGTTCAAGTGGACCGACCGACAAGAGATTGCGTTTCGAACCTTGAAGCAAGCTCTCTGTAGCGCTCTTGTGCTATCTCTACCCGAAGGAACGGAAGATTTTGTAGTCTACTGTGACGCGTCGAATCAAGGCCTAGGTTGCGTTCTCATGCAACGTGGAAGAGTGATAGCATATGCGTCCCGCCAACTAAAGACGCACGAAGTAAATTACACGACCCATGACCTAGAACTGGGAGCCGTGGTCTTCGCTTTGAAAATTTGGAGGCACTACCTGTACGGTACAAAGTGCACCATCTTCACGGACCACAAGAGCCTCCAGCACATCTTGAATCAAAAGGAGCTGAACATGAGACAGCGGCGATGGGTGGAATTACTAAATGACTATGAATGCGAGATCAAGTACCATCCAGGCAAGGCCAACGTGGTAGCTGACGCATTAAGTCGGAAGGAGTACACAAATCGCCGTACGAAAACGCACTCGATAACCATTCAGTCTCATCTGGCCACTCAAATTGCATCAGTCCAGTCAGAGGCTATGAAAGCGGAAAATAGAACTAGCGAGGCATTGCGCGGAATGGAGAAGAACCTAGAAGTCAAGGAGAATGGGGTATACTACTTCATGAACCGTATTTGGGTCCCAAAAATCGGAGGATTTAGAGAGACCGTTATGAAGGAAGCCCACAAGACACGATACTCCATTCATCCCGGTTCGGACAAGATGTATTTGGACATTAAGCAGCACTATTGGTGGCCTAACATGAAGGCGGAAATCGCAACTTATGTTAGTAAGTGCCTTACGTGCGCCAAAGTGAAAGTGGAGTACCAGAAACCTTCCGGATTGTTACAGCAACCGGCAATCCCTGAGTGGAAATGGGAAGGAATTTCTATGGATTTCGTGACCAAGCTGCCCAAGACGTCGGACGGACTGGACACCATATGGGTAATAATCGACCGACTGACAAAATCTGCCCACTTCCTGCCAATCAAAGAATCCTACAAGATGGAGAGACTGACGCGGTTGTACCTACGAGAAATCGTAAGACTCCATGGAGTGCCAAAATCTATCATCTCGGATAGGGACAGTAGATTCACGTCGCGGTTTTGGCAATCACTCCACAAAGCAATGGGAACTCATCTCGATATGAGCACCGCGTATCACCCACAAACGGACGGTCAAAGTGAACGAACCATCCAGACGCTCGAGGACATGCTTCGTGCTTGTGTGATAGACTTTGGAAAGTCTTGGGATACCCACCTGCCGTTGATCGAATTCTCATATAACAATAGTTATCATTCGAGCATCAAGGTGGCCCCGTTCGAAGCACTGTACGGGCGTAAATGTAGATCACCGTTATGTTGGGCTGAAGTAGGTGACGCCCAGCTAGCAAGAACACATATGTCAAACAGGGCATTAACGGGACCGGAAATCATTCGCGAGACCACAGAAAAGATTGTCCAGATCAAAGCTCGATTACAAGCATCGCGTGACCGGCAAAAGAGCTACGCTGATAAACGGCGAAAGCCCTTAGAATTCCAGGTCGGTGATCGAGTATTGTTGAAGGTCTCACCCTGGAAAGGGGTTATACGTTTCGGAAAACGGGGAAAGCTGAACCCGCGATACATTGGACCTTTCGAAATCGTCGCCCGAATAGGTCCAGTAGCATACAGACTACAACTACCCGCGGAGCTCAACGGGGTACACCCCGTGTTTCATGTCTCTAATCTGAAAAAGTGCCTATCAGATGAAACCCTTGTCATTCCTCTTGACGAAATCGAAATCAATGAGAATCTCCTGTTCGTCGAAGAACCAATCGAAATCATGGACAGGGAGGTGAAGCGTACTAAGCAGAGCCGCATCCCGATCGTGAAGGTACGGTGGAACGCAAAGCGTGGGCCAGAATTCACATGGGAACGCGAAGATCAAATGAAGCAGAAGTACCCTCACCTATTCTAGCATTCTCAAATCTAGCTTTCAAACAGAATTTTGGGACGAAATTCCCTCTAACGGGGGGATGATGTCACAACTGGAAATTTTGTGTCATGTAATCTAAACATTTAAGTTAATGTGAATCAAAAACTTCAATCAAATACATTATACAGGTACCACAATTAGTCATCAAACAATTGGAAAACCCTAGAAGTTCTTGTTAAGTCTATTTTGGACTAGAACTTCCTTATTGGGTCCAAGTGGACCAATAAGCTTCCAATTGGACTATCATGGGCTTAGAACCCTAATTGGGCTCTAATTGGACCCACCCTAAATTATTTCAATATTTTGGGCCATATTGGGCCTAGAATGAAATAAATTAATGACTATGAACCATAATTAACCTAAGTTGACCCTAACAAGTCATAAAAATCACCTTTATATTTATTTGGACCAAAAATCACTCAATTTAACCATGAAAATTGGGCTTAAGCATTTATGGCCCAAACATCCTCTTTTCCCCCACCATTCTAGGCCCAAGCCCAAATAAAAGGGAGGAGTTGACTTCTTGCATGACACATCATCTTTGTATGGAGGATATCTAGGCATTACCCTTCAAACATCCATGCATTCTCATTCTTCCATGCAAACATCACCTCAAAGTCTTTTCTTCTCTCCCTCCCTCTTCCTTCTTGATTTGGCCGAGAGTTTACACACACACACACATCTCACAAAAATCTCTCTAAATCACTCAACACTTCTCTCTTCCTCTCCATTCAAAATCTCGAAAATTTTCTTGTGTTTCAAGAGGATTCTTCAAGGTTATCATCATCCTTTGGTAAGTTTTTCCATGCCTAAGCTTCAAAACTCCCCTCTCACATGAGATCTCTTATTCTAAACAAGTTTCTTTGGTGATCATACTCCTAGAAAACTCCATAAACTCGAGATCTTCATCAAGGGGTGCTAGGGCCGAAAATCACCAAGTTTTCTTCCATCTTTTCTTCAAGAACCAAAACTACCCCCTAAGGTGAGCTTCATACCCCCTATTTTCTGTTTTTATGAGTTTTGTGGGGGGGGGGGGGGGGAATACAAGTGAAAGTGTAGATCTATATGTGTTTGTATGCCTTGTATGATTTCCATGCTTATATGTATGCTTTTATGTGTTTTAATGTTGGATCTAGCCATAAAACCCCTCAAAACCGAGATATAACTTATGTTTTATGATCTTAGCTTCAAATATATTTCTACATACAAAGTGTTTCAAGAAAAATGGCTAAGTGGTTTAGTAATAATTTTCTTTGGGTTAAAAACACAAATTTTGGGCCTAAAATGTGAAAAATACAAAATTAAGGGCCCAAATTGACATTTCACAGATTCTAATGGATGAAGTGTGCCAAAACAGTTTCCATAGAACTATTTCTGGAATTATATTCAATTAGAGGATTAAAAACATAAATTTCAAGCTTAATGGGCTAAAAATGAAAATTTCGGCCCAATGAGGCCCATTATGCGAATTTTTCTGTTTTGGAGGGCCAAAACTGTGATTTTCTGTAAAATAGTGGACTATAAGTGTTCCAAATCCTTTTCAAAGGTTTAAAATGCTTTTTACATTAAAAAGGACCAAAGTTGCAAAAATTTTCCAATTTGGGCCAAAATTGTCAAAGTTGCGAAAAGAAGGGATTAAAACCGAGAAAACTGCATTTTCAGGGACTTAAACTGTTTTCTATGAAAAATATGCTGAAAAATATTAATTTCAATAATTTTTGGTGTTAGAATGTCAAGAAAATTAGTTCAAGGACCAAACCGGGAAGTATTTAATAAAAGGGTTGAAAATGTAAATTTTACAAACAATGAGGGGCTGAAAAACAGAAATATTTCAAGGCTAATTCAATATGTACAATTTGATCAAATAATGGCACCGCGGCTATCGACGAAATACAATACATTACAATACCAAAAGTCGTTGTTAAACGAATTGGCTCGGTCTCGAGCCAATAGAAATCTACAACTTCTAACTCTACGACACTACGGTTCATATAATTAACGTTTGGGAACTTAGCTTACATACGAGTGTGCACAGACGTCTACGCACCATCTTTGGGCCCCACAAGTGTAAAATCTTGTTCGTTGAGCCTAGCTAGCCCAATGACCTGATCTTAAGGCCCGAAGACGCATATTTTCTACGAAGTGTTGAGTTTCACCGACTCGGCACAACGTAGAGGGACTTTCAATGGCTTGTATACCACTGGTCCCCAAGGGTCCTTGGTATTGCTTGAAAAGTCTGCATATTTTACGAGGCGGGTCGGGGACCCCTCGCACGCATATTATCCCCAACCGATTAATAGAGTTATCGAGGCCTTCGTGTCCTCTTACTCTTCGGATGCGGGACGACACCTAGTCAGGGCGATTGGATAACGCGATTAGTACTGACGACGCCTTCGGGGTCGTTAGTATAACTATAAACTGGGCGTTTGTGTAACGCGGGTTTGTAGTAAATAATCCTGCTCGAGAACCTTCCAACGTCGCCTGGGACTGACACTATACGCTATGCAATGGTTTCAATGTAACTTCATGTAATTCAAGGAACTAGGAGAACATCGGGTTTTCCTAGGGTTTTCAATACATACAGATTTGAAATGCATATATCTTCAATGAACATTTTTTTTACAAGTATAGAAACAAACAAGCATACCTATGGATCTTCACAAACGTTTTCAAAAGCTTTTCTTTTCAGAAAATATCGGATTTTCTGGTGGTTTTTCAAACAATACAAACATTCGATTTCAAACACTACTTATGAACTCACCAACATTTCATATGTTGACGTTTTTCAAAATACTTGTATTCTCAGGGAACCAGTGAATCAAGGGAAATCATATTCAGTGACGGTTGCAGTTTATTTATGTATGAATCAAACAATTTAATTTTTGGGAATGTAATGTTTAAACAATGTATGACATGTAAACACTGCTGGTTGTAATATATTAATGCACGGTGACGAATGTTGTTATGTTTCATATACATTCAATGTTATGGTATTCAATTGAGTCACGACAGCCCCCGGACGTTTCCGCCGTCTGGTTCGGGGGGGTGACATCAGCCGACAGCCAAGCGGGCTAGACCCACTGATTCGAGATCTGGCGGCGCGAAGGGCCGCACTTGTGGGAAGTGCGGTAAGAGTCACGAGGGGTCTTGCAGGGATGGAGTATGGTACAAGTGCGGGAAGGAGGGGCATAATGCGAGGGATTGCCCCAAGGGATTTTCGGCCTGCTTTCATTACAACCAGATCGGCCATCGGAAGGTCGAGTGCCCTCAACTTCTTCAGGGGTCAATGTAGGGATCTGCGCCTGCTACTAGGGCTACCGAGGTTCGGCCGGTGAAGGCCGAGGCCCCGAAGGCTCGTGGGAGATCATTTCAGTTGACTGCGGAGGAGGTCCGCGTGGCGCCCGATGTTGTGGCTGGTATGTATTCTGTATTCATCTTTTATTTGAGTTGATTTTTTATGCTTATATGATGATGTGCGTAGGTACTTTTCTTGTGAGTTCTGCGCCTGCTTTGGTATTATTTGACTCGGGTGCGAGTCGGTCGTTTGTTTCCATAGCATTTAGTCAGCTCATTAGTATCCGTTGAGAAGCGTTGGATCGACCTCTGCGAGTTTCCATAACTGATGAGCGAGTAGTGTATGCCTCTGATGTGATTCGAGGATGTGTCCTTGAGATCTTCGGTGTGGAGTTTCCGATAGATCTGGTTCCGATCGCGATGGGGGACGTGTGTGTTATAGTGGGTATGGATTGGTTGAGTCGATATGGAGCGGTGATAGACTGCGACCATCAATTGGTGACGATTCGAGACCCTAGTGGGGGAGTTATTAAGGTGTACGGCGAGGGTACACGTACGAGGTCAGCATTTTGCTCGGCCGCTAGAGCGAAACAGAGTCGACGGCAGGGCTATAAGGGATTTGTGGCATATGTGATGGATGCGAGGGTTGATTCAGAGAGACCGAAGTCAGTGGATGAGGTCCCAATAGTGCGTGAGTTTTCGGATGTGTTTCTAGAGGAGTTGTCGGGTGTGCCTCCGGAGAGGCAAGTAGAGTTCGGTATTGAATTGGTTTCGGGAGCTGCTCCTATCGCCAAGGCACCTTATCGCCATGCACCTCCAGAGATGCAAGAGCTATCCTCGCAGCTCCAGGAGCTGCTGGGGAAGGGGTTTATCAGGCCGAGCAGTTCTCGATGGGGGCGCCTATTCTTTTTGTGAGGAAGAAGGATGGTTCGCACCGGATGTGCATTGATTATCGTGAGTTGAACAAGCTAATGGTCAAGAACCGTTACCCGTTGCCGAGGATCGATTATTTGTTCGATCAATTGCAGGGAGCATCTTGGTTCTCCAAGATCGATTTGAGGTCTGGGTATCATCAGGTGAGGGTGCGGGAGGAGGACGTCCAGAAGACATCATTCCGGACTCGTTATGGGCATTACGAGTTCGTGGTGATGCCTTTCGGACTCACCAACGCACCGGCGGTGTTCATGGATCTCATGAACAGAGTGTGCAGACCGATGTTGGATTGCTCAGTGATCGTGTTCATCGACGACATATTGGTGTATTCGAGATCCAGAGAGCAGCATGAGGAGCATTTGAGGGAGATCCTCGGAGTTCTGAGATCGGAGAGGCTTTATGCCAAGTTTTCCAAATATGAGTTCTGGCTATGAGAGGTTCAATTTTTGGGGAATCTCGTTAACCAGAATGGGATATTGGTCGATCCGGCCAAGATTGAGGCGGTCATGAGGTGGGAGGTGCCGATATCACCCACCGAGATCAGGAGCTTTCTGGGTTTGGCCGGCTATTATCGGAGATTTATTAAGGATTTCTCCAAGATCGTCGTGCCACTCACCAAATTGACCCGGAAGGGTGCTGCGTTTTCTTGAGGTTCGGAGCAGCAGACCTCGTTCGAGACACTTCGCCAGAAATTATGCGAAGCCCCAGTGTTATCCCTTCCGGAAGGGATGGAGGATTTTATGGTTTATGGTGATGCATTGATATCCGGATTGGGAGCGGTGTTTATGCAGAGGGGGCATGTGATAGCATATGCATCGAGGCAGCTTAAGCCTTATGAGTCGAGGTATTCCACTCATGATTTGGAACTGGGAGCGGTAGTGTTCGCCCTCAAGATCTGGCGACATTATTTATATGGGGTTCGGTGTATGATATACACGGACCACAAGAGCTTGAGGTATTTGATGGATCAGCCCAACCTGAATATGTGCCAGAGGAGGTGGTTGGACGTGTTCAAGGATTATGATTCTGAGATCCAGTACCACCCGGGCAAGGCTAATGTTGTAGCCGATGCACTGAGCCGTAGGGCGGAGGGCGCCCCAATGCGAGATGTTTGTTTGAGATTGACAGTGATGACCCCGGTGTTGGATGATATTCGTGGGGCCCAGGCTGCGGCTGTGAGGCCAGAAAGCAAGAAGAGAGAGCGAGTTGTCGGGCTGGTATCAGAATTCGTTACCGATAGCCGGGAGCTTATGACATTTCAGGGTTGGATATGGGTACCGTCCGTGGGCGGAACGTGTACCATTTTGATGAAAGAGGCTCATCGATCGAAATTCTCGATCCATCCCGGGGCCACTAAGATGTATTTGGACCTGAAAAAGGAATATTGGTGGCCCTGTATAAAGAGGGATGTCGCATGGTTTGTAGAGAGATGCTTGACCTGTCGCAGGGTTAAGGCCGAGCACTAGCGTCCACATGGTAAGCTGCAGCCATTAGAGATTCCCGAGTGGAAATGGGTACAGATTACCATGGATTTCATCACCAAATTGCCTAGGAGCATGAGGGGTGTCGATGCAATTTGGGTGATTGTGGACAGGTTGACGAAGAGTGCTCACTTCCTGGCCATCAGTGAGAGCTCTTCCACGGAGAGGTTGGCAGAGATATACGTGAGAGAGGTGGTATCGCGGCGTGGAGTTTCGATCTCGGTTGTCTCAGATCGAGATGTAAGTTTCACTTCCAGATTCTGAAAGAAGTTTTCATGAGGAATTGGGTACGAAACTGCATGTTAGTACCGCATACCACCCACAGACTGACGGGTAGAGTGAGCGGACGATTCAGATGCTTGAGGACATGCTCTGAGCATGTGTGTTGGATTTCGGCGGGAGTTGGGACACGTAATTGCCCTTGGCAGAGTTTTCTTACAACAACAACCATCAATCGAGCATTAGCATGCCGCCCTTTGAGCTGTTGTATGGGAGGAGGTGTTGGACCCCTATTTGTTGGGGAAAAGTAGGGCAGCATGTGATGGGTAGTACCGAGATTGTGCTTCAGACGACAGAGCAGATCCAACAGGTCAGACAGAGGTTGTTGACCGCTCAGAGTCGTCAGAAGAGTTATGCGGACAGACGCCGGTCCGAGCTCGAGTTTCAGGTCAGCGACTTCGTGCTCCTGAAGGTCTCTCCTTGGAAAGGAGTGATTCGATTCAGGAAGAGGGGCAAGTTGGGGCCCCGATATATTGGTCCTTTCAGGGTGATCGCGAGGGTAGGCAGGGTAGCCTACTGTTTGGAGTTACCAGCAGAGTTAGGTCAGATTCATGACACTTTCCACGTATCGCAGCTGCGAAAGTGTATAGCCAATGAGTCGGCAGTGGTGCCATTAGAAGATATTTTGGTGGATGCGAGTCTGAATTATGTTGAGAGACCGGTGGCGATTAGGGATCGGAAGATCAAGGTTTTGAGGAACAAGGAGGTGCCTCTGGTCCAGGTCCAGTGGCAGCATCGGAAAGGGTCAGTGTTAACTTTGCAGAGTGAGACTTTGAGGGCGAAGTCTGATTCTAGTGGGGGGGAATTGTAACATCCGGATTTTCAGGTATTATATTTTATTCTTTATTTTTGGAAGTTGTGAGGAGATTCGGCGAGTTGGTGTTTCAACTCGCCGAGTATGGTTGCGGATTCGTATCTGAGTTCACAGCTGGACTCGGCGAGTTCATGAGTGGACTCGGCGAGTCCACGCTGTTTAATGAATCCTAATTTCCAGGGTTTGAGACCTATTTAAAGGCCCTTAGGGCCGTCATTTGCGGCCACCAAACCCCAGAGAGAAACCCTAAGAGATCTAGAGCATTTGTGAGGAAGGAGAGGCCATTCTTGATCCTTTTGTTGGTGATTTTGCAAGAGGGAGGTGACCAAGGCAAGAGGAGGCTAAAGGAGGTGCGATTTTGGTGATTTCTAAGTTCTTAGAGACCATATTGAGGTATTTTGCTCGGACCTTCTTCATTTTCGGTGTTGATTCTTAGTGTTAGGGTTTTCTAACCCTTTTAGAGGTTGGATAAGTGGAGCATTTGGTCCCTTCTCGAGTCTATGTCTCGGATCTGGACCCAAAAAGGTCCAGAGACCTTAACCCTTGGAGCTTTATGAGTCATTTTGGGAGCCATGAGCGTGGGATGTCATTTTTGGGGCTAAATCACCAAGTTAGACCATTTAGATGTTATATGAGTGTCAAGGTCTGAACTTTACATGATTATCATGCTTAGGAATGCCAGATCTATGAATGCATGGAACAGTCTGACCTCAAGAGGCCTATGGAGTTTGTGTATGGCATGAACTCGCCGAGTCCGAAGAACAGACTCGGCGAGTAGGATGAGGGTTTCCCATAAATCACTCAGTGAGTAAACTTGCCAAGTTGGGGAATAACTCGGTGAGTCAGGGAGAGTTAGGGGGACTAGAGTTCAAGGTGGAACTCGCCGAGTTGTCCTTCAGACTCGGCAAGTTGAGTCGAGGTGGCCCCGTGATTCATGCTAGGTGTGACTCGTCGAGTCAAAGGAAGTACTCGACGTGCCAAGAGAGGGATTATGAGAGTCAGTAGACACATGTAGACTCGCCGAGTCGCCCAAGTGCACTCGACGAGTTGGGTCAAAGTTTGACCGTTGACTTTTGTTGACTTTTAAGGTTGAGTATAGTGGTATTTATGAGAGTATTTACTTTGTGTGATTAGGCGGATGCTAGATCACATTTCTACCGAGTCAGAGACTTACCAAGACACCTGAGGTGAGTCTTCTCACTATACGTTTCCTAGAGTGGTATTATGTGTGGACCAGAGGGTCTTATGTGTTATGTATGAGATTATGTGCTATGTGTTATATGTATGTTGTATGATGTTATAGACCGGACCGAAGGGTCCTACGATACAGACCGGGCCGGAGGGCCCAAGGAGCTATGACCGGACCAGAGGGTCCAACGAACTACGGGACCGGAGGGTCCCGCTAAGACACATCGACCGGAGGGTTATATTATAGCCTCAAGTGGCGTATGTGTCGTATGTTGTATTTTGGGAAACTCACTAAGCATTGATGCTTACAGTTGTTGTGTTATGTGTTTCAGGTACCAGTGGTGAGCGCGGGAAGGCGCCGACATGATTCATACACACGCACATTGGAGTTTATATATTCTGATCATGGGGTTTTATACTGATACAATGTTGATACAATGTTTTTAAAATGATTGTGAATGATATTTTATGGTTTTTCAAAAGTGAAAAATTGTTCAAATTTTACGATGTTACAACTGTTAGTAGGCCTCATTCAAGAAGCTGATCTATAAGGGGGTATAAGGTTACTACCTATAAAATGGCAGTTTAATGGGTGTCCACTCTCACCCACCGCTTCCGTGACTGGTGGAGAGTCGTTAGCCGAACGGGTAGGACATGACATTCATTCTCCCTTCATTAAAATTATAATGATAAATATAAAGTAACTAAAATTTATTAAATTCCTAATCTTAGTTACTTTAGAAAATGTGAATTTAGTGCTAACCCATGAAATTGCACTCTTCAAACTTGTTAAGTCGTTAGTACAGCGTGTGTGGTGAACTGACACACTAATCTGGGACTGGCAATGTGTGGAAAAGGGTAGCTTGATGTTAATCATAAATCAATGGAGTATGTGTGGTTAAACGGCACATTGATTAGGTAGTTGTAACATTAAGTGTACTAAGTTAATTTGCATGCTTATTCACTCCTTGTTTGTGATCCTCAGCATCCCAGTCACAAACTTGAAGGGCACAATCAAGATTTAAACATGCCATTGAATAGTTCAATGAATCTCAAAAGCTCTAGGAGTTTCAATTCATTTAAAACCTAACGTTAAATTTCGTTTTTAATGGTGGAAATTGGTAAATTGTCATTTACCTACCTTCAAATATTTTTTAGCTTGGATTACGACATCCCTCTTCCAATTTATCAACTATTGTGTTGGGTCCTAGCCTTAATATTTGACATTGTGTGTTATATTAAGGAATTAAATCAACTAAACTTGAATTTCTCCCTCATAGATGTCTGGTTATGACAACTATGGTCTTCCTTATCCTTTTGGATAAAGGTTTCCTAATGAACATGATATCCCAAATAGCGATCAAAGTGAAAGATTAATCCCTTTGTTGTGCATTAATGGGACTGGAAATCTTACTTCACTTCCTCCACCTCCTCCAATTATTCTTCCTAACTGACAAGTTCTTGAAAAGGTCAAGATCACTCAATCCCTATTGGCAAAAACCTCTATATATGCTCACATCTTGGAGATGAAATCTCATATTGACAAGCTGGGAGAGTTGGGTGTGGAAGTCTCACGGAAGTTGACTGTTGACTGGGTTCTTCAATCGCTTTCCGAGTCATATAGTGAGTTCATTAAGGACTACTATGTGACAGACCACAACATGACCCTTAATGATCTTACTTATTGCTTGTTGCTGCTGAATCAAAAATGATTTGGAGCACTGGTAAAGCAAATTTTATTGGAAGATCTACTTTCCAAATTTTCATGGACATTGACAATGGTAACATTAGAAATCCAAAAAAGCTTTAGCTTCCCAATGGAAAGGGATCGACCATGGTCAAGTCATCTGACTCAATGGTAAAGGGAAAGGCTAAGTCTGAGATAGTCTCGTCTACCATTCCTAAAGAGTCTATATATTTCTATTGCCAAAAAGAAGGGGTATTGGTTGCAAAGCTGCCCTATTTACCTTAAAGTTCACTAAGATGGTAAAAGTCAATAAATTTGACTTTGCTTCAGATAAAGTCCACTATCTAACTCTATTAAGTTCCTATTGGATATTTTTATTACATGATGTGAGTAGGAAGCATTTTGATGTTTTGTAGAATCGAAAAAGGAGAGGAAGCTTAGAAGAAGAGTATGTTGAATCTGATCGCGAAGATTTACTTCGATCGCATGATTCGAAGATCAAAATTTTGAGTTGCTGCTTAAGAGTTATGATAGATTGCTTAGGAATAGATAATAACATAGTTTTCATAGGTACTTGCATTGTAAGGATAAGTTTTTCCACAATTTGAAAATAAAAGGAAAATTCATGATTTTATTTATTTTAAGTATCCGTACAATGGGATTTGTGAAAATTGTTGTTTATATGATTCCATTGATAGCAATATTGGAAAATGGATTTGATTCTTTCGTTTGTGGTAGTGTCATAATTTACCAAATAAGGAAAGATTTTCATCACCCAAGTTTTAGTTGGATAGAAACTTGGAATCGTGCAACTTGGTATTGTATGATGAATGATAATTTTCATCTTTGGTAAATTAAGACTAATTCCTTTTTCACATGTATATGTGAGTCAAGTGAAGGACCAGGAGATTGGGTAAACTTGGTTGTGAGTTGATCAGGTCCACCACAAAGAACGATAAGGCTATTCGTCATGATTTACTAAGTTTAGTAAATATGGTTGTGCTTACAAGTTTAAGTATAATTCTGAAACATTGGAAAAGTTTCAATGTATGACAGGACGAATGAGAAGAATCAAATTAGGTAGAAAGATAAAACTTTGTCCAATCTGAAAAGATAGGAGAGTACTTCAGTATCATGTTTTATGATCATCTTAATAATTAGGAAATACCATATCACAACTGATCCTCTAAGGACATCTTAGTGCAATTTTTTTTACTAAGAAGAGGAATTGTGAATTGTTGAAATGGTTAAATCAAAAGATGAATCATACTTCGTTCTAAAATTGAGTCTTAGAGTAATACTTCAAGATCGATCCTTGAGTAACATAATGTTAAGAAGGTTTCAAATACTTATCAAATGTAGAGTAAAATGTTTTCTACTCTTGTACATTTGAAATGGTGAGTTGTGATGTTTTGGATCAAACAAAGACCAACTAAGGACAATTGTGAGAAGTGTTTGTCTTGATAAGAATCCGCACTAATTCTTGAATATTTTCTTTGTCAAGGAATGGTTCATGACAAGAGAATCTTATATGTCAAGAGGTCAGTTGGAGTCTTAAAGATCTTGGAAAGTTTCAAGACCTAATCAAGGGTATTGTTTATCACTAGCACACGACTTGGGGTTTATAACCTATCGTGTTGACATATTCTTGTTTTTGTGCCCATTCCAGTTAAAATTTGACTATACATATGAGTTCTCAATTGTTTGCATGACAACTTGGAAGACATGGTAGGTCCTTGTGCTGCCAAGTGGCAAGAAGTTAAGATTGAACAAGTTCAGTCCATATGAGTTTGGATTTGTCACTAGCCTCCTCTTGTGGTTATGTTTTTAACAAATTCGCATGGATAGGACCACATACACCATAAAATCTAAGTGTCATAAGGTTTCTCTTCGATTCATGAAAATGATGGTGAGGAAACGCTTTCACTAAGTAGATTTTAAGTAGATAGAAATTGTGATATTTTCATTCTCAAATTCAATAATGATTACAGCATCCCTTTTCATAATTCGAATTGTGAGCAATGGAAAAGGTCTAAACATTTGAGACTATGATTACGGCATGCTTTTTCATAATTCCAAAATTGTTTAGACACTCATGTGAGCTATCTAAGGAAAGGTGTATGATTTTGGGCAGCTTAGATAAAGTCTTATCGAAGCATCTTGTATCAGAAACCTGAACTTTGGTAATGAAAGTCAATAAAAATTCGATTTCTAGAAGTCCAGCTAATTTATGGATACATGTCAAAGCTAGTAGGAGCATAAGTATTATGCTGATAAGAAGATAATTATCATGTTAGTGGGAGCATGATTATTATGTTAAGTGTTGCTAGTTAGCAATGTTAATTAGAGAAAACAAAAGTTTCAATTTGCAAAGTTGCATGGTTTGAAAAGTTGTTTTGCTATAATTAAGGGAGAGGAAATTATACTTTATTCCAATTCTAAAAACTTAGATTGAGATTTTTATCAAATTTAGTGATATATATATATATATATATATATATATATATATATATATATATATATATGAATGTTATGTTGGAATGGTTCAACATAAGGAAATTCTATATATTGAAAATACTAATTGTGTTCTCAATATTCGATTATGATTACGACATCTCTCTTCATAGTCCGAATTCTGAGAACATGGCTAATAGGAAAAATTATAGCTAAAGACTGGTCTAGGATCATGTCTTTATGTGAGACATTATGAATCGTATCCCATATGCTTCGGTTATAGGATCGATTGCATATGCTATAATATTTCTATGTTTTATGAATTTTCCAAATGCCTAGGGCATTAAGAGGGAAAAAGGACCATAACTATATATAACTAAAATGAGTAGGCAATTGTCTATGACAATCTGAGGCTTACCAAAGATTGGTTGCTCATGGACAGTTGGAAGTATAGTGTTAATTTTGGAAGGACCATATTGACATATTCTAAAAAGAGGCAACTCTTGTTCAGAAGTGATAGTCAAAATGGGAATATGGAAATATTTCCATAGGTGGAAGTTATTCATTAAATCTGTGTAAGATTTGAAAACTTAATGCAAGAAGGATGCTCAAAGGAATGTACTTTGAATATGAGACTTTGTTTCCATGGAATTGCTCTCCATTGGAATACTTTGTAATGTCTGTAGCCAAGTCTTTGTGACTTTTTGTGAACAGTCATTACAAGAGGATCATTGCATACATGTTTAGAGTCTAACAGATTGGTAAAGAATCTTGGATTCTTACATTTGTCATAAGGATTTAGAATTGTGAAATGAGCATCACTGAAATGGTTTCAATTGATCTATTCCATAAAGAAAGGACCATAGGTAAACATAGTGTGCATGCATGGAGCATGGGACAACTATTGTTTTAGTTCAAGTATTAAGTTGATTATTTGAAACATTATACAATGAATAATGAGTAATCAATATGAATCAAAAGTTTTGGGGCCATATAGGATTAGTATTATTCTTGTGTTTCACTTTGCATGTTTTGACTTCCCGAATAACTAGGTTATTCAAACCATCCATGGTCGATCATACTTTGGAAGTAGGTATTGGGGCAAGACTATCATGAATGGGTATGTAGTTTGTCTAGGTGTTTTAGACATAGTTGTTGTATTCATGAGTGCTCCTGGAATAAGATTCGAGTATTGGATTAAACCCATGCTCATTTGAATCACTTCATGGATTTTATCACGAGTGATCATGAGATGATAATATCTTATATTCTTCAAATGGAGAGATATGAGTTGCAGTCTACAAGTCAGTTGCACAATGATAATGTGAAAATGCACTAGTAACTTGGTGTTAAAAAATGCATTATTGTGTGTGATTTGATGAGTAGATAGATCAAGCACATAAGTCGAAGTTTATCCATTCCTTTTACCCTTGGAGGGATAAAAGTGATATCTGTGGGCCCCTCGATGATTTTTTGATGACAACCACAAGTGCTCGGCCAGGCCTGGACTGATTTGATTTATTCAATTAGTCGGTCATTATAAATCGGAAATAGGGAAACAACAAATGGACAAAGAGAATGACTTTAATCCATGTCTCAGTCCGTATGATATCTAGAATGAAGGAATATATGACCCATTATTATGACAACCCGAAATTTTCCATCCAATTCAGTCAATCACTTCAATTAAAAGTCAATTAGCCTTCTAATAATTGGTAGCCAATTTAGAAAGTCCGTTTGAGTATTTTTAATAATTATTCTCGAAACGAACGGGTATAAAGGAATTAAATTCTAGGACATCGGGGTAACAATGGAACAATCAATGCCTTGGATTGGTGTTCACGGCCAAACAAAGAGAGTATGGGCTATGAACTCTCTTAGGGCCGAAAACTCATTCCTTAAGCATGAGTTTACTCTTCATTCTTTCATTTTCCTAACTTTCAAAGTCAAGAACCAAAGCCATTCTCTCTCAAGTAGCATACCATTCTTCACCCGATCTTCCAAAGATGTAAGTATTACTTGACTTGATTTGTAGTTATAACCTATCTCCTAGTCATTATACATCATTTCATCCATTTAATTGTCGATTTTCATTAGATCTTCAAAACACCAAGAACACACACTAGTGTTCTTGGACGTTAAACACCCAATCGAGCTCCTATCTTGTATGTGCACTTGCCTTAGCTTCTTGTATGCTTAGTATGATCTTAATAACACTTGAAAATCATCAAGAAACCATAGAACAAAGGAGTTTACGGCCTAGGATGATCTTGGGCCGTAAACCCCTTTCAAAGTGGTAAATTGGAACTTAGTTCCTTCATATGCCTTGGATGCCAACCTTGATCCTTCCTAGAATTGTTTAAGACCTTAAAAAAGAATCAAAGCAACTCCCCATAAGAGTTTACGGTCGTAAACACCTATGGAAAGAGTCCTTAGGCCGTAAACTCTATTAGGTAGTGTTATTGTGCCCTTAATGCTCTCTTAAGGCTTGGACTCGATCATTTGATACCCAATCATGACTTGTAAGACCTCAAAATACAATTTGGCGCTTAGTACCATGAGTTTACGGCCCTAAACTCATGGGGAAATGGTCGTGGGCCGTAAACTCCATAAAGGGGTGGTGCATGGGCCATAAACTTTAATGCCATGTCATACAACCCTTAGGTGCAACCCTTTTGGTACCTTTAGCACTTGAATCAAAGTGTTTTCATGACCTAGGGTGTCTTAACTTGATTAATTAGTTATTAATTGACTAATTAGATTACATATATGTTTATTATATGATAACTAGGATTATCGTGTGTATACAGGTACTCATTTGACACCTAGCAATCCTACATCATTCAGTTCATCCAAACCACCATCTGCAGGTGAGTTCATACCCCTTAATCAATGTTCTAAGTGTTTTTAAATGCTTTTATAGGGAGGAATAAAAGTTAAATCATGCTAGTTATTATATAAATCACATGTGATTAATAACCAGCATACCAATGGATTTACTACACTTCTAGCTGTTTTATCAAACAAATTACTTCACATAGCTTTCTAAAATGTTTTTGCTTGTTTAAAACTCTTTATTAAACTATACTATGTTTTGTAAGTTTCCTTTCAAACTCTGTTATACTTTGTTATCAAATGAATTAATTTCGAAATGCTTTATAAAATGACATCAAGTCATTATTATTAATTTATTGTTCAAAACCCTTAAATGTTTACAAAACTTCTTTTATACTTTTAAATTGTTAAAAGCATGCCTATATATGTATAGTTATATAAGTAATGTTTGAAGGACTTAGGAAGGCTAGCTCGCCTTATTTCCTTTTCCTCGTTAGGATGTGGCTTTAGGGTATCGGTTATCCGTCCGAAGGTTATTCAACTATTAGTTATATATCATGTATGCATATATAGACATAAAAGTACCCTCAGTCAGTTCAGTACCTTTGGCTAGCAAAGGTATACCTTCGTTATACTTGTACCTTACTAGTAACTATTATAGGTATAGTTAGGAGATACTACTTACCATTCTAAGTACAAGGAGTACACCAGAGTCAGTTCATTCATGAATCTATACTAAATGTTATATGAAGAGATACACTTACATAGATACACTTACATGGATACACTGAGTTGGATACACTTACATGGATACTATTACATAAATACCATGTTTAAAGCATGCCAGTATATGTATAGTTATATAAGTAATGTTTAAAGGAATTAGGAAGGCTAACACGCTTTATTTCCTTTTCCTTGTTGGGATGTGGTCTGGTAGGTATCGGGTATCCGTCCGAAGGTCATTTAAATATTTAGTTATATATCATGTGTACATATACGGACATAATTGTTCTAATCAGTTAGTTCAGTACCTTTGGGTAGCAAAGGTATACGTTCATATATCCCTAGTAAGCTATTATAGGTATAATTTGGGCTTATATATGATTTGGTAATAAATATGGATTTCGACCTAGCGATTCGTTGCAGAAGTCACCTTTAGTTCCAAACGTAGAATAGGGACTACCAATCATATTATTACTTACTTACAGCGGGTCTCATGAGAAGACTACTTACTTGCCGCGGGTCTCGTGAGAAGACTACTTACATACAGCGGGTCTCGTGAGAAGACTACTTACTTGCTTACTTTCTTTCACTTAAATCTTGGTAGAAGACTACTTTCAAAACAGTCTAGTTTTGGCAGAAGACTACCTTTTTATACTAGTAGGAAATATGAGATTTTCTAGGAAATTCAAACGTTTACACTTTTACTTATAAGACTTTTCATTAATACTTATATAGATAATGACATTAAATACTTATGAATTCACTAGCTTTAAAGCTGATAGTCGCTTTTAAAATAACTTGTATTCTCAGGTCACAAATAGACAGGTACTGATGCAAGGGTTGGAGACTCGTCTTTTATTTTGAGTATTCATTCTGTTGTTATTACAAAAAAAGAATACACTTGTAAGTAAAATTATACTAATAATGCAATGGATGATGTTGTTGCTTGTTTACTACTTTGCATTGCTATGATACTGTGCATGACGTCCTCCGCCCTCGAACGTTTCCGTCGTTCCAGTTTTGGGTGTGACAATTATCTAATGGATGTGTCGTCAACTAGGTCAGAGTTCGACAATGACTTTTAAGACTACGATTGCTAGTCGTGATTTTGGAGTCATACTTGCAATAATAGTTATTAGACTTAACCAAGTGAGAGATAGTTGGATTAGGTGTCTAAGCCCACAACTATAATTGGTATGTACTCGACCCGAGAGTAGCGTGGTCCATTTGAGTTGCATATCATCAGGACAATTTGTTAGGATGGACTTTTGAGAAGAGGTTATATATGATTTATTAATATATTATAAGTTCTAATATATTAATATGAAATCATATGATTTAATTAGTATTGATCAAGAATTAGTTTGGAATTAATTTAGTGATCAAAAGAGACTAATTAAATCTATGGGGACTAATTTTGGTAATTAGTTATATTAATATGTGTTGGGCTTATGATCCATGTTGGACCAAGTTTATGTATGGATACATAAAGATTTGGGCCACATGAACCATGGATCATAAAAACCCATGGGTATGGATTTGGGTTATACCCCTGACCCTTGGAATCCTACATATAAATAGGTCACTCCATAGCCAAAATCACCACTTATAGCTCTTGGACCTCATGGAGTTTGATTTTGGTGTGGAAGCAATTCTCTCTCAAGAGCCACCTTCGTCCTAGGTGTGTTGTGAGCCATTTGAGGCATTTCATATTATTGGTGCTAAGCTCTTAAGGCCAAATACAACAAGGTTTCAAGCAACATAAAATTTAAGTCATCCTAACTAGTATTATATATTGTTTATGTCAATTGCATTCTAGTTATAGGATTAATGCTTTGGAAACACCATTACATGTATAATTAGATAAAACATGGATCCAAGGCATTTAGGGCTGTATGAGCACCATAGGATGTTGTAGTATACAAAACCCAACACAATCCATACCCCATCTCGTAACACACCACGAATAGCCATTTGACAACTCTTACGCTTTATGGCTACATGAAAGTAACCAAAGTTTTCATCACCCTCATTGACCCATTGGATCTTTACCCTTTAAGCCAAATCTAAGTGGGTAATATGATCCAAATCATTGAGTTCCTTAAGAACAATAACCCTTTGTTCCCGTAACTCAGTTGTTCCCCCGATATCCATAAGACGAATATCAGTGGAGTCTAAAACCTCTTGAATCTCCTTATGTTTAGAACTCATCTAGACCCGACTACTAGCATTCTATAAATGTAGATTAGATTTAACAAGCTATAATTTCTTCTTAAATTTAATCCAAGTATGGGAAGAAACCATCCCTAAGTGATCTTGACACCAAGAATCTCGAACTACCCCATCAAAACCATCCATATCGAACCAAGACGGAAACATGCGAAAGGGAACAAGACCATAATCCATATTGTCCTCCTATAAAAGAATAGACATGTGGTTTGGGATTTGTTTCTCCAAGACCATACCAGAAAGATAACGAAAAGAATCCAATAAACCATTTGTAACCAAAAAACAATCTAGTTTGCTAAATTTAGATCCCTACTTATCACTCCAGGTAAAACGAGGACCACCCATAGGAATATATGTCAAGTCAGCTTGCTTAATAAACTCATTGAAGTTTTGGATTTGTTTCTCCAAGACCATACCAGAAAGATAACGAAAAGAATCCAACAAACCATTTATAACCAAAAAACAATCTAGTTTGCTAAATTTAGCTCCCCACTTATCAGTCCAGGTAAAACGAGGATCACCCATAGGAATATATGTCAAGTAAGCCTGCTCATTAAACTCATTGAAGTTTCCTGTTGTGACGATGTTAAATTAAGACCCCATTATCTCCGACTCATCTTGGAGAATGTTAAAATTGCTCATTAACACACACTCTACATGAATCGAACTAATTAAGAGAATGATATCCTCCATCATTGTATCTTATAGCCTACCCCTTGAGGAGCATAAACTATAATGAATAACACCTCCAATCCCATAATTGACCAGACCGCCTCAATAACAAGAAAATGATCAGAGGAATGAATTTTCTTAAGACAAAATACGATCCAAGTCCTTAATATCAAGAATACCACCCGAAGCACCACAAGAAGGAGATGAAGCATGAGAAAAAGAATTATATCCCAAAGACCTTACTGTACGTAAATTAATAACTTCCATCTTCATTTCTTAAATTGCTAAAAAATTAACTTTATGTTTATGACATAAATATCTAATCTAATTCCACTTATCTTTACAACCTGCTCCTTGAATGTTGATGGAAAGGCAATTCATTTCAACACCAATCGATTCCCGCTCCTTTCAACTATTTTTTTTAACACATTCAAGACACCTGTCCAAATTATAACCCATATACTTCGCGATGTCTAAGGTTTTTAGAATTTCATTAAAAAAAGGCATTATTAAAAGAATTCTATGAATACCAATCATTATTTTTAAAATTAGAAAAACCTAATGGATGTGAAAGGTTGTCCCCCAAGTCTACAATCCACAAATTCCTACCAAAACCACCATAAATTCCCACCGGAGCTGCTACTTTTTTTATTTATTTCAACAACTACTTTCTGACTTGGAGGAGAAGACATCACAGTAGGCTTAGGTGGACCTGTTGCGGATGAACAACAACATCAAAAATAGTCAAAGCTACAGGGACAACAGCCGATGTATCAGCAATGATGACAACAGGAGCCTCTACTATCGGTATTGGGTGTGAACAAAAAACAGGTGACGAGGTTTCTATTCCAACTGTACGGGCTTGAGAGCCGGCTTCATGCTAGTCATCATTCGACACAAAGGATCTAAACCATTTTGATTTTGTAAGAAAAAATTTATGATTATGCCCCTCCAGTTGTGCATTATTATCACTATTATTATAAGATAAAATACCTTCCATTTTCACAAAGATCATTCTTAAAACATTCATCATTTTTCATTTTTTTTCTAAAGTATCATAGATTCGAAATGGGTCATACGAACCCTCATCCTTTTCATTACATCTAACAAATTCTACTCTTCTTGAAAGTTTTGATGATCTTCAACTTTATCAAAATCGAGCTTAGAAGAATTACACGAGAAGGACAAAGTCCAATCAGGAGCTTCTTTTATTCTAATCGAGAACAAATGACCATCAAAACTAACTTTCAACACTTCAAAAATAATTCCTTGATACCTAGTCAATACACATATATATTTCTTATATACATCTTCTCCCAAGTCATTATCTAGATGTATAATGGTTCCCGAAGTCAACCCACATTAATCTTTCTGGGGGCACAAAATTTCTATCCCAAGGGCGTTTTTCAATGATCCAATAATCCATTGCATCACTTGCTACAAAATTCTTACAAACTTCTTTGTGCTTGAATTCAAACATTACCCAAAGACCACCAACATAAAAAATGTCAAACTCATCAAAACATAACATTCGAAGATTAGGCAAAGTAAAGAAGTCCCTAGCTTTGACTAAACAAGTCTGCTTTCTTTTTTCCACAACGAGTAATCATTAATGGTGCTAATATGCTATTCTGGGAGGATAATTGGATTGGTAATGGCTTGTTAAAGAAAATGTTTCAACATTTATATGCTTTGAAGATGGAAAAACATGCTTCTGTTGCTTTAAAATTACAACAACGGAGTTGTTTCCTTCTTATAGAATGATTCCGAGAGGTGGTATTGAGGGATTGTGGTTCCTTGATCTTTATTTGTTATCCTCTTCACTTTTGCTTTCAGATTCAGCTGACAGATGGAGTTGGTCCATGAATAGTTTGGGTTTGTTGTTTGAAGTCTCTGACTAGATGGGGTCGTTTAATCTATATAAAAGTTAATATTTTTTGTTTGGCGACTTTCATTGAACAAACTTCCTACTAGGCATAATCTTTCTTCTAGAGGCTCGGAGATAAATTTAATTGTTTTCCCTATGTGCGACAAGGAATTGGAAAATATTTGACATCTTTTTTAATCAGTGTGACATGGCTATACATTTATTACGGTTATTATGTATATGGTGGAATTTAATGGTTCCATTTTTTTCTCGTTTCAAGATTGGATCGATTCAGTTGATGCGTTGGCCATATCTAGCGTGTGTAAGGAGTTTTTGGAGGTTGTTTTCTACATTTTACGGTGGTCTATTTGGTGTTTTCATAATTCCTATGTATTTGGTAGATTTAAGCCTAAAAAGAGTTTTTTGTTTGATAATGTGGTTTCTCAAAGCTATGTTTTCGCTAGTTATAGGTATCAGAAAGCTAGAGTTAACTAGGTTGCTTGATTACAGGTTTCTTTTTTGTCTATATCTTCCATGTAAGTGTTTTTCAATCTAGCTTTTTGCTAGTTTTAAATAAAATTTCTACTTGTTGTGATATGTCACCGACATAACTTCGTATTTCGGAGGGCGGGAATGATGACCCTGTGGATCACAACAAATAAGATGAGACTGTCAGTCATCGCCTGGGAGGTTGTCGCGGAATGAGGCTCTGACGATCAAGTTAGTGAGGGTCTGAGAAAGAGATGGTTAAAAGCGTAAAGAGAGTGTTCAAGGGTTTTAGATCTTGGCCCCTTCTCTTGGGGGAGAATGGTTCCTTTTATACCTGTGGTTAGGGGAATAGATCCCCGACAGTATCTTCTACCTTTACAGGTTTGGCAAGGGTTGATGACTTATGATTGGAGGATCATGTTCCATGGGTGGTTGTTCGCTATTGGTGCAGATCCTGCCAGAAGCAGCATCAAGAGCACTACACCTGTCACTATGTGGAACTCTTGGTACTATTTTGTCTTCAACGTTAAACTTGGAGCTTAGGCACCAAGGAACATATACGGGGTCTCGAAGGCGAGGGCAAAGGCTCGACGTTAGTCACTCGTTGCTCATTGGCCGATCCGTTTGTTGAAATAGTGGTCTCGTTATCCTTGACGGACTCCTGGTGGGATACATCAACAAGTCCCCTAGGCTAGTAGACGTCAGTGTTGGCTTAGGGTAGCTGATTTGTTCTAGCTTGGATTTGGACATGCGTTCGGTGGGGATGGTTTTTGATGACTATTGACGTGACGAAGGCATTTTAGCAAACGGTTTTCATCATTGTAACCGGTTGGGCTTTCTGCCTACACTTAAAACTTCCCCAATTTGATTTGAACTTCCTTTTCCTGGTTCTTTTCACTTCTGCTACTTCTTTTCCATTTCTCTCATGTTTCTATTTCTTCGACGAACTATGGCTGACTTGAATACATGGATCGTTCCTTCTTCAAGCGAGTTCGCCGCTCTTCAAGATAGGTTTGGTTTTCTTTCTGAGCATGGTGTGGAGTATCCTCAAAAGGGGGCGATAATTTCTCGTCCACCGGAGGGGAAGGTCGGGGTCCCTATGCCGAACTTCGAGGCCGGTCTGAGGCTGCCGACGATGGATTACTTTGACAAGATGTTGCGCCAAGATGGATTTTGTGTGGACGATCTGACTCCAAATGTCCTCAACAATATTGTTGGCTTTGAACTCGTCTGTCGAGCCCTTAGAGTTCTGCCATAATTTTGGGCCTTCAAAGCTTTCTTCAATTCTTATACACAATCCAGTGTTCGGACCTTTTCTCAAAGGGGGGGGGGGGTGTTCATTCCATCATCATCAACTAAAAACCTCTGAAAAAGAACTGGCAGGATTGGTGGCTCTAGGTGAATCGCAATCTTGTGGCTTTTGGTTATCCTTGCTTGACCACTTTTTCCGATCGAGCGTTGGAACTATTTGAAGCGAGTACCACTGTGGCGCAAGCACTGAAGACCATTTGTGTTAACGGCGAGGATTAGGAGGACCACATGCTTGTTGCGGTTGCGATGAGTGTTGCCTGGAGGGCCCGAGGGATGATGCCATAATTCTACACCGAGAAAGACGATAAACACTTCTCCTTCCCCCACCCCTTGATATACTCTCGCTTATGCGTTGTGTGAACTGTGTTTGTACTTTTCCTCTCTCGTAGTTATTACGGGATTCTTCCGTTCAAGATGGTATTGAGGGGCAATTTTTAGGTCACCCTACAATACCAAAAGGTGTCCTTGGTTGAGATGCTTCCTTCACCGGTCAGTCTTGACCGTGCTTTGGCTCTCGGCGGTCATCCTGTCATTTCTCTGTCTGGGTCCGATTCTCCACTTGGGCAGGTGCTGGTTGATGCATCTGTTGGCGGTGATTCTTGTGAAGATCCCATGCCTTCTGAAACCGAGGGGGAGGAGCCATCAACTGGGTTAGTCCAGTGTAGGACCCGTGTAGATTCTAAACGGTAGCTTTCCTAGTTGGACTCGCGATAGGTGGAGTCTGTCGAGGCCGGCTCCTTAGAGCATCGTCTTTTGAAAAGACGGTACATGGACTTCCTTCTGGGGGAAGACACGATAGTTATGGATATCCTCGATGATGAAACTCCGAAACAGTCGGAGGGGATGAAAGAAATGGCGACAGAACTGCCCCGTGAACCTAAGGAAGAACCAGTGGATACTGCTGCCAAAAATGTTCTTCGTGTGGACTAGAAAGTCGGTCATGAAGGCGCTCCCGACTTACCAGTTCTGCTGTATGCTAGGGGAGACCCTGCTGAGGGTTATGTTCTTATTCTACCAGCAGCGTCGGCCGTGTACGTGCCCGGGTGGGGGTTAACACGGGAATCTCACCTTTCCCAACATATGGTGGCAAATGAATTGGGTCGTCATGCTTTTCCACCCGCCAACATCGAGGCCTTTGAGATTCTCTTGAATGCTCATCTTTCTAACAGTTTCTTATATGTGCGTTGCCCATGTTGATTCATATATGGTTGCGACTGCATCTCGCCCTCGTCAGAAAGATTCCAATTCTAGCGAGCTCGTTCAGATCAGAGCTGAGTGATATGATTTGGGGGCCAAGTTTTGGCATTAGAAGGGGAGAAACATTGGTTCTAGGAGCGCTATGATCTTCTGGCGGGTGAGAAGGGATCTCTGGAGGACAAGGTCGTTGCTTTTGACGAGTCAGTGGAGCGTTTCTCCCAGCGTATCAAGGTATTGGTGGAAGAGAAGATGCAATTTGAGGACCAGGTGTATCGCACTAACAGGAAGTTAAAGGAAGAGATGGCGAGGAGGAAGAGCGTGGAGGATGATCTTGGGTGGCTACTTCAGAGAAGAATTACCCGGGTGGTAGATAAGGTGGTTAAAAGTTCTGAGTTTGCAATGGGAGTGAAGCGGATGAAAATGGCGTGGATGGCCGTTGGTGTGGAGAATGGTAAGCAAGAGTTCTGGGAATAGGTCATTACTAGGAAGTTTCTCCTTGGGGAGGCAGTTGCTACCACATAGCGTATACAAGCGATGTATGCTAGTGTGAAAGCCTTAATGGAGATAGAATTTTCCTCTTACCTCCGTCTAGGAGAGCTCGACATGACATGCCTTTGCTAGTTCTATGATAACTCTATTGTCGAGGATAGTCAGGTCGAAGGTGGCTCTTCTCATGCTGGTGCTTCCCCTAGTAAGTGATGGCTTTTATTTCCTCTTTGAATATTTCAAGACAATGTTTATGTTTGTTTGGTACTTAAACAATGTTTCATTGCTTTTCTTTGGCCCTACATGGTCTTTGTGCAAATCCCGGGGGATTATTTGGGTAGACAATATATCTTGTGTATGTTAAATTACTCTTCATTTGGTATGTTACACTATTATTTTGTGCTACCCTTGTGCTTGATGGTTCATGTTGGCCATATTTGGCTGTAAATCTTTTAAGGATTTAGTGTTACCCTTTTGGGGGGTGGTTGTTATTTGTTTTGACGAGTTTTGATGGCACATAACATCTGATCCTGACGCTCGTCCTTTGACCCGGCCTCGTAGTGTGAGGATTTGGCTGGCTTTTAGGTACAGGCATTAGCTGGCCTGCTTCATTGTAATGTCCTTTTTTTAGCTAAAGGTCTTTGTTTTGGGGCCTTTTTCTATGCCCCAGGCCAAGGAGAGTTGCACTCTGGCCCCTGTCATCTAAACTAGACCGAGATCGTCACTTCGAACTTTGGGAGTTTATATGTTTCGAAGGAAAGGTTATGATGCTTTAAAGCCTCTTGTTTTTCATGATCAAGGGTTGTAACATTATTGACCTTGTTGACATGTTTGTTAGGGGAAATTATGAGCCCTTGAGGCTTATGATTGTGTTTTCCTCCATGCTTTTATTGTTATTTGGCATGGGTGAACAGCCCGTTTTTGTTTTCCGTTTATACGAAAGTATATTGATACTTGTTCATTCTAAATTTTCATCACATATATATTTTGGTTGATGTCTTGGAGACACCTATATCATTTAAGTAAGTATCGGGTGTTCGATAAGTGATGCTTTTCTACTTTTAGGTATTGTACTGGCTAGTTGGGGTGTGATTATTCGGTGGGAGTGTCAGTCATCGTCTGGGAGGTTGTCGCGGAATGAGGCTCTGACGATCAAGTTAGTGAGGGTCTGAGAGAGAGATGGTTAAAAGCGTAAAGAGAGTGTTCAAGGGTTTTAGATCTTGGCACCTTCTCTTGGGGGAGAATGGTTCCTTTTATACCTGTGGTTAGGGGAATAGATCCCCGACAATATCTTCTACCTTTACAGGTTTGGCAGCGGTTGATGACTTCTGATTGGAGGATCATGTTCCATGGGTGGTTGTGCGCTATTGGTGCAGATCCTGCCAGAAGCGGCATCAAGAGCACTATACATATCACTCTGTGGAACTCCTGGTATTATTTTGTCTTCAACGTTAACCTTGGAGCTTAGGCACCAAGGAACATATACGGGGTCTCGAAGGCGAGGGCAAAGGCTCGACGTTAGTCACTCGTTGCTCATTGGCCGATCCGTTTGTTGAAATAGTGGTCACGTTATCCTTGACAGATTACTGGTGGGATACATCAACAAGTCTCCTAGGCTAGTAGACATCAGTGTTGGCTTAGGGTAGCTGATTTGTTCTAGCTTGGATTTGGACATGCGTTCGGTGGGGATGGTTTCTGACGACTACTTACGTGACGAAGGCGTTTTAGCAAACGGTTTTCATCATTGTAACCGGTTGGGCTTTCTGCCTACACTTAAAACTTCCCCAATTTGAGTTGAACTTCCTTTTCCTGGTTCTTTTCACTTCTGCTACTTCTTTTCCATTTCTCTCATGTTTCTATTTCTTCGATGAACCATGGCTGACTTGAATACAGGGATCGTTCCTTCTTCAAGCGAGTTCGCCGCTCTTCAAGAGAGGTTTGGTTTTCTTTCTGAGCACGGCGTGGAGTATCCTCAAAAGGGGGCGATAATTTCTCGTCCACCGGAGGGGAAGGTCGGGGTCCCTATTCCGATCTTCGAGGCTAGTCTGAGGCTGCCGACGATTGATTAATTTGACAAGATAATGCGCCAAGATGGATTTTGTGTGGACAATCTGACTCCAAATGTCCTCAACAATATTGTTGGCTTTGAACTCGTCTTTCGAGCTCTTAGAGTTCTGCCATAATTTTGGGCCTTCAAAGCTTTCTTCAATTTTTATACACAATCCAGTGTTCGGACCTTTTCTCAAAGGTGGGGTGTTCATGCCATCATCATCAACCAAAAACCTCCGAAAAAGAACTGGCAGGATTGGTGGCTCTGGATGAATCGCAATCTTGTGGCTTTTGGTTATCCTTGCTTGACCACTTTTTCTGATCGAGCGTCAAAACTATTTGAGGCGAGTACCGCTGTGGTGCAAGCACTGAAGACCATTTGTGTTAACGGCGAGGATTAGGAGGACCACATGCTTTCTGCGGTTGCGATGAGTGTTGCCTAGAGGGCCCGAGGGATGATGCCACAATTCTACATCGAGAAAGAAGATAAACACTTCTCCTTCCCCCACCCCTTGATATACTCTCGCTTATGTGTTGTGTGAACTGTGTTTGTACTTTTCCTCTCTTGTAGTTATTACGGGATTATTCCATTCAAGATGGTATTGAGGGGCCATTTTTAGGTCACCCTATGATACCGATAGGTGTCCTTGGTTGAAACGCTTCCTTCGCCGGCCAGTCTTGACCGTGCTTTGGCTCTCGGTGGTCCTCCTGTCATTTCTCCGTCTGGGTCCGATTATGCACTTGGGCAGGTGCTGGTTGATGCATCTGTTGGCGGTGATTCTCGTGAAGAGCCCCTGCCTTCTGAAACCGAGGGGGAGGAGCCGTCAACTGGGTTAGTCCAGTGTAGGACCCGTACAGATTCTAAATGGTAGCTTTCCTAGTTGGACTCGCGATAGGTGGAGTCTGTCGAGGCCGGCTCCTCAGAGCATCGTCTTTTGAAAAGACGGTACATGGACTTCCTTATGGGGGAAGACACGATAGTTATGGATATCCTCGATGATGAAACTCCGAAACAGTTGCAGGGGATGAAAGAAGTGGCGACAGAACTGCCCCGTGAACCCAAGGAAGAACCAATGGATACTGCTGCCAAAAATATTTTTCGTGTGGACCAAAAAGTCGGTCATGAAGGCGCTCCCGGCTTACCATTTCTGCTGTAGGCTATGGGAGACCCTGCAGAGGGTTATGTTCTTATTCCATCAGCAGCGTCGGCCGTGTACGTGCTCGGGTGGGGGTTAACTCAGGAATCTCACCTTTCCCAGCATATGGTGGCATACGATTGGGGTCGTCATTCTTTTCCACCCGCCAACATCGAGGCCTTAGAGCTTCTCTCGAATTCTCATCTTTCTAACAGTCTCTTATATGTGTGTTGCCCATGTTGATTCATATATGGTTGCGACTGCATCTCGCCCTTATCGGGAAGATTATTATTCTAGTGAGCTCGTTCAGATCAGAGCTGAGTGAGATGATTTGAGGGCCAAGTTTTTGGCATTAGAAGGGGTGAAACATTCGTTCCAGGAGCGCTATGATCTTCTGGCGGGTGAGAAGGCATCTCTAGAGGACAAGGTCGTTGGTTTTGACAAGTCAGTGGAGCCTTTCTCCCAGTATATCGAGGTATTGGTGGAAGAGAAGATGGAGTTTGAGGACCAGGTGGATCACGCTAACAGGAAGTTAGGGGAAGAGATGGCGAGGAGGAAGAGCGTGGAGGATGATCTGGGGTGGCTACTTCAGAGAGCAATTATCCGTGTGGTGGATAAGGTGGTTGAAAGTTCTGAGTTTGCAATGGGAGTGAAGCGGATGAAGATGGTGTGGATGGCCGTTGGTGTGGAGAATGGTATGTAAGAGGTCTGGGAACAGGTCATTACTAGGAAGTCTCTCCTTGGGGAGGCAGTTGCTAACACATAGCGTATGCAGGCGATGCACACTGGTGTGAAAGCATTAATGGAGATGGAATTTGCCTCTTACCTCCGTCTAGGAGAGCTTGACATGGCAGTTCTTTGCTAGTTCTATGATAACTCTAATGCCGAGGATAGTCAGGTCGAAGGTGGCTCTTCTCATGCTGGTGCTTCCCCTAGTAAGTGATGGCTTTTATTTCCTCTTTGAATATTTCAAGACAATGTTTATGTTTGTTTGGTACTTAAACAATGTTTCATTTCTTTTCTTTGGCCCTACATGGTCTTTGTGCAAATCCCGGGGGATTGTTTGGGTAGATAATATATCTTGTGTATGTTAAATTACTCTTCATTTGGTATGTTACACTATTATTTTGTGCTACCCTTGTGCTTGATGGTTTATGTTGGCCATATTTGGCTTGAAATCTTTCAAGGATTTAGTGTCACCCTTTTGGGGGGTGGTTTCTATTTGTTTTAACGAGTTTTGATGGCACATAGCATCTGATCCTGATGCTCGTCCTATGACCCGGCCTCGTAGTGTGAGGATTTGGCTGGCTTTTAGGTCCAGGCACTAGCTGGCCTGCTTCGTTGTAATGTCCTTTTTTTAGCTAAAGGTCTTTGTTTTGTGGCCTTTTTCTATGCCCCAGGCCAAGGAGAGTTGCACTCTGGCCCCTGTCATCTAAACTAGACCGAGATCGTCACTTCGAACTTTGGGAGTTTATATGTTTCGAAGGAAAGGTTATGATGCTTTAAAGCCTCTTGTTTTTCATGATCAAGGGTTGTAACATTATTGACCTTGTTGACATGTTTGTTAGGGGAAATTATGAGCCGTTGAGGCTTATGATTGTGTTTTCGTCCATGCTTTTATTGTTATGCGGCATGGGTGAACAACCCATTTTTGTTTTCCGTTTATACGAAAGTATATTGATACTTGTTCATTCTAAATTTTCATCGCATATATATTTTGGTTGATGTCTTGGAGACACCTATATCATTTAAGTAAGTATCGGGTGTTCGATAAGTGATGCTTTTCTACTTTTAGGTCTTGTACTGGCTAGTTGGGGTGTGATTATTCGGTGGGAGTGTCATTCATCATCTGGGAGGTTGTCGCGGAATGAGGCTCTGACGATCAAGTTAGTGAGGGTCTGAGAGAGAGATGGTTAAAAGCGTAAAGAGAGTGTTCAAGGGTTTTAGATCTTGGCCCCTTCTCTTGGGGGACAATGGTTCCTTTTATACATGTGGTTAGGGAATAGATCCCCGACAATATCTTCTACCTTTACAGGTTTGGCAGGGGTTGATGACTTCTGATTGGAGGATCATGTTCCATGTGTGGTTGTTCGCTATTGGTGCAGATCCTGCCAGAAGGGGCATCAAGAGCACTACACCTATCACTCTGTGGAACTCTTGGTACTATTTTGTCTTCAACGTTAACCTTGGAGCTTAGGCACCAAGGAACATATACGGGGTCTCGAAGGCGAGGGCAAAGGCTCGACGTTAGTCACTCATTGCTCATTGGCCGATCCATTTGTTGAAATAATGGTCACATTATCCTTGACGGATTACTGGTGGGATACATCAACTAGTCCCCTAGGCTAGTAGACGTCAGTGTTGATTAGGGTAGCTGATTTGTTCTAGCTTAGATTTGGACATGCGTTCGGTGGGGATGGTTTCTGACGACTACTGACGTGACAAAGGCATTTTAGCAAACGGTTTTCATCATCGTAACCGGTTGGGCTTTCTGCGTACACTTAAAACTTCCCCAATTTGAGTTGAACTTCCTTTTCCTGGTTCCATTTACTTCTGCTACTTCTTTTCCATTTCTCTCATGTTTCTATTTCTTCAACGAACCATGGTTGACTTGAATATAGGGATCGTTCCTTCTTCAAGTGAGTTCGCCGCTCTTCAAGAGAGGTTTGGTTTTCTTTCTGAGCACGGCGTGGAGTATCCTCAAAAGGGGGCGATAATTTCTCGTCCACCGGAGGGGAAGGTCGGGGTCCCTATTCCGATCTTCGAGGCCGGTCTGAGGCTGCCGTCGATGGATTACTTTGACAAGATAATGCGCCAAGATGGATTTTGTGTGGACGATCTGACTCCAAATGTCCTCAACAATATTGTTGGCTTTGAACTCGTCTGTCAGGCTCTTATAGTTCTACCATAATTTTGGGCCTTCAAAGCCTTCTTAAATTCTTATACACAATCCAGTGTTCGGACCTTTTCTCAAAGGTGGGGTGTTCAACCCATCATCATCAACCAAAAACCTCCAAAAAAGAATTGGCAGGATCGGTGGCTCTGGGTGAATCATAATCTTGTGGCTTTTGGTTATCCTTGCTTGACCACTTTTTCCGATCGAGCGTCGAAACTATTTGAGGCGAGTACCGTTGTGGCGGAAGCACTAAAGACCATTTGTGTTAACGGCGAGGATTAGGAGGACCACATGCTTGATGCGGTTGCGATGAGTGTTGCCTGGAGGGCCCGAGGGATGATGCCACAATTCTACATCGAGAAAGACGATAAACACTTCTCCTTCCCCCACCCCTTGATATACTCTCGCTTATGCGTTGTGTGAACTGTGTTTGTACTTTTCCTCTCTTGTAGTTATTACGGGATTATTCCATTCAAGATGGTCTTGAGGGGACATTTTTAGGTCACCCTACAATACCGAGAGGTGTCCTTGGTTGAAATGCTTCCATCGTAGGCCAGTCTTGACCGTGCTTTGGCTCTCGGCGGTCCTCCTGTCATTTCTCCGTCTGGGTCCGATTATGCACTTGGGTAGGTGCTGGGTTATGCATCTGTTGGCAGTGATTCTCGTGAAGAGCCCCTGCCTTCTGAAACCGAGGGGGAGGAGCCGTCAACTGGGTTAGTCCAGTGTAGGACCCGTACAGATTCTAAATGGTAGCTTTCCTAGTTGGACTCGCAATAGGTGGAGTCTGTCGAGGCTAGCTCCTCAGAGCATCGTCTTCTGAAAAGACGGTACATAGACTTCCTTATGGGGGAAGACACGATAGTTATGGATATCCTCGATGATGAAACTCCGAAACAGTCGGAGGGGATGAAAGAAGTGGCGACAGAACTGCCCCGTGAACCTAAGGAAGAACCAGTGGATACTGCTGCCAAAAATATTTTTCGTGTGGACCAGAAAGTCGGTCATGAAGGTGCTCCCAGCTTACCAGTTCTGTTGTAGGCTATGGGATACCCTGCTGAGGGTTATGTTCTTTTTCCACCAGCAGCGTCGGCCGTGTACGTGCTCGGGAGGGGGTTAACTCGGGAATCTCACTTTTCCCAGCATATGGTGGCATACGATTGGGGTCGTCATGCTTTTCCACCCGCCAAAATCGAGGCCTTAGAGCTTCTCTCGAATGCTCATCTTTCTAACAGTCTCTTATGTGTGTGTTGCCCATGTTGATTAATATATGGTTGCGACTGCATCTCGCCCTTGTCGGAAAGATTCTAATTCTAGCGAGCTCGTTCAGATCAGAGCTGAGTGAGATGATTTGAGGGCCAAGTTTTTGGCATTAGAAGGGGTGAAACATTCGTTCCAGGAGCGCTATGATCTCTTGGCGGGTGAGAAGGCATCTATGGAGGACAAGGTCGTTGGTTTTGACGAGTCACTGGAGCGTTTCTCCCAGTGTATCGAGGTATTGGTGGAAGAGAAGATGGAGTTTGAGGACCAGGTGGATCGCGCTAACAGGAAGTTAGGGGAAGAGATGGCAAGGAGGAAGAGTGTGGAGGATGATCTGGGGTGGCTACTTCAGAGAGGAATTATCCGTGTGGTGGATAAGGTGGTTGAAAGTTCTGAGTTTGCAATGGGAGTGAAGCGGATGAAGATGGCGTGGATGGCTGTTGGTGTGGAGAATGGTATGTAAGAGGTCTGGGAACAGGTCATTACTAGGAAGTCTCTCCTTGGGGAGGCAGTTGCTACCACATAGCATATGCAGGTGATGCACACTGGTGTGAAAGCATTAATGGAGATAGAATTTTCCTTTTACCTCCGTCTAGGAGAGCTTGACATGGCAGTTCTTTGCTAGTTCTATGATAACTCTAATGCCGAGGATAGCCAGGTCGAAGGTGGCTCTTCTCATGCTGGTGTTTCCCCTTGTAAGTGATGGCTTTTATTTCCTCTTTGAATATTTCAAGACAATGTTTATGTTTGTTTGGTACTTAAACAATGTTTCATTTCTTTTCTTCGGCCCTACGTGGTCTTTGTGCAAATCCCGGGGGATTGTTTGGGTAGACAATATATCTTGTGTATGTTAAATTCCCCTTCTTTTGGTATGTTAAGCTATTATTTTGTGCTACCCTTGTGCTTGATGGTTTATGTTGGACATATTTGGCTTGAAATCTTTCAAGGATTTAGTGTCACCCTTTTGGGGGGTGGTTGTTATTTGTTTTGACGAGTTTTGATGGCACAGAGCATCTGATCCTGACACTCGTCCTTTGACCCGGCCTCGTAGTGTGACGATTTGGCTGGCTTTTAGGTACTGGCACTAGGTGGCCTGCTTCGTTGTAATGTCCTTTTTTTAGCTAAAGGTCTTTGTTTTGGGGCATTTTTCTATGCCCCAGGCCAAGGAGAGTTGCACTCTGGCCCCTGTCATTGAAACTAGACCGAGATCGTCACTTCAAACTTTGGGAGTTTATATGTTTCGATGGAAAGGTTATGATGCTTTATAGCCTCTTATTTTTCATGATCAAGGGTTGTGACATTACTGACCTTGTTGACATGTTTGTTAGGGATAATTATGAGCCCTTGAGGCTTAGGATTGTGTTTTCCTCCATGCTTTTATTGTTATGCGGCACGGGTGGAAAGCCCGTTTTTGTTTTCGTTTATACGAAAGTATATTGATACTTGTTCATTCCAAATTTTCAATGCATATATATTTTGTTTGTTGTATTGGAGACACCTATTTCATTTAGGTAAGTATCGGGGGTTCGATAAGTGATGTTATTCTACTTTTAGGTCTTGTATTGGCTAGTTGGGGTGTGATTATATGGTGGGAGTTTGATCACATATCCCCTTTCTCCTAATTCCTTCCAAGATAGGACCATTGGCGTGGGCCCTAGGGCTTCAAATCATCGGGATGAGTTCTTCTTCTTCTTGGTCCTTCTTGCTCTATGCCTTTCCTGTGCTTACAAGTTCTCTGATGTTTGCATTCATGTGACTAGCTGTTTTTGGGATAATCAACCTTTGGAAGACGATTTTCAATCTTTTCCATTCTCTAATGTAGGTTGTTTGGTTAGTATCTTTGGGAGGTTTCGTGCCATCTAGTGTTGCGTTGTTGTTATTGATTTCGTTTTTCGCAGGGTTTTGGACAAGGTGCCATCCTGGGGAAAGATTCTGCCAAGTGCGGGCTCCTGCCATTGCTGGTAGTCGCATATATGTATCTTCTGTTGCAGGGTAGTTCCCTGTCTTTCCCACCCCAGCTTTCGCGGTCTCTTGGTTTTGTTTTCTGTCAGGCTTCTTCTTCGTACTTTGTGTATTCACTTTGCAAAGGAGCATGAGCATGCTTAGTGGTATCCAACCCTTCTTGGTGTTCATACTAACAGTATGCGATGTATCTGGCGTGGTAATGTTCTTGCTACTACGCCCTTCCCCCTCTGGGCTACATGCCCGAGGCTTGCGTTGGATGGGTTTCTTTCTCCTCGTCTTTGACCATTTTCGATGTCAGTATCATGGTCCAACTTTTATTTTGGTATGTGCCCGGTGGCCCACATGCCGATTTCCCAAATTGGCTTTGCTCGTGTGTTAATGGTTGTGACCATTGATGAACCTTTGGTTGTTCTGTACTTGACCGTGCCATGTATTGTCGATCGGATAGCCTGTAATTGAAAAAGATTTGGGCGCCCAAGTATTATATCGTTATCGGACCTTTGCTTGACTAACGAGAACTTGATTATCCTCATTACTTGTTCCTCCCCATCGATGCTGGTTATAGTTAATGGTAGGTTTATGGTGCCGATGATGGGTTTTGAGCAATATAACAAACCTATGGTGCACATACAACCCTAATGCTTTGGATCTAAGTTTTCTCAAGTTATACATGAAACTTCATTTTATCAAAAGCATATACCCTAGCTAGCATGCAACTAAAAAAATACAACATAAGAACTAGTTAGATGAATACCTCTTAGTTGTAGCTTGTAGTTCTTGGCCTTTCAAGAGCTTAGTACCTCAAGTGTAATACCTCAAATGAGTCACAAACACCAAAAGAAAAAGGAGGCTTATGAGATAGAGGTTAGGAAGCACAAATCGGTTAGTGTTTTGCTGTCACACCCCCAAACCGGAACGGCGGAAACGTTCGGGGGCGGATGACTTCATGTAGTACCGTAACAATAGAATACATAGTAAAGAAATATAACCATCATAAATATAATTGAAAGTTTACATTGTTAAAAAGTACATTTTCAAAACCAATTACAATATGATGCCAAAATATGAATTTAAATTGCCGCCGCAGCGTCCCTTCTTCAAAAGTTGTTTGTTACCTGTAATTACTGAATCCCTGGGACATACAAGTATTTTTGAAAGAGTAGATCAGCATTTAAGCTAGTGAGTTTCATAAGTATTAAATGAAAATGTTGGTATGAACTAAAATGAAATGGTTTGTTTTTGTTTCTTTGTTCCTAAAAAATCCCATATTTTCTACTGGTATAAATGTAGCCTTCTATCAAAACCAATGTTTGTTTCTAGAAAATTGATGTTTTTCCGTATGTGGGTGGCAGTTTAGAAGTTCCAAAACTGTAACACAATAAGGTTTTTCATGCCTATAGTAGTTAATTTATGTAATTATAAAGTTGCCAAGATGTCTGAAAACCCCGTAAATCAATGTGTTTTTAATACTCATGTGAGTTTTATAACCATGTTATTGACTAAGATGGCCTATACACAATGTTCTTCAGGCGTTGGAATGTTCTGACATTTGTTACCCCAAATGGTGTACTGTAGCTAACAGTCAGGGCGCGGGGTTGTCAATCCCGTATAGATCTATACACAAACACCATGCTCCCCCTCGAAAGGATTCTAGTATATAATAGAGGACTTGAAATGCGTACTAGAACATACGTGAAGTTTAATGTCTCACAAAACATAGTATAAAACAGATTTACATATGAAAATGTTCGTATGTTCTTTTATATGAAAGTATCTCCTTGAGATAGTATTTCTAGTATGTAAAAGTTCATGATGTTCTCGTAAAACTATACCTATTATAGTTTCTCAAAAGTGTGTTTCCTTTGTATAGTAAACCCTAGTGAAATGCTCATTTGTTATGAAAAGTATAACTTTTGTAGTGCCAAAGTTGGACACATATACATACAGTATAAGCAAAGTGTTTGATTTGTATATATATAACTACATATTTCATTTTAAAAGACAAGATGTTATCGTGATATATTTTGCATACGAAAGTTTCCATATAATAGTTATAAATCACATATGATTCAATCGATAAAAAGTGTATAGTGAATCTTTATATAACACACGATAATAACCATGTGTTTTACTTGTATTCCCCCCCCCCCCCCCCTAAAGCATATAAAAGCATTTATAAAACATTTAAAGGTGTGGATTATAGGGGTATGAACTCACTTGAAAGATCGAAGAAGGCGAGATGAAAACCAAGCAGAACTGACTCGAGAAAGCGGATTTTATCGGGATTCTCGGGAATCTCGGGAGTACAAACGACCTTCGGGGCTTGAATATGGAAACCGGGGCTTTTGGATATCATGTGCACGGAAAACGAGGCAAAAACACAAGAAAGATGAGAGGAAATGGGCATTTTCCCTGGAACCCTCGCATCCCTTTTATAGGGGCTGGGAACCGCCTTGGTACGCTGGGCTTACGCGGTTACGTTGCGCGTACGCGTGCGTCATGCATGACCACTTCCTCGACTGCCTCGGAGCTCGGATGGGATGGGGCATAGCCTCGCATAGGGGCGACGTGGACGATCCGAGGCCTAGCCCTCGAGTACGCTGGGCGTAACTCGGATTGGCCTGGTAACTCCTCCTTCGGATAATACCGAAATTTGATTCAAATTTATATTTTTATTATTTAGTAAACTTAAAAAATTCATATCTTCTTCATACGAACTCCGTTTTCGACGTTCTTTATATCCACTCGTAGGTGAGACTACGCTCTACAACTTTCGTTTAGACTCCCTCGGCAAATTTTGAAATTTTTTTTATGAACTGATCAAGAAGGTACAATCCGTTTTTGTTTCATTCAAAGTCCCACAATGCTCATACGAAAAAGATTTAAAAAGTGTTAATTCAAGAATCTCTCATCTAGACAGCAGTCTAACTCAAACTCGAGTCACCAATTCTAACCTAACTGACCAAATAAGCAGGGTGTCTTCGAAGAGTGAGGAACGGAGAATGTGGATCGAACTGAAGGAGTCGGAGTTAATCAAAATCAAGGATGAAAACATTTATTTGCAAAGAGACAATTTAAAACTTTTAAAACAGCGAAATGTATTTTGTTTGATTGCTAAGCGTCTTTACAATAATATCACTCAACTTCATTTAAACTGTGAAATAGGGCAGAAAATTCATCGCATGATTTGCCCTTCCTTGAGTTTAAGGAGGATGAAATCGACGCTGAAGCATATAATTGTGAAAGTGTTGTTTCGTCTGAGGATGTTAATCCGACATATATGTACGGACTAGACAAAATCGAATCTTTTATAAAGTCCAAGGACCATAAGGACATGCTTAAAAACCTTTTGGATGAAAATGATAAACTGAAACTGAGGACCGAAACCATACAAAAATTTGACTCATTGAACGCCAACTTGAGCTCAGAAAATAAAATTGATGTTGAAAATGCATCTGAGCTTAATGAGGACGACAATATAAGTGAAATTTATGTAGAGGACACAGTTAATTGTTCAGAATTTGTCAAGAGTGAACCCGAAAACCACAAGAATCTCATTTCAGAAAATTCAGTAGAGTTCGCTCGTTTGTCCCAACAAAAGTCCCCAATTCTTGCAGAAAAGGCAGTAGTATACCAAAAGGTAAGAACCACTCCAAATCAGGTGTATAAGGTCACAGGCGTAACCGAACATCAGACCGTTGAACTCACAGCCATTGTAAACGAAGACAATGCTGATGGCTGCGACGAGTTCTTCTGGTCAGCTCCCATCGACAATGCTGACGAAACGGTAGGTCTGTCTGAAAGGACTTCATGGAAAAGCAAAGGAAGATATGTGCCAGAACCTTTGAATAAGCCTGATAGCTTCGATGTGCCAAGTACTAGTGGTACAAAAGATGTTCCTCAAGAAAAAGGAAATCCTGCAAAAGAAGTCACTCCTCTAAGTGAAACATCATCAGTTCAGAGTGAACCAGCTAAAGGAAAACAGAAACCAAAAGCCAATATCCATCATCAACCGAAGCAGATGAGAAATCAAAAACAGCAAAGGAATCAGAGATACAAGAAGAATCTCTCTGAAAGAAAACAGTTTTGGCAATCTCAAAATGCCTATTTCTCATATCATGACAGGAACTTAAAGTCAGAGAAAGGTCCTGTTAAATCACAAGAGAGCAATAACAACCGAAAGCAGAGGTTCGGTTCAGAAAATAACATCAACCGAAAGCAGAGGTTCGGTTCAGAGAACAACATCAACCAAAAGAAAATGTTCGGTTCAAAGAACAAAAGAGATCAAAATTCTAGGTTCGGTTCCACTAATGATCAAAAGCAAAAGGGTCACCTAGAATCTCAAGTCAAGAAATCATCTCAAGCTAAGTTCTCTCATTCAAATTCTTCTAATTCCTCTCAATCCCATTCTAAATTCCCTTCTGTTCACTCTCAAAAATCTCAATCATCAACTTAACTAAAAGGAAAACTGAAGGTTTCATCAGTTAAACCAAAGTCCAAACCAAAAGCAACGAATCCCAATAAAATTAAGGTTTTCACCATCAAAAAGAAAGATGAAACAACACTAATAAAAAGAACATATTTTGTTGACATCTCTCTTACTATTCCTGTTCCTGTGAAAGGCTCACGAGGACCCAAGAAACTTTGGGTTCCTAAATCTGCTTAATTTTTGCAGGTTATCAGTGACGAGCAGTTTGACGAAGAATGGTACATTGACAGTGGCAGCTCGCGTCACATGACAAGAAGGAAGGAAGAGCTGAGGGAATACAGGTCTCTTTCAAACGGTGGAAATGTCAAGTTCGGGAACAACTCCTTCGACACCATAAAAGGCTATGGAATGATTACAAACGGTGATTACACGATTAGGAAGGTTGCATACGTGGAAGGACTACAACATAACCTCATCAGTGTATCTCAACTCGTTGGAGGTACTGGTCTCAAGGTTTCATTCGACGATGATGGTTCTGAAATAATTGAGAAGAAGACGAAAAGAGTTATTCTCAAATCGGAGCGTGAAGGTGAAATGTTTCCCCTAAACCTCAAACCTATCAAAGGGAACCCAGCTATCTGCCTGTTATCCAAAGCTCAATCTGACGAAAGCTGGTTGTGGCACCGAAGGCTCTCTCATCTCAACTTTAAGGATATCAACAAACTTGTCACTAGAGGTCATGTTCGAGGTCTTCCATGGCTCAAGTACGATAGAGAACATTTGTGTGCAGCATGTGAAATGGGGAAGCAGAGTCGTCAAAGTCATCCATCTATAATAAACACTAAAGTTGTTGAACCACTAGAGTTACTTCATATTGATTTATGTGGTCCATCATCTATCGAAAGTATCGGTGGCAGCAAGTACATTCTTGTTATTGTTGATGACTTTTTGCGTTTTACATGGGTGTTCTTTCTGAAGCTTAAATCTGAAGCGACTTACAAGCTAAAGGTGTTCATCAAGCAGGTTGAAGTACAGCTGAAGAAAGTCGTTCGCAACATCAGGAGCAACAATGGACTGGAATTCAAAAATAAAGAATTCGAAGAATTCTTGGCAGAAAAAGGAATTAGTCACAACTTCTCAGCTCCCTACACACCCCAACAAAACGGAATTGTCAAAAGACGAAACCGATCTTTGTGTGAAGCGGCCCGAACCATTCTAAGTTTCGCTTCCTTACCTTTATATTTTTGGGCTGATGCTATTTCTGCTGCTTGTTTTACACAGAACATGTCATATCTCAATAAGCGCTTCACTCTCACTCCTTATGAGATCATCAACAACAGGAAGCCAAATGTCAAGTTTTTCCATGTGTTCGGTTCATGGTGTTTCATCTTCAATTCTAAAGAACACCGCAACAAGTTTGATGTCAAAGCCGATGAAGGGATATTTCTAGGCTATTCTCTTACTTCTAAAGCGTACAGGGTATTAAACAAGCGTTCGAGGAAAATAGAAGAAACTTATTACGTGACTTTTGACAATAGCTATGTCAAAAAGCTAAAAGCCAACGAAGACACAGCTGGAGAAATCTTTCCTCAAACTGGCCAAGTCACAGCCTCAATCGCAAACCTATTTGAGAAGTTCGTTGAGCTATTTGATGAACCAGAGAAGGCCACTCTCTCAGAAGCCAACGCAGCTGACAACAAGGTAGATCATCTGAAGCAGCTGGTCGAAGATGCTGCAAAGAGAATGAATGAAGGAGGATCAAGTTCTGACGACCCTTCACAGCACAATGCTTCAGTCGAGGGGGAGGATCCGCCATCATCATCACAGCCAAGCTCACATGTTGAGGGGGAGATAAGCTCTCAAGCTGCTCCCGAACGCACTTCACCAACCGAAAGCACTTCACCAACCGAAAGTGCCTCACCACCCGAAGGTGCATCAACACCCGAACACTCAGCACCACCAGAAACCTCTGTAGCTCAAGATACTCAAGAAATACCTGATAGCTCATCTGTCGAGGGGGAGAATGTAGACATGTCTTACGACTATGAAAGTCAATCCGAACTAGAAGAGATGGTAAATGCTTAATTGGATCCAACTTTTGATCCAAACTACCCTCCTCTCGTCAAATGGACCAAAGACCATCCTGTCTCCCAGGTTGTTGGTAATGTATCTGAAAAAGTTCTGACCCGATCACAACTCAAGGCAAAACAGACTTCCTTGTTTTCAAAAGTAGAATTCTGTATGTTTAACTCCTTCGTCTCAAAAGTTGAACCAAAGACAGTTAACACTGCTCTTGATCACTCAGATTGGGTTCAAGCTATGTAAGACGAACTGAATGAATTTGAAAGGAACAAAGTTTGGCGACTCATTCCAACTCCTCCAGATGCCTCAGTTGTTGGCCTCAAATGGGTCTTCAGGAACAAAATGGACAAGGAAGGGAACGTGATACGAAACAAAGCACGTCTGGTTGTTAAAGGATACTGTCATGAGGAAGGAATTGACTATGAAGAGACTTTCGCTCCTGTAGCTAGGCTGGAATCCGTTAGAATATTTCTCGCCTATGCTGCACACAAAAACTTTGAGGTCTACCAAATGGACGTCAAGTGTGCATTTCTCAATGGAGAAATTGAAGAAACAGTGTATGTGGAGCAACCTCCTGGATTCGTAAATGAAAGGTATCCTAATCATTGTTATATTTTGGACAAAGTCGTGTATGGACTGAAACAAGCTCCGAGAGCCTGGTATGAAACGCTAACAAAATTTTTAAAGATGTCCAAATTCAACCAAGGTTCGGTTGACCCAGCCTTCTTTCGTAAGAAGGAAGGTAACCACCTTATGATTGTTCAAATTTACGTCGATGATATCATCTTTGGCTCTACGAATCCCAGCTTAACAGCTGAATTCAGAAAGTTGATGGAGACTAAATTTCAAATGAGCTCAATGGGTCCAATTAACGTTTTCCTTGGTTTAAATATTAGACAGGGACCCGAAGGCATCTTTATCAATCAGGAAGCTTACACAAAGACTCTTCTAGCAAAATTTGGCATGATGGGAGATTCAAAGGTCAAAGTTCCAATGGCATTCGGCACCAAGCTCACTCCATCCTTCGATAAACCGGCAGTTGATATTACGCTTTAATGCCAGATGATCGGTTCTCTGATGTATCTTACTACCAGCAGGCCGGACATAATGTTCTCTGTTTGTTACTGTGCTAGATTTCAGGCGAACTCACGTGAACCTCACATGCTTGCAGTGAAGAACATTCTACGATATCTCAGGCGAACTACCTCTTTAGGTCTATGGTATCCTTCCAACTCAGGCTTCTTCGTTCAAGCCTACTCAGATGCAGACCTTGGAGGTTGTGCACTAGACAGGAAAAGCACCACTGGCGGCTGCCAATTCCTTGACGGGAAGTTGGTTAGCTGGCAATCAAAGAAACAAACATGTGTGTCTTTGTCTACAGCTGAAGCAGAATACATTGCAGCTGCATCCTGTACTTCTCAAGTGATTTGGATCCAGAGTCAACTCCGGGACTATGGACTCAATATGAAAAAGATCCCACTATATTGTGACTCTGAGAGTGCAATTAGGATCTGTCATAACCCAGTGCAACACTCCAAGACTAAGCACATAGCACTGAGGTATCACTTCATCAAAGATCATGTGGAAGATGGAAACGTTGAAATTCACTTTGTTAGAACCACTAATCAGCTGGCTGATGTCTTTACCAAAGCTCTTCCTAAAGCGTCGTTCAACAAAATTCTACAAGGGCTAGGCATGATGGAATCAGAGTCAGTACCACAAATCACCTCTCAAACTCCAAAGTAAGAAGCGAAATAGACCGAACGTTCGGGTTCGGTTTTTGTACTCATGTACCGAAATGAACCGAACGCTCGGGTTCGGTTGGATAATCTGCACTTCGCTTATCAATCAAAGGTGGTTTTCTTGGTTGTAAATTGCATGTATAATTGTTCCTATTACATTTCTTTTATTGTCAAAAGTATTTCCTTTTTGAAAATCTAATTTCTTCGGTAACCGAAATAGACCGAACGTTTGGGTTCGGTTTTCCAAAAATTTTCAAAACCGAAACCAACCGAACGCTCGGGTTCGGTTTTCTAAAATTTTTCACAACCGAAATCAACCGAACGCTCGGGTTCGGTTATCCAAAAATTTTCAAAACCGAAATCAACCGAACGTTCGGGTTCGGTTTTCCAAAATTTTTCAAAACCGAAATCAACCGAACGCTCGGGTTCGGTTTTTCAAAATTTTTTACAACCGAAACCAACCGAACGCTCAGGTTCGGTTTTCTCAAAGTTTTTCTCAACCGAAATAAACCGAACGCTCGGGTTCGGTTCCAAAGTTTTTTTTTATTATCTTTTTATTTTCTTTCTCAGTCTTATTTTTTTTTATTATTTTTTTTATCATTTATTTTTTTTATATCAAAAATTCCAAAAATATTTCTTTTCTTCTAATATCAAAAACTCCAAAAATATTTTGTTCTTTATTTTTTCTTTGGCTTTAATTTTATTTGTGTGTTTGTTTATGGGGAAATTGTTGAATTAGTTAAGTGTCCCTAGAAGCATGCTGTTGTATGTGCCCAAAGCCTCATCAGATTCAGAATAATAGCCTTAATGACTTGGTATACACAAACCTTGTCTTCCCAATTAGGCTATCACATTTATTCTAATCGTGAGCTACTTAACTCTCTTCTCACATGAGATAAGAGTTTTCTGCTTGGTCCTATTTTTCACAGCAGAGGTACTTTGATTTCTTACACCATCTCTATTGTATTTCTCCATTAAATTCATTTCACAAACGTAACCCTTGAGACTCTCAGAAATTAGCACTGAGGTTTATGGTTACTCAAAAACTGCGTTTATGATCTTAGTTTCGTGCCACTACGAGCTAAGTGAAACCCAAAATTCAATACCCAATCTGAATTGACGGTGAACAATTAATTTGCTCTAGTTTTCACTAATGAATTGACGGACATATCTTCATGAAATCTCAAATTTTTTGTGATTCCTATGAAATTTTTAAAAAACTATAACATTTCTTCCCTTGGGATCCAGTTTTTAATTTTTTTGTTGAGATTTTATATTTCCCAGCCACTTTAAAATTATTACAAACCTACTTGTTCAACAGACTACACCGGTCTCACAAGTACTTTGTTCACTTTCTATCTTATTTCAAGATTAGGACTGTTGAATCAAAGCAAAATCCACCCTAAGAAACCTAATTAAAAGAAGCCTTTCAACACTTCTTAATAAGTGTTTGATCGTTATTCAACGGGAAACCACACTAACACTTTAAGGTCTCTCTTGACTTTGAAGGAAGAGATTCGTGCCCGGGATCATTTGTTTCATGTCTTTATTGACATCACAATTTTTCCTAAAAAGGATTGCTTTATTTCTTTTCTTTTACACCCTTAGCACAAAAATCTTTGATTTTCCAAAATTCTAGTTCTAATAATTACAGGCTTTTTCATTGGATTGGTGGTTAATTATAAGCTGTGGTCAATTTTCATCCACGTGGGAGCATTATTCAAAAGATACCGTTACACTTTAAAGGGATAAGATGAAGAGTTGCTGACTCAGGCGGGAGTCTAATTGATTTGATTTCAAACGGCGTAAAAGGGAACGCGTGCGGATTTGAAACGTCTAATCTCCAAATGACGTCGCAGACGCATGTGTGAATTTGAAACGTCTAATCTCCAAACGACGTCGTAGACGCGTGTGTGAATTTGAAACGGTTCTTCTCCAAATGGAACAGAAAGGGCGCGTGTGAATCTGAAACGGTTTATCTTCAAACGGCGATTGATGGGAGGCGTGTTCTTAGGAATCTGACACTCTCTCTCATGCGTGATCATCGGTTACCCTAACTGTCACGCATCAGTCAAACTCCGGAAAATCCTTCGTATTTCGATAGAAGATTTGGGAAGATCTTTCTCTCTCCTTAAACCCCAGTATAAAAGGCGACATCCTCTACCATTTACCTCTTTACTGCAAGTAAAATTCCTAGAGCGCAAGAAATCTCTGAACCCTAACTGTTCATCATCTTCTTCACTCTCTTCAACAATGGCAGATTCATCTTCTGTTCTCGCAACATCCCACATTCTTCCCATTCGCCCTCAACAATGCCTCATCATCGATTTAACCCCTCACGCTTATGATTCCTACATGTTCCCAATTATCGAGTGTTTGAAGTTTTTGCCGATTGCTCCTGCACTTTCAAGGGCGGAATCAGTTCCAATGGAGTTCCTGTCGCAAATCTATGCGACGACTCATTACGACAAAGTGGTTGACAGGATCTTCTTTGACGTTCTTCATCACAAAGCGTCCATCTCCAAGCAACGATTTTGCTCCATGTTAGGGTTTGAAGCTGACCCTACGAGGGTTAATCCAGAGACGATTCCAATGGGGCACCTGTTCAATATGTTTTACAACATGGGTTATACGGACGCCAAATTCAAGAAGTCGTGCTTGCCGCCACAGTGGAACGGGATGTTCACTGTGTTATTCAAAGGTCTTTCTGAAATGAGTTCTGGCTCTGATGGTTCCAGTCGACTGTTTCTGTCCATCTTTTATGGTGTCTACAATGGCATCAATGTCGATTATGGGTTTGTTCTTTGGCAACAACTCATCCAGAGTCTCTCCTCTTCTTCACGGCATTCAGAGGTGTCTTATGCTAGGTTTTGGACCTTGATTACAAAATGGGTGATGGACAAGTACAGCGTCCCCATTGGCGCCGGTGCACCGATGTCTTCGATTGGTACCTTTCATACCACAAAGATCATCGTCTCAGATGCTTCCAAATTTCCCTTCAATGGTTCCATTTCGGAATCCATGTATGCTGACGTTCCAGCTGACAACCGGATTATCAGAACCTACAAAGAATTCAAGCGTTCTGGTCCGAGGGATCTCACACCGGAGATGTGGAAGTCGATTCACGAAGCCGACAAGCCTGCTCCAAGAGATAAGAAGCCTAACAAAGGGAAACAGGTGGCGAAAGGGGCTAAAGGCCCTTCTCCTAAGAAGAGGAAACCCACAAAAGCTGCTCAGTCTCCGCAGCATAAGAGGCGAAAAACACAACCCAGGAGAAAGTTAATTATCGCTTCCTCCTCCAGTGAGTCAGAGGGTGAGAGTTCGGATTCTGACGACTCTCCAAGAGGCAACACACCACCCAGATCTCCTACCCCTGAGATTCAAACCCCTCCTTCTCCAATTCCCTCTCCTCCTAAAACTATTCCTACTTCCATTCCCACCATAAACCCCTTTACCCACATTCCAAACACTTCAATCCCAATGCCACCACCCATCTTCACCGATGCAACAACAACATCCACTGCAAAAGTTACAACCAACGTATCTGATACAGGGGTTCATACTGATGCAACCGAACCTCCACCAGCACCCGAAACCATAAACACAACCGAAACCCAAAAAGCACCTGAACCTACCCCTACCCAAAAACAACCCGAACCTACTCCTACACCTACACCCGAAACAACCCAAACCGAACCTACCCATACCACTGAACCACCAGCTTCACCACCACCACCATCTCCCGGTCATGCCTCTGACAGAGACGACACTTTCCTTGGCGGGGAAAACATGACGTTTGATTCGGTCTACTTCAGTCCGTTTCAAGTGCAGAGCGATGATGATGATGACGCTCCGGTCACAAAGAAACATCTTAAGGAGCTCCATGACAAGGTCGACTTGCTCATTGCCTCTTCTTCTATGTCTCAATCATCCCTCTCTGAAGCTGCTATTCAGAAGATTGTTGATGCTTTTTCAAGGGCTCAGCAAGATTCTATCGCTTCTACCACCTCCGCCATCGATGCCTCAACAAAAGCCTATCAGGCTGCGACCGAAAAAGTCGATAAACTATTTTCTGATGCCTCTGCCCTGTTAAAGTCTTTACAGGAGAGTGCTAATGCCACCAAGACTATGTTGGAACCAATTGTTCAACAGTTGGCCACATTTGTCTCTACTGAGTTGAAGTCCTTTGCTTCACTTCGTCAATCGCTCACAAACGACAACTCAGCCTTCCATACTAGTATTGACGAGCGTCTCTCAAAGCTCCAAGAAGATTTGGCTGCTGAGAACTCGTTGATGGATGTCTTGGCAAAGAAGACCACTGCCCTGAAGGTCAAGAATGCTCAACTCTTCCATTCTCAACAACAGCTTGACACCCTTCGGTCCGAATGGGAGGTTATTAAGACGTGTGTTTCGGATGTCCACTCAGCCATCTCCAACATCCTCGAAGCACATGATCCTATCCTTAACCATTCTGTGAGGCGTACCCTTGCAGAGAAGCTCGCTCCTGCCCTGGATCTGTTAAGCAAAATTGAAGGGCTACCCGATTTCGTGTCCATTCTGAAACAAGGGGGAGAAAAGGAGTCTGGATCTCAACCACCTCATTCCTCAAAGGCGACTCACACAACCGAACCTCCTCCTGTAGGCCAAGCCTCCGGTTCAGGTGTGAAAGATAAAGGCAAGAAGCTTGCTGAGGAAGAAGAGGACGAAGACAACGAAACCATTGCTGACTTGTTGAAGCGAAAAAGTCGACGCAATGAGGATGATGATAGTGTTCGTGTGGCAAAAGAAGCTGAAGAAGCTGAACGAAAACAGAAGGAAGCCCACGACCTTCTCGAGAGTAGGAAAACTCTTTTTCCTTCTTGGACTCTCGAGAGGATGATAAAGGAAGCAATCGACACTCCTAGCATCTTGTGGCTGGAACCAGTTATTTCCTTTGACTGTTCCAATACTGTCGACTCTCAGTTCGACATGCCACTGACCCGAAAGGTGTTCATCTTTCACGCCTTCTCCAACATTGCCGAGTTCCCTCATCCTCAACCGCAGGTTGATCGGGACTTGATTGATTTCTATCTGAAGGCTGCTCAACCTCAATATCAAACCTGGAGCGCTCAGAAGATCATCAACGTTCGGGTCTTGAAACCATACACTGAAGGGAAGTTTATCAACGTTCAGTTCAAGGTGCTCAGGGGATCTGCCAAAACCGAACATGCCATTTCTTTAGCAGATCTTCCGAACCTCAATCCCCATAACTGGATCATCTTGCACAACATCCTACTGACTAATGAAGCTGAATATGGTCCGATCATCGACCATCTCAAGAGGATGCTGGTGTGCTACATCATGGAAGTTGCACTGATGGATCAGGAGATTGCAAGCGTCTTCAAGAAGAAACCAACGATCTCTCCTGTTGGCTCGGCCAGTGATCTGAACCAAATGCAGATGGGCAAAATTGACGCGAGGCGAAACTCAGTCATGTTCACTAGGAATGAAGGACAGAAATGTCTTTTTGCCTTAGCTGATAAACATCTGTACACTACTGCTTGCCTAGAGCATGTGTTGGGGATCATCCATAGATGCAAGGAAAATACAGCGGATGATATCAAGTATTTTGACGATATGATACAATGGTACATTCGGTTCAGACAGACGATCCTGGCGCTTATCTCACGTCTGTTTGAAACTGTAAAGAAGAAGGTTCCCGCCGCTGGCCCAAGCAAGAAGAAGAAGTAATCTCGCTCCAATTTGACGCAAAGGGGGAGATTGTTGAGTAGCGGTTTTGTTATGTATTGCGTCTATTGGGCTCACTTATTAGTCCAAGTTTTGTTACTCCGGTTTGGGCCTGTCCAACCGAGAGCTGATAGGGTTTAGTATAAATATATATGCTTGCATGCATATTAGGTCAACGATAGAAAAGATTATTACGATAGATCAGTGCATTATTTCTTCATCATTCTTGTAAACCCTAAATCCTCTACAGCGGAAGTTCTTTATCGAGCTCTGCTGAGGATTGTTTGAATCAATCATTCGACACACTTTGATCCATTCTTGTGTTCTTATAGTTTTCTTGTTTATTATTTTACCTGTTATAAAGATCTAATCGATCTTCAAGTTAGTTTTTAACTTATCAATCTACCCTAAGAATCAGCTATATCTCGTTCATTCATTCCTAAGGATTATCCTAAGGAATAGGTACGGATTACATCGTTGTCACTTAGGTGCAGCTGCTAGTTATGTCACTTAGGTGCAACTGCCAAAATTGTGACATTCTCTACGAGGTGCATTTGCCGGTATAGTCCTTTAGGCGCATCTGTCGGGGTTATGAGGTTCTCTATTAGGCGCTTCTTCCGGTAGAGTCCTTTAGGTGTATCTGCCAGGGTTTTATTGACAGTATCATTTTTGAGAGTCCACTCACAATACATATCAATGGGTTTTTAGAGTACACCGGTGAACACGTCGTTCACAACACCTACAGGTTGCGAGCCTGCTAGTGTTCCACTAGACTGTCTAGAATAGTCCGTGGTTGTCATCCATACTCTGCTGAATGACGGGGCCATCCTTTGGGAAAAAGGCTTCTCACATCATCCACCACTCACCCTCACCTCATGGTCTATAACACCTCTCAACTCATCATCCAACTCATACTCCATTTATTACATCTACCCATGTTTTAACCCAACATTATTGTAAATATAAAATACATATACAGTTTAAATCATTTAAAACGTGTATAAAATTGTTCAGCTAGTATAGATAGCAAGTATACAGATAATATGCACACACAACACATAATTTATGTAAAATACTTCATATCTATGTGTAAGCTGAAAGTAACTATGCAATCACCTTAAAGGTGGTGACTCAGCACTCGGACAGCGCTTCGATACTCTCAAAACAATTTCCTTCGATAAAACCTAGTATCAATACCACTAGGGTTTAGTCTAACGTTTGATGAGACTAATTTAGTAGTCTAACTATTATTATTATATAAGCGTTAAACATTACTTATATAACCCATACTAATAGCCCAAACACTCTGTATAAGCTCCTAATAACATTACTATATTGTAACATAAGCTATACTAAAGATAGGATAGGTACAACTCATTTACAACGGGTTTTCTCGAAAGTCGGGCTTCGCTGGAGCAGCGTTCCTGAGCCAGAATGCTCTTTTCTCGGGGCTTTGGGAGCCTCGGGGCTTCCTTCAGGTGCTAGGGGGTTTACCTAGGCTTTTAGGGGGGTTAGGGAGGCTAGAGAGAGAAACTAGAGAGAGAAAGTGAGTTTGGGAGGTGTGAAGAGAAGTGAATGTCCGACACCTCTATTTATAGGGGTGCTAACTGATGGACTCGCCGAGTAGGAGGACCTACTCGCCGAGTTGGTGCATGTGGCAACCTTCTGGTGGTGCCACGTCACCCCTATCGCATATCAGCCTTCAAACTTAGAAAAAGCATAACTCTCGCATACGAGCTCCGTTTTCGACGTTCTTTTTTTCCATGCGTAGGTAAAAACAAGATCTTCAACTTTCATTTAGACTCTGTCAGCTATTTCTCGACCGATCTCAAATTTAACAGTAGGAGGCGTTTAGACTGTTAAATGACCACGAAGAATTCGTAACTCCTTCATACGAACTCCGTTTTTGTCCATCTTTTTACCGTTGAGTTCCTACTAATGATATCTTCAACTCTCATTTAGGTCGCATAAGCCAAAAACCGCTGGAACTAAAATTCAAGTTTCGGGCTGTACACTGCTAAGCCGAATCTTAGAAAAATCATAACTTCTTCATACGAAGTCAGATTTGGGCGTTCTTTTTATGGATTTTCTCGATTTAACTTATTCTACGACTTTTGTTTAGATCACTATGGCTAAAAAGTCCTCCATCGTAAATTCACTATTTACGTCTCCCGGTGCCGTGCCGGTTTTGCCGTAAAACTTCGGCGGGCCATAACTTTTTTGTTATAACTCGGATTTTGGCATTCTTTATATGTACGTAAACCTTGTAACATATACTACACCTTGGTTAAGATTATTTATTCTAAATAACCTTTTGCCGAAAAGTAGTTTTCGACACTTATTGCCTCTAAATTGACTAGCCTAGATCTACGGGCGTTACAATTATCTCCCCCTTAGGATGATTACGTCCCGGAATCATCAACGAAACAGGGCTCACATGATGACCCCATACGTTATTTCTTCATCCTAAGTAATAACCATAACTTTGATGTTTCTTCGAATGAGTATAACTCTAAGACTTCCTGACCACAAGCGGTGCCCAATCTAGGACCCGCTCTCTATCTCATGTTAGACTTCCAATCATGACCTTCGTGTCACAACCTCATTCTTTATCAGAGACTCCTTCTTCTTCTTCTTAAAAAACTTGGTATAAGTTAATTTGATTACTACAATTGACCGATGTGTCATATTCTAATGACATATCCTCGTATGTAGCAACGCTTAGACTCAGGTCTCTTAGAGTCAAACTCTGGAATGGAATATGCCTTCCTTCATGGTCTAATGTGATATAATCACATTTTAACATGTAGCATTTCTAGCTACCAACTTCTTTAACAATGAGCGCGATACTTCTATTGATCGCTTTGATTTCAATCGTTTGGTTTAAGTCGGATGCTACATCAAACTTGGTTCTCTGAACAACGTAACCTATTCATCGTAGTCGGACTCAATGTGATATGACCACTAGGGTCGGGATAACAACAATCTTCTTAGTCATTACCGAAACAATGGTAATGACATATGTGAATAAAACGAAATCAATTACTAACTTCTTGGTAACCTTGTGACTTTCCCTGATCCAAGTGTGAGTCCTGTGCTTCCGGTAGTATAGGCCTCTACTACCATTCAGACCTACTCATACTCATCCCAAGTATTGTCTCGCAGTCTCCAAGTCACCATACAAAAAAATCAGATAACATTTTAACACACCAGATTACAAAATGAAGGATTTATTATTTCTTGAAACTATTACACAGGTGTTCAAGTTCACCATAGACTATGCCTCTAATAGGCTACTCCACATGGTACTATCTACATGACTACTTCATAACATGATCTTCGGTCATCCGTCCTTACTCTTGATTCCTTGCATTACCAGCTGCTTTCTCAAGGATGCTCCATAGCTCTAGAGGTGCATTCGCTCCTGCTGGTTCATTTTTCTTCGGGCAGTCCCTAGATAAATGTCCTTCTTTGTTACATCCGTAGCACACCTTACTCTTGGACGTGCACTTGATGGTGTAATGCCCTGTCCTTCCACATTTGTAGCAATTCACCTTCTCATCGTATCCTTCATAATTTTCTTGCAGTACATTTGACGTTGCTGCTCTCATCGGACAATCTTGCTTGAAGTGTCCCTCTCTACTACACTTAAGGCAAACTTCCTACTTGGTTGAGCATTTATGGGCATAATGACCAATCTTCCCGCATTTAAAGCAGGTCACTTCCTTACGGCATCTCCTATTACATCATTTTGCTTCACCTCTTCCTTCTCTAGACTGTGAGAATAAGCCTTTCCTGTCGGACATTGAAGATCCCTCAAATTTCCTCTTCTTGTCAATCTTAACCCTGATGGGTGCCTCAAGAGCAGGTGCCTGGCGTATTGGCACCATAAGTTTGTCCTTACTTTGTTGAAGTAAGCGCCTTGTTTCCCCCATATGTCGATCCAACATTATTTGCACCATTGCATGTACTTCTGCCATCGTGATTGGCTCAGGTGTAACTACTAATTCTGGTGCATGCTCATTCACTAGTGGCTTAGGCTGTGGGTTACTATCTGCAAATCCACTTTGAGTGTTCATCATGTTGATCTATACATGAAATTTAGATGTCCAGCGTAGAGTGACAAGAATTTAGAGAAAAAAGATTTTATTTATGATCGACGTATAATTCTGCCTATCACTTTGAAAAGTTATATGCCAATTCTAATATCGTAATTAAACGTTTAGAAACCTGAACACATAAAATTTCCAGATCCGGCCAGCAACAGACCATAGATCCAAACAAATAATAGCATATAAGGTAAGTTACTAGCTATAACATAAAACATTTAGCACATAAAACATTTTAGGCATCTTTCCTAAAACAAACTAGTGCTTGTGTCTAAAATACAGCAGACACTCATCTCATAATCATCGCTTAGCATTCTAAGTTGAAGTCTAGAAATTTCCTACAAATTCCTAGTTCGCTTAAACTAATGCTCTGATACCAACTGTGACATCCCCATTTTCACTACCAGAAAAGACCGATTTTGTTTATGCTTTGTAAAAATCAGAGTACTTCTTTTAACAAAAATGTTGTGGAATTTGTTCCCAGAAAAACACGATAAATACGTTATTAAAACATTTTTGACGAAACGTATTTTAGTCATTTTAAAACATTTGCGATATCATCGTTAATACAGAAACATAAGCATAAAGAGAACTTACATTTATTTACACTAGTGATCTACATCTCTTTACATCTCTCAGTGTAATGTGACTTCATATCAACACCTGAGATATAAATAAACTGGAGTGGGTCAGGTTGGGAAAACTAGTGAGTACATAGGGTTTTCAACCCACAATAATATAGTTATTATGTTTAAACAATCAAACAATTAAACCCCATTACCCATCCCCCATTATCTTCTTTTATTCTTAAGGACCTACCCTGAGAATCAGTTATTTCTCGTTCATTCATTCCTAAGGATTATCCTAAGGAATAGGTATAAATTCCATCGTTGTTAATGACACATCTGTCAAGCACAACTGCTAGTTATGTCACTTAGGCGCAACTGCCAAAATTGTGACATTCTCTACGAGGCGCATCTGCCGGTATAGTCCTTTAGGCGCATCTGTCGGGGTTGTGAGGTTCTCTATTAGGCACTTCTGTCGGTAGAGACCTTTAGGCGCATCTGCCAGGGTTTTATTGACAATATCGTTTTCGAGAGTCCACTCGCAATACATATCAATGGGTTTTTAGAGTACACCGGTGAACACGTCGTTCACAACACCTACAGGTTGCGAGCCTGCTAGTGTTCCACTGGACTGTCTAGAATAGTCCGTGGTTGTCATCCATACTCTGTTGAATGACGGGGCCATCATTTGGGAAAAAGGCTTCTCAAATCCTCCACCTCTCACCCTCACCTCATGGTCTATAACACCTCTCAACTCATCATCCAACTCATACTCCATCTATTACATCAACCCATGTTTTACCCCAACATTATTGTAGATATAAAATACATATACAGTTTAAATCATTTAAAACGTGTATAAAATTGTTCATCTAGCATAGATAGAAAGTATACAGATAATATGCACACACAACACATAATTTATGTAAAATACTTCATAACTATGTGTAAGCTGAAAGTAACTATGCACTCACCTGAAAGGTGGTGACTTAACACTCGGACAGCACTTCGATACTCTCAAAATAATTTCCTTCGATAAAACCTAGTATCAATACCACAAGGGTTTACTCTAACGTTTGACGAGACTAATTTAATAGTCTAGCTATTATTGTTATATAAGCGTTAAACAATACTTATAGAACCCATAATAATAGCCCAAACACTCCTTATAAGGTCCTAATAACATTACTATATTGTAACATAAGCTATACTAAAGATAGGATAGGTACAACTCACTTACAACGGGTTTTCTCGAAAGTCGGGCTTCGCTGGAGCAGCGTTCCTAAGCCGGAAGGCTCTTTTCTTGGGGCTTCGGGAGCCTCGGGGCTTCCTTCGGGTGCTTAGGGGTTTACCTAGGCTTTTAGGGGGGTTAGGGAGGCTAGAGAGAGAAACTAGAGAGAGAAAGTGAGTTTGGGAGGTGTGAAGAGAAGTGAATGCCTGACACCTCTATTTATAGGGGTGCTGACTGATGGACTCGCCGAGTAGGAGGACCTACTCGCCGAGTTGGTGCATGTGGCAACCTTCTGGTGGTGCCACGTCACCTCCTATCGCGTATCAGCCTTCAAACTTAGAAAAATCATAACTATCGCATACGAGCTTTGTTTTCAACGTTATTCTTTTCCACGCATAGGTAAAAAGAAGATCTACAACTTTCGTTTAGACTCCGTTGGCTAATTCTCGACCGATTTCAAATTTAACAATAGGAGGTGTTTAGACTGTTAAATGGCCGCGAAGAATTCGTAACTCCTTCATACGTACTCCGTTTTCGTCCATCTTTTTACTGTTGAGTTCCTATTAATGAGATATTCAACTCTCATTTAGTTCACGTAAGCCAAAAACCGCTTGAACTAAAATTCGAGTTTCGGGTTGTACATTGCTAAGCCGAATCTTAGAAAAATCATAACTTCTTCATACGAAGTCAGATTTGGGCGTTCTTTTTATGGATTTTCTCAGTTTAACATATTCTACGACTTTCTTTTAGATCACTAAGTCTAAAAAGTTCTCCATCGTAAATTCACTATTTACGTCTCCCGGTGTCGTGCCGGTTTTGCCGTAAAACTTCGGCGGGCCATAACTTCTTCGTTATAACTCGGATTTTGGCGTTCTTTACATGTATGGAAACCTTGTAAAATATACTAAAACTTGGTTAAGATTAATTATTCTAAATAACCTTTTGCTGAAAAGTCGTTTTCGACACTTATTGCCTCTAAATTGACTAGCCTGGATCTACGGGCGTTACAATATGGAAATGTCTACTTAATGAAGCATAAGTCAGAAACCTTTAAAAAGTTCAAGGAGTTTAAACAGGAAGTGGAGAATTAGTTGGGCAGGAACATTAAGATGCTTCGATCCGATTGAGGTGGTAAGTATCTTAGTACCGTGTTCCATGACTATCTTAAGGGATGTAGAATTGTCTCACAATTCACACCTCCCAGGACACCACATCTTAATGGTGTGATTGAGAGGCATAATCGAACCTTATTGGATATGGTTCGTTCCATGATGAGTCGAGCTTCATTACCAATCTCATTTTGGGGGTATGCTTTAGAGACTGTCGCCCATATTCTAAATCTAGTCCCTACCAAAAAGGTTGCCAAAACACCTCATGAGATGTGGAACAGAAAAGTTCCCAATCAGGACCACGTCAAGATTTAGGGTTATGATGCTTTCGTGAGGCGCGAGACTCACGATAAGCTCGAACCTCGAAGTGAGATGTGTATTTTCATTGGCTACCCACAGAGATCCTTTGGTTACCACTTTTACAAACCTAGTGACAATGTGGTCTTTGTAGCAAGGAGAGGAGTCTTTCGCAAGAGAGAATTCATGATCCAAGGAAACAGTGGGAGGCAAATTGACCTTGAAGAAATTCAAGAGTCAATTGGTGAAGGAACCTCAAACCCTAGTAATCAACCTGAGGAGGAAACTCCTGTTGATCCGACAGAAGAGTCTGTACCTCTAAGGCGTTCCACGAGAGTTAGGAATGCACCTAAGCAGTACTATGGTTTCCATATTACTGCGGAAGGTGATACACTTATCAGTGATAATACACTGGTAAGTCTGGATGAACCTAACAACTACACGGAAGTCATGGCAGGCCCTGAGGCTGCTAAATGGAAAGAGGCTATGGAAAGAGAGATACAGTCCATGTATGACAATCAAGTTTGGAACTTGGTTAACAATGTACCAGGTCGTAAGACAGTCGGGTGCAAATGGATCTTCAAGAAGAAGACCGACATGGATGCTAATGTACACATTTTTAAGGCACGACTGGTTGCAAAGGGCTTTTCTCAATCAGGTTGGGTATGCACCTTAAACGGAGGAGCAATTACTTGGAAAAGTTCCAAGTAGAAGACAGTGGCTGATTCAACTTGTGAATCAGAGTATATAGCGGCAAGCAAGGCAGCAAAGGAGGCTATATGGATAAAGAACTTCATTGGATACCTTGGAGTTGTACCAGCTATAAAGGAGCCTATGGAGATTTTATGTGGTAGTGAAAGTGAAGTTGCCTTAGCCAAGGAACCAAGGGATCATGGAAGATCCAGACACATCGATAGAAAATACCATTTCATCAAACATCGAATAGAGGGGTCTAAGGTGTTGGACATAGCAATAGTTGCTACAACACTCATGAGTACTCATAAGTTCTAAGTATTGGATTCAACCCACGCTCACTTGTATCACTTCATGGAATTTATCTCGAGTGATCGTGAGACGGTAATATCATATAAGTCTTCAAACCTAGAGATATGAGTTGTTGACTATGAGTTAGTTATACATCGATTGCATGAAAACGCATTGGTAACTCGATGTTACAAAATGTGCCTTTGTGTATGATTCAACAAGTAGTAGAACAAGCATATGAGTCGAAGTTTATATGTTCCTTCTTGGATTAGAAGCGATATCTGGGCCCCTCGATGATTTTGTTGTGCCCTACGTACCGGGCCCGGTCAGAACTAAATCGATGTGTTCGATTAAGTTCTATGTCAAACAAATCGGAAATCGGGAACCAAATTGCTGGACAATAAGTAAGACATTGTTCCATGTATTTATTCAGTTGATATCTAGAACAGAGGATTATATGATCACTTATCTCAAATAGCGTATCATCATCATCTCAGTTCCGCGAGACTTTGAAAGAGCTATGATTGATGATCAGTTCCTGAAGTTATTCTTGTAGTTATATTCAGGGGCGGACGCAGGATTCTTTAGTAGGTGTTGCCGGTCTGTAGTAGGTGTTGCCGGTGGCACATTTTATAGTAGGAAAAAGAAAAAAAAATTAAAAATTTTGCACTACGTCTGGAAAAACTAGGTGTTGCCGGTGCCACCGTTGGCACCATAGTAGATCCGTCATTGGTTATATTTATTAGACTTATCCAAGCGGGAGACTGTTTGATTAGGTGTCTAAGTTCATAACTATTTCTGGGATGTGCTCTTTCAAAAAAAACTATTTCTGGGATGTACTTGACCCAGTTGGCATGCTCCATACAGGTTGCATGGCATTGCAACACTTGGATAGACTAAATGAGATAAAGGACACTTAAGGTTTATTAATATATTATAAGTTCTAATATATTAAAAATCTTATTTAATTAGTATTGATCAATAATTAATTTAGAATTAATTTAGTGATAAAAAAGGAGACTAATTAAATATATGGGGTTGATTGTGTAAATCATCCATTCTTTTATAGTGGGCTACTGATCCATGGTTTATTGAATTGGACTAAAACCCATAAGGTGCACCATGGATAGTCCATGGAGGTTATAAACCTATGGATCATGGAATATGAAACGCCATGTCAGTTAGGGTTTACATGTTGTAACCCTACTTGTGATACAACTATAAAAGGATCCCATGGGCTACCAAAATCGACACTATGTGTAGAACAAGAAGGTTGGCTGATTTTGAGTGATAGTGTTCTTCTCTCAAAGTTATTCCAAGAGTTTTTGTGTTGTGTGAAACATTTGAGGTGCTAGGCTCACAAAGTTCTCAAGGAATCCAAGCAACAAAAGGTTTGTTCTCCTACAAGCTTTTATGTTTCAATGTTCCCCATGCCATGCTTGTTAGGTTAAGAACCTTGGAAAATCAAATTTGCATGTATCTTAGTAAAACATAGATCCAAGGTTTTTAAGGTTGCATGTACACCTCAGGAGTGTTAGAATGCTCAAAACCATTCTGGGACTAGATTAAGGATATAGGCAGTAGTCTCTAAGTCATACCCCCATAATGAGATAGGTAACGAAGCTCGACTCATCATGGAACGAACCATGTCCTACAAGGTTCAATTGCGCCTCTTAGCCACACCATTAAGCAGCGGTGTCCTAGGTGGCGTCATTGTGAAATAATTCCAAATTCTTTAAGATAGTCGTGGAACTCGATATGAAGATACTCACCACCTCGATCGGATCAGAGCATCTTTATCTTCTTGCCCAATTGATTCTCCAATTCTTGCTTAAAGTATTTGAACTTTTAAAAGGTTTCCGACTTGTGCTTGATTAAGTAGATGTACCCATATCTACTATAATCGTCGGTAAGGGTTACATAGAAGCAGTTAGCATCCCTTGTGGCAGATCCGAAGGGTCCACACACATCGGTCACTTGGTCATCTTTCCAAGAAAACAAGACTCACACGTGTCATCCGACTTCAAGTCAAATGACTCCAACACTCCATCCTTTTGGAGTTAATCTATACACTTCTTGTTGACATGCCCAAGATGACAATGCCACAAACATACCTTGTCCAAACCATTGGACGAATCAGTATGCAATACATTATTTCCTAAGTTGTCTACAACCATCACACTTTCATAAACACCATTACAAGGCAATGCTTCGAAAATTAAATTTACCATTATAAAAGGCATTAATAGAACCAATTTAATTGTTAAATGAGAATCTAAAACCTTGTTTATACAAACCATGAAAAGAAATAATGTTTCTCGCCATATACGGCGAATAGCAACAATTATTCAAATCCAACCCTAACCCATTACTAAGCAATAAAGAATAAACGAATCCAATCTTGGTAACAAGCGACGCTTTCTTATTCCCCATGATCAAGTTCATCTTCCCGTGCTCCACATCCCTACATCTTCTTAGACCTTACGATTCAGAACAAATGTGAAAACCACATCCTGTATCAAGGACCCAAGAACTAGCATGTGATGAGTTATTAGATTAAATAGTGTAAATACCTGTGAAGGTGGGCTTTGTCTTCCCATCCTTAATGTCTTGCAAGTATCTAGGGCAGCTTCGTTTCTAGTGCCCGTTTTCATGACAATATAAGCACTCTGGTACCTTTGGATTGGATGAGGGAGCAGCAGGACCACCTTTGGACCTACTGGAAGAGGACCCATAATGAGACTTTCCCTTGTCGTTCTTCAAGGAAGCTTTCCTCTTCTTTCCCTTCCCATGTCCAATTTCCAGGACTGGAGCAATAATAGTAGGAGTGGGTACAACAGACTTGCGTTTTAAACTACTTTCAACACTTCTCAGTAGGCCTTGAAGCTTGCTTAGAGTGACTCCTTCCTTGTTTATATGATAAGTCATTCTGAAATGATCATAACAAGGAGGCAAGGAGTGTAAGATAATGTCAATAGCCAACTCTTAGTCGAAAATTCGAAATTGACATTTAACTTCAGTAAGCGGTCCACATATCTTTGCATCTTTTACAAGTGGGTCGTGGTGGACTCTCCATCCTTTATTTTTGTTGTTATCATGGAGGCAATGATTTAATACCCTTCTTGTCGAGCACTCTGATGGTACCTTTCCATCAAATCTTGGTACATCTCGAAAGGCCAGAAGTCCTCATAGGACTTCTGAAGCTCAGAAGTCATAGTGGCTAACATGATGCACGACACCTTTGTCGCGTCCTTCTCATGAGCCCTATACTCAGCCAGTTGCTCAGGACTAGCAGTTTCTTCATTAATCTCCTTTAGCTCTTCATCGAGGACATATTCCTTTTCCTTGTAGCGAATGTCCATGTGAATGTTTCGAATCTAGACACTGAAATTTGACCCATCTAAAATGACCCTCCCACATAAGGTCATGAGGGAGAAAGAGCCAGAAGCATTTGAGTTCGAATCTTTGTTTGAAGTAGACATCTGAAAAGAAAGACAAGTTTCATTAGATAGAAATTACTTAATATAACACCCAAATGAAATATTAAGGCTAGGACACAATACAATATTTCACAATTCGGAACAGGGATATCGTAATCTAATTGCAGAATATTTGAAGGTAGGCAAATGACGATTTACCAATTTCACCACCCAAAACTAAGATTTTAAAGAATTAAGGTTTATGAAATTCCTAATTCTTTGATATTCATTGAACTTTTCAATTGCATGTTTAAATCTCCATTATGCCCTTCAAGTTTGTGATTGGGATACCGAGGATCACAAACAAGGTGTGAATGTAAACATCTTGTTTCGGATTGTTTGCGATTCAAGACTCGTGGGCCATAATCTGAATATGAGAAGGTTTCGAGATTTTGAAGGAGAAATGTTTAGGCCTTCTTGAATATGGATAGGGTATATTATGTGAGAAAAGGTTTTGGGTTGTGCTTTAGGTCCCAAGGGTATCAGCATGTGTTGGTTTGGGCTTTTCATAAATTTTGGATCTGTGCTCGAGTGGGCTCTAGGATATATAAAGATGATAGGAGTGTAGAGCTTCTCGTAACCTTTTCGTGGATATAAATTTCGTCAAAAACGGACATCAGGTGAGGAAGATATCACACTTGGAAGTTTTTGACATAAATTGTCCCTTAAGGAGAAAAGTTGGCATGGAAAGCCATGCACGAGAAATGGAAGCGCGTGGGTACGCCCAGCGTAGGGCTGGATTACCCCCAACGTATAAGGGAAATGGTCGCGGGTGCTCCTTGACGTACGCCCAGCGTACAGGAGGTACACCCAACATACGTCCAGGGTTCAAAAACCTTAAATTTAGGGTGTACCATATATTTATAGAACATTATAGAGCAAACCCTAGCCTCCATATTTGTTCCCTAACCTTAGAGAAACCTTGTAACGTCTCATATCTTCATCCTTGAGTGATTTGGTCTTCAAGAGGGTTATTTTGGTGATGTAAGCTTGGGTTTTTCAAAAGAAGAGGTTGGCAAGGAAAAACTTGGGAGCTTGGAGCTCATAGATCTGGAATACCATCATCATTTGGAACTCTTCTGAGGTATAAAGTTCATAACTTTACTGATGAATGCATAGATCTTCTGAAGTGATGTTTTGGAGTTGTTTTGATCCCAAGTTTGGACCTTTATGTTGGAATGTCGTTTTTGGGCTTAGGGTTGCCATCCTCAGAGCTAAAAGGATCCCTTATGCAGTAAAGTTTCCATCTTGATGTCCCATTTGTATTCATGCATGATGTCTAGCCCTTGATATGAAAGTATGTTGTTACCTTTTGAGTTTAAGCTTATTTGCTGGATTGCAAGTCACCAAGATTATGACTTCAAGGATTAAGAGGATAATAAGGTCTTGGATTTGCATTTGTAGCCTCTAGGATGAAGTAATAAGCACTTAATGGAAAAGGGCTTAACAGGAAGGTTACGTTGAGCATACGTGCAGGTACGCCCAACATACTCACCATCGAGTCGTTACGCTTAGCGTAAATAGGTGTACGCCCCGCATAACTCGTCTGTATTGGACTTTGTGTTTTGGGACATGCTTTGGGTTGTTGGGCCATCAATAGTCAGAAGTTATGGGCCAATGATATATTTGGGCTTGGGATGAGGCCCATTGGAGGGAGTGGGCCCAGTTTAGCAAAGTGGCATTTAGTGGGCTTAGGAAGTTTATTTTGTTGGGTTTGCCATTTAGATTGAGAATTGGGCCTTGTTAGGCCCAATGGGTTTTAGGTCAATATTAGGCTGGTTAGTGGGTTATCTTTTGACCTAAAGAGGGGGAGTTAAGCTTAGTTTCTAATTGAGATAATTGTGGGCTTGGTACTAAGTTAGTGGCCGATGCGTAGCAACAACGTTTATAGCGTTGGTTCATCATCCGAGGTGAGTCTTCTCACTATAGGATACCTGGAGTGGTTCTTATGTGTGACCGAAAGGTCTTATGTGCTTACTTGAGTTATGCATCTTGTCTATGTGATATTTGTTGGGTTTTGAGCATTCTAAGACTCCTAAGTGTACATGCAACCCTAAATACCTTGGATCTATGTTTTCTCTATTATACATGCAAATAAGAACTTCCAAGGTATTATCCTAATCTGGCATACAAAACAATGACTATAGCAAGATAGAATACATACCTCTTTGGTGTAGAAAGTCTTCATGAAGCTTGAGTGCCAAGTGCCCCAAGTGTGACACCTCAAATGGTTCACACAACACCAAATACACATGGAATGACTTGAGAGAAATCTACACTTCATGAAAATCGGCTAGCCCTTTCTTACTCTCTCTAGTGACCGATTTTTCCCAAGAATGTGATCTTTATATAGTGTTACAATTAGGGTAAACTCTTAATTGTCATGGCTTTCCATTTCCTTGGATCCATGGGTTCAAACACACCATGGAGCATCCATGAACCATCCTATGGGTTTTAGCCCAACTTGATTATCCATGGAGCATTAGCCCACTATACAAGTATGGATGATTTACACAATCAACCCATATATTTAATTAGTCTTCTTTTGATCACTTAATTAATCCTAGATTAATTCTTGATCAATACTAATTAAATAATCTTATTATTCTTATTATTAATATACTAGAACTTATAATATATTAATAACCATAAGTGTCTTATTTCTCTCATTAAAGTCTATCCAAGTGCATGATGCCATGCAACCCAAATGGACCATGCCGGGTTGGGTCAAGTCTTACCAATTATAGTTATGGACTTAGACATTAATCCAACAGTCTCCCACTTGGATAAGTCTAAAACTAATATTGCGTATGACTTCAGGAACCAACTGGCAATCGTAGCTCTCAAAAGCTTCTGTCGAACTCTGACCTTGTAGATGAACTCTGACCTTTGTCAGTGACTTGTCCGTTAGATAAGGGATCATATATTCCTCCATTCTAGATATCATATGGACTGAGACATGGATTATAATCATTCTATCTGTCCATTTGTTGTTTCCCGATTTGCGATTTATGACAACTGACTAATTGAACAAATCAAATCAGTCCTGGCCCGGCCGAGCACTTCCATTTGTCATCATCAAATCATCGAGGGGCCCACAGATATCGCATTTATCCCGAAGGTAAAAGGAACGGATAAACTTCGACTCATATGGCTTGTTCTACTACTTGTTGAATCATACACAAAGGCACGTTTTATAGCACCGAGTTACCAAATGCGTTTTCGTGTAATCAATGTACTATCAACTCATAGTAACAACTCATATCTCTATGTTTGAAGAATATAAGATATTATCGTCTCATGATCACTCGTGATAAAATCCATGAAGTGATTCCAATGAGCGCAGGTTGAATCCAATACTCAAAACTTATGAGCACTCATGAGTGTTGTAGCCCTTTGTCCAACACCTTAGACCTCTACAAGCCAACCCATGACAGTCTTAATTCATATCTACTTCCAACATATGACCGACTGTGGATGGTTTGAATAACTTAGTCATTCCGGAAGGATAACCTAGTTTATTCGGGAAGTCAAAACATGCAAAGTGAAACACAATAATAATTGAATCCAATATGGTATCAACTCTTTGAACATAAATAAAACACCTTTTATTTATCACCATATGATTACACATTATTCATTGTATACTGTTTCAGCTATCAACTTTATTCTTGAATTTAAAACAATAGTTGTCCCATGCTCCAAGCATGTACACTATGTTTTCTAAACACTAGTCATGCCATACACCAAGTATGCATACTATGTTTGTCTATGATCTTTACTTTGTGAACTATATCAATTGAACATAACTTCAATGATTCTCTTTTCACAGTCCCAAATCCTTACTGCAAATGCAAGAATTCCAAATTCATGCCATTTACTGAAATCTGTTAGATTCTAAACTTATATGCATTGATCTTCTTGTAATGATTATGTACAAAATCAGAAAGACTTGACAACAATCATTACAGAGCATTCCAAAGGAGATCAACTCCTTGGAAACATCCTTCTTGCATTAAGTTTCCTTAATCTTACACAGATTGAAAAATCTAACTTTGAAACATTTCCAGATTCCATTTTGACTATCACTTCTGAACAAGAGTTTCCTCCTTACAAATTATGTCAATATGGTCCTTCCAGAATTATCACTATACTTCCAACTGTCATTGAGCAACCAATCTTTGGTAAACCTTAGACTGTCCTCGATAATTGTTTGATCCTTTTAGTCATATCCAGTTCTAAACCTTTTCCCTTCTTAATGCCCCAGGCATTTGGAAAATTTTAGAAAGGATGAATATAGCACATGTAATCGATCCTATATCCGAAGCGTATAGGAAACGATTCATGATGTCTCACATAAAGACTAAACCAGTCTTTTGCTATAACATTTCCATTTCTATTTGTCAAGTTCTCATAATTCAGATTATGAAAAGGGATGTCGTAATCATAATAGAATTTTAGAACGCAAATAATTGACTCATGTACAGAATTTACTTATGTTGAGCCATTCCAACATGAAATTCATATATATCCTTGACTAAATGATTAAAACCTCACGATCTAAGCTTATAGATTTGAGATGAAGCATAATTTCCTCTCCCTTAATTATAGTAAAACGACTTTTTCCCAATTGAACCTTTTGTTTTCTATAATTAACATTGCTAACTTGCAATACTTATCATAATTATCATGCTCCCACTAACATGATGATTATTAGCATAACACTTATGCTCCCACTAGCTTTGACATATACTCAAAAATCAGCTAACTTTCTTACCAAAGTTCAGATTTCTGATACTAGATTGCTTTGATAAAACTTTATCAAAATCATACACCTTTCCTTAGATAGCACACTTGTGTGTCTAAACAATTATGAAGAGGGATGTCGTAATCATAATGGTTAGACCTTTTTGCCACTTCTCACAAGTCCATGTTAGTGTACCGGTAAACCACACACGCTCCACTAACGACTTTGAGAATGCAAATATCACAATTGCTATCTAGCTAAAATCTACTTAGTGAAAGCGTTTCCTCACCATCATTTTCATGAATCGGAGAACCTTATGAAACTTAGATTTAATGGTGTATGTGTTCTTATCCATGTGAATTATCAAAACCATAGCCACAAGACAAGGATAATGACAAATCCAAACTCATATGGACTGAACTCAATCTTAATTTCTTGCCACTTGGTAGCTCAAGGGCCTACCATTGCTTCCAAGTTGTTGTGCAACACATTGAGAACTCTAAGAACTCATATGCAAAGCCAACTTTAACTGGAATGGGCACAGAATATGTCAACACAATAGGTTATAAACCTCAAGTCGTGTGCTAGTGAAGAACTTCAGGTTTTATTCTTGATTAGTTCTTGAGACTTTCAAGACCTTTAAGACTCCCACTGTCCTCTTGACATATAAGACTCCCTTGTCAAATATCCAAGAGATAGTGTGGATTCTAATCAAGACAAACACTTCACATAATTGGCCTAAGTTGGTCTTTGTTTTATCCAAAACATCACAACTTACCAATTTCAAATGTACAAGAGTAGGAAACTTTTACTCTTACATTTGACAAGTGTTTTAAACCTTCTTTAAGACATGTCACTCAAGTTACAATCTTGGAGTATGACTCTAAGACTTGTATTGGAACGAAGTATGACTCATCTTCTTGATTTAACCATTTCAACAATTCAAGATCCTTCTTCTTAGTCATAAGAATGCACTAAGATTTCCTTAGAGAACTAATTTTGATATGGTTTCTTAATCATTAAGATGCTCACAAAACTGATACTAAAGTACTCTCCCATCTTTTCAGATTTGAGAAACTTTTATCCTTCTGCCTAATTTGATTATTCGCTCTGTCATACATTGGAACCTTTTTCCAATGTCTCAGAGTTACACTTAAGCTTGTAAGTATAATCATATTTACTGAGCTTTTGTAAACTATGACGAATAGTTTTATCAATCTTTTGTGGTGGACTTGACCAGTGCACAAGAATGTGTACTCGATCCCTTAGTCCTTCACTTGACTCATACATCCATGTGAACGAGTAATTAGTCTTAATTTTTCCAATATTTGAAATTTCTCATTCATCATGCTATACAACTTGCATGATTCCAAGTTCCGGTCCAATTGAAACTTGAGTGATGAGAATCTTTCCTTATTTGGTAAATTTAGACATTACCACAAACGAAAGAATCAATTTCATATTTCCACTTTTGCTATTAATGGAATCATATAAGCAACAATTTTTCCTCAAATGGCATTGTAAGGATAATTTAAAATAAATAAAATCAAAAATTTTTCTTTTATTTTAAAACTTTGCGGAAAAACTTATCATTACAATCCATATGAAAACTTGTTGTTATCTATTCCTAAGCAATATCTCATAACTCCTAAGAAGTAGCTCAAGAATCCGATTTTTCAAACTATGCGATAGAAATCCATCTATGCGATCAGATTCAGCATATTCTTTCTTTAAGTTTCTTCACTTTTCTTTGACTCTTAAAACATCACCATGTGACCCAGTCACATCATGTATCAAGAATCTCAGAATAGAAACTTAGCAGAGTTAGATAGTGGAATTTGCCTGAAGTAGAGTCAAACTTATTGACTTTAACATCCTTAGGTAAATTTGGCAGCTTCGCAACTAATGCCCCTTTCTTTGGCAATATAAACATATGGACCCTTTGATAAAGATACACAGGACTATCACAGACTTAGCTTTTCTCTTTACCATTTGGTCAACTGAGTTGACTATGGTCGATCCCTTTCCACTGGGAAGAGAGAGCTTTACTAGATATCCAATGTCATCATTGTCAATGTCAATAAAGTTTTAGGAAGTTGATCTTAACAAATAGATAAGATCATTAAGGGTCTTGTCATAGTCTGTTTCATAGGTGTTCCAAAAGAACTCACTATGTGACTTAGAAAGTGATTGAACCACCAACTTTCTCAAGACTTTGACACCCAACTCTCCCGGCTTGTCAATATGTGACTACATCTCCAAGATGTGATCACACCTAGACCTTGCCTTGCCAATAGGGCTTGAGTGACCTTAATCTTTTCAAGAACTTGTGGGTTCGGGAGAATAATTAGAGGAGGTGAATGAAGTATGATATCCATGGGATATCATCTTCATTAGGAAACCTTGTTTCAAGAGATTTGGGAAGATCATAGGTGTCTAAACCAGACATTTTTTGGGAGATATTCAAGATAGTTGATTTTAAGTCCTTAATATGACACCCAATATGAAATATTAAGGCTAGGACCCAACAAACTATTTTATAACTTAGAAGAGGTATGCCGTAATCCAAGCTATAAAATATTTGAAGGTAGGTGAATGACGATTCACCAATTTCCACCAAGATAAACGAAATGTATTATTAGGTTTTAATTGGTTTTGAAACTCCTAGATCTTTGAGATTCATTGAACTGTTCAAAGGCATGTTTCAATCTCGAGTGTGCCCTTCAGGTTTTGTGACTGGGATGCCGAGGATCACAAAACAAGGTGTGAAGTAACCATGCAAATTACTTGGTACCCTTAAGTGTTTACCCCTTAATCGATGTGTCAGTTAACCACACACGCTCCATCGATACTATGATAAACATTAAGTTACCCTTTGCCTACCTTGTTAAATACGAGTTAGTGTGCCGGTTAACCACATACGCTCCACTAACTGACTTAAACAAAGTGCAAAGTGTAATTTCATGGATTAGTACCTTATTCACTTTTTCCTAAGTAACTAAGATTGGGTATTTATTAAGAGTTTAGTTACTTAGTATTTATCATTAATACTTTTAATGAAGGGAGAATTCTAGTCCTGTCAAACCCGTTCGGCTAACGACCCTCCACCGGTCAAGCAAGCGGTGGGTGAGAGTGGACACCCATTAAGTCGCCATTTTATAGGCAACAACCTTATACCCACCTTATAGACCGGCTTCGTGAATGAGGCGTACTAGCGGTAAGACTGACTTTATTCTTATACTTATATATAAATATTATTAACTTATAATATTATAAAGTATAAGGGTTGAATTTTAACTTTTAAAATTCTAAGGGCTAACTTGGAATTAAAGTATTCATAAGTGAAAACTTTTCAAATTCCAAAACTTGAGGGCAAGTTTTGCAACTATTCAAAACTAATTAATTCCATAACTTATGTGTTTAAAGTAGTTTTAATCCAAAAACTCTTCAAGTTCCATAACTTGAGGACAAGTTATGGAAGACTTTAAACTATTAAAAGAATTAATTTTTCTTTATTTTATAACTTATGGATTTAATTATGGTTACACATTTTTCTTTAATGAAGTGACTCTTGAACTTCCATAACTTGAGGACAAGTTATGGAGTCATAAAAATTATTCAATGACACAAGACTCTTCATTTTGTAACCATTGCCAACTTTTATGAGTTTTATGAGTCTTTAATGTGACTCTTCATGTAACTTGAGGACAAGTTACACAAACACATTTTATAATCAACTCTTAGATTAAAATGGATTGAAAAACACATAATCAATTAACTTTTCTATTAATCTAAGCAACTCATAAGAACAAGATAATTCAAATCAAACTTTTTCATGTAATTAGCCTAATCACTAAACTAATTCAAAACATGAATCTATTGACAATTATCTTTGAAAATGGATTAGCATGAACATTACCACATCAAAAACAAGTTTATAAGTTCAAAAACAACTTAGGGTAATGTTCCTAGTCCATTTCTAGCCAAAAAACTCGAAAATATGTTGTCTGGGGGTCCAACTCGTCGAGTGCATGAACCAACTCGGCGAGTTGGATCGAATTGATCACATTTTAGGCATGGACTCGCCGAGTCCTCTGATGGACTCGCCGAGTCTGATGATCAGACAGCACCAAATTTGTTTTTTTTCAACTTCTATTGCAGGTATAACAAGAAAACAAGCCTAGGCTCTGATACCACTGTTGGGTTTTGAGCATTCTAACACTCCTAAGTGTACATGCAACCCTAAATACCTTGGATCTATGTTTTCTCTATTATACATGCAAATAAGAACTTCCAAGGTATTATCCTAATCTAGCATACAAAACAATGACTATAGCAAGATAGAATACATACCTCTTTGGTGTAGAAAGTCTTCATGAAGCTTGAGTGCCAAGTGCCCCAAGTGTGACACCTCAAATGGTTCACACAACACCAAATACACATGGAATGACTTGAGAGAAATCTACACTTCATGAAAATCGGCTAGCCCTTTCTTACTCTCTCTAGTGACCGATTTTTCCCAAGAATGTGATCTTTATATAGTGTTACAATTAGGGTAAACTCTTAATTGTCATGGCTTTCCATTTCCTTGGATCCATGGGTTCAAATACACCATGGAGCATCCATGAACCATCCTATGGGTTTTAGCCCAACTTGATTATCCATGGAGCATTAGCCCACTATACAAGTATGGATGATTTACACAATCAACCCATATATTTAATTAGTCTTCTTTTGATCACTTAATTAATCTTAGATTAATTCTTGATCAATACTAATTAAATAATCTTATTATTCTTATTATTAATATACTAGAACTTATAATATATTAATAACCACAAGTGTCTTATTTCTCTCATTAAAGTCTATCCAAGTGCATGATGCCATACAACCCAAATGGACCATGCCGGGTCGGGTCAAGTCTTACCAATTATAGTTATGGACTTAGACATTAGTCCAACAATATTATGCTATGTGTTATTGTAGACCAGACCGGAAGGTCCAACGATTATTGAGGCCGAAAGGCTCAACCAGACCAGACCAGAGGGTCCAACGAGCTACGGGACTGGAGGGTCCCGCTGAGACACATGGACCGGAGGGTCCTACAAAGTATAGCCTCGAGTGGCGAATTTGTTATATGTGGTATTTTGGGGAACTCACTAAGCTTCGTGCTTACCTTGTTATGTGTTATGTGTTTCAGGTTCCTATCAGGATCATGGGAAGGCGGCGGCTCGATTGTACACACACAAGAGGAAAGATTCATAACGAGGATCCTGGATTTGAATAATTGTTTTTGAAAACTATTTTGAAAAATGTTATGACATCGACACTTGTGATTTTGAGAATTATTTATGTGATTACGAGTTTTAAATTTTGTTTTTTTTTTTGAGAATTTACCGTGTTACAAGTTGGTATTAGAGCCTTGGTTTGAGGTATTCGGATACACCTTCGGGTATGTCTGGACTCAAACTGAGGATTTGAGAAAAGTTTTCAAATGGAACGACTTTTTTTCTAAAAATGAGTAGGAGAATTTTAAGAGAAAGAGGAAACGAGCAGTGTGTACAGTCAGCCAGCGCCCGAACGGTGATTTCCCAACATACCCTTACTTCTGTGTTATATATTGTTATGAGATATTATGCATGCTAGAGTAGGCTAGGTATTCATTTTTAGGACTAGAGTGGCCTGATTTGTGATGTCTTAGCCTAAGCGTTGGTGCTATCTATGATGTGCTTTCGAGTATGTGCGGAGTGAGAGTACCCAACAGGAATTATTTAGTGAGGGATTTGAGTAGAGGAGTAATCTAGGAGAGATACCTAGATGAGCATTTGTGGAGCCTATCGAGAGAGTAGTTAGATACCCATGAAGGGTAGAGTTGTTGAGTTCAGTGATATCTTTTGAGTATGGGTAAAGAAAGTGGAGTTATCACCTAAAGTCGGTTTTACGTGTTTATTCGATGCCTAAATGTTTCCTGCTTCGTGCTTTGTGGAATTCCTGATGATGGAAGCCAGCTACCAAGTGAGTGTGACGATATTCAGGAGGTAGATGACTAGCATCATAAGGAGTTTCTCAGCAGCTGATGACGGAGAAGTGTGAGAACCTAGGAAGAGCCTAGGAAGTGGTCTTAGTCAGATGAGTATGCTGTCAGAGTAGAGCATTTCGCTGGGGAGTGAGCACGCGTGTTAGGATTGGTAATTGAGGAGGTTGCGCAGCTACTAAGGAAATCTGGGATGGTTTCTTGTAGAGAGTATGGGTAGATGTGGCAGGTAGTATGGGCCTGTACTACTGAAAGTAGAGGACCCATATTTGATGCAGGGAGTATTCCGGAGGATCTAAGTAGCAGATCGAGAGTTGACATCATGGTTAGAGTACCATGATTTGTAGTAGATCGAGAGGTGACGTCATGGTTCGAGTACCATGATTTGTAGCAGATCAAAAGGTGATGTCATGGTTCGAGTGCCATGATTTGTCGCATATCGAGAGGTGATATCATGGTTTGAGTACCACAATAAGTAGTAGATCGAGAGGTGACATCATGGTTCGGGTACAATGATTCATAGCAGAACGAGAGGTGCCCACATGGTTTGAGTACCACAACATGTGGCGGTTAGTGCTTCTGGTTTCATCGGTTATTCTGTGGTGATTGTCTAGATTGAGATCAGATGTGAAAGAGTACGGGGCCAGAGGGCCATGATGAACAAGTTTTAGTGGAGTATCCCTTTAAAGGGAAATCGAGTTAGCTCCGAGGGATTGTTGGTGAGATGCCAGTTGGAGTCGCAAGACTCAGGGATGAGTAGGGATGGTGCATTATGGAAGAATATGGTCTGAGTTGGGCGACCGACCGATAGTGGAGATGTCACTTTCTGTGACCTGAGTGGTGCTAATTCTGTTTCCTGTGGGAGACATAAGAGGTGTTGAGATTTCGGTTTTTGAGTTTGGGGGTGAGCATTGTGGGATCGCACTGATGGTGATCGTCAATCAGAATATATGGCAGTAGGTCTGCCGTGAGGTAAAGATATTGCTTGAAAAGGTCGTTAGTGGGGACTGAGATCGTCAAGAACCAGGATGCAGCCTATTTGAGTATAGTAGGGCATGTGTTAGCTGCAGCGTCAGGCGATCAAGAGGAGTATATCAGGGCGGTGGCTCTTACTGTCTTCGATGGGTATCGAGAGCGGTAATATGGGTTCTGCTCTTATCATAAGTAACATGATGGAGCGTTGGTTGAGGAGTCGAGGATGAGGAGAATGATAGTTCATTATTTCGAAACTAAGAGTTAGGGTTGATATTGGACGGTTAGGAGGTCCGGTGATGTAATGGTGTGAGATTCTGAATGACTAGAGTCAGTCATGATGGGAAGTTCTGAGGATTTCATCTGAGATTCGGGGTATAGGGAGTTGTTTGATCCTTGTCGGGGAGATCATCGAGCGTTGCGTAACACCTTCCAAGAGTAGGTGCGATATTACTAGTGGAAACAGTCTGTGGGATAGATTGTTGGTGCGCCAATTGGTGACGGTTCAAACCCTAAGTGGGGGAGAAATGGGTATTTTATTGAGGGGATCATAGATTTGTTCGAGAAAGGTAAAGATCTGGATATAAAAACCTGCGGTGTGGACTCATCAGTCCAGGGTTATTGGTGGCCGAGGCCAGGTGCATTGCGAGGTAATGCATGTGGTATGTGTTTGAGAAAGGATGAGTAAACTGGAAGATTCTTTGTGGCTGTGCTTTTCGGGGTTAGCTTATGTCGAGTTCGAGTGTGATTGGGTCGCTGGATTGCGGGTGCAATAGTTGAGGCTTGCAAGTAAAGGTATAGATTGTAATCTATACCCCCGGAAGGGCAGCCGTTGATTCGTCAACCAACTTCAGGGTCGATATAAGTATTTCCGTGTGAGTTATGATCAGTAGAGGGGGATTTTCGGGTTTTCGACATCATGTTCTGAGCCATTGGAAATGCCTATGTGTTTCGAATTGGGAGATGGAATACTCTGAGGTTACAAGTGGTGCGAGAGGGATATCGGTTGAGGGATTCTGCAAGATCAGGCGGTATCCAAGCATGGGGTTGTGAGTGTGAGATTAGCGGATTGGGCTCAACATCGTGAGATTCGATATTGGAGAAGCAAGGTATGCGGGTATGATGTCCTTATTCCTAGATTATTCTGAGTTCTGAGTTGAGAGATGGCAACTGGTGTAGCAAGCATCCATGGTTCTGGTGGGAGCACTTTGACTAATTGATGTTAAACGAGATTATTAAAGAATGAGGATTGCAGCAAGAAAAGGAGTTGTCGTGTCTGTTGTCGTCAGGAGTAGTGATGTCTACTTTTGGATGGGTATGTGTGCACCTATCTATGATGGGCCATGGAACGTGGGTGATAAAAGAAAGTGATGTAAGGCTGCAGGGAGTTGCAACATGCATGAGTTAGCAAAGGGGTGTAGTGATACTACGGGGAGCCGTAGTATTCACCAGTTAGTCAGTGAGTGGTTTTTGTGATACTACAGGGAGCCGTAGTACTCACTAGTCAGTGAGAGGATGTTGTGATGCTACGGGGAGCCGTAGTACTCACCAGTCAGGGAGAGGTTGTTGTGATGCTACGGGGAGTTGTAGTACTCACTAGTCGGTGAGAGGTTATTGTGATGCTACAGGGAACCGTAGTACTCACTAGTCAGCGAGGGGGTATTGTAGCGAGGTACTCTATGGTCAGAGCATGACGCATAAGAGTTTTAGGCTTGAGGAGCCCAAATATTTGAGTTTTTGGGAGCCTAGTGGTCGAATCAGGGGTGTGACTAGGGTCTCCATATTTTTCGGGGATCGTTATGCCCTGAAGTGAGTTGTGGCTGTCGCAACCCAAGGGAATTAGAGAAGTGTTATACGCGTAGGTTGCGAGTCATGGGTCATAAGTTGAGTACCAGATTAGAATTGAGTGTTTCCAACTATGTTGTTGAATCCGACTCTTGAGCTTGAGTCTGGATTCATTCGTGTGTTTAGTAGGCAAGATAAGGTTTCCGATTAATAAATGGGGTCAATTTGAGAAGAATTGATCTCCATCAGGTGTATTAGATCAGAGTGAGTTAGTTTGTCAGTATGGGAAGAACTGCGAACTACATGGAATCAGTGGTTAGTAGACGATAGAGGTCGAAGGTGAGACGATTTCAGATAAGTTGTAGTATTTTATTGGGATAAAGCGAACTGCATGACTTGTGTGTCACGATGAGCTGAGATAGCTATTGTGAGTAGGAGAGTTGTAAAGTCATTTTATTAAGTGTGCCAGGGGTAGCCCTTGGAGGTTCGATCGTTGGGTCGGGAGCTGACATGGTACTCTGAGTTGGGAGTGTTTTATCCAAGTTTGTCATTCGATGTGCAATTATCAAGGTGATATTCGGCATGGGCGGTCTGTCGGGGAGACAGACCACTATAGTTTCCAGTTCTGGAGAGTCAGAGCAGGTACCTTCACGGAAAAAGGAGTACTTCCTTCTTTGGCTTAGGAATTTCTATTTGATGTTGGATGTCCTGGGAGGAGGACTGTTGAATGTTAGGAGAATTTCCGGTTGTGCTTCCCGGGATATTTGTTTCGAGTTACGCGAAGAAAAGGAACGATTTCGAGGGTGAAATTTAAATTAAGTGGGGGAGAATTGTAACATCTTGTTTCAGATTGTTTGTGATTCAAGACTCGTGGGCCGTAATTTGAATATGAGAAGGTTTCAATATTTTGAAGGAGTAATGTTTAGGCCTTCTTGGATATGGATAGGGTGTATTGTGTGAGAAAAGGGTTCGGGTTGTGCTTTAGGTCCCAAGGGTATTGGAAGGTGTTGGTTTGGGATTTTCATAAATTTTGGATCTGAGCTCGAGCAGGCTCTAGGATATACAAAGATGATAGAAGTGTACAGCTTCTAGTTACCTTTCGTGGATACAAAGTTTGTCGAAAACGAACATAAGGTGAGGAAGATATGAAACTTGGAAGTTTTTGACACAAATGGTCCCTTAAGGAAAAAAGTTGGCATGGAATTCCACGCATGATAAATGGAAGCGCGTGGGTACGCCCAGCGTAAGGTTGGGTTACGCCCAGCGTATAAGGGAAATGGTAGCGGGTGCGCCTTGGCGTACGCCCATCGTACAACAGGTACGCCCAACATACGTCCAGGGTTCAAAAACCCAAACTTTAGGGTGTGCCACTATTTATAGAACATTATAGAGCAAACCCTAGCCTCCATGTTTGTTCCTTAACCTCAGAGAAACCCTAGAACGTCTCATATCTTCATCCTTGAGTGATTTGGTCTTCAAGAGGGTTATTTTGGTGATGTATGCTTGGGTTTTTCAAAAGAAGAAGTTGGCAAGGAAGAAATTCGGAGCTTGGAGCTCATAGATCTGGAATACCATAATCATTTGGAACTCTTCTAAGATATAAAGTTCATAACTTTACTTATGAATGCATAGATCTTGTGAAGTGATGTTTTGGAGTTGTATTGGTCCCAGGTTTGGACCTTTATGTTGAAATCTTGTTTTTAGGCTTAGGGTTTCCACCCTAAGAGCTAAAAGGATCCCAAATGCAGTAATGTTGCCATGTTGATGCCCCATTTGTATTCATGCATGATGTCTAGCCCTTGATATGAAAGTATGTTGTTACCTTTTGAGTTTGAACTTATTTGGTGGATTGCAAGTCACCAAGATTATGACTTTATGGATTAAGAGGATAATAAGGTCTTGGATCTGAATTTGTAGCCTCTGGGATGAAGTAATAAGCACTTAATGGAAAAGGGCTTAACAGGAAGGTTATGTTGAACGTACGTGAAGGTACGCCCAGCGTACTCGCCATCGAGTCATTACGCTTAGCGTACATAGGTGTACGCCCCGCGTAACTCGTCCATATTGAACTTTGTGTTTTGGGCCATGCTTTGGGCTGTTGGGCCATCCATAGTTGGAAGTTATGGGCCAAGGATATATTTGGGCTTGGGGTGAGGCCCATTGGAAGGAGTGGGCCCAGTTTAGCAAAGTGGTCCTTAAGTGGGCTTGGGGTGTTTAATTTGCTGGGTGTACCATTTAGATTGAGAATTGTGCCTTGGCAGGCCCAATGGGTTTTAGGTCAATATTGGACTGGTAAGTGAGCTATCTTTAGACCTAAAGAGTAGGAGGTGAGCTTAGTTTCTAATTGAGATAATTGTGGGCTTGGCACAGAGTTAGTGGCCGGTGCGTAGCAACAGCATTTATAAGGGTGGTTCATCATCCGAGGTGAGTGTTCTCACTATACGATACCTAGATTGGTATTTATGTGTGACCGGAAGGTCTTATGTGCTTACTTGAGTTATGCATCTTGTCTATGTGATATTATGCTATGTGTTATTGTAGACTGAATCGGAAGGTCCGATGATTATTGAGGTTTGAAGGCTCAACCAGACCGGACCAGAGGGTCCAACGAGCTACGGGACTGGAGGGTCCCGCTGAGACACATGGGTCAGAGGGTCCTACAGAGTATAGCCTCGAGTGGCGAATTTTTTGTATGTGGTATTTTGAGGAACTCACTAAGCTTCGTGCTTACCGTGTTATGTGTTATGTGTTTCAGGTTCCTATCAAAATCACGGGAAGGCGGCGGCTCGATTGCAAACACAAGAGGAAAGAGTCATGAACGAGGATCCTGGATTTGAATAATTGTTTTTGAAAACTATTTTGAAAAATTTTATGACATCGACACTTGTTTTGAGAATTATTTATGTGATTACGAGTTTTAAAGTTTAAAAATTTTGTTTGAGAATTTACGGTGTTACTGTGAATAACCATGCAAATTTACTTGGCACTCTAGAGTCATTTACCACCTAATCAGTGTGTCGGTTAACCACACACTCTCTACTGATCTATGACAATTCTCGAGCTATCCTTTGCCACCCTTGTTCGTCCATATCAGTGTGTCGGTTAACCACACACGCTCCACTAACGACTTGACAAGGTGCAAAGTGCAATTTCATGGAATAGCACCATTTTCACATTTTTCCTAAAGTAACTAAGATTGGGAATTTAGAAAAAAAAAAAACCTTTAGTTACTTTTATAATTATCATTATACTTTTTAGCAATGTTTTAAAAACCGGTTTTTTAGTTGAACCAGTATGGTGACCGGTTCCCGGTTTCTATATTTTTCATGTATTTTTCTATTTTCCTACATATACGTACATATAGAAATTATGAATTTGATGTTTACAAGTTCAAACATTAAAAATACACATAAAAATAAGTTGTAGATGAATCCAAATACATTAAAATAACACATAACCATAAGTTTTAGTGTTTTTACATCAATCCATATACGTCAAAAAGAAAATAAAGTATAATACCGAAACGAAATATAGTTTATGAGGAATACAAACACATCAAAAAAATTTATAACATTTACCATATGTTTTTATTTAGAGAAAACTAAATAGATTTGAAAAAAATCATCAAAGTTTATTATGTAAATGATTTTTTTCATGTGTTTTTATTCGGTTTAGCCGATTCAACCGGTTTTTTTCTATAAACCGGCTGGTTCAATCCGGTTCAAAAATTAATATAAAATCGGTGATAGTTGAACCGCTCCCTCTCCCGGTTCCTGGTCCAAGCGGTTCGACCGGCCGATTCAAACCGGTTTTTAAAACATTGCTTTTTAGTGAGAATTAATGTCCCATCCTACCCGTTCCTCTAACGACCCTCCATTAGTAAAGGAAGCGGTGGGTGGTGAAAGTGGACACCCATTCAATCGTCATTTTATAGGCAATTTCCTTATACCCCCCTTATAGACCAGCTTCGTGAATGAAGCCTACTAACGGTAAGAATGACTGTCTTATACATATACATACACACACACACAGACACACACACACACACATATATATATGTATATATATATATATATATATATATATATATATATATATATATATATATAAGTATTAAGCTTTTAATATTATAATAGTATAAGGGTTGAATTTTACACTTTTAAAACTCTAGTGTTTAGAATTTAAATATTTCAAATTAAAACCTTTTAATCAATTTTTAAATTCCAAAACTTGAGGGAAAATTTTGAAACTTTTCAAAACTCTTGGTTCAGTTTGAAAACAATTAACTTAATCATATAATTAAGCATATCACATAATTGATCTAATTTAATTTCATATAGCAAGATGATTCAAACTCTAGAAATAATTAGTTTTTCACAATATCAAGTAATTATCTTAAATTTTGACAATCATCACTAAATTAGATGAGGATAATCATTACCTTATTAGTAAAATCGAATTTTATCAGTCTAAATAGTTTGTGGTAATGATCCTAATCCAAATACGGCCAAAAACTCAAAAATTATGTTAACAGATGATCCAACTCGTCGAGTCAGGCAATAGACTCGTCGAGTTGGCTCTACTCATCGACTTCCTTCATAGGACTCGTCGAGTACAGCAGTCAGAGGCAAAAAATGAAATTTTTCCAACTTTAAAAACAATACCATTGAATCAATATAACAGAAAACACCCTAGGCTCTGATACCACTGATGAGTTTTGAGCAGTATAACAATCATATGGTGCACAAACAACCCTAATGCTTTGGATCTAATTTTTCTCAAGTTACACATGAAATTTCATTTTATCCAATTCATATACCCTAGCTAGCATGCAATTTGATACATACAACATAAAAACTAGCTAGATGAATACCTCTTAGTTGTAGCTTGTAGTTCTTGGCCTTTCAAGGGCTTAGTACCTCAACTGTGATACCTCAAATGAGTGACAAACACCAAAAGAAAAAGGAGGCTTATGAGAGCGAGGTTAGGAAGCATAAATCAGCTAGGGTTTTGCCTTGGAACTCATATGGCCGATTTTAGGGATCCTAGGGGTTACTTTTATAGTGTGGAATCCCTAGGGTTTCTTACATGTAAACCCTAATTCACCATCACTCTTCACATTTGATATGCCCTTTGGACTAAACCTCAATGGACTCTCATATAGGTTTAGTCCATCCCTAATCAACATAGATCATTAGCTCAAACTATAAGTATTAGTAATTTACCTAATCAGTCCCCGTAAATTTAATCAGTCTCTTTTGATCACTAAATTAATTCCAAATTAATTCTGGATCAATACTAATTAAATAATATGATTTCTTAAGTAATATATTATTCATATAATATATTAATAAACCACAAATAACCTCTTTCTTAAATATCCATCTTATCAAATTGCTCCGGTGAAGGAAACTCAAAAGGACCATGCTACTATCGAGTCAAGTACATACCAATTATAGTTATGGGCTTAGACACCTACTCAAATAGCGAGTGACCACACCTTTTGTCCCGTGAAGGCAAAGAGTGGTGCTTGAAACAATGTTCGTAAAGGATATTGGTGTTGCTACCTCCGTCAACTAAGGCTTGCCAAGTCTTCTATTGTATCACCGTGGCAGGGATTATGATTGGATATGTTGGGTCCCAGTCAGGCACTCGTGGGTCTGATGGTGAGAAACTGATGTTTAGAGTGCCTCCAGGAGGGATCGCATCGCCTATGGCTAGCCGCTAGTACTTGTCTCGACTATTAGGTCTCGTTATTGTGAAAATCTCCTCTTTTTTGATTGGTTGTTTGCTTGCTTCCTTGCGGGTTCTTCCATCTTTTTGGTATGCTTTGAACTTTAACTGTAGGGTCCTTGCAATTTATGTTAGGTCTCCATTCAATTTCTTGTCCGCTACTTCTCTTTTGAGTATCGTGCATTCTCTGGTGTCATGTGTTTTGCTTTTTTGGTATATGTAATATTTTATTTGTTCCTTCTTTCATCTGTTGTGGGGTTTTTTCTACGGCGTGTACTTCTGACCTATGGCTCCTCGGGTCGTCGTTAACGAACAGGCGGAATCTGTGGGAGGAATGTTTCAAATGTCTGCTCTGGTTTTTTCGTGGTTTCCATCGTTGTCCTCTTTATGGTAATGGCGGGAGTAGGAGACGGTTGTTTCTTGTTTGAGGTAGGCGTTCGCTATAGCCTTGAAATTTGCTTGTTTGCGTTCTTCGCCTTCGATTTGTCGGAGGTATTTCTTGACCCTGTATTTAAGCTCGTCTCTAGATTTCGGGACTGTGCCTTGCATTTTTCTTGACAGGGGGCCTGGGAGTAGCCCATGGGCAAAGGCGCTTGTGATTAAGAATTCTTCATGGCCTGGGATGCTTAAAGTTACTAAGGTGAAGCAGTCATAATATACTTGGATGGACTTTCCCTCCTTTTTCTTGCATGCCATGATCGAGTTGGGATCTCCTTTGAGTTTTCTCAACTGCATGAAATTGTGGAGGAATAGATGTCTCAATTGTTCAAAGATGGAAATGATTCCCGGTTGTAACGCCATGAACCACTTGCTGGCGTTTTGTGACAGTTTGTCCAGGAAGTAGGTGCAGGTGAACCTCTTGTCCATCTGGAGCGATGTCATCTTCTATTCATAAGTGTCTATGTGCTCGTCGGAATCTGTTGTGCCGTTATATTTTTGGGATATTTGGGATCATGGTGGAATGTGTATTTCGTACCGCAGGAGCTCGAAGAAAAATGTCGATCTAATGCTCGATACTGAGTCGTGCATGTGTGGTTATACAGGTGCTCTAGTGGCCATTGTATGCTGCATATGATATGGGATGGCGTACCTTTGACTATATTTGTAATGGTACCCGTGGTTGTTTCCAGGCATTTGTGGCATATATATTGCCTGTGTGGGGCATGCATGCACTAATTAATTTGACTGTGAGCTTGATTCCATTGGTCCCATGTTGTGCGAGTGCATCCCCTGCACCGGTGTGCCTTGACTATTGTTGTTTTGCAGTTCTGTTGGGTGGATACAATCCTTGGTAGTAGTTGTGACAACCCGATATTTCAACTCTTTGTAACGACCAAAATGGGTCAAGTATTGTAACCACTTCTGAATAATAAAAAGTTACTTTCATAATAAAATGTATAATTAAGTTCTACTTAAATTCCTTCTATGATTAAATGTCTTTGAACCATGATTGTACGTGAAAAGAACGCCCAAATCCGACTTCTTATAGCGAAGTTATGATTTTTCCAAATTCGGCTTAGCAACAGACAGCTAAAAACTCGAATCGGAAATCGAGCGCCTTTTGGCCGGAATGACCTAAACGAGAATCGAAGGTCTCGACAATGGTATTCCATCGGTAAAAAGTCTGGCAAAAACCGACATCAGATAAAGAAGTTATGAATTTTCTAAGAAATTCCTTAAACACGATGGATTTTTAATAAATAATAAAAAAAATTTGGAATTTGCCGACGGAGTCTAAACGAAAGTTGTAGAGCGTAGTCTCACCTATGCGAGGATATAAAGACCATCGAAAACGGAGTTCGTATGAAGAAGATATGGATTTTTGAAGTTTATGAAATAAATTAATAATTTATTTAATTCAAAATTCGGATATTATCCGAAGGGGAGTCAGCATCCTCCTCCGAAGTACGCGCTGCGTACCCCTGTACGCCCCGCGTAACCGAGAGGATTGGCCTATGATCGTCCATGTCGCGCTATCCGAAGAAACCGACCCATCCGACCCGTCCGAAGCCCCGACCCGTCCGACCCGACGTCCCATCCGACCCGGCGTCCCATCCGACCCGCGTACCCAACAACCCGTCCCATCCAAACCGAGGCAGTCGAGGCTTCGGTCATGCATGACGTACGCGTACGCGCTGCGTACGAGCGTACGCCCCGCGTACCGAGGCAGACCAGCCTTACTATAAATAGGATGCGGGGGTTTCCAAAGAAAGGGTTCATTTCTCTTCTCTCTCTCTCTCTCAACTTTGCCTCGTTTTCCGTGTCCGTTCAAACCCGAAGCTCTGGTCTTTTTGGCTCAAGTCCCGAAGGTCGATTTTACTCCCGAGATTCCCGAGAATCCCGAGGAAAATCCGTTTCCCGAGATGAAACTCTGCCTGGTTTTCCATCTCGCTATCTCCAAAACTTTCAAGTGAGTTTGATACCCCTTAATCAACCTTTTTAAATTAGTCTAAATACTTTTATATGCTTTCAAGGGGGGGGGGGGGGGGGGGTTACAAGTAAAACACACGAGTATTATCGTGTGTTACATAAAGAAACTCTTTTATATACTGTTATATATTCAAATCACATGCGATTTATAAACATTTAAAGGAACTTTTATATATATATATATATATATATATATATATATATATATATATAACATATGTCACAATAGCATTTTACCTTTTAAAATATAATGTTGTGGTAATGCATGTATAAACTAAACTGTTCTTAGATTTTCTTGTCTATCCTAGACTCTACACCAAAAATCTATACTTTCGTAAACGAGTGATTCCTTTTCTCAATATTTCTAAACAAACAAGACACACTTTTTGGAAACTATAATAGGTATAGTTTTACGAACAGATTTCTAACTCTTATGTACTAGAAACACATATTTCAAGAAGTTTACTTTCGTATACAAGAACAAACGTAACATTTTAACAAGTAGATCTGTTTTTATACCACGGATTTGTGAGACACTAACTTCATGTACGTTCGAGTACACATTTCAAGTCCTGTATTATATACCAGAATCCCTTGGAGGGGGAGCATGGTGTTTGTGTATAGATCTATACGGGCTTGACAACCCGCGCCCTGACTGTTAGCTGCAGTCCACCGTTTGGGGTGACAAACGTCATAACATTCCAACGCCTGAAGAACGTTGTGTATAGGCATTCAGAGTCAATAGTATGGTTATATAACTCACAAGGGGTATTAAAAATGCATTGATTTACAAGGTTTTCAAACTCATTGGTTATTTTACATTTACATACATTTCAAACAAACATTGGTCTTGAGTGAAGACTAATTTTATACTAGTAGAAAATATAGGATTTTCTAAACACAAACAAACAAAGATAAAATATTTCATTTCATTTCAAACATTGTCACTTAAATACTTATGAAATTCACCAGCTTAAATGCTGATCTACTCTTTCAAAATTACTTGTATGTCCCAGGGATTCAGTAATTTCAGGTACTAATATGCTTTTGAAGAAGAGATGTTGCGGCGCCAGTTTAATCTCATATTTTGACATCATATTGTAATTGGTTTTGAACATGTAACTTTTGACAAATGTAAACTTTCAATTATATATATGATGGTTGTATTGCTTTCTTTACTATGTATTCATTTGTTACGTTACCACATGAATTCATCCGCCCCCGAACGTTTCCGCCGTTCAGGTTTGGGGGTGTGACAGTAGTAGGAGTATAGTTTGAACGTTGGTTATTGTCCGAATAGCGGGACGTGTGACATGGCGGACATCGGGGAAGACAGGTGACGTGCAGGCATTGGTTGTATAGCCAAAAGGATGGTGCACGGGCACTAGGTGCTGGTCCCTGCCTGCCGCGGGATGGTTGCTGGTGAGTTTTTGGCTGTTATTTTGTGTTCAGTGCCCATTGGGGCGCCGTAGAGTTCGTCGTGGTCGGATGCATTGTTGCGGCGGGTATCGGTCGCCATAAACTAGCGATGAACTCCGCTGCGGAGCCGACTGGCGGCGTTGTCGGTGTTTATCCTAGCGGTTGTCCTTCTAGTGTCGACGGACCGCTTCCGTCGAGGGACTGCATTTGTCGAATTGGGCTAGTGGTGTCACATTCTTTCCACTGCCGTCCTTTTTTTGTCATTTCCAACGCCTGGTGTTGTTGAGTGAGTTTTGCATTATTGAGTGCAAGCTCGGATGGCGTCAACTATTATGATATGTCAACGACTTAACTCCGTCTTTCTGAGGGTGGGAATGAAGAGCCTGTGGATCTTAATATAGGAGATGAGACTGTCAGTCGTCATCCGGGAGGTTGACCCGGAACGAGGCTCTGAAAATCAAGTTAGTGAAGGTCTAAGATAAAGAAGGTTAAAAGTGTAAAGAGAGTATTGAAGGGTTTTAGATCTTGGCCCCTTCTCTTGTGGAGAAGGGCGAGTTTTATATTTGTGGTTAGGTGGCACAGATCCCCAACAATATCTTCTACCTTTTCAGGTTTGGTAGGGGTTGATGGCTTCTTATTGGAGGATCGTGTTCCATGGGTGGTTGTTCGCTATTTGTGCAGATTCTGCTAGAAGCGGTGTCCATAGCACTACACCTGTCACTTTGGGGAACTTTTGGTACTGTTTTGTCTTCAACGTTTGCCTTGACACTTGGGCACCAAGGAACGGATACAGGGTCTCGAAGGCGAGGGCGAAGGCTTGACATTAGTCACATGTTGCTCCTTGGCCGATTCGTCTGTTGAACTAGTGGTTCCGTTATGTTTGACAGATTCCTGGTGGGATACGTCAACACTACTGTTCTAAAAAAAATTATGAATATCACTTTTTTATTAAGCTTTTTCATTACAAGTTAACGCTAACTCATCAATCCAAATAATACAATAAAGCTCCAGAAATGTAGAGTTTTCTCACCATCTTATTATTGGATACACAAATTGTAACATCCAGGAATTCAGATATATCTCTTTGATCCTTTTCTTTCCTCAGGTTGACAAAATTAGTCCTTGAAATAAATGTTTGGCCTTTGAGTACACTTGGCGTAAGGGGAGAGTACGCTGCACGTACTCATGAGCATAATCTTAACGCGAAGTTTACCTAGTACGTTGGGTGTACCATAGTGTATGCTGGGCGTACTAGGTTCAGATGGAAACCCTAATTGAGGGGGGTGTGTCCTATATAATGAACATTATAACCTCACTTTTAGCTACCATTTCCAGACAGCAAAACCCTAAGTGTGCCCTAACCCTTGTTCTAGAGCTTGTGTGAGTGTGGTTAAGCTGGGAAGTGTTCTTGTGTGCTTTTGAAGAGAAGGAGGTGCCATTGAAGGAGCTAGAGTTGGAGGGCAAGCTTTGGATCTGAACTTTCTAAGGTTGGAGCATCATTTAGAGTTAAAAAGCTTGGAGCTTTCTCAATCTTTTTGATTTGTGCATTATGGACCATTTCTAGGGTTTTTATCCCAAAGGTGGAGACTTTATGATTAAAGGAGCTCCATAGACCTAGATTTGTCCATATTCAGTGTAAAAAGTGTTATAGATCCATGAAAATCCAATGTTGGATGTTAAGAGTTAGCCATGCATGAGATATTAGCTCTTTAGTGAAGGAAGTGGTGTGTTTTAGAAGATGATGACCTTTACAGTCGTGCAAAGGCATAAAGTCATCGACTTTATGGATTAGGAGGTTGTAGGGGGTCCAGATCTGTATTTTGAGCCAAGGTCTTAACTGAATAAGACCATAAGTGAGATAATAGTGAAACTGGGACGTACGTTGAGCGTAAATCCCAGTACGCGGGGCGTAGGGTTCAAACAGCCCAATATCAGTGTAGCAATCGAGTACGTCCAGCGTAGGGATCTGGTACGCGCCGCGTACTCCTTATGGTTGACTTTTGTTGACTTTTCGGGTTTAGTCAACAAATGCACTTTTGGACCATTGGAGGGGTAGAATGGTCTTTTACCTTTCTGAGAGCAGCATTGGAGGGGATTACTCTAGCCTTTGAGAACCTTTATTATGTAGAGATATTTTCTTTATGTGATTAGGAGGAGGCTAGATCAGTGTTGCAAGTTCGAGATCATTCGAGTTACCCGAGGTGAGTCTCTAACTATACATTACCTAGGGTAGTAGTTATGTGTGACTGGAAGGTCTTATATGCCATGATGAATATTTGATTCTTTGTGATATGTATGTGTTATGTCATGAGTCGCTTAGTCGAGTCGGAAGGTCGACAGGGTTAGACCGGAAGGTCAGTAGAGTTGGATCGGAAGGTTAACCGAGTAGGACCAGAAGGTCAACAGAGCAGGACTGGAAGGTCATCAAGGTAGGGTCGGAAGGTCTACTAGAGTTGTGGAGCCGGAAGGTCCACTGAGACACATTAACCGGAAGGTCTCGTTGAGAATTAGCCTTGAGTGGCTAATGTTATATGCATGTTGTATTTTAGGGAACTCACTAAGCATTCGTGCTTACCGTGTTATGTGTTATGTGTTTCAGGTACTTCTGAGGATCGCGTGAAGGCTCTAACGTGATTGTACACATCTGTTTGTGATGACATGGAGGATTCTGGGATTTGACTTATGATTGTGATTTTATGTTGACATTGAGACACTTATAATTTTCTTGAAAGAAACAATGGATGAATTTTGTGTATTTTTAAAATTAAAAATTTGGTTAAAAATTTACGTTGTTACAAGTTGGTATCAAAGCCTTGGTTTGAGAGACTCAGATACACCTTCGGGCATATCTGAACTCAAAGTGAGGATTTGAGAAAAGTTTTCAAAAAGAAATAATTTTTCTAAAAATAGTAAGAGATTCCAAAGGATCAGAAAAGAGCAGTGTGTACAATTAGCCAGTGCCTAAACGGTGATTTCCCAAAATTGATGGGTTTTAGCCATAAGAACTTTCCTATGTGCGCATGCAAAACCCTAATGCTTGGATCTAGGCTTTCTAATAAACATGCTTTGAATCCAAGTCTTCTAATGACTAATTAGGTTAAATAACAACATTGAAACAGATCTAGAATCATACCTTTGAGTTCCTTGTTGATCTTGAGGTCTTGGAGCTTCTAGAGTCACAAATGTCACTCCTCTAATGGCTTACAAACACCAATAGCAAGAAGAATGATTTAGGAGAGAGGAGAGGGGAGGAATTCGGCCAGGGTTCTCTTACTTTATGAGATGTGTCGAATTCCCTATGCCATGGGGTCTATTTATACTTGTAGACTCCTTAAGGGTTACAACCTAAACCCTAATTGGATAATCTTCTCTTAAGGCTATCCAAATCCATTCCTTAGATATCTATACGGACGATTTTAGCTATCCTAAAACCCTTAGAATTCGTCCAAAGCATATCCCAATGGATTTACAGTCTAAAGCTTAACTATCAAACAATTGACAGTTTATACCCCTTTATTTAATTAATCTCTTTAAGTCACCAAATTAATTCTAATTAATTCTATGACTTATATTAATCAAATAACAAATATATTATTCATTATATTATTCTCATAATATATTAATAATATTTACTCTCTCTTAATAAATCATCCTATCAAGTTGCTATGGTGAAGGCAACCCAAAAGGACCATGCACAACCGGGTCAAACACTTGTCTAATATAGTTGCAGCCTTAGACACTATTCCAACAGTCTCCCACTTGGATAAGTCTAGTAACTATATTTACATGTACAATTCGGTTTGCAATCGTAGCTCTCAAAGACGCTGTCAACTATGATCTAATCAATCTTGTCCTTTAGATAAGGGAACGTGCAGTCCTCTGTTAGATATCATGCTGACAATCCTATGGAATGGTTAGTGAAGCATTTAGGTTTCTCGATCTCTGATTTATTTGACATAGAACTTAATCGAACACATCAATTCAATTCTGACCGGGCCCGGCACATAAGTCAAATCAAATCATCGAGCGGCCGAGATATCGCTTTTACCTTCTTAGATAAAAGTTACAGATAAACTTCGACTTATATGCATTTACTTATTCATTAACCAACTATACACAACAATACGTTTTATAACACCAAGTTACTGATGCGTTTTCGTATTATCAATGTACAATCAATTAACAAATAACAAACCATATATCTAGGTTTTAAGACTATATGATATTATCGTCTTACGATCACCTTTTATATCGTATTCCATAAGGTGATTCCAGCAAGCGCGGGTTTATTCCAATGCTCAAAACTAGTTCATAAGCACTCATGAATGTTGCAGCAATCCTTTGCTATGTCTAACACCATTTAGACATTCTACACACCAATTCATGACAATCTTCATTCATATCTACTCCCAACATATGAACGATTGTGGACCATTTGAACAATTCGATTATTCCTAATAAACTCAATTATTCTGGAAGTCAAAACATGCAAAGTGAAACAATAGCTAAACAATTAACATAAGATAGTAACATTACTCATAAATAAAACTACTTTATTTAATCATCAAATGTCAATTACATTTATCTATTACACGTTTCTAATACTATCTAATCTATGCTAATATCATCCTTCAGCCCAATACTCCTAGCATGCTGCAAGTGCTTAACCCTACACAGTCCCTTCGTAAGCGGATCTGTTGGGTTATCTTCTGATGATATCCTCTTCACTACGAGTTGTCCTTCTTCTACACGATGTCTAATGAAGTGATACTTTCTGTCGATATGTCTTCATCTACCATGATCCCTCGGTTCCTTGGTCAAGGCAACCACGCCTTCGTTATCACAGAAAATCTCCATTGGCTCCTTTATGGCAGATACAACTCCAAGATCACTGATGAAGTTCTTTAGCCATATTTGATGGGTTTTAGCCATAAGAACTTTCCTATGTGCGCATGCAAAACCCTAATGCTTGGATCTAGGCTTTCTAATAAACATGCTTTGAATCCAAGACTTCTAATTACTAATTAGGTTAAATTACAACATTGAAACAGATCTAGAATCATACCTTTGAGTTCCTTGTTGATCTTGAGGTCTTGGAGCTTCTAGAGTCACAAATGTCACTCCTCTAATGGCTTACAAACACCAATAGCAAGAAGAATGATTTAGGAGAGAGGAGAGGGAGGAATTTCGACCAGGGTTCTCTTACTTAATCAGAGGTGTCGAATTCCCTATGCCATGGGGTCTATTTATACTTGTAGACTCCTTAAGGGTTACAACCTAAACCCTAATTGGATAATCTTCTCTTAAGGCTATCCAAATCCATTCCATAGATAAGCATATGGACGATTTTAGCTATCCAAAAGCTCTTAGAATTCGTCCAAGGCATATCCTAATGGATTTACAGTCTAAAGCTTAACTATCAAACAATTGACAGTTTATACCCCTTTATTTAATTAATCTCTTTAAGTCACCAAATTAATTCTAATTAATTCTATGACTTATATTAATCAAATAACAAATATATTATTCATTATATTATTCACATAATATATTAATAATTTTTACTCTCTCTTAATAAATCATCCTATCAAGTTGCTATGGTGAAGGCAACCCAAAAGGACCATGCACAACCGGATCAAATACTTGCCTAATATAGTTGCAGCCTTAGACACTATTCCAACAGTCTCCCACTTGGATAAGTCTAGTAACTATATTCATAAGTACAATTCGGTTTGCAATCATAGCTCTCAAAGACGCTGTCAACTCTGATCTAATCAATCTTGTCCTTTAGATAAGGGAACGTACAGTCCTCTGTTGGATATCATGCTGACAATCCTATGGAATGGTTAGTAACGTATTTAGGTTTCTCGATCTCTGATTTATTTGACATAGAACTTAATCGAACACATCAATTCAGTTCTGACCGGGCCCGGCACATAAGTCAAATCAAATCATCGAGCGGCCGAGATATCGCTTTTACCTTCTTAGATAAAAGTTACAGATAAACTTCGACTTATATGCATTTACTTATTCATTTACCAACTGTACACAACAATACGTTTTATAACACCAAGTTACTGATGCGTTTTCGTATTATCAATGTACAATCAATTAACAAATAATAAACCATATATCTAGGTTTTAAGACTATACGATATTATCGTCTTGCGATCACCTTTTATATCGTATTCCATAAGGTCATTCCAACAAGCGCGGGTCTATTCCAATGCTCAAAACTAGTTCATAAGCACTCATGAACGTTGCAACAATCTTTTGCTATGTCTAACACCATTTAAACATTCTACACACCAATTCATGACAATCTTCCTTCATATCTACTCCCAACATATGAACGATTGTGGACCATTTGAACAATTCGATTATTCCTAATAAACTCAATTATTCTGGAAGTCAAAACATGCAAAGTGAAACAATAGCTAAACAATTAACATAAGATTGTAACATTACTCATAAATAAAACTCCTTTATTTAATCATCAAATGTCAATTACATTTATCTATTACACGTTTCTAATACTATCTAATCTATGCTAATATCATCCTTCAGCCCAATACTCCTAGCTTGCTGCAAGTGCTTAACCCTACTCAGTCCCTTCGTAAGCGGATCTGCTGGTTATCTTCTGATGATATCCTCTTCACTACGAGTTGTCCTTCTTCTACACGATGTCTAATGAAGTGATACTTTTTGTCGATATGTCTTGATCTACCATGATCCCTCGGTTCCTTGGTCAAGGCAACCACGCCTTCGTTATCACAGAAAATCTCCATTGGCTCCTTTATGGCAGGTACAACTCCAAGATCACCGATGAAGTTCTTTAGCCATATTGCCTCCTTCAACGCTTCGCTCGCTGCAATGTACTCTGATTCGCACGTTGAATCAGCTACGGTTTCCTGCTTGGAACTCTTCCATGTCATTGCTCCTCCATTTAGGGTAAAGACCCAGCCCGACTGCGAACGGTAGTTGTCCCTGTCGGTCTGAAAACTGGCGTCACTATACCCTCGCACCTTCAAGTCATCACTCCCTCCGAGGACTAAGAACCATTCCTTCGTCCTCCGAAGGTAATTAAGGATGTTTTTCACCGCAATCCAATGTGCTTTGCCAGGATTCCCTTGATATCTGCTAACCAAGCTCAAAGCAAAGGCTACATCAGGGCGAGTACAAGTCATAGCGTACATGGTTGAGCCAACTGCGGAAGCGTATGGCACTCGGCTCATTTCTGCTATCTCAGCTTCGGTACTCGGACTTTGAGTCTTACTTAATTTGGCATTACTTTGTATCGGTAGTTCTCCCTTCTTTGAGTTTTCCATACTAAAACGTTTTAGTACTTTCTCTAAGTAAGTATTCTGACTAAGTCCAATTAGTCTCTTACTTCTTTCTCTTACTATCCTTATTCCCAAAATGTAAGAAGCCTCTCCGAGGTCCTTCATAGCGAAGCACTTCCCGAGCCAGGACTTAACTTCCTGCAGAGTCGGGATGTCGTTTCCTATGAGTAATATGTCATCGACATATAGAACGAGGAAGCTTACTGTACTCCCACTGGCTTTGACATATACACAAGATTCGTCTTCCCTTCATACAAAACCAAACTCTTTGACTTTCTCATCGAAGCAAAGATTCTATCTGCGAGACGCTTGCTTAAGTCCATAAATGGACTTCTCAAGCTTACACACTCTATCCGGATGCTTCGGATCCACAAACCCCTCTGGCTGAGCCATGTAAACATCCTCAGCCAACTTTCCATTAAGGAAAGCGGTCTTGACATCCATTTGCCAAATCTCATAATCAAGAAATGCGGCAATTGCTAGCATCACTCTTATAGATTTAATCTTCGCAACTGGTGAGAAGGTCTCATCATAGTCAACTCCGGGAGTTTGAGTAAAGCCCTTCGCGACCAATCGCGCTTTATATGTGTGTACGTTCCCATCCACGTCGGTCTTCTTCTTGAAGATCCATTTGCACCCAACGGTCTTGCGTCCGGGCACATGATCAACCAAATTCCAAACTTGGTTATCATACATGGATTGGATCTCGCTATCCATTGTCTCTTTCCACTTTACAGACTCCGTGCCTGCCATGGCTTCCTTATAGCTATTAGGTTCATCAATGTTTACTAGTGTATCATCACTAATATACGTGTCCCCTTCGGTAGTAATATGAAAGCCATAAAACTGGGGATGAACTCTAACTCTATCGGAACGTCTAAGAGGTAAGGATTCGTCAATTGGATCAACCGGAGTTTCCTCCTCGGGTTGAACGCCAGCGGTAGAGGTTCCTTCATCTATCGATTCTTGAATCTCTTCAAGTTCGATTTGCCTCCCACTGTCTCCTTGGCTTATGAGTTCTCGCTCTCGGAAAACTCCTCTCCTCGCAACGAAGACAACATTTTCCTTCGGTCTATAGAAGAGATATCCAAAGGATGTCTGCGGGTAGCCGATGAAAATACATCGCTCACTTCGAGGTTCAAGCTTGTCGTGAGTATCTCGTCTTACGAAAGCCTCGCAACCCCAAACCTTGATATGTGCCAACGAGGGAGCTTTCCCTGTCCACATCTCGTGAGGTGTTTTGGCAACCTTCTTAGTAGGGACTCGGTTAAGGATATGGGCGGCAGCCTCTAAGGCATACCCCCAAAAAGAGATTGGTAGCGAAGCACGACTCATCATAGAGCGAACCATATCCAATAAGGTTCGATTATGCCTTTCTGCCACACCATTCAACTGTGGTGTCCTAGGAGGCGTCAATTGTGAAACTATTCCACACTCCTTGAGATAATCGTGGAATTAAAGACTTAGGTACTCTCCTCCTCGATCGGATCGAAGCATCTTGATTTTCCTGCCCAATTGATTCTCCACTTCATACTTGAACTCTTTGAAATTTTCAAAGGTGTTTGACTTTTGCTTTATTAAGTAGATATACCCATATCTACTATAGTCATCGGTAAAAGTCACATAGAAGCGGTTCCCATCCTTCGTGGTTGATCTAAACGGTCCACATACATCGGTATGTATTAGGTCCAATAGACCCTTGCCCCTTTCACATGTACTCATGAAGGGCGACTTAGTCATCTTTCCAAGCAAACAAGACTCGCATGTGTCATCTTCCCTAAGGTCGAATGACTCCAACACTCCATCCTTTTGGAGTTGGGCTATACGTTTCTTGTTGACATGTCCAAGACGACAATGCCACAAGGATGCTTTATCCATACTAGTGGAAGAATCAATGTTCAAAACATCATTTCCTAAGTTATCAACAATCATAACGGTTTCATATATTCCATTACATGGTATAGCTTCAAAGTAAAAGACACCATTTAGATAAGCCAAAATAGAACCATTCTCATTATTAAAAGAAAATCTAAATCTTTGTCTATATAAACCATGAAATGAAATGATGTTTCTTGCCATTTCTGGCGAATAGCAACAATTGTTCAAATCTAAAACTAAACTATTCCTAAGCACTAAGGAATACACTCCAATCTTGGTCACAGGCGACGATCTTCTGTTCCCCATGATTAGATTGATCCTTCCTTGCTCCACATCCCTACTTCTTCTTAGTCCCTGCACATTAGAACAAATGCGATAACCACAACCGGTATCAAGAACCCAAGAAATAGCATGATTAGAATCGTTAGATTTGATTGTGTATATACCTGCGAAAGATGGCTTGATCTTTCCTTCTTTGATTGCTTGCAGGTAATCCGGGCAGCTTCTCTTCCAATGTCCTATCTTGTGGCAGTGGTGGCACTCTGCCTCCTTCGGGTTAGAGCAGGGCTTGGCGGGATCAACTTTGGTCCCACTAGAAGAGGCACCATCTCGGGCTTTCACCTTGCGATAGTTCTTCGATGAAGCTTTCCTCTTCTTTCCCTTCCCTTGTCCAATAGCCAAGACAGGAGCAGCGGGCGGATTGGGAGTAGGTGCAACAGACTTGTCTTTGAAGTTGCTCTCAACAACCCTCAAGAGACCTTGGAGCTTGCTTAGGGTGACCTCTTCTTTGTTCATGTGGTAGGTCATCCTAAATTGATTGTACATCGGAGGCAAAGAGTGAAGCACCATGTCGATCGCCAAATCCTCACCGAAGTCAACATTTAACTTGCGAAGGCGGTCGACATACCTTTGCATCTTTTGCAAGTGCACGGTAAGAGATTCTCCATGACCCATCTTCGCGGAAATCATGTTAGTGAAAATCTCGTACCTCTCTTGTCTCGTGTTTTGGTGGTACCTTTCCAATAAGTCTTGGTGCATCTCGTACGGGTACATGTCCTCGTAGGACTTTTGGAATTCGGAGTTCATGGTGGCGATCATGATGCAATGTACCTTCGTTGCATCTCGCTCATGAGTTTCAAAGGTGGTGATTTCGGCTGGAGTAGCGACTTCGGTGTTGATTTTCTCGAGCTTCTCATCAAGGACATACTCTTTGTCCTCATAGCGAGCAATGGTGCGAATGTATCTTATCCATTCGCTAAAGTTCGTTCCATCGAAGGTGACCTTTTGGCAAAGGCTCATCAACGTGAAAGAACTAGCAGCAGCGTTGTTTGCGTTTGACATCTACAATTAGAAAAGGACAAAGATAGATTAGAATAAGAATCCCTAATTATCACCCAATAAGAAAAATTAGGGCTAGGATCCAACAATAACATTTACATATTAGAAAAGGGATGCCGTAATCTAACATGCAAATAAATTGAAGGTAAGTGAATGACGATTCACTAATTCTCCATCACAAAACCTAAACTATTAGTCCTAAGTTTTTTTTTTTTTTTTGAGAATTCCTTGGTTCGGATGAGATTCATTGAAACTATTCAATGGCATGTTTAAATCTCGATATGCCCCTTTGTGACTGGGATGCCGAGGATCACAAAGCGGGTGTGAATTACCATGCAAATTCACATGGTGCCTTCATTGTAACGATCACCTATTCGATGTGCCGGTAAACCACACACGCTCCATCGAACTATGATAAACAATGAATCACCCTTTGCCACCTTCGTTTAGAACCAATTAGTGTGCCGGTAAACCACACACGCTCCACTAACATCTTAGCAAGGTGCAAAGTGTAATTTCATGGGATTGCATCAATTCACTTTTCCTAAAGTAACTAGGATTGGGAAATTTTAAAAATATGTGTAGTTACTTTGTATTTCTTATTATACTTTTAATGAGAGGATGAGGTTGCCCTATCCTACCCGTTCGGCTAACGACCCTCCACCAATCAAGCAAGCGGTAGGTGTGAGTGTACACCCATTAAGCGTCATTTTATAGGCCGCAACCTTATACCCACCTTATAGATCGGCTTCGTGAATGAGGCCTACTAATGGTAAGACTAGCATTTAGTTATACATATATATATATATATATATATATATATATATATATATATATATATATATATATATATTATTCTAGTAATATCATATTAGTATAGGGTTGTATTTTAAAACTTTTAAAATCTAGGGTTTGAAATTTAAGTTGTCTAAATTAAAACTTTTAATCACAAAAGTAAATTTCAAAACATGAGGGTAGGTTTTAATCATTTAAAACATGGAGGATCAAATAACAAATAATTCCAATTAACAATTAATATCCTAATTATCTATATTTGATTTATTCAAGATTTCTTTGAAAGATAATTACCAAAATAGTTAAATAATTAATTAATTATCATATAAGGAAATTAAATATTTAATTAGTTGATAAATATCTTTTTCTAGATCAAGGTAATAGTCATATATATCATAAAATCAGATTTAGGTTGATCTATTATGATTAAGGTAAGTTTCCATAAGATAAACACAAAGAAATCTCGAATCTGGTCATTCCTGACGCCTGGACTCGCCGAGTACACAAGGGGACTCGCCGAGTCAGGCCTACTCGCCGAGTCCACCTTGGGACTCGCCGAGTCAGTGACTCAGAACCCTAAAAATCGAATTTTGCAGGTTTGTTTCAGTTAATCAAGCAACAATTTAAAGAAAACCAAGCTAGGCTCTGATACCACTGATGGGTTTTAGCCATAAGAACTTTCCTATGTGCGCATGCAAAACCCTAATGCTTGGATCTAGGCTTTCTAATAAACATGCTTTGAATCCAAGACTTCTAATTACTAATTAGGTTAAATTACAACATTAAAACAGATCTAGAATCATACCTTTGAGTTCCTTGTTGATCTTGAGGTCTTGGAGCTTCTAGAGTCACAAATGTCACTCCTCTAATGGCTTACAAACACCAATAGCAAGAAGAATGATTTAGGAGAGAGGAGAGGGAGGAATTTCAACCAGGGTTCTCTTACTTAATCAGAGGTGTCGAATTCCCTATGCCATGGGGTCTATTTATACTTGTAGACTCCTTAAGGGTTACAACCTAAACCCTAATTGGATAATCTTCTCTTTAGGCTATCCAAATCCATTCCATAGATAAGCATATGGACGATTTTAGCTATCCAAAAGCACTTAGAATTCGTCCAAGGCATATCCTAATGGATTTACAGTCTAAAGCTTAACTATCAAACAATTGACAGTTTATACCCCTTTATTTAATTAATCTCTTTAAGTCACCAAATTAATTCTAATTAATTCTATGACTTATATTAATCAAATAACAAATATATTATTCATTATATTATTCACATAATATATTAATAATTTTTACTCTCTCTTAATAAATCATCCTATCAAGTTGCTATGGTGAAGGCAACCCAAAAGGACCATGCACAACCGGATCAAATACTTGCCTAATATAGTTGCAGCGTTAGACACTATTCCAACAATATTGCCTCCTTCGACGCTTCGCTCGCTTCAATGTACTCTGATTCACACGTTGAATCAGCTACGGTTTCCTGCTTGGAACTCTTCCATGTCACTGCTCCTCCATTTAAGATAAAGACCCAGCCCGACTGCGAACGGTAGTTGTCCCTGTCGGTCTGAAAGCTGGCGTCACTATACCCTCGCACCTTCAAGTCATCACTCCCTCCGAGGACTAAGAACCATTCCTTCGTCCTCCGAAGGTACTTAAGGATGTTTTTCACCGCAATCCAATGTGCTTTGCCAGGATTCCCTTCATATCTGCTAACCATGCTCAAAGCGAAGGCTACATCAGGGCGAGTACAAGTCATAGCGTACATGATTGAGCCAACTGCGGAAGCGTATGGTACTTGGCTCATTTCTGCTATCTCAGCTTCGGTACTCGGACTTTGAGTCTTACTCAATTTGGCATTACTTTGTATCGGTAGTTCTCCCTTCTTTGATTTTTCCATACTAAAACGTTTTAGTACCTTCTCTAAGTAAGTATTCTGACTAAGTCCAATTAGTCTCTTACTTCTTTCTCTTACTATCCTTATTCCCAAAATGTAAGAAGCCTCTCCGAGGTCCTTCATAGCGAAGCACTTCCCGAGCCAGGACTTAACCTCCTGCAGAGTCGGGATGTCGTTTCCTATGAGTAATATGTCATCGACATATAGAACGAGGAAGCTTACTATACTCCCACTGGCTTTGACATATACACAAGATTCGTCTTCGCTTCGTACAAATCCAAACTCTTTGACTTTCTCATCGAAGCAAAGATTCCATCTGCGAGACGCTTTCTTAAGTCCATAAATGGACTTCTCAAGCTTACACACTCTATTCGGATGCTTCGGATCCACAAACCCCTCTGGTTGAGCCATGTAAACATCCTCAGCCAACTTTCCGTTAAGGAAAGCGGTCTTGACATCCATTTGCCAAATCTCATAATCATGAAATGCGGCAATTGCTAGCATCACTCTAATAGATTTAATCTTCGCAACTGGAGAGAAGGTCTCATCATGGTCAACTCCGGGAGTTTGAGTAAAGCCCTTTGCGACCAATCGCGCTTTATATGTGTGTACGTTCCCATCCACGTCGGTCTTCTTCTTGAAGATCCATTTGCACCCAACGGTCTTACGTCCGGGCACGTAATCAACCAAATTCCAAACTTGGTTATCATACATGGATTGGATCTCGCTATCCATTGCCTCTTTCCACTTTACAGACTCCGGGCCTGCCATGGCTTCCTTATAGCTATTAGGTTCATCAAGATTTACTAGTGTACCATCACTAATATACGTGTCCCCTTCGGTAGTAATATGAAAGCCATAAAACTGGGGATGAACTCTAACTCTATCGGAACGTCTAAGAGGTAAGGATTCGTCAATCGGTTCAACCGGAGTTTCCTCCTCGGGTTGAATGCCAGCGGTAGAGCTTCCTTCATCTATCGACTCTTGAATCTCTTCAAGTTCGATTTTCCTCCCACTGTCTCCTTGGCTTATGAGTTCTCGCTCTCGGAAAACTCCTCTCCTCGCAACGAAGACAACACTGTCCTTCGGTCTATAGAAGAGATATCCAAAGGATGTCTGCGGGTAGCCGATGAAAATACATTGCTCACTTCGAGGTTCAAGCTTGTCGTGAGTATCTCGTCTTACGAAATCCTCGCAACCCCAAACCTTGATATGTGCCAACGAGGGAGCTTTCCCTGTCCACATCTCGTGAGGTGTTTTGGCAACCTTCTTAGTAGTGACTCGGTTAAGGATATGGGCGGCAGTCTCTAAGGCATACCCCCAAAAAGAGATTGGTAGTGAAGCACGACTCATCATAGAGCGAACCTTATCCAATAAGGTTCGATTACGCCTTTCTGCCACACCATTCAACTACGGTGTCCTAGGAGGCGTCAATTGTGAAACTATTCCACACTCCTTGAGATAATCGTGGAATTCAAGACTTAGGTACTCTCCTCCTCGATCGGATTGAAGCATCTTGATTTTCCTGCCCAATTGATTCTCCACTTCATTCTTGAACTCTTTGAACTTTTCAAAGGTGTCTGACTTTTGCTTGATTAAGTAGATATACCCATATCTACTATAGTCATCGGTAAAAGTCACATAGAAGCGGTTCCCATCCTTCGTGGTTGATCTAAACAGTCCACATACATCGGTATGTATTAGGTCCAATAGACCCTCGCCCCTTTCACATGTACTTGTGAAGGGTGACTTAGTCATCTTTCCAAGCAAACAAGACTCGCATGTGTCATCTTCCCTAAGGTCGAATGACTCCAACACTCCATCCTTTTGGAGTTGGGCTATGCGTTTCTTGTTGACATGTCCAAGACGACAATGCCATAAGGATGCTTTATCCATACTATTGGAAGAATCAATGTTCAAAACATCATTTCCTAAGTTATCAACAATCATAACGGTTTCATATATTCCATTACATGGTATAGCTTCAAAGTAAAAGACACCATTTAGATAAGCCAAAATAGAACCATTCTCATTATTAAAAGAAAATCTAAATCCTTGTCTATATAAACCATGAAATGAAATGATGTTTCTAGCCATTTCTGGCGAATAGCAACAATTGTTCAAATCTAAACACAAATTATTCCTAAGCACTAAAGAATACACTCCAATCTTGGTCACAGGCGACGATCTTCTGTTCCCCATGATTAGATTGATCCTTCCTTGCTCCACATCCCTACTTCTTCTTAGTTCCTGCACATTTGAACAAATGTGATAACCACAACCGGTATCAAGAACCCAAGAAATAGCATGATTAGAATCGTTAGATTTGATTGTGTATATACCTGCGAAAGATGGCTTGATCTTTCCTTCTTTGATCGCTTGCAGGTAATCCGGGCAGCTTCTCTTCCAATGTCCTATCTTGTGGCAGTGGCGGCACTCTGCCTCCTTCGGGTTAGAGCAGGGCTTAGCGGGATCAAATTTGGTCCCACTAGAAGAGGCACCATCTCGGGCTTTCGCCTTGCGATAGTTCTTCGATGAAGCTTTCCTCTTCTTTCCCTTCCCTTGACCAATAGCCAAGACAGGAGCAACGGACGGATTGGGAGTAGGTGCAACAGACTTGTCCTTGAAGTTGCTCTCAGCGACCCTCAAGAGACCTTGGAGTTTGCTTAGGGTGACCTCTTCTTTCTTCATGTGGTAGGTCATCCTAAATTGGTTGTACATCGGAGGCAAAGAGTGAAGCACCATGTCGATCGCCAAGTCCTCACCGAAGTCAACTAACTTGCGAAGGCGGTCGACATACCTTTGCATCTTTTGCAGGTGCATGGTAAGAGATTCTCCATGACCCATCTTCGCGGAAATCATGTTGGTGAAAATCTCATAACGCTCTTGTCGCGCGTTTTGATGGTATCTCTCCAATAAGTCTTGGTGCATCTCGTACGGGTACATGTCCTCGTAGGACTTTTGGAATTCGGAGTTCATGGTGGCGATCATGATGCAATGTACCTTCGTTGCATCTCGCTCATGAGTTTCAAAGGCGGTGATTTCGGCGGGAGTAGCAACTTCGGGGTTGATTTTCTCGAGCTTCTCATCGAGGACATACTCCTTATCCTCATAGCGACCAATGGTGCGAATGTATCTTATCCATTCGCTAAAGTTCGTTCCATCGAAGGTGACCTTTTGGCAAAGGCTCATCAACGTGAAAGAACTAGCAGCAGCGTTGTTTGCGTTCGACATCTACAATTAGAAAAGGACAAAGATAGATTAGAATAAGAATCCCTAATTATCACCCAATAAGAAAAATTAGGGCTAGGATCCAACAATAACATTTACATACTAGAAAAGGGATGTCGTAATCTAACATGCAAATAAATTGAAGGTAAGTGAATGACGATTCACTAATTCTCCATCACAAAACTTAAACTATTAGTCCTAAGTGTTTTTGAGAATTCCTAGGTTCGGATGAGATTCATTGAAACTATTCAATGGCATGTTTAAATCTCGATATGCCCCTCTCGTTTGTGACTGGGATGCCGAGGATTACAAAGCGGGTGTGAATTACCATGCAAATTCACATGGTGCCTTCATTGTAACGATCACCTATTCGATGTGTCGGTAAACCACACATGCTCCATCGAACTATGATAAACAATGAATCACCCTTTGCCACTTTCGCTTAGAACCAATTAGTGTGCCGGTAAACCACACACGCTCCACTAACATCTTAGCAAGGTGCAAAGTGTAATTTCATGGGATTGCATCAATTCACTTTTGCTAAAGTAACTAGGATTGGGAAATTTTAAAAAAAAAATGTTTAGTTACTTTGTATTTCTTATTATACTTTTAATGAGAGGATGAGGTTGCCCTATCCTACCCGTTCGGCTAACGACCCTCCACCAATCAAGCAAGCGGTGGGTGTGAGTGTACACCCATTAAGCGCCATTTTATAGGCTGCAACCTTATACCCACCTTATAGATCGGCTTCGTGAATGAGGCCTACTAACGGTAAGACTAGCATTTAGTTATACATATATATATATTATTCTAGTAATATCATATTAGTATAGGGTTGTATTTTAAAACTTTTAAAATCTAGGGTTTGAAATTTAAGTTGTCTAAATTAAAACTTTTAATCACAAATATAAATTTCAAAACTTGAGGGTAGGTTTTAAACATTTAAAACATGGAGGATCAAATAACAAATAATTCCAATTAACAATTAATATCCTAATTATCTATATTTGATTTTATTCAAGATAATTACCAAAAATAATTAAAATAATTAATTAATTATCATATAAGGAAATTAAATATTTTATTAGTTGATAAATACCTTTAACTAGATCAAGATAATAGTCATATATATCAAAAAATCGGATTTAGATTGATCTATTATGATTAAGGTAAGTTTCCATAAGATAATTATGAAAAAATCCCGAATCTGGCCATTCCTGACGCCTGGACTCGCCGAGTGCACAAGGGGACTCGCCGAGTCAGGCCTACTCGCCGAGTCCACCTTGGGACTCGCCGAGTCAGTGACTCAGAAACCTAAAAATCGAATTTTGCAGGTTTGTTTCAGTTAATCAAGCAACAATTTAAAGAAAACAAAGCTAGTCTCTGATACCACTGATGGGTTTTAGCCATAAGAACTTTCCCATGTGCGCATGCAAAACCCAAATGTTTGGATCTAGGCTTTCTAATAAACATGCTTTGAATCCAAGTCTTCTAATGACTAATTAGGTTAAATAACAACATTGAAACAGATCTAGAATCATACCTTTGAGTTCCTTGTTGATCTTGAGGTCTTGGAGCTTCTAGAGTCACAAATGTCACTCCTCTAATGGCTTACAAACACCAATAGCAAGAAGAATGATTTAGGAGAGAGGAGAGGGGAGGAATTCGGCCAGGGTTCTCTTACTTTATGAGATGTGTCGAATTCCCTATGCCATGGGGTCTATTTATACTTGTAGACTCCTTAAGGGTTACAACCTAAACCCTAATTGGATAATCTTCTCTTAAGGCTATCCAAATCCATTCCTTAGATATCTATATGGACGATTTTAGCTATCCTAAAACCCTTAGAATTCGTCCAAAGCATATCCCAATGGATTTACAGTCTAAAGCTTAACTATCAAACAATTGACAGTTTATACCCCTTTATTTAATTAATCTCTTTAAGTCACCAAATTAATTCTAATTAATTCTATGACTTATATTAATCAAATAACAAATATATTATTCATTATATTATTCTCATAATATATTAATAATATTTACTCTCTCTTAATAAATCATCCTATCAAGTTGCTATGGTGAAGGCAACCCAAAAGGACCATGCACAACCGGGTCAAACACTTGTCTAATATAGTTGCAGCCTTAGACACTATTCCAACAAAAATACCCTTACGTTATGTGTTATGAGATATTATGAGATGTGTTATGCATGCTAGAGTAGGCTAGGTATTCATATTTAGGACTAGAGTGGCCTGATTTGTGATGCCTTAGCCTAGGAGTTACTGCTACTGTGAATTACTTCGAGTGTGAGTAGGTAGCAGAGAGGAGTTTATGAGAGGTCTACTAGGTGGTAGCCTACGCTCAATGAGATATAGAGTACTTGTGATCTAGAATCTAAGGAGGAGGACTTGGGGTGAATATTGATGTGGTGTGGAAGGTAGTATAGGGCCCGTACTACTGGAAACACCAGAGCAAGAAGCAGTCCAAGTAAGAATCCTTAGGGTACTAAGGAACAAGCAGGGTTGTGTTATGGAATGCAAGAATACTTGAGCGAGTCTCTGATTTCTTTTGTGTTGCTTTTCAGAGACATCATGGCGGGTACACGCCACACTCCAGAGAGCAGCGGTGTTAGCGATGATGAGATTTGCATGATGATTCATGATGAGGTGGTTGCAGCCATTCGTGCTGAGATACCAGAGATGTTTGGGTTATCAAGACCATGCTGATTGAGACATTTTATGAGCGGTACGCTGATCTTACCGATGTTGCGGTTGCTACAACCACCGCAGCCGTCGCCGTTGCTAGGCCACCGGGGGTGACTCGTTGTTGTACCGGGAGTTCAGCAACATGAAGCCACCAGAGTTTGATGGGACTCAGGATCCGATAGCAATGATGAGATAGATCTCTGACATTGTGGGATGCTTCTACACATGTTATTGTCTGGAGCATATGAGGGTATGGTTCGTGCTGAACCAGCTTCTCTTGGGAACGAAGGACTGGTGGAAGTTTGTGACAGCTGACTTTACTACTATAGAGCTTACCGCGGTAACTTGGGAGAGGTTCACCGCTATGTTTCGAGATGAGTACGTTCCCCCGGTGGAGAGGGAATGGTTGGCCCAGGAGTTCTTGTCCCTCAAGCAGGGGATTGAGTCAGTGACTGCGATCATGCAGATGTTTCATGAGAGGGCATTGTTTTACCCTGAGCACGTGGCTACTGAGTAGGCACGAATGAGCCGATATCTGAGCATACCAAGGAGAGACATTCGTGAGTTCATGATGAACTCGACATACCGAACATTTGTCGAGCTCCAGGAAAATACTCGGAAAAGGGAGATTAAGCTAGAGACTCAGGCCAGGGAGGAGGCGGAGTCTCAGAGGAGGGATAGGCGGCCGACACAGTCTTAGCCGACGGCTAAGCGGGAAAAGCCCGCTGATTCGAGATCGGGAGGCCAGAAGGGTCGTACTTGTGGGAAGTGCGGCAAGAGTCACGAGGGAGTCTGTCGAGTAGGTGCTTGCTACAAGTGTGGCAAGGAGGGGCATATAGCCAAGGATTTCCCCAAAGGGTTCACAGTCTGTTTTCACTATATCCAGACCGGCCATCGGAAGGCCGAGTGCCTGCAGCTGCTTCAGGGATCTGCACCTACTGCTATTTGAGCTACTGAGAGTAGGCCAGTGAAGGCCAAGGCACCGAAGGCTCGCGGGAGAGCCTTTCAGTTGACCATGGAGGAGGTCCGTGCAGCACCCGATGTTGTGGCTGGTATGTGATCTTTTTCTTATTCTTTTGTTTATATGTGGTGCTTATGTGTGATATGTTTAGATACTTTTCTTATAAGTTTTTTACCTGCTTTGGTGTTGTTTGACTCGGGTGCCAGTCGATCTTTCGTATCGCTAGCATTTAGTCATCACATCAGCATCCGACGTGAGGCGTTGAGCTGACCTTTGAGAGTCTCCATAGAGGATGAGCATGCTGTTTTTGTGACTGATGTGATCCGGGGATGTGTGCTTGAGATCTTTGGAGTTAAGTTTCCGATAGATTTGGTACCTATCACGATGGGAGATGTCTGTGTCATCGTGGGCATGAACTGGATAAGCCGATTCAAAGCCATGATCAACTGTGAGCGTCAGCTGGTGACCATCTGAAATCCTAGTGGGGGATTACTTATAGTATTTTGTGAGGGTACCCGATCTGGGTCAGCATTTTGTTCGGCTTCTCGAGCGAGGCAGAGCTTGCAGCAGGGTTGCATGGGCTTTCTGGCGTATGTGTCGGATATGTGGGATGTTACGGAGAGACTGAGTACTATCGCTGAGGTTCCGGTGGTTAGCGAGTTTCCGTACATTTTCCCCGAGTAGTTACCGGGCGTGCTTCCTGAGAGGCAGGTGGAGTTTCACATTGATTTTCTTCCAGGGACGGCACCCTATCGCCTTGCGCCGCCAGAAATGCAGGAGTTATTCTCGCAGCTTCAGGACCTGTTGGAAAGGGATTTATCCGACCGAGTAGCTCACTATGGGGAGCATTGATCCTTTTTGTCAAGAAAAAAGATGGTTCACACCGTATGTGCATTGAATACTGGGAGTTGAACAAGCTGACGTTTAAGGACCGTTATCCACTCCCGAGGATTGACGATCTATTTGATCAGTTGTAGGGTGCATCTTGGTTTTCCAAGATTGATTTAAGGTATGTTTATCATCAGATGAGGGTTTGTAAGGAGGATATTCAGAAGACAGCATTTAAGAATCGTTATGGGCATTACGAGTTCGTGGTGATGCCTTTCGGGCTCACCAATGCATCAGCAGCTTTCATGGATCTCATGAACCGGGTCTACAGGCCTATGTTGGATCGTTCGGTGATCATGTTCATCAATGATATTTTGGTATGTTCGAGGTCTAGAGAGCAGCATGAGGAGAATTTGAGAGAGGTTCTCGGAGTATTGAGATCGGAGAGGCTTTATGACAAATTCTTTAAGTGTGATTTCTGGTTACGAGAGGTTGAATTCTTAGGACACCTTGTTAACAAGAATAGGATTTTGGTCGACCCGGCCAAGATTGAGTTGGTTATGAGTTGGGAGGTGCCGAGATCCCCCACCGAGATCAGGAGTTTTTTGGGGTTGGCCGGCTACTACCGGAGGTTTATCAGAGATTTCTCCAAGATTGTTGTCCCTCTCACCAAGTTGACCCGGAAGGGTGTTTCTTTTGTTTGGGGTCCCGATTAGCAGACCTCATTTGAGACTCTTCGCCGGAGATTGTGGGAGGCTCCAGTGTTAGCTCTTCCTGAGGGAATGGAGGACTTCGAGGTTTTCTGTGATGCATCTATATCAGGGTTAGGTGCAGTGCTTATGTAGAGGGGGCAAGTGATAGCATATGCATCAAGGCAGCTGAAGCCTCACAAGACGAGGTATCCCACCCACGATTTAGAGTTGGGGGCAGTGGTATTCGCTCTCAAGATCTGGCGCCACTACTTGTACGGGGTTCGGTGTACCATTTACACGGACCACAAGAGCTTGAAGTATCTGATGGATTAGCCTAACCTGAATATGCGCCAGAGAAGATGGTTGGACGTGGTGAAGGATTACGATTGTGAGACTCTATATCTCCCGCGCAAGGCTAACGTGGTTGCCGATGCCCTGATCTGCAAGGAGGAGAGTGCCCCAATTCGGTACATAAGCATGAGGATGACAGTGATGACTCCAGTATTGGATACCATTCGAGAGACCCAGGCGGAGGTCATGAGACCGGAGAACCGCAAGAAGGAGCGGGTGATTGGCCAGGTACCCAAGTTTGTGAGGGATAGTCGGGGACGCATGACCTTTCGAGGTTAGATTTGGGTGCCTTATGCGGGCGGAGCTCGTAGCACTCTGATGGAGGAGGCGCATAGGTCGAGATTTTCGATCCATCCCGGGGCCACTAAGATGTATTTGGAACTGAAAAGTGACTATTGGTGGCCCTGTATGAAGAGGGATGTATCGTGGGTAGTAGAGTGGTGCTTGACCTGCCGCCAGGTCAAGGAAGAGCATCAACGATCACATGGTCCATTGCAGCCTTTGGAGATTCCCTAGTGGAAGTGGGAGCAGATCTCGTTGTACTTTATCACCAATTACCGAGAACGACACGTGGAGTTGACGCGATCTGGGTGATTGTGGATCGGTTGACGAAGAGTGCTCACTTCCTTTCTATTAGTGAGAGTTCTTCTGCTAAGAGACTAGTAGAGATTTATATGCGAGAGGTGGTAGCTCGGCATGGGGTGCCAACGTCCATAGTGTCGGATCAGGACATGCGTTTTACTTCCAGATTTTGGAAGAAGTTCCATGAGGAGTTGGGAACGCGATTGCATTTTAGTACCGCCTACCACCCACAGACAGACGGACAGAGTGCGAATGATTCAGACGCTCAAGGACATGCTCCGAGCATGCGTTATGGATTTCGGTGGGAGTTGGGACTCATACCTACCCTTGGCTGAGTTTTCCTATAATAACAGCCATCACTCGAGCATTGGTATGCCTCCCTTTGAGCTTCTTTATGGGAGGAGGTGTTGTACTCCCATATGCTGGGGAGAGGTGGGGCAGAGAATTATGGGTGGAACTGAGATAGTGTTGAAGACAACCGAGTAGATTCAGCAGGTCAGACAGAGGTTGCAAATAGCTCAGAGTCATCAATAGAGTTACGCGGACAGACAGCGATCCGAGCTTGATTTCCAGGTTGGAAACTTTGTGCTTCTGAAATTTTCCCCATGGAAAGGAGTGATCTAGTTTAGGAAGTAGGGCAAGTTGGGGCCTCGATATATTGGACCTTTTAGGGTGATTGCCAGGGTAGGCAAGGTAGCATATCAGCTGGAGCTACCTGAGTAGTTGAGCTAGATCCATAGCACTTTCCACGTGTCCCAGTTGCGGAAGTGTGTAGCTGATGAGACGACAGTAGTGCCATTAGAGGACATTCAGGTGGATGCGAGACTGAATTACATAGAGAGGCCGATCGCGATTCTATATCGGAAGGTGAAGGTTTTGAGGAACAAGGAAGTGCCCCTGGTTCAGGTCCAGTGGTAGCATCGGAAGGGGTCCGATTTGACTTGGGAACCGGAGTTGGAGATGCGAGAGTAGTACCCCGAGTTATTTGCGGAGCAAGACTTCGAGGGCGAAGTCAGATTCTAGTAGGGGAGAATTATAACATCCAGGAATTTGGGTATATCTCTTTGATCTTTTCTTTCCTGAAATTGACAAAATTAGTCCTTGAAATAAATGTTTGGCCTTTGAGTACTCTGGGCGTAAGTGAAGAATACGATGCGCGTACTCATGAGCATATTCTTAACGCGGAGTTTACCTAATATGCTGGGCATACCATAGTGTACGCTGGGTGTACTAGGATCAGATGGAAACCCTAATTGAAGGGGGTGAGCCCTATATAAGGAACATTATGGCCTCACTTTTAGCCACCATTTCCAGAGAGAAAAACTCTAAGTGTGCCCTAACCCTTGTTCTAGAGCTTGTGTGAGTGTGGTTGAGCTTGCAAGTGTTCTTGTGTGCCTTTGAAGAGAAGGAGGTGCCATTGAAGGAGCTAGAGTTAGAGGGCAAGCTTTGGATCTAAACTTTCTGAGGTTCGAGCATCATTTAGAGGTAAAAAGCTCGGAGCTTTCTCAATCTTTTTGATTTGTGCGTTATGGAGGGGATTAGTCTAGCCTTTGAGAGCCTTTATTAAGTCGAGATATTTTCTATATGTGATTAGGCGGAGGCTAGATTAGTGTTTCGAGTTCGAGATCATTCGAGTTACCCAAGGTGAGTCTCTCAATATACATTACCTAGGGTGGTAGTTATGTGTGACCGAAAGGTCTTATGTGCCATGATGAATATTTGATTCTTTGTGATATGTATGTGTTATGTCATGAGTTGCTTGGTCGGGCCGGAAGGTTGGCAGGGTTGGACCGGAAGGTAAGTAGAGTTGAACCGGAAGGTCAACTGAGTAGGACCGGAAGGTCAACAGAGCAGGACCAGAAGGTCATCAGGGTAGGGCCGTAAGGTCTACCAGAGTTGTGGAGCCGGAAGGTCCACTGAGACACATTGACCAGAAGGTCTCGTAGAGAATTAGCCTCGAGTGGCTAATGTTATATGCATGTGGTATTTTGGGGAACTCACTAAGCATTCGTGCTTACAATGTTATGTGTTATGTGTTTCAGGTACTTCTGATGATCGCGGGAAGGCATCGGCATGATTGTACACATCTGTTCGTGATGACATGGAGGATTCTGGGATTTGACTTATGATTGTGATTTTATGTTGACATTGAGACACCTATGATTTTCTTGAAAAAAACAATGGATGAATTTTGTGTATTTTTAAAATGAAAATTTTGGTTGAAAATTTATGTTGTTACACAAATATGGAATATTTTATTGTTTTTCGTCTATATTGGGAACTAACAATTTTTTTTGAATGACGGTTTCCTGCGTGGATCTGACAGGGCAGTATGCCATAACACCCAACGAACCCGAGTTTGATCCCTCCCCGAAGTGATAACAACAACATTCTTAGCAACACAGTTTCCCATTAAGAGGCTTCACTGTGTTGGACATGAATAAAACTCGACATCAGTGCTCGTGAAATCCGTAAGAGGGGAAAACTGGAATATACCTCCATCCAGTTGAACCGTACCTCATTGGCAATTGGGAATTAACAATTAATAGTGTAAAAAGATTCAACTAGTAGATTTATAAGGTTGATTAAAAAATAAATTGGATGAAAAAGCTCCGACAATAGAGTAAGCTTTCTTATTATTTTTTTGAAACATAAAAACTTTGAATAAAAAAGTCTGAAGAATTTCGAAATATGTCATGTTATCTTTAAGAAAATAGGAAAAACATGTAAAGTATGAGTATAACAAATGAATCATATCATAATAACTTGTTTTATATTTTGAAATATGTATAACATGATCAAGAACGAGAAACAGAAATGATTGAAAAGTAAAAGTTGAATATATAAAGCTAATAGACTTTATAAGTTTGTAGGAAATAATTATTCTCTTTCTGTAGTGGATCTACATTTATCCTCACGTGATAGTTGTAGTGATTAAAATCCAACAGATGTGCACATGCTCCTTTAAATTCCAAAATCTATTTGTTATTGTTTTTCGTATGAACTATAATTTTATATATCTCAAAATGGATTATATAATTGATTTATATTTAGAGAGTTTGACAAAACTAATTGATAGTTGTTAACGTTTTGTTAAACGCTAATGAGTTAATTTTTAAATTTGGAGTATTTTGTTTAAAACTAAGCATTAAATGTTTGTAGCGTCAAACAAGGTTTTTTGTTCAAAACATGACATTTTGTTAAACCTTATAACGTTTTGTCAAACACTAGAAGTTAGAAGTTTCCAAAACGTTCCTAAACGTTTCGTGTCGAATAAGCCTCATTAAACTATTTATACATCGAACATATGGAAACTTGAGAAACAATAGTTAAAAACATCTCTTCTTGTAAAAATATGCTAAATGGTCATATTTTCTCAAAAATTTATAGAAAACCCCTATAAATACAATAACTTATTATCCTTTCAATATCTAAAAAAATCAATACATTATAGTTTGTATAAGAAACCATTTTATTTCCTGACCATATCTAAAATAATGCATCGGTACGAGGAGTTCCTTAATAGCCGGTTACCTAGCATTCGTGGTTTTTAGAAAAACTCAATTTATTATCTTCGAATACGCAACAAAGCTATTATGTTATTATTTTGTATAATACAAATATTTTTTTTCTGATTTTGTATAATAAATAATTTTATGTTTTGGTTTTGTATAATAAAATATTATCTTCCCTTTAATGGCTTGTGTTTTTCTCTTGAGAAATTACAATTGGTAAATTTTTTATTAACTCTACCAATGAACTAATAGGTTATAAACAATACAAATTAATGGTGTGTTTGGGTTAGCCCATACATAAAAGTGACACTACAAAAGTAGGAAAGACCTAACAAACACACTAAGCTCATACCTCACCAAACTCCCTATAGAAGCATGGAAATACAAAAAAGACATTAATTTTATAGCTACATGATAACACTTAGTAGTTGACAATGAAATATTTTATAGGAAGAAAATCATCTGTGCCAATCTCTATGTAAAATATCAGGGAACACAGAAAAGAAAATAATATTATAATGAAGGGTAGTACCTTCGCAACCTATGAATAAAATCGTAACCCGACCAACAAAACAAGAACCAAAACTCTTTCGTTTGTATATAAACACCACGACAACACCGATAAGGCCAAAACTTTTCTTTCAGTAAGCAATTTTGCAACACTCACAATTCACATCTAACTTAGGCAACGAATACCAGTATTTGGGTCTATCCCTAGGTATCGCTTTCTAACCTACCATATGTCTACTTTTGCAGCGTGCCTTCCTGTTTGTGTATTAGGAGACCAGACGAACAAATTATTATCAGGCATCCAGGAGGCTACATAGATGTCATCCTTAATAATAATGAAAGACAATCAGCAAATTCCTTTTTCATACTCACATTTTAGTCTGATTAGCTTAATCCAATCGATCAATCCAAATGCAACAACATCGAGCACCACACCACCGACAATGAACCCATCTCAACAAACCACACATAATCCTTCTTAGACAAATTTGCAGATCGTAAAATGATCGAATATGTAATTACCCGTAAAAGGAAGGAAAATGAGACATACAATATATATCATTGTAGAAACAACAAGCAGTTCCAGATGGCAGAACCGTGCAAGTCCTACCACCCTTTTACAAAAGGCCATCTAAATCAACCCATAGGAACAACGAACTAACCGTGTAAGTCCTACCACCCTTTTTACAAGAATATTTATCAACAACAACATCAGCGCATAAATATGCAGTCGTACATACAAATGCAATCACCATTCACGTATGTGCAATATCAAGCATTTTGCCCAACACAATCAGGCCAACATATGTGCCATAGAAAATTTTTGGAAACCAAAATGCTACTGCAATTCTAGTGAATGCCACAAACAATAAGCAACGAACCACGTGTAAAAAGAAACTGAAAAGTCAACCACTGTCGTGTCCTATGGTCAGATAACTCACCTCTCATAAGAAGTATACGGGAGTACTAGTTTCTAGTAGGAATGAACCTACCTGAAATATCAAAATACAATAGTCAGGCGACACGGATAATTACATTGAAAATTACAAGTTAACATCGAAAAAGGAATCACAGGCATATACGATTATACTTGAAAGGTTAGTAATTTTACCCCTCTTGTTAGTTTATATTCATAGTTTTGAAAGTAACTTGCCATAATTGTAAAACCTAGATCTAGGGTGCATATACAATTAGGGTTATTATTAATTGCTTACGTCGCCCAATTTTGGTGTATAGATGCACAGAAAACATATCATGAGCCAAGTTTTAGTTATGAACACATCTTTGAAAAACTGTGCAAAACCAACAAAACATGTGAATCGGAGGACGCGAAGCGCCCTAACTGATTTGTAGGATTTCGGGATTTTTATTATAATTTAAAATTTTAGGGTTTACCTTTAGATTTAATTATTGGTTTCATCTGTAAAAACTGAATATTTAAATTAAGAGGATAAATATGCCTAAGATCTTTGATATTATAGATAATTGAGTTAAATTAATTAATTAAAAGTTAATTAAAGATAATATATTAAAATCATGTATTCTTAAATACTTTAAAATACACCTTACATATTATTATTATTATTATTATTATTATTATATATATATATATATATATATATATATATATAATCAAGTAGGAACTCAAAAAATGGTAAGAATCACGAGGACAATTTTTTGCTTTAATATTGAAAAAATAAATGACCAGGATTTGATTTATCGTTAAAATATCGCGAGATGATATGATATTTTCGTATTTAATTTTGAGATTTTGATAATTTACGGGGAAGGTTAATTGTTTGGGGGGTATAAGTGACAAAAGCAAAATGATTAAAAAAAAAAAAAAAATCCGGCCATGTGGCCTCTCCCCAACCCAGCATGACAAGTGTCTAGCTCTTATTGGTTAGTGTATTTTTTTCCACCCATTTAGTTTTTCAGCCATAACTTTATTATTATTTTTTTTTTGAAAAAAATAAATTGTGAAAAAAAAAACCATATTTTTTTAAATTTAATTGTCTACAAAATGAACATAATAATGAAAATTTGAAAAAACAATTTATTTTTATTTTATTTTTTATACTTCTAAAAAAACCTAGAAAAAATTACACAAAAAATTATTAAAATTTAATGAATACTTCTACTCACTATTCTAATGCTTTGTAAAAAGAATTTTTAAAAATAAGGTATTTTAGATACTCAACTTGATTTTAAAAGATTAAAAGTTTTTTATAAAAATATTGAACATAATATGATCCAAATAGAGATGATTTAAAATATTTATGATTTAATATGTTTATGATCCTTAACTTATTATGATCTAAAAATATTTTGACTAAAATATTTAATGATTCTTAATTATTATATTCTTTATGATTCAAAGTTAAATGATTTAAAAAATATAATGATCCAAATGTTGTACTGAACAAAAGCTTTATTTAATTCAATATAGTATGATACAAATTAATATGATTGAAATTAATATGATCGAAAAATATATGATCCATACTACTGTTATGATTCAAAATTTTATGATCAAAAAATAAAATGATTAAAAAAAATTATGAACGAAAAATATAATGATCCTTAATATTCTTCTTATTTAAAATTTTATAATTGTTAAACATTAAAAACTCAAACTGATATTTAGTTTAAAAAAAGCGAAATAAAGAAAAAAAATAATAACAAAAATAAAGTAAAAAACCCTACTATCTTCAAATATGTAGTAAGAAATTAAAAAAAAATGAAAAAAGTAACTTTAAAAAACCAAAAAAAATAGAAAAAAAAAACAAAAATAATTTAAAAACATTAAAACCGAGTATATATTTATTTAAAAAAATTTGAATTCTTTTTAATGAAAACTTAAAAAAGTAAAAAAAACAAAAAGAAAAAAAAAGAAAAAAACAAAACAAAACAAAAGAAATGAAAAAAAAAAAAAAACTCATTTAAATGACGTTTCATGGACATTCGCCGCACATGATTGTTCCCTCGAGTCCATATTTGTGAGAACAATAAATGATTGATAGATTCTATATTTATGAGATGAATTAATGACAAGAAACGACAATGATCAAAATGGTGTCAAATGATTATTAATCAGAGCAATAGAATAGTTCTTGAAGGCGAAAGTATTTTGTACTTGCTTAAAAAGTTGTTAACCCTATAAGATATATGCACGCTATTTATAGACTAAATCATATAGCAGTTCCGAACATGGACAGACCCATTACGGAATCGGAATCTAAACATAAATCTGAAATAAAACGTTTGGCAAAACACATAAGTTAGACTTAACCATATCCCCCTTTGTGTCAAATCGGAAGGAGTTCTTCATTGTTGTCATTGCACGTCAAAAATCTTTGGCATAATCTTCAGAAGTGAGCCTCGAATAGTTAAATAGTAGTGAATCATATCGGAAATGCATTTGATGTCGGCAGCAGAGTTTGCTTTGTTGGCTTTGGCCGAAGAAAGGATTGTTTTTAGAGCATTGGTAGAATACATGTGTTTATCCCTTAAGAAGAGCATGCAGTTATGGATCTCTTCACCTTCCTTCCTTTTGTAAACAATGCTCCAATTCTTCTTCCAAATGATCTCTTCCTTCAAATGTTGGATGTCTTCTAGTTGTTCTTCTGGTTTCAGAATAGGCCGCTTCTTCAGAACATATGCGATCTGAACATCAGTCTTTGCAATTTCAAGGATGTAACACTTGATAATTCGCTTCAAATGTTCAAAAATTGGCTGATACTTCTTGACATCTTTCACCACAATGTAGAACAACGATAACCAATCATAAGGGTTCATGAATGGCATATCAGCCAAAGTGAACTCATGAAGAATGTGATTGGCACCTCAGAATCCTTTGAACTGTATATTAAATAAGTCTTCAGTCTGAACTAGCCAACCAACCTTCAATCCCATAATTCTCTTTAACTCCATGTCTCATATTGTGGTTTCGCATATTTCAAGTAAAACAAAAAGAGCTTTTAGTTTACTGCATTGTCAGAGATCACGAATTTTTCAATCTTCTCAAAGCACTTGAAGAGAAATACCCTTTGAGTGATGGGCAAATCAAATTGACTTTCCACATCATTATTTAAGTCGAACGAGATTGTTGGGTCCAGCCAGTAGAGATTTGGATCTTAAATGGGTTTTTTATGTATATGCTCATGAGACCAGGCAGGAAATAGGGATTTTTGACTTTCAAGAATTTGTTTGGAATTAGTGGCTTCAGCTTCTTCTGCCTCGAATTTCTTCCGAAGAGCATTGAGTTCGTTAAGCTCTTTGTCTCTTTTCTCTCTTTCTGCTCTTTCCGACTTAGTCAAGTTCGCATCTTCATCATTTTCTTCTTCAGTCAAGTTTGCCTTTATCTTTTCCTGATCTGGAAGCTTCATTATCCTCCTGATTAATTTTAGTCTTTAACTTTTCTTCCTCGTCTCCCCTTGTTTCACAGAAGCCCCGCTTCCCGAAACACCATGTATATGATTGAGCAACGCGATCACAGGTTGGAGCTTTTCCAAGAGCGACTGATGCACCGAAACAGTGAATAAAGAGTCATGAGACTCAATGATGTGCAACAGTCCTTGATTGATATCCGAAATATATCCTTTAACTAAAGAGTTTTCTTCTTCAAGCTTTACAATAGAAGTTTTGGCATTCTTTAGCTTTTCAGAAAGAACTTTCATCTTTTGAGTTTTCTCAGCGAATGCATCCATGATCTTATTTTTAATAGTTAAGTCAGATTGCAACTTGGTGATCTGTGTCGTGTTTGAAGAATTGAGATCAACATTGTCAAGCTTGATGTATGCTGGAAGTTTTGAGAGTGCTTCCTTTTCAGCTTTCAAAGAGGATCGGAAGCCTTCGATGACTTTATTCATATCGGCTGTATTCTTATTAGAAGAGGTCTGGAAGTCAACCATGAATTCCTTGACTTCTTTTTGTAATAGCAGAACCTTTTCAGTAGCTTATGAGATTCTCTTTTTGAAGCTTGACATGCCTTTATTGTTTCTTCAAGGACTTTGGCATTTGATGATGTGAGCATCCCCACAGTAGTTTTATGAGATGTCAACATGTATTCCCGTTTGAACGAATAAGATAAGTTGGAAGACTCCAAGATAGAATCAAGCTTTTTATTCAGCTGCTTGAACTGTCCTTTTCTCATTGGAGTATCCTCATTGTCACTGTTGATGTTGATAGTGAATGGATTGAAGACAAAATCAGTAATCAGTTCTTGATCTTCTCCAAAAAAGATGTCATCATTTTTATGTTCAGGAGGAACCGATGATGAAGGTTGTTCGGAAGTCACACCAATGTTAGCATTTGGGCCCACATCAGATGTGTTGTCAGGGATGCTGGAAGTCCTGATCTCCTCCGAAATAGATTTGAAAGAAGGAACTTCTGGTGGAGTAGAAACCATTGAAGTTGTGGGAGGGGTTGAATTTGTGAAGATGGGCGAAGATAGAGGGATTGAGATCTGAGGAATTAGGATTCCAAAAAAACTTGTTGGTGGTAAAGGATGGATAAATGTTATCAGAATTGTGGAGATGATTGGTGAAGATGTCATTTGTGAATTTGGTATAGTGAATGGAGGTGAAGTTGGAGAGGTTGTGAGATTTATAAATGGATTCTACATAATGTTGTCAAATATCTTTGGTTCCGGAATAGAATAGGTTAGAGGAGAAGATACCTTCAGAATGTTTTCTATAGGGGCGGGTTCGGAAGTCGTAGGTATATCTTCCTCTTCATTTCGGAGTGTGTTGTCTTCCTAAAATTCAGTGATAGTTCTCTCTTTTGATTCCTCTTGAATAACTGGAGATGGAGATCTCGATTTCTGAACCGGTTTCTTTTCCCTCTTAGGAACTTTGACACTCTCTGAAGTAGTTGCCTTTTCATTCCTTTATTCTCCCCTCTTTGGTTTATCACCCTCATCTATTATCTTTTGTAATTCCGCTGGAATAGGACGAACACCAGAAGAGGGCAATTTCCGATAATCCCTAACAATGGGGTTGTCCAGCGGTACCTTTTCCAACATATGATCAGGAATAGAACATGCTTTGATGCAGACTGATCGGAGAAGGAAACATGCTCTGATGAACCGACTATTGATGCTTTGAGAGAGATGATGAACAGTAGAGGGTAAGAGTAGTTTTTTTTAAATCTGATAGTTGTGTTTGCGTTGAAGGTGAATGAACCATTTAAGAACCTTTTAAATGGAAGATGATGAGTAGAGAGAGAAAGTATCATTTCATGTTCCCGTAGTGCCAAAAAATTAGCCAGTAATTTCGTGTCAGCTCATCAATGACTATCAAAACCATTACAAAAAGCACGCGGTGTCAGCAAAATTCAAAAGCCGCACCTTGATTTTATTTTTCATTTATGGGATAAGGGCATTTCGGAATCTTAACGTTCGGAATCATTAATCATGCAACGGAATTATAACCAAGATCCAATATTTTAAATTAAAGTGATCAATTGTCACATCCCCAAACCGGAACAGCGGAAACGTTCGGGGGCGGAGGACGTCATGTTTAGTATCACAATACATGTATCATAGCAATCATAGTAACAACAACCATTGTAGTAATATTAAAGTTTTGACAAGTAGTGATTCACAAAATATTGAATCCAAAAGTAAATAACAAAATAAGACATGAAGCTACTATACTTCATCTTCTGAATCCCAATACACGTACTTGTCTGCTAGTTTCCTGAGAATACAAGTTATTTTGAAAGAATAGATAAGCATTTAAGCTGGTGAATTCATAAGTATTTTAGTCATGTAAAGTAAGTTGAAAGTTCTTTTAGAAAAGTTTTTCAGTGCTCCAGAAGATCCTATGTCTTCTGATATGATGAAAGTTAAGTAAAAATCACTCTACAATCCTTTCTACGAGTGCTAAATTGATACAAGTTATATAAAACCCAGAGTAAACAAATAATCGGTTGTGTGAATCTGCCCTAAGCCCACAACCAAACAAGGAATAGGAATTAAGGAGGAAGTCACACATCCCATTGTTTGTTAGATATACGTTGTATATAATCTAGGCATATTCATTTGGTACTCTCGAAGTTAACTGTATTAGTTCCTTTATATTTGAAGAAAACATTATTTAAGAATAACTGTAAAAATGGTAACCACAATGGCTCCTTCTATAATCACTTAGTTTACACTAGCTATATATAATCTACTATCGAACAGATAGTTAATTGTGTGAATCTGCCCTAAGCCCACAACCAAACATGGAATAGGAAGTAATGGCAGAAATCGCACATCCAACTACCTATCGGATATTAATTATATATATCTCTCATGTATAAACTAAGGAGTTATAGAATTTACCACTTAGGTCCTTTAAGTTATACTGGTTTAATAAAGTGGATTAAACCCTTTACTGATAAGTTTCTAGTTTAGTTTACTCAATGTTCTACTGTTTGAACGACTATTAGAATTAATGAAATCTTGTACTCTTAACGCCCCAGTCGATATTGTTGTGAGTTTTGTATATATTTGTGTGTTTTATTTATTATTGTCAGGTACTTTGCAGATGTACCCTGTATAAATAATTTCGGTTCGATATATTGCTATCACCTCGTGTTTGCTAACCCTGGCACGTTGTATTTGTACCTTTGTTAGTGCAAACCTGGTAAGATATGTTATTATGTGATATCACCTCATGCTTGCTAACCCTGGTACGTTGTATTTGTACCTATGTTAGTGCAAACCTGGTAAGATATATTATTATGTGTGATCACGTCATTCTTGCTAACCCTGGTACATTGTATTTGTACCTTTGTTATTGCAAACCCAGTAAGATATATTATTATGTGTTATCACCTCGTGCTTGCTAACCCTGGTACGTATTATTTGTACCTTTGTTAGTGCAAACCCGGTAAGATATATTAACACTTTAATTTGTTACAAACAATGAGTTAAGGATACGATGTCTTCCTAGAATACTAGGAATATCTTATAAGTGTGTAATTCATGATTTGTATTTAAGTTATTGTTATAGTATGTTCCTCCTTGTAGTAGCTATAGTATCCTCCTCCCTATACTAGTTATAGTATGATTCTCCCTGTACTACTTATAGTATGATTCACCCTATACTAGTTATAGTATGATCTTCTCTGTACTAGTTATAGTATGAATTGAACCTCCAGACTATACCTATTATATTTTACTAGCATGTTTACTTGAACTGTTACTGATTTATAGAAAAGACTCATTTATCTACTGAGTTATGATTGTATTTCAAAAACAGAGTTTTATAAACAAAAAGATAACATGACTTTAAATGAATTTTTCAAATGATTTGATAACTTATAAAAGCATAAGAAATATTTTAACGTGATGTTTATCACAAATAACATTTACACAATTAACATTGTGTTCAACTTGTATTCCCTCCAAAAAGCATTTAAATCTGTTAAAATATTGATTATAGAGGTATTAACTCACCTTATGTGGGTGATTCAAGTGCAGATTCGTGTAAGGATGAGAAGGTCTATGAATGAAGTCCCAAGACACAAACGAGTCCTAAACGACATATAATGGCATATATTGGCATGAATTTAGTGTTTAAAAGTAACTAACATGCAAAGAAACACCCTTAGGGACTAGGAAACACTTGGACTAAGTGTTCGAATCACATGTGATTCACTAAATGGGCCACACCATGGAGTGTACGGCCATGGAGTGTACGGTCGTACACTCATGGTAAAACATGCATAAGAGGGTGTTTAAACCATGGGGAAGCTAGTGGGTCTATTGCTCAACAAGAATATGAATTGAGTTCTTATTTTGGAGGTACTTTTGGAGTGTTTTGAGGTGTGTATGGCTATGTAAGGGTGTACGGCCATACACTCCTTTTGTTCTTGTAAAATGGTCGTTTCTAGGGTGTTAAACAAGAGTTCCTAACGTATACTAAGCATATGGAAAGGATACTTACGATTTGGAAGCTTGAAGAGGGTTCACAGCCACCAAGAACAAGTGTGTGTTCTTGGTGTTCTTGGTGAAAGATGAAGATCTTTAAGCTCTACCCAAATAGATGATTTTCATGGATGAAATCAAAGGGTGATGCTAGATTAAGAAGGATAACAACTAATCAAAAGGGAGAAAGGCTTACATTCTTGAAGATCAAGGTGAAAAACTTTATGATAGTTGAGAGAGAATCCAATTTCTTGACTTGAAAATGGAAGAAATGAATCGAAATGAAGGAATGGCTTATATATATATATATATATATATATATATATATATATATATATATATATATATATATATATATATATATATATATATATGAGGTGGTGTACAACCACATTAAGTGTACGGCCGTACACCCATGTGTACGGCCGTACACTCCTCTTGAAGGAGTGTTTGGCTGAAAACAACTCAATGAACTGAGGATAACATATCCCTACACCCAATCCTTAAGTATACTAGGCTTAGAACTCATAAAACGCTCCTTAACAATGCTAAAAGATAGCAAAAATGAGTCTGACTCTCGATTGATTGGCTGGACTTTATAAGACAAATTTTTTTGGGTTGCTACATCATCCCCCCATTAGAGGGAATATCGTCTTGAAATTAGAGTTTAAGCAATATACGTGGATTAGGTGGAAGGTACGGATACTCATAATTCATCTGGTTCACCCGATCTCTAGGGAAATCAAGTCAGCAGAATACGCGTTAGAAGTCTTTCGCCACGAGGTACGGTTTCGTTTTCATTCGCTGGACTCCACTGACTAGGGTTTCAAATGGTTTACTTCACTGAACTGGATTTCTACAAATTTCTTTACCGAGACGAGGCTTTTGCTTACATCGATCTAATCGAGTGGAATAATAAGAGTCTCAACAGACAACCGCTTTTTCAATCTCTATAGACGTGGAAGGATAGGGTGAAATGTACTGAATTTCCTAAATAGACGGGACCTGTAAGCTACTAGGCCAATTCTATTGAGAATCTCACATGGTCCTAAGCACTTTTACATTTAGCATCCCATGCATCTAAAACACATGATGCCCTTCTAGGGTGAGATTCCCATTTGACGTGATCATCATCCTAGAGTTCCAAAGGTTTTTCTCTTATCGAATGCGTAACTTTCCTGGTTGGTCCTAGAAGTTCTAGGTCGTTTTTGGATTCGAACATTCTGCTTGGCAGTTTCCTCGAATGGTTTCTAGATCAGCGAATATATTGTCTGAAATTTGGCATCCGACTAGTTGTGTGGGACTTACCTTAGTCCAGTGCAGAGAGGTTCTACGCTTGCGACCAATGAAGGTTTTTGAAAGGAGCAACTCCAAATGTCAATATGGTAAAGGACTTGACTAGGTGGCAATTGGGTATCCCAAACTTTACCAAGGTCAATCAAATGCATTTTCTCGCACAATCCCTAATGGTTGAATCGTCCTATTATTCTGTCTGTCATTTCATGGGTGGTAGGCTATGCTCATGACTTGCCTAGCCCTTAGGTATTTTCTGAAGTGACTGCCAAATTCAGAAGGTGATTCTATTATCTCGATTAGAGATAACAAATATTTGAACACCGAGCAGTCTAACTAATCTCTCCGACACGCGTTCCCTTAGTTTTCTATTGTGTCCGTTTTCTTCAATTTGCAAGGAGCGTGCGGATTTAATCCATCAACGGTCACTCAAAATAATATCGTGTCCGCCTGTTGCCTTGGGAAGCTTTGACTATGGAGCCCAACGCAATCCGCTGCCTCTGATTGGCAGAATACCCACTTGTAGACCTGGCAACTTTGCCCTAATTTCCATGATAGGATTCATACTAGGTCCATCTATCATTACGTCGTGTATACAAGTCGAATATAATTAAGATTAGTAAGACGGTCGGATGTGCGACTCTGCCCCAGGTCCACAACCAAACAAGAAACAGGAGATAGGGCGAAAAACACACATACTAAATCCTCATAATCTTAATTATATACCACCCTCGCGTATACACTTATTAGTGATAGGTGGGTTGTATTCGTTCTTAGCCTCAGTGCTTGAACATGATCCGCTGGACAAGTGGTCATTCGGAAGGTCTACTGATGTCACACCCCGAAACCGAAGGCGGAAACGCTCCGGGGCGGAGGATATCATGTATATCGCAACCAATGTACATAGCAAGCATAGTAAACACAAAACTTTACATTACATAGATTCATTTACATTTGTTTGAAAACAAAGAGTTACATGCGTTATATATATATATATATATATATATATATATATATATATATATATATATATATATATATATATATATATATATATCATATGAACAAAAGTAAAGACATGTCTTCTACGCACTCCGTCTTCACCAAAAGGATTGATGGGTACGTGTCTAACGTGGGCCTGAGAATACGAGCAGTTTGTAAATCAGCATAAAGCTGGTGAGTTCATAAGATGGTTGTTTTCTGAAAATGTACAAGTTTCCTTTGGTTTCCCGAAAAGTTTGTTATCCAAGAAAATCCCATATTTTCTTATAAGTATAGTTGAGTTATCCGAGTAGTTACTCGATCTAGATAAAAACAGTTCAGTTATCCCAAGAAAAACCCTCATTTTCCTAAAGTAAAGCTTAGTTAAAGTTCTGAATTTCCGTTAAATGCGACATTGTATAATTTATTACGTAAAACTATATATTGTAAAACATGGGATTACTATCCCGTACTAGATATAAGATAGCCTTAATACACGAAAACCATTGATTGAAAGTCATGGGAATACCATCCCGTACTAGATATAAGATAGTTTGATATATGTAAGACTAAAGATAGATATAGTTTGAAAACCATGGGACTACCATCCCGTACTAGATATAGATTGAAATTCATAGGAATACTCTCCCGTACTAGATATAGATTGAAAACCATGGGAATACTCTCCCGTACTAGATATAGATTGAAAACCATGGGACTACCATCCCGTACTAGATACAAGAACTATAGATATAAAATCAAATCCGTGAATAAACTTATATTAATACGTATTGTGAGTCGGGTAACCATGCTGATGCGACACCGAGACCTCCTTGACGTTCGTCAGACGTCGGACGATATCCATAATTTGTCACCCCAGGCGTGCCCGCCTAACTGTAGCTAGCAGTTTAGGTGTGGGATTGTTAGTCCCGAATAGATCTATTCACAAATTCCACGCTCTCCATCCAGGAGACTCTGGTTACACTTCCGGGGAGGATTTACTGATAACCCAAAGGGTAATGATGAATCTCACAAGCTAGTATTAAATTATTCACGGTGTTTCCAGACGTTATCAAACATACTAATCATTTTGAAACATAATACAGTGAAAACAGTTAAATACAATGGAATTATCTGGCAATATACTCTAAATTAAATAGAAATAAACTGAATCAGACATAGTTTATCTAATAACTTTACATAAAATCTGTGCTCGTTTAACATGAACTAAAGATCCCAAATTATTCCCATAATAATTTGATTGTTACTTATATTGTAATTGAAATCCATGTACTTATGTTCAATAAAACATCCCTTATGCTCCGCATAATACATAAGGGGTAAAGATATATAAAAGTTAGCCAGATATTTATAGAAATACATCAGTTTTAGGTTTTGAAAACATTTATTGTTTTGCTTGTATCCCCCCCCCCCTGAAAACATTGAAAAACACGGAAAAAGGTGTAGGGGTATGAACTCACCAGTCGAAGAACGAGTCGATTTAGATGCTAGACGTCGGTTCGGGGCTTGCAAACGCACAGGATTCCTATGTATTATGAAAAGATACATAGTTGTATCTAATTAGGACTTGAATTATTTATTAGTTGAGGACATACACTTATAGTCGCGAAAACACTCCATTACAAGTGTTTGGAGGGACCCGGGTGACATCTAAGGACGTATAAGGCTTGGATATGGAGTTTACTCCTCAAGAGTAAACTCATAAGAGGGCTTACGGCCCTAATAACCCTCTCCCCATGAGTTTACGGCCGTAAACTCATGGTGGGTGTTCTATGATGCTAAATGGCCTTATATCACTTGGGAAAATTATCTAGGATCAAATCTAGGGCATTGGAATGGATTAAACTCACATATGGACCATTTGAGGAGTTTACAAAAGTAAACTATGTGTTTACGGCTGTAAGCTCTTGTGTACCCATTCACAAAGTGTTTTGGTGGTGTTAGGACAATCACATGTGATTTAAACTCATTTTATAAGCCTAGGGGTGAAGTTATGGCACCATTTGACATTGTTTTAGGAGTTTACAGCCCAAGGAACCCATCCTTGGGGGGTTTACGGCCGTGAACTCCTAAGGATGTTGTTTTCATCAAGTTTAAGGCCCGTAAATCGATTGTGGTTGGTTCTAGACTTTAATCCAAGGCTATTGGTGTGTTTAAGTGGCATTTAAACACTTGAAATTGCGTTTACTACCCATGATAATGAGTTTATGGCCCTAGCATGTTCTTGGGCAGTAAAATCATGTTTACTCCCCAAAAATTATGTTCAAGGTGTTCTAAGTCAAATCCATTAAGTCCTTAAGTCGAATCCAAGCTCTATAAGTGATTTGGAAGGGTTTTTAGGCTCTAAAACCCAACTTATATGTGTTCACGGCCCAAGAGCATTATAGGGCTGTAAACACATGTTTATGGTCCTAAATCATAGATTGAACATGGATTTGGAAGCTAGAAAGGTTGTAAAACAAGTTAGGAAGGTTACCTTGATGAAATGGAGCTTAAAATGAGTGATTTTGGACCTAAAGCTTGGATTTGAGGAGAGAGGTTAGAGAGAGAATGAAAAGCTTCAAATGAGGCTCATTTCACTTTATATATGATTCGGGTTTGGGACACGGTGGAATTCTACCCGATACCGACGTTAAACGGGGCTTTTGGTCGCACCCGATTAAGTTGTCGTAACCCGGTGGGAACGATTCTAAAAATTTTTAAATAAATAATTTGGGCCATTTACATGAGTTTCTAAGGAGTTTGGACACTCATGAGGTTATAATAAATATATATAAACTTAATAACTTAGCCCAAAAACGAAATCGGAACGAATTGCTAAATACGAGTTTTTACGGTTGAAATAGGTTACGACGATGGACAAACTTCGGGTTGTCACAACTGAATATATAATCACAAGTTTTCAGAGGAATGATGGTAACAGACTCTTTTACCGAAACAAAGGTTAAGCCGATTTGAAAGAAACGTTTGTCATATGACGGTGTATTCTAAGTGTGCTCGACAATGTACTCAGTGTAAATGTTCTAGTGTTGATACTTTATATTATGATCCTCCTTGGTACCACTATGATAGCTCTGCATATACAAGCTATGTATAATTAAGATGAATAAGACGGTCGACTCAGTGGCTCTGCCCTAAATCCATAATTCGATGACGTACCAAAATCTCAAAACCGGGATTTCTCGCTGCCCCTTTAAGTCTTGTTGTTAGTTTTCTCCTTCTCCTCCATCACCCCTCTTTGTTGGGCAGTCTCTCTTGCCATGTACTATTTCACCACATGCATGGCATACCTGATCTATACCCGCATCAGTGGTTGAAGTGATGTGTTGAGTCGAAGTTTCACAGAAACGAGCTTCTTCGTCTTCCCTTTCTGTTGGACAATTCCTCTTAAAGTGTCCAGATTTGCTGCACTTGAAAGTAGCCAGATTTACTTGGGGGATTGGCCGTGTCAGTGCCCAGCAGAAACGGGCAGTGTGCCCCTTCCTGCTGCAACTCGAACACTACATCTCTCAGAAAGCTCTGTTGTGGTGGTAAGTGCATCTGTCACACTTTGGGAGATTCCCAGCATATCGTCTGACGATGGGTTGTAGTGGTAGACGAAGTGCTAGATGTTATGACTGCTGTTGTGACCGCAGGGGTAGTCACGGGATGTCGTCTCTTGTTGGATCCTTGAGCCGACCTTTTTGCCTTGTTATCCCAGAACTTTTGCTTTTTGTTCTTAGGTTTGTGGTCTGGGGTGTCCTTGTCATTCGACACTCGCTGGTTCCCTTGATTGCTACTGCGATTAGCATAACTGGCACCGCTGGCGTCATTAGCATTGAAATGTGACATTACGGCTGTCACCGCAGCTGTGACCGCAACCTGAAAAGTAGAGGAGTCTATCTGCAGAATTGGTTCCTCTCCTGTTGGTTGGTTCCTTCCTGGTGAAGACATGATTCTGTTACACGGTGAAGAATGATCTCGTGAGTAATGCAGGTCATCATTTTAAATATACTAACTAGTTTCACGCTTTTATGGGCTATTCTCAATGTTTTTCGACAACATTCCTGAGATGTGCCCTTGGTAGTGGATAGAAGTAGGTTTTGTACGGGTGATATTGAAACTAAGTTATCCCTGGTCTGAGTGTATCTGCAACTGACTTTTGTAGGGTTCTGGAAACAATTCATAACGGGAGTCTATCTAAAATAAACTTTATGAATCAGAAGTGGCTATCCTCGAATGAATTTCTTTGAACTGAATAACTGATACTTGTTGTATGAAAAGAAATAATTCTAACACATAGTGTGAGTAGTGTAATCACTAGCTCACGAAGTCAAGTAAGGTAATTATTTATTCATTAGTGTGACGCGTAATACGTTTTAGTTTCTTTGGCTTATCACTTCTTGGAAATCTCTCCTGGTTTCTCCTTGTCTCCTATACTAACTACTATAATGGAGTGGTTACACCTATCTGGGTTTGTCGTCCAAAAATGGAAGTGTCTAAAGAATCTATAAGATTTAAGGGTAACATTATGGGGCGATCCTTACTGGGACCTCCTATAATGGCACAATGTATACACGTTGTATATAATTTAAGATTAAATAGACCTTCAAATAAGTGATCCTACTCCAAAACCACAACCAAACAAGGAACAGGTAGTGAAGCATAGATCACAAATTATAAGTCTATAAAATCTCAATTATATAAAACCTTGGAAGTATACACTCCGGAATCATAGACCTACCAGAAGGGTCTTTTAAGTTCTCACATAAGTTATTTATAGTGCCTAAAATACTCCTATAGTATTTTAACATAATGAACTTGGTGTGTTTTAAACTTGTTGTTTGTAGAATAGCATCATAGAATGTTCCAATAGTATTCTAAATTTTTGTTCTGATCTAGAAACCCCTTGAATAGAGTTAGGTAAGTTTTAAGACTACTGCAACACCACATCACTCCCAAACACATGTCGATCATATCTCAAATGAATATAGTTGATCAGACTATATTGATCCCATATATGATTACATAATTGTCCATGTTTGACCGCAGTGTTCAAACATTAAATACTTATGTTCTGTTCTTCTTGTGATACTTGTTCTAGTATGTATATATGTATAAGCATGTATGTATACTTTTATAAAATATCATTATATTCTTAAAATATATTATTATTCAGAGCACTTAGGCCCCATTGTATTTATAGTTGTATATCTTTTATCGGTTGATATACTTAGTTCACTATAAACAATACTTTGATACCAATCTGTCACACCCCGAAAACCGAAATGGCGGAAACGTTCGGGGGCGGAGGACATCATGTGTAGTATCACAACACATGTATCATATCAATCATAGTAACAACAACCATTTTATTAACATTAAAGTGTTTACAAGTAGTGATTCACTAAAGATTGAATCCAAAAGTAAATAACAAAATAGGACATGAAGTTACTATACTTCATCTTCTGAATCCAGTGTGCGTACATGTCTGCTAGTTTCATGAGAATACAAGTTATTTTGAAAGAGTAGATCAGCATTTAAGCTTGTGTGTTCATAACTATTTTAGTGATGTAAAGTAAATTGAAATTTATATTAGAAAAGTTTGCCTGTTCCTCCAGAAGATCCTATATCTTATGATATGATGAAAGTTAAGTAAAAATGGCTCTACAATGCATTCTATGTGTGCTAAATGGATACAGGTTATAAAAAACCTAGAGTAAACAAATAATCGGTTGTGTGAATCCGTCCTAAGCCCACAACCAAACAAGGAACAAGAATTGAGGCGGAAGTCACACATCCCATTGTTTGTTAGATCTTCATTGTATATAATCATGGCGTATTCATTTGGTACTCACGGAGTTAACTGTATTAGTTCCTTTATATTTGAAGAAAACGTTCTTTAAGAATAACTTTTATTTACTTATGTAAAAATGGTAACCACAATGGTTGCTTCTATAATCACTTAATTTACACTAGCTATATATAATATACTATCGAACGAATAGTTAATTGTGTGAATCTGCCCTAAGCCCACAACCAAACAAGGAACAAGAAGTAAGGATGAAATCACACATCCAACTACCTATCGGATATTAATTATATATATCCCTCATGTATAAACTAAGGTGTTATAGAATATGCCACTTAGGTCCTTTAAGTTATATTGGCTTAATAAAGTGGATTAAACCCTTTACTGATAAGTTTCTAGTTTAGTTTACTTAATGTTCTACTGTTTAAACGACTACTAGAATTAATGAAATCCAGTACTCTTAACACCCCAATCGATATTGTTGTGAGTTTTGTATATATTTGTCTGTTTTATTTATTATTGTCAGGTACTTTGCAGATGTACCCTTTATAAATAATTTTGGTTCGATATATTGCTATCACCTCGTGTTTGCTAACCATGGCACGTTGTATTTGTACCTTTGTTAGTGTAAACCCGGTAAGATATGTTATTATGTGATATCACCTCGTGCTTGCTAACCCTGGTACGTTGTATTTGTACCTTTGTTAGTGCAAACCTGGTAAGATATATTATTATTTGTTATCACCTCGTGCTTGCTAACCCTGGTACGTTGTATTTGTACCTTTGTTAGTGCAAACCCGGTATGATATATTATTATGTGTTATCACCTTGTGCTTCCTAACCCTGGTATGTTGTATTTGTACCTTTGTTAGTGCAAACCTGGTAAGATATATTACCACTTTAATTTGTTATAAACAATGATTTAAGGATACGATGTCTTCCTAGAATACTAGGAATAACGTATAAATGTGTAATTCATGATTTGTTCTTCTGTTATTGTTATAGTATATTCCTCCCTATACTAGCTGTAATATCCTCCTCCATGTACTAGTTATAGTATGATTCTCCCTATACTAGTTATAGTATGATTCTCCCTGTACTAGTTATAGTAAGATCTTCTCTGTACTAGTTATAGTATGAACTGAACCCCTAAACTATACCTATTATAGTTTACTAGCATGTTTACTTCAACTACTACTGATTTAAAGAAAAGACTCATTTATCTACTGAGTTATGATTGTATTTCAAAAACAAAGTTTTATAAACAACAAGATAACATGACTTTAAACGAGTTTTTGAAATGATTTGATAACTTATAAAAGCATAAGAAATCTTTTAACGTGATGGTTATCACAAATAACATTTACACAATTAACATTGTGTTCAACTTGTATTCCCCCTTAAAAGAATTTAAAACTGTTAAAAGATTGATTAAAGGGGTATGAAGTCACCTTATGTGGGTGATTCAATTGTAGATTCGTGTAAGGATGAGAAGTTCCACGAATGAAGTCCCGGGACACAAACGAGTCCTAAATGACATATAATGGAATATATTGGCATGAATTTAGTGTTTAAAAGCAACTAGCATGCAAGGAAACACCCTTAGGGAATAGGAAACACTTGGACTAAGTGTTATAATCACATGTGGTTCACTAAATGGAGTATACGGCCACACCGTGGAGTGTACGGCCAAGGGGTGTATGGCCATGGAGTGTACGGTCGTACACTCATGGTAAAACATGCATAAGAGGGTGTTTGAACCATGGGGAAGCTAGTGGGTCTATTGCTCAACAAGAATATGAACTATGTTCTCATTTTGGAGGGCCTTTTGGAGTGTTTTGAGGTGTGTACGGCCATGCAAGGGTGTACAGCCATACACTCCTTTTGTTCTTGTTAAATGGTCGTATCTAGGGTGTTAAACAAGAGTTACTAACATATACTAAGCATATGGAAAGGATACTTACGATTTGGAAGCTTGAAGAGGGTTCACGACCACCAAGAACAAGTGTGTGCTCTTGGTGTTCTTGCTGAAAGATGAAGATCTTGAAGCTCTACCCAAAAAAGATGATTTTCATGGATGAAATCAAAGGGTGGTGGTAGATTAAAAAGGATAAAAACTAATCAAAAGGAAGAAAGGCTTACATTCTTGAAGATCAAGGTGAAAACTTTATGATAGTTGAGAGAGAATCAGGTTTCTTGACTTTAAAATGGAAGAAATGAAGGAATGACTTATATATATGAGGTGGTGTACAGCCACATTGAGTGTACGGCCGTACACCCATGTGTACGGTCGTACACTCCTATTGAAGGAGTGTATGGCTGAAAACAACTCAATAAACTGAAGATAACATATCCCTACACCCAATCCTTAAGTATACTAGGCTTAGAACTCATAAAACAATCCTTAACAATGCTAAAAGATAGTAGAAACGAGTCTGACTCTCGATTGATTGGCCGTACATTATAAGACAAAAAATTTTGGGTTGTCACATCAATCAAAACAGTAACTAGACTTTGTAAAATCACAAGGATTTTTGTGCAAGAGTGTGCCAATGAAAAAGAAATAAAGAAATTTTAATATGCGGGATTCTTTGATATCAAACAATTTTGATATGAAAAATTGGTTGATCCCAGGAAACGATCTCTTCCTTCTGATTCAAGAGAGACTCCGAAGTGCTTGTCTGGTTTCCCGTTGAATTACGATCATCAGTTTGTTGAGAAATTGTGAAAGGCTTCTTTTATTAAGGCTTAAAGGGTGGCTTCAGCTTCAAACAAATTTCGAAACTTAATATAAGTCCGAAGATCTGAAGGAGGTACTTGTTTGACCTGTGTAGACATAGAAATAAGTAAGCTTTGGATATTCTTTTAAAGTAATTGGGTATTATGGAAAATCTTTATTCCGAAATCTCAAAAAAAAATTGGATCTTGTTTGGAAGAAACGTTTGAGGTCGAAAACATTTCATTAAGATCACTCAAAAGGAATATGAGATTTCAAATATGTAAAGGTACAAACCAATAGGTTTTATCCGTCAATTCATTAGGTAAATACCTAGAACAACGAAGTGTTTACCGTCAATTCAGAAAATGAATTTGGATTTTTAGGTTTCACTCGAAATCATGGTGATAATGATTTTAAGATCATAAACACAGATGATTTATAACCTAAACCTCAGTGGTAAAACCTGAGAGTCTTAAGGTTTATGATATAGAATAATATATTGGTAGATGAATGGTTGGAAATTTCACGAAAATTATGTTGACAATAATTTTACGATCATTAACTATAGTTTTGTAGCCCTATACCGAAGCTGGTTTTGTTCTGATAGTCAAGGAAACTACATAAAAGCTGTGATGAGATATGGTAGAAAGAAGTGATTAAGTCGACCGCCAATTCCTTGTTGCAGACTCAAATTCAGAAATGAATTTCGATTCTTAGAAATGAATTTTTTTTTTGATTTTTCAGAACACTAAAAGGATAATATTTTTGATATCTTTGAATTTTTTAAAAGAAAATACAGAAACAAATAAATTATTTTTGGTATTTTGATTTTCTGAAAAAAGCGATAATAAAGAAATCGACGAAAATAAAGAAAACAACAAAGGACTTACAAAGAGAAAAGGTTCTGGAATCCTAATGAATAGTAACTTCAGAACCATTCCGAAGATGGGACAAGTCGGAAGTGAACAATGAATTCCGAACCATTTCGAAGCTCGGAATCATTTGGAATGTGAACAGTAACTTCCGAACAATGACGATTACGAAGTGGATTTTGGAACTAAGTCAACTTCAATCATTCCCAACCTTTGTAGAATTCAATTAAATGATACTTCTAGTAATGCTTCATGAATATATCAGCCAATTGACATGAGGAACGAACAAAGTGAACTTCTACATTTCCATCTTTAATGTGATCCTTAATAAAATGGTATCTCAGTGCGATATGGTTTGTCTTGGAATGTTGCATTGAATTATGGCATATTCTTATGGCACTTTCGGAATCACAATACATAGGAATTTGCTTCATATTGGTTCCATAGTCTCTTAGCTGGTTATGAATCCATACCACTTGGGATGTGCATGATGCTGATGCAATGTATTCTGCTTCAACTGTAGAGAGGGACACATAAGTTTTCTTCTTAGATTGCCAGCTAAAGAGCTTGCCATCCAGAAATTGACAACCACCTGATGTGCTTTTCCGATCAAGACCATAGCCTCCTAAGTTAGCATTGGTGTACAATTGCATAAAGAGCCCAAAATTTGATGGATACCATAAACCAAGAGAAGTATTTCATTTTCAGATACCGCAAAATATTTTTAACTGCCAACATGTGAGGTTCTCGAGGATTCGTTTGAAACCTAGCACCATAACACACAACAAACATTATCTCGAGACGATTGGATGTTATATACAACAAAGATCTGATCATCTAATGAAATAAAGTGATATCCGCTGGTGGTTTATCCAGAGGAGTGAGTTTCATTCTGAACACCATAGGGACTTTGACTTTTGAATCACCCACCATTCCGAATTTAGCTAGTAAAGTCTTTGTGAATGCTTCATCGTTGATGGATATTCCCTTCGAACTCTATCTTATATTTAAGCCAAGGAAAAAGTTAATTTTACCCTTAGAACTCATTTCAAATCTTTTTTCCATTAGTTTTTGTAAATCAGCAGTTAAGTTGGGATTAGTTGATCCGAAAATAATGTCATCAACATAAATCTGAACTATCATTAAGTAGTTACCCTCCTTCTTCCGAAAGAAAGTAGGATCAACAGAAACCTTTTTGAATTTAGAATGTATAAGAAAACGAGTTAGAGTTTCATAACACGCCCTTGGAACTTATTTAAGACCATACACAGCTTTGTCTAGAATATTACAGGGATTTGGACATTTTTCATTCACAAAACCTGGAGGTTGTTCGACGTAAACCGTTTCTTCAAGTTCTCCTTTAAGAAATGCACACTTCACATCCATTTGATATACTTCAAAGTTTTTGTGAGCACCATAGGTGAGAAATATGCGAACTGATTGAAGTCTAGCAATAGGTTTGAAGGTCTCTTCGTAATCGATTCCTTTTTCTTGACAAGAGCCTTTAATGACTAATCATGCCTTATTGTGTATGACATTTCCTTCTTTATCCATCATCTTTCTGAATACCCATTTCATTCCAACCATGGATGCGTCTTTAGGAGTAAGAACCAATCTCCACACTTTGTTACGATCAAACTCATTCAGTTCTTCCTGCATAGCTTGAACCCAATCTGCATGATCAAGAGAAACTTTAACAGTTTTAGGTTCAATTTTCGAAAAAAATAGAATTAAACATGCAAAATTCCAGTTTACAAAATAATGCAATTTGCTTCACTTTTTGTTGAGCACGAGTCAGAACTCCTAATGAAGGATTTCCAATCACTTGAGATGGAGGATGATCTTTGGACCATTTTTTCATTGGTGGATAGTTCTGATCATAGGTTGGATCAATTTTAGCAAAAATTTCTTCAAATTCCGATTATGCATCCGAGTCATTATTTTCATTATTCTCCCCCTAAAATTTGCATTTGACCCGACATTTGGAATTCAATTCTCCCCCTGGCGAGAACATCGGTAGTGAAGTTTGGAGGGGAACTCTCCTCGTGGATTGGAGAATCAAAAGGTTCTGCCTGAGTGAAACACTAGTCAAAATAGGTCAATAGACAATCACATGTGATTATGCCAATGATGTAATGTGATTTTGTTAACCTAGTAATGTGGTAAGAGTGTTATGTAGTTCATGATAAATTCTAATACAAATATGAATGTTCTTTATGATACAACTCAAAGTATACGTCCATACAATTCAAAAAATATAGAGAACGTTTGAATCTGACTTCGCATGAAGAAGTTATGATAAACCGAACACTATAAATCACTATAATAAGAGGAATTTTAAATAGACTTAGAAATAGCTATTTAAGTCTAAAAGAGAGTTGTAGTACTCGTAAATACCTACACGTGCATATAAAGAATGTCAAAAACGGAGTTCGTATGCAAAAGTTATGGCCTTCCGAAGATTCAGCTTTCAGAAACCCTAAGCTAACTAAACTCACGACGTGAGCCTTATGACGCTCACGACGTGAGGAGTCATCTTGCCACATTTCGGAATCTAGAAGATGTAATGAGGCTGTGAGGGGATAGGATCCAAACTCACGACGTGAACAAGGTGTTTTTCACGACGTGAGGAGTCACATGGCCACCTTTCAAAGCTAGGGACGTAAATGGCAAGTCTACGGGGTGATCATGCAAAACTCGCGATGTGAGCCTTATGACACTCACGACGTGAGAGTCGAAAATCCTTACTTTAAATAGCAGGTCCGACTTCATCTATTCCTTACACCATTTCCTTATCTCCTCTCTCCCTTGCTGAAGCCATCTTGCATCCCGAGCCCTGACGATCTCGCACACTGACCGTTTTGCTTAGATAACATAAAATCACGCTACTAGGGCAAGTTTCACGGCCCCACTTTCTAATATTTCGGGGGAAAACGCATGCTAGTTATTATATATATGTTATTATTATGTCTATATGATAGTATATAGTTATGATAACCGGGATATGATTGTTCTAAATATAACATTTTAAATACATACAACTATTATTAACTTCTCAGTATGTTAATTTACTAATGTTGATCTTGAGTTATACAAATAGTTATTGTATATATGTTATTATTATGTCTATATGATAGTATATAGTTATGATAACCGGGATATGATTGTTCTAAATATAACATTTTAAATACATACAACTATTATTAACTTATCAATATGTTAATTTACTAATGTAGATCTTGAGTTATACTTAGGATTCTACATATATGTTGTGTGCGATATAATGTCGAAGTAATGTTCGAAAGTTCTAGATGTTAAGTTATATAGTATGTTACTATTGATAGTTTTATGTCAAGATAAAACTGGATATGTTATATTTTGTTATTGTTAGTTTTATGTCAAGATAAAACTAGATATGTATATGTTGTTATTGATAGTTTTATGTCAAGATAAAACTTGGTATTGTTATTGATAGTTTTATGTCAACATAAAACTAGAAACGTTATATGTTGTTATTATTGGTTTTAGGCCAAGATAAAACCTGGTTTTACTTCAAGATATAGCTGTTATACTGCCTAAATATTATGAAGTTATGAGTAATGTTTAAAAGCATAGTCTAGTAACTTAAGGTTTTAGACATGAAAATGCTTTTGTTGTTAGAGCTATAGGAAGTCGTCAAAGTCTACATGAGTAATTGTATTCATCAACTAAGATTGGGGATCTTAGCGGAAATCCTATGAACTATAACCGTTAATCTCATGTGAGTGAGGAACTTGTGTATAATTAGTATACGGGTTGACCACCCCACTTGTGACTGTTAGCTACAGTCAACCAAAAGCAAGTGATGAACTATCCTTTTATTTGTTATTATTCCGACGTCGATGAAGCGTACGGTGCTGTTTCTCATGTTAAATCATGAGTGTATTTGTTCTCATGGTAAATCATGAGTGTATTGTTCTATCAGAGATATTATGTCATAGCAGCGGTTACATGTTCATGGTAGCAAATTGTTAGAAACATTATACCTTGTCGTATACAAGTATTAATGTTAAGTATAAGTTTTCCCCCTACTTATACCTTAAGATTAAGAAATGTTTAGGCATAACACTTAATTGATAAGTATACTATTATACCTAATGTGGGAGAGTCAAAATGATACTTTCAAAACTATACTTTTGAATGTATAAAAATGTATTATTTTATGGAGTTAAAACCTGTGGACTCACCAACTTTATGTTGACATATTTTATAATGCATGTGTTTTCAGGAACTTGAAAACCTGGTATGTATTCGAACAAGAGAAGTTTTACTATTATCTTTCTGTTTATTAAGAAGTAGGTCATAGTCGGATATTATGTAATAAATACTAGGAAAACAATAATGTAACTTTCAATCATCAATAAATGTATGTATTTTCTTTATGTATTGTTCAATGTATGTTATATAACTGTGATACGAAAAATGACGTTACACTACCCGGTGTTTCCGCCGACGGCCGGGGTGTGACAGATTGGTATCAGAACTATTAACTATAGTGAACTAGTACTCTCTTAGGAAAGCATGTCTATATTTTAGGACTTACTCTATTAGGTTCAGGTATATCCCTTAGCCTATAAATAAAAAGTATTATTAATTATACTACTGAAGGACTACTTACGGGAGCGGTGACAAGGATAGACATGTCGATTTGGGTTGCTGGATTTCAGAACGGCTATATGCTAAAATGATCCTGCCCTTTCGACAGTCCTGACTGGCCGGAGCCTTATCAGATAGACCTGAAGTAAAAAACAATAGTAAAAGTGTGAATACAATAAATAAGAATATAGAGTCATAAATAAAGACTCAGACCCGCGATGATAATACACCTTAATACCCGGAATGTTTTTGATCTCACGGATTTAGATCAAATATTCCAACTAAAGTTTATATGTGCATAGATCCTATCACAACTAGGTGTAGGTGTGCAAATACATTTTATTATGATCAGATCATATGAAATATTTAATTTGGGAGAAATATTAGATAGACTAAACTCTTTAGATCCAAAATGTATAGGAATCCGACATGGCACATTCACGAGAATGGATAATCATCGAGGATACGGATGAAGAAGAGGAACTTTCATTCCCTATGATGTTAGGCGATCCTTACTATCCTGTAACTCCAACCACCTTTCATCCAATACCTTCTGACGATGGAGCACCTTTACCCTCCAACGAATGGGAAGCGAGTGAACCAATGGAAGAAAGGGAATCCATGGAGGAGACAGAGTCGGTGGCATCATCTCTACCACCACTGAACACTCTTTACCGTAAAGTTCCAGGAGGAATAAAAATGAAACGCACTGCATGTAAATCTATACCGATACGGAAAAAGCTTAAGAAGAGTCAGAAGGCAACATCTTCAGGAAGACATAGAGTTCAAGATGAACCTGCACGGATCGCACAAACAGTTGATAAATGGGTGGCGGAAGAAAAATCTACCAAGATGTATGAGACTGGTCAGTCATCTCAACCACATCTCCCACATTCTTCTGAAGATAAAACTTTATCTCAATTGTTTGAGAAAAGTGTGAAAATTAAAGATAAGATGGAAATTGTCGAACGAAGGGCTACTCATCTCTCTGGAAGAGTGCGAAGGCTAGAAGGACAAAGGACACGAGATCAGGAATCGGTGATGGATGTCCATCATCGTATAAATTTTACTGATAATGACATGATTACTCACGATGCCAGGATTGTAGAGTTAGAGCTCTACAATCAAACCTCAAGAAATGAAGAACGCACGGGAAGTCTTGAGCAGAGAACTCAAGCACTTGAAGAGTAAGTGGTTAATGTCACTGACGTGTTGGGTCTTCACATAGGTTTCTGGTAGAGAAGCTACAACTAGTGGTTATGTAAATAGAGAAAATTAGACTAGTTAAGGCGAAAAGAGGAAATTTTATAGAAAGGATGTAGAAAACCTTGCAAATTGGGCAATGTTTATAGAAACTTTTCTCTTATAAACCTAAATAAACTGATGTAACCACTGGTAATAATATGAAGCATACGTTACAGTAATCATTATGTTGTCTATTATATTTTACATTGTAAATAATAACTAGAGTATTTAGTACTCGTGTATTAAATGATCAAAAAACTCATAAAAATTCTTATTTATAATAGGAACTAAAACAAAATGCCTAGACGGAGTAATCGGCTAAACCCTAACCGACCATCAGCACCACAACAACAACCACAACCACCGCCAGAAAAAAAACCCCTCAATAAGTATAGTGCAACTTGAAGAAATCATAGCTCAAAGAATTGCTGCGACTCTATCTAATGTCACAAGAGATGGAGTTAGAAATGCAGGCCATGTAGGGACTGCTAGAACATGTACCTACAAAGATTTTATGATTTGTAGGCCAAAAATCTTTCATGGAAATGAAGGGGTAGTGAATTTGACAAGGTGGATAGAAAAGACAGAATCCTTCTTTCAAATAAGCTTTTGTCCAGATGATTGTAAAGTACGATTAGCAGCATGTACTTTCGCTGACGCAACACTTACACGGTGGAATAGCCATGTGAATACAATGGGAATTGATACTGCAAATTCCATGAAATGGATGGAGCTAAAAATGATACTAGTAGAGGAGTATTGTCCTAGGGAGGAAATACATAAACTGGAACAAGAACAGTGGACCCTAACCATGAAGGGTTCAGAGATAAAAGCTTATACTGCTAGATTTAATGATCTTGTTGTAATGTGTCTAACACTTGTAACCCCTGAATATAAAAAGATTGAGCAATATATTTGGGGTTTAGCATCGCAAATCAAAGGCATGGTGATCGCATCAAAGCCTACGACTTATGACAGCACCAAGAGGATAGCTCATCAGCTAACCCTCACAGAGATCCAAGGAACAAAAGTGGTCTCAAAGGCTGAGTCTCCCAAATCTAGAACAAACAAGCGCAAGTTTAATAAGAAGAATCCCAAATAATCATCTGAGAAAAGACAAGAAGTGGCAACCAACTACGCAGCCACAACAGCAGTACCTACTCAACCAAAGTCTGCATGGTGCAACCACTGCAACCGTCATCACCCAGATGACTGTTTTGTTTGCACGAAATGCAAAAATAAGGGGCATACTGCTAGTTACTGCAGGATCACAACACCTGCAACAGTCAATCAGCAAACAAATACTGGAACGGGTCGTGGTGAAGAAAGAAAGTGTTATGAGTGTGGAGAGGTTGGACACATCAAGAAAGAATGTCCAAAGTTAAGGAATCAAGGAGGCATAGGGCGTGGCAGGGTATTTGTGATCGGAAGCAGAGAGGCTATCCAGGACCCTTCGGTTGTATCTGGTACGTTTCTCATAGATAATTTATACGCTAGCATACTCTTCGACTCTGGAGTAGATCGAAGTTTTATAACCCCGACATTTAGAAAATTGTTAAGTCATAAGTCTAGCATATTAAAAGAAATCTATGAAGTAGAAATCGCTAACGGTCAAACTGAGAAAACACATGAAATCCTAGAAAACTGTCTGTTAACTCTTAATAACTACCTTTTTCACATCAACCTCATGCCAATGCCTATCGGTAGTTTTGATGTCATAATTGGCATGGATTGGTTATCTTCACACCGCGTCGAAATTCTATGTCATGAGAAAGCCATACGACTACCCTTACCAAACAGCGAAGCCCTGATTATCTATGGTGACAAGTCTGGGAAAAACCTCAAAGTCATCTCTTATACCAAGACATAGAAATATCTACATAAGAAATGTAGCGCATTCTTAGCCCACATTGTACATAAGAGAAGAAAGATAAAAGAAATCAAGGACATACCTCAAGTATGTGATTTCCCTGACGTATTTCCTGAAGATCTACCTGGAATACCTCCTGTTCGACAAGTCGAGTTTCGAATCGACTTAATTCCACGAGCAGCACCAGTAGCGAAATCTCCTTGTTGGTTGGCTCCATCCGAAATGCAAGAATTATCTAGTCAACTACAAGAACTTCTTGACAAAGGCTTTATCCGACCAAGTTTTTCACCTTGGGGAGCACCAATCTTGTTTGTCAAGAAGAAGGAAGGATCCTTTCGAATGTGTATTGATTATCGGGAGCTGAACAAGCTAACGATCAAGAATCGTTATCCACTTCCGAGAATTGATGATCTATTCGATCAACTGCAAGGATCTAGCTACTACTCAAAGATAGATCTTAGATCAAGATACCATCAACTCAGAGTACAAGAACATGACACTGAACCTGCTGCTGACAACACTATCATTCAGCATGAATCTCCCAACCCAATTCCCGTTCGTGAATCTGATTCTGCGGGGCATAATAGTCCAGCAGCTACTGAAAAGTTGTTTGAAGATAGTGAGCATGATGAAGATCATGATGAACCTGATGACGAATGTCAAATTCTTGACATGAACTTCATTGATCCTCTCATTCCAGTTCAGCAAGAAAGCTCAGATGATCTTGAAGAATCTCATCTGTTGTCTCGAAAGCGGAAGGTAGCAGATACTGACTTGGACCATTCTCAAACTGATACTTCTTCAACTGTGAAGAAACCCAAGTCCATTGTCAGTATTTCAAACCTTGCCACTGAATGGAACATGTCCCCTGATCAAGTCAAGCAAATTCTTGATGAAGCCAATCGCGCTCAGCTTCTAAAGAACATTTCTCAAGCTGATGAATCACTTATTCAGCACAGACTTCAGGCCAAGGGATCTTTTGAAGCTCAGATGCAGAAGTTCCTGGAATTTCAGTCCAAGGCTCAATCTTCTCAACCTCCTCCTAGCTCTAGCAAGCCTAAGACTGACAGCGTTCTTGACTGGATTGATCGAAAGAGATTTGAAGATGTTTTCAATCGGCGAATGTGTGGTGACAAGATCATCAAGGTCAAAGCTTCCAAACCTCGAAACGAGAAAATCCTTACGTTGCTGATTACTCGTCAAGGTCCTCAGCATTCATATTCTGAAGTTGTCAAAAGAGATGAACTGATCAGATATGGGTATTCGGAATGGATGGAACTGCTCGATCTAGCATCCAAGCAAACCTCGGCTCACTCTTCCGAACTGATTTGTGCTCTTCATCTACTGATCAAGAAGGTTCAGCGTTTGGATCTTGTTCCTAAAGAACGACCTCAGCATCAAGACCAAAGGTCGTCAGTTCCTAGATCTCGAAGGACCAAGTGTCATGTTGATGGTGAAGAAGTATTGGTTCTAGACTTCGGTGCTGATGTGATTAATAATTCTCTTCCTCTCGGTGTTGATCCGGTTCAGCATCAATTCATCTCAGCTCCTGAACACGGAATGTTTTACCTCGATAAAAACAGGAGGATTTGCTTTCAGCGCACTTTTGAGATCCCAAAAGCTCCAACCACTCACCTTCTTGACTTAAGGAAAATGTGCATGAGTCATCAAGATCTATCAGGAGAATTTCACATTCTTATCGCAATGGAGCTGCTGAACAAAAGACAGGAGTTGCTGGACAGTCCTTACTGGCCAGTTAAAATTGAAGCTGAAGCTGAGTATGAAGAATTCCTTTCCAGAGGTGTCTTAATTTAGTTTGTTTTGAACATCATCATATTGGGGGAGATTGAAAGGTCAAGCCTTGAAATATGATAATGTTTAAAACAGACTCAGCGTCAGCGTATGTCTCAGCGTCAGCACCAGCGAATCAGCAGTTCAGTTTGTAATAGTTTAGTGTATTCAGTACGTTGTAACAAATCTTGTATTTATCCTGTTTCCTTAGTTATCTTGATTTATTAGCTAGCGTATCCCTGAATTGTAGGGATCGTCTAGAATAGCAGTATATATTATCTTGTATAGGTTTGTGAATGGTTACGCCTTTCACAAACCCTAATCGTCGCTTTGTGCACACGATAATCTCTTTGTGAGATTATCTCTCTTAGTGAAAGTTTTTCTTCGTGAATTTCTCTTGTTCTTATTCATAGTCATTGTTTGATATTTCGATTGATCCAAAGGCCTCTTCAACATTTAGAACTCGTTATGTTCATTATGAGTTCTTAGTTATGTCTTTTAGATTGACCAACGCCCCAGCAGTGTTTATGGATCTCATGAATCGTGTTTGCAAACCATACTTGGATAAATTCGTGATCGTATTTATCGATGATATATTGATATATTCACGAACCAAGGAAGAACATGGTCAACACCTGCAAATAATTTTGGAACTACTAAGAAAAAGAAAAGTTGTACGCTAAATTCTCCAAATGTGAGTTTTGGATTAGAGAAGTACAATTTTTAGATCATGTAGTTAGCAACGACGGAGTTCATGTTGACCCATCCAAAGTTGAAGCAATCAGGAATTGGGAAGCACCAAAGACGCCAACAGAGGTGTGTCAATTCCTAGGACTTGCTGGCTATTACCGCAGATTCATAGAGAATTTCTCCAAAATAGCCAAGCCGCTTACAACACTAACCCAGAAGGATACGAAGTTCAACTGGGAAACAAACAAGAAGCTGCTTTTCATAAACTGAAGAAAATGTTGTGTAGTGCACCAATCCTATCCCTTCCAGAGGGGACAGAAGATTTCATCGTATACTACGACAGATCAAATCTAGGATTGGGATGTGTGTTGATGCAAAGAGGAAAAGTTATCGCTTATGCATCACGACAACTTAAGGTACATGAGAATAATTACACTACCCATGATCTTGAATTGGGAGCTATAGTTTTTGCACTAAAAATCTAGAGACATTACCTATACGGTACTAAGTGTACTATTTTTACCGACCATAAGAGTCTCCAGCACATCTTCGACCAAAAAGATCTTAATATGAGACAACTAAGATGGTTCGAATTGTTGAATGATTACGAATGCGAGATTCGTTATCATCCTGGAAAGGCAAACGTAGTAGTAGATGCCTTGAGCTGGAAAGAATATATTAACCCCCGTCGGGTACGAGCATTAACCATAACTATCCATTCTAACCTTGCCGCACAAATTAGAGAAGCTCAGCTTGAGGCTCTAAAAGAAGAAAACATCAATAATGAAGCTTTGCGAGGAATGGAAAAGCAACTTATATAAAAAGATGACGGAACGTGACACTTTATGAACCGAATTTGGACGCCTAAGTTCGGTGGAGTCAGGGACTTGGTCTTAGAAGAGGCCCACAAGTCCAGATATTCCGTGCATCCAGGCTCTGAAAAAATGTACTTAGACATAAAAGTACATTATTTGTGGCCAAACATGAAGGCAGAAATTGCTACTTATGTGAGCAAATGTTTGACTTGTTCTAGAGTGAAGGCAGAACTGATGGGTTTTAGCCATAAGAACATCCTATGTGCTCATACAAACCCTAATGCTTGGATCTAGGTTTCTCTATTGTACATGCAATTCATCCAAGACTATAAACCCTAGATCTAGTACATGATAATCAATATAACATATAAATTAGGGTTTAGATCATACCTTGATTATTATGTATCAATAACAATCACAATTCCTCCTCGTAATGACTTTAGAAAGCTTAGAGTCACAAATGTCACTCCTCTAATGGTTCACAAACACCAAGAGCAAGAGGATGAAGAGGAGAAGAGCAGGAGGCTGCCCAAAACGTGTGGAAACCCTAGAAGGAAGCTTAGCCACGTTTTTGGGGCATAAGGGTTCTTTAAATATTGAGGCTATTAGGGTTATCTAACAAGGAAACCCTAATTTGGATGCTTAAGCCCTAAGCAACCCATGGGCTCCTTCCTTAAAGGCCTTGGACGATTTCTAATGGGTTTCCCCATAGAATTCGTCCACCCCTTTAATATGGAGTCCATTAGCTCAATATTCAACTATCATACAATTGACAGTTCTAGTCCCTTAAGTTTAATTAATGTCTTTTAGTCACAAACTTAATTCTTATTAATTCTTGACTAATATTAATTAAACAATATGATTTCTCCTTTAATATATTATTCTCATAATATATTAATAAATCATATTTAATCCTTTCTCTACATTATTCATCCTATCAAGTTGCTTTGGCGAAGGCAACCCAAAAGGACCATGCACCATCGGGTCAAGTACATACCAAAATAGTTATGGACTTAGACACTAATCCAACAAGAACATCAAAAGCCTTCAGGTTTACTTCAACAACCAGAAATACCTGAATGGAAATGGGAGCAGATATCAATGGACTTCATCATTAAGTTACCTAAAACTCCTAGTGGGTTCGACACTATTTGGGTAATAATCGATAGATTGACTAAGTCTGCCCATTTCTTACCAATTAAGGAGAACGAGAAAATGGAGAAGCTAACTAGAGTTTAACATAAGGAAATTTTTAGATTACATGGAGTTCCAAGGTCTATTATTTCTGACCGAGATAGTAGATTCACTTCACGATTTTGGCAATCTCTACAAAAATCCTTAGGAACACGTCTAGACATGAGTACAACTTACCATCCACAGACTGATGGTCAGAGTGAGAGAACCATTCAGACCTTAGAAGATATGCTCCAAGCCTATGTAATAGACTTTGGGAATGCGTGGGATACTCATTTACCGTCAATTGAGTTTTCCTACAACAATAGTCATCACACCAGCATCAAGGCTGCACTGTTTGAGGCTCTTTATTGACGAAAATGTCGTTCCCTAGTATGTTGGGCAGAAGTTGGAGATACGCAGATGGCCAAAGAACGTACAGGTGATACCTTACATACTGGACCAGAAATAATCCATGAGACAACTGAAAAGATCGTACAAATTAAGGATCAATTAAAGGCTGCATGTGATCGTCAAAAGAGCTATGCTGACGTAAGACGTAAGCCTTTAGAATTCCAAGTTGGAGATAAAGTAATGTTGAAGTTCTCTCCTTGGAAAGGTGTAATTTGATTCGGTAAGCGAGGCAAACTAAACCCACGGTATATAGGACCTTTTGAAATTCTAGCTAGAATTGGTTCTATCGCACACCAACTCAAGTTGCCTCAAGAGCTAAGTAATGTACACGATATTTGTCACATATCAAATCTCAAAATATGTCTGTCCGATGAAACTCTTGTGGTACCTCTCGACGAGATACAAGTCAATACCAAACTCAACTTTGTGGAAGAACCTGTCGAGATCATGGATCGAGAAGTCAAACGATTAAAGCAAAGACGTATTCCTATAGTGAAAGTTCGATGGAATTCTTTGCGAGGACCTAAATTTACTTGGAAACATGAAGATCAAATGAAAGAAAATACCCCCAACTGTTTGACAAAACCCTATCCACAAGATAAATTTTGGGACGAAATTGTTCTAATGGGGGGAGAATGTAACACTAGTCAAAATAGGTCAATAGTCAATCACATGTGATTATGCCAATCATGTAATGTGATTTTGTTAACCTAGTAATGTGGTCAGAGTGTTATGAATTTTCTTTATGATACTACTCAAAGTATACATCCATACGATTCCAAAAATATAGAGAACGTTTGAATCTGACTTCGCATGAAGAAGTTATGATAAACCGAACACTATAAATCTCTATAATAAGAGGAATTTAAAATAGACTTAGAATTAGCTACTTAAGTCTAAAAGAGAGTTATAGTACTCATAAATACCTACGCGTGCATATAAAGAACGTCAAAAGCGGAGTTCATATACAAAAGTTATGGCCTTCCGAAGATTCAGCTTTTAGAAACCCTAAGCTAACTAAACTCACTACGTGAGCCTTATGACACTCACGACGTGAGGAGTCATCTTGCCACATTTCAGAATCTAGAAGATGTGACAAGGCTGCGAGGGGATAGGATCCAAACTCACGATGTGAACAAGGTGTTTTTCACGACATGAGGAGTCACATGGCCACCTTCCGAAGCTAGGGACACAAATGGCAAGTTTATGGGGTGATCATGCAAAACTCACAACGTGAGCCTTATGACACTCACGACGTGAGAGTCGAAAATCCTTACTATAAATAGTAGGTCTGACTTCATCTATTCCTTACACCATTTCCTTATCTCCTCTCTCCCTTGCTGAAGCCATCTTGCATCCCGAGCCCCGACGATCTCGCACGCTGACCGTTTTGCTTAGATAACATAAAATCACGCTACTAGGGTAATTTTCACGGCCCCACTTTCTAATATTTCGGGGGAAAACGCATGCTAGTTATTGTATATATGTTATTATTATGTTTATATGATAGTATATAGTTATGATAACCAGGATATGATTGTTCTAAATATAACATTTTAAATACATACAACTATTATTAACTTATCAGTATGTTAATTTACTAATGTAGATCTTGAGTTATACTTAGGATTCTACATATATGTTGTGTGCGATATAATACCGAAGTAATGTTTGAAAGTTCTAAATGTTAAGTTATATAGTATGTTGCTATTGATAGTTTTATGTCAAGATAAAACTGGATATGTTATATGTTGTTATTGTTAGTTTTATGTCAAGATAAAACTAGATATGTATATGTTGTTATTGATAGTTTTATGTCAAGATAAAACTTGGTATTGTTATTGATAGTTTTATGTCAAGATAAAACTAGAAATGTTATATGCTGTTATTATTGGTTTTAGGCCAAGATAAAACCTGGTTTTACTTCAAGATATAGCTATTATACTGCCTAAATATTATGAAGTTATGAGTAATGTTTAAAAGCATAGTCTAGTAACTTAAGGTTTTAGACATGAAAATGCTTTTGTTGTTAGAGCAATAGGAAGTCGTCAAAGTCTACATGAGTAATTGTATTCATCAACTAAGATTGGGGATCTTAGCGGAAATCCTCTGAACTATAACCGTTAATCTCGTGTGAGCGAGGAAGTTGTGTATAATTAGTATACGGGTTGACCACCCCACTTGTGACTGTTAGCTACAGTCAACCAAAAGCAAGTGATGAACTATCCTTTTATTTGTTATTATTCTGGCGTCGATGAATCGTACGGTGTTGTTTCTCATGTTAAATCATGAGTGTATTTGTTCTCATGGTAAATCATGAGTGTATTGTTCTATCAGATGTATTATGGCATAGCAGCGGTTACATGCTCATGGTAGCAAATTGTTAGAAACATTATATCTTGGCGTATACAAGTATTAATGTTAAGTATAAGTTTTCCCCTACTTATACCTTAAGATTAAGAAATGTTTAGGTATAACACTTAATTGATAAGTATACTATTATACCTAATGTTGGAGAGTCAAAATGATACTTTCAAAAATATACTTTTGAATGTGTAAAAATGTATTATTTTATGGAGTCAAAACCTGTGGACTCACCAACTTTATGTTGATGTATTTTAAAATGCATGTGTTTTCAGGAACTTGAAAAGCTGGTATGTATTCGAACAGGAGAAGTTTTACTATTATCTTTATGTTTATTAAGAAGTAGGTCATAGTCGGATATTATGTAATAAATACTAGGAAAATAATAATGTAACTTTCAATCATCAATAAAGGTATGTATTTTCTTTAAGTATTGTTCAATGTATGTTATATAACTATGATACGCAAAATGACGTTACACTACCCGGTGTTTCCGCCGACGGCCGGGGTGTGACACTGAGATACATTCATAATTGGTTGTTCAGGAGGAGTCTCTATGTCTTCAACAACTCCATCAACAATCTTGATTAATTCATCCTCTTAATTAGCCTTTGCATTTGATTCTAAGGAATTTGTCTTTTTAGGTTCATCAACCAAATTTATAAAATCCTCATATAAATTCATAAGAGGAATAGAATTTGTTGATGGAAAAACTTCCTCAAATTGACAATCTTCTTTTTGATATTTCTTCATGTAATTGGCAATAAATGTGACATAGTAGTTTTCTTCAATTTTCTTTGATCTTTTATTCAGAACACGATATGCCTTTGAAGTTAATGAATACCCCAAAAAGATTCCTTCATCGGCTTTTTCATCAAATTTGTTCCGATTTTCATTGGAATTGAATAAAAAAACACCTGGACCCAAACACATGAAAGAATTTAACGTTAGGTTTCTGATTATTCAGAATTTCGTATGGAGTAATCAGAAATCGTTTGTTAATCTAAGAGCAGTTCTGAGTAAAACAAGGGGTTGCAACAAAGTCGGCCCAGAAATATAGAGGAAGATTCGCAAATGAAAGCATTGTCCTTGCAGCTTCATAGAGAGAACGATTTCATTTTTCAACTACAACATTATGTTGTGGAGTGTAAGGTGAAGAGAAATTATGAGAAATTCTTTTGTTTGTCAAGAATTCTTCAAATGCATGATTTTTGAATTTGGAAGCGTTATCACTACGAATTTTCCGAACTGGCTTTCGCCATTGTAGCTCAACCTGCTTGATGAAATCTATCAGCTTCTAAGTTGCGTTGAATTTCTGTCTATGGAATAATACCTAGGTGAATCTAAAAAAATCATAAATGATGGGTCAAAAATATGGTTTATACTTTACTTTTCTAGGCAAATGTATTTTTCTGTAATATTTTTGGAGTTTACGGTTGAGATTATGGCCGTCAACACCTTACGGCCGTAAACTCATTTACGGCCCATGTCCACCAAGACCATGTTACCCTTGTATAAATATAGGTGTTAGGGTGTAAGGAACAGATTGATGAACAAGAGAAGAGAGAAACTAGAGAGCATTTTTGTGTGTGTGAATCTTTTGTATCTGGAACTTTAATTATAATCAATTCATACAAAGATTCATATTATTCTTCTTCTCCTTCTCTTCTATTTGATCTGACATCATCCGTTTGATTGGGATTTCGCACCATCAAACGGATCTGATTGATACACAGGCAGATTAGGGACTTACAATTGGTATCAGAGCCAAGTTGTATAAGTCAATTTTGTCAGATTTGGGGCATAACTTGATCTTATTTTCGAAATATTCTTGCGTTTTTGGATAAATCTCTGAAAAATAAAGGTGGTTTGTTCTTCGTGTTTTTCATAAAAAAGGGTTTTTGATCGAGTTTTGGAGCTTCAAAGTTGAAAATTCGTTGTTTTTTGTCGTAATCAGCGAGGAGTTTGCGGTCGGACTGTTCACGGTCTCAGGAGGATTGTGGTCGGAGTTAGCGGCCTCGGATCGCGGCTAGGGAAGCCGGCTAAGCAGCAGCAAGTCTCACAAAGCTTCAATAAAAAAGGGGCGTATTTTGAGGGTGCTGGGTTTCGAACCCAGCACCTCAAAGTCTTCAACCAAGCATCTTACCATCTCAACTAGCAAGCTCCTTGTGTCATTCCTCCGAAGTTTAAAACATAACCCGTCTTTTTCGCTTCAAGTTTCACATTTTTTACACTTTCAGCCCAAAATTCAATTCCTTTTAATTTTAAATTCTTTTTTCATCCAAAATTAATAATAATAATAATAATAATAATAATAATAATAATTAAAAATAATAATAATAATAATAATTAAAAATAATAATAATGAATAAATAAAAAATTAATTAAATTAAAATTAATAAATTAAATTATATTTTAAGTTTTTTTTTACTTTTATTTTTAACTTTTGACCTTAAATTTTGACTTTGACTTCCAAGTTTGACCTTTGACTTTAAACTTTAACTTTTTCGTTTAACTTTTAAATTTTCAAATTTAATTTTTCGATTTGACTTTTGAGTTTAACTTTTTAAATTTGACTTTTAAGGTTGACTTTTATAATCAAAGGGTTTGACTTTTAAGTTTGATTTTGGCTTCTAGTTGTGCTTTTTAATTGATTTTAAGGTCTACGAGGGAGTTGAAAAGATGAAAGAGAGTCGTCAGGTTATGTTAAGACAAAATTTCAACATTTTCGATTATATCCCTGGAGAAACCCTCGAAACTCTGTTGCAGCGATTTACTACACTTACTACTGAGATGAATATAGCTGGGATCTTCTTGACCAAATCTGAGATAAACAAAAAGCTACTGAATTCACTTCCAAAATCGGGGGATATGAACGTGGCTATCATCAAGAAGACAAAAGATCTCAATCATCTTAGTCTTGCTGATGTAATTGTAGAACTTGATGCTTTGAAGTGTAGAAAAACAATGAGTTCTGAAAACATTCTGGTCACTGAAGTTACATGTACTCCAGCTTGTGAAGCCACGATTAAATTTCTTCGGGAACAAATTGATTTATTTAAAAGAGAAGTTGAGGACCTGAGATATGAAGGATATCAACTCAGGAAAGGATAGAAACCCCTGAAGGCTGAATTAGAAGCAAAAACCAAGGACTTTAGGAAACTTCAGGAAGAGTATAGCAACAAGTGTGAAAATTATGACTATATTAAGAGACAACTTGCTGCTGTGACTGAAGAACTTGCCACTTTGAAAATTAAGTGTGGAAAAACAGACGTTAGTTTCAAAAATTATACTGCGTCAAGTCAGATAGTCGAGTCCTTATTTGAAACCCAATTAAAATTCAAAGATAATCAAAACAAGGGTCTAGGGTATGATAGTGTTCCTCCTCCTTTCAATCATAACTACACATCCATCCCCATGACACAGAAAGAAATTGACAGGGAGGCACATCTTCAATATGGAAAACGAGCTGGATTTGTGTCAGGAGGAGTTATTAATAATGAAGATAATAATGTTGCTACTTCTTGTGCAGGCAAAGTAACAGAGGATGAGACCAAGGAGAGTTCTTATGAACAAACAAACGACCCCTTGAACTCTGAATCTGTTGCTTCTAATCAACCTGTTGTTGGTAAATACAGGCCACCATTTCAAGCTAAACAAACTGCCTATTGCAACTGTGCCGTGTGGGAAAAGCAAGAGACAAGGCAATGATACGCCACCAGGGGCAGGAAGAAATAACTTTACAGTGAAGAAAAAGACATGCTTTCACTGTGGAACACCTGGAGACATTGCCAGAAATTTTCCTAATCGCGTATACGTTCCCTACTGCGCACAAGGATGGCAGAACGCGCCAAGAGGTAGATTTTTCAAAAGAAAACCCTCAAGGTCACGTTCAAACAATGCCGACTGGAATGCCATTAAGTCCAAGAATTCAACTCCCAAGGCCAAGCGTCCAACTCCCAAGGCCAAGCATCCAAATCCCAATGGCAAGAAGGGAAAGTCGGCCAAGAAGCCCAATTCAAGAGATGCTCTAGTGAAGCCAAGACTAGTTAGGTCAAATTCATCTCGGCAGTCGGCTTCAAGTTCCAAAGCAAGTGCCAAGGCACCCATCAGATCGAACAAGAAATGGGTTAAACCCAAATATAGATGGGTACCAAAGGTGAAAACTCCCAAATCTTCTAATGACTCTAATATTTCATCGTCTTCTATGACATCCCCATTTTCACGGCCAGAAAAGACCGATTTTTTGTTTATGCTTTATAAAAATCAAAGTACTTCTTTTAATAAAAATATTGCGAAATTTGTTCCCAGAAAAACATGATAAATACGCTATTAAAACATTTTCAAAGAAACGTATTTTATTCATTTTAAAACGTTTGGGATGTCATCGTTAATACCGAAACATAAGCATAAACGAAACTTACATGTATTTACACTAGTGATCTACATCTCTTTAAATCCCTCAGTGTAATGTGACTTCATATCAACACCTGCGATATAAATAAACTGAGTGGGTCAGTTTGGGAAACCTGGTGAGTACACAGGGTTTTCAACCCACAATAATATAATTATTATGTTTAAACAATCAAACAATCAACCCAATTACCCATCCCATTATCTTCTTTATTCTTAAGGATCTACCCTATGAATCAACCATTCCTCGTTCATACATTCCTAAGGATCATCCTAAGGAATCGGCACGAAGTCCATCATCACCGGGGTTTAGGCACTAAGTCGGCATAGTCGCCAGAATTTGTACAATAGGCACTAAGTCTGCATAGTCGCCAGGGTTTTGGCACCAAGTCTGCATGATCACCAGGGTCTAGGTATCAAGTCTGCATGATCATCAAGGTTTAGAGTACACCGAGTGAACACATCGTTCACAACACCTACAGGTTGTGAGCCTGCTAGTGTTCCACTGGACTATCTAGAATAGTCCGTGTTTGTCACCCATACTCTGCTGAATGACGGGGACATCATTTGGGAAAAAGACTTCTCACATCGTACACCTCTCACCCATACCTCATAGTCTATATCACCTCTCAACTCATCGTCCAACTCATATTTCATCTATTATATCTACCCATGTTTTACCCCAACATTTTCATAGATATAAAATACATATATAGTTTAAATCATTTAAAACATGTATAAAATCTTTCACCGAGCATAGACAGCAAGTAAACAGACAATATGCACACATAGCACGTAGTAAATACTTCACATCTATGTGTAAGTTGAAGGGGACCATGCACTCACCTGAAAGGTGGTGTCTCAGTACTCGGACAACGCTTCGATACTCTCAAAACAATTTCCTTTGATAAAACCTAGTATCAACACCACTAGGGTTTAGTCTAACGATAATCGCGACAATTTAATAGTCTGACTATTATTACTCTTATATAAGCGTTAAATAACACTCAATATAACTCATAATAATAGCCCAAATAATTATTTTAAGGACCTAATAACATTACTATAATTATTTGGAAGCTATATTAAAAATTGTGTAAGCGTAGCACACTTACAACGAATTTTATCGAAAACCGGAATTTAATTAGAGCAGCGTTTCGAAACCGAAAGGCTCTTTTTCTCGGGACTCTGGGAGCCTCGGGGCTTCCCTCGGGAGCTAGGGGTTTTATCTAGGGCTTAGGGAGGTTTAGGGGAGCTAGAGAGAGAAATTAGTGAGAGAAAGAAGAAGAATTGGTGTGAAAATGTTGGAGACCCTCGCCCCTTTTTATACCCAGCGAGGCCTTGGATTACGCTGGGCATAGTCCTTGGCTACGCTGGGCGTTCCTCGGATAAGGGCGCCACCTGGACCCATCTGTCTCGCATTCATCGGAAGAGATAAGGCCGAAGGTACGCCACGCGTACATGACCTCGGACGCTGGGCATAGCAAAGCGAGGCGTGTCCGAATCCGAAGCGTTCACTGATCAGCGATGGACGGCCCACAACGTGCCACGTCATCCAGTTCTTATCAGCCTTCGCAAATTCATATTCCGAATTCTAAAATTCATAACTTTCACATACAAGCTCCGTTTTCGACGTTCTTTATATCCACGCAAAGGCGGTAATGTACTCTACAACTTTCGTTTGGACTCCGTCGGCTAATTTTGATAGATTTTAAATTTAATATTATTAACAGGCCGGGACATGATTGGTCCGTTAAATCCTCATAACTTCTTCATCCGACGTCCGTTTTTGCCCATCTTTTTCTTTTTATGCTACTATTAACGAGATCTTTGATTCATGTTTAGGTCATGTCGGCTAAAAACCGCTCGATCTAACATTCGGATTTCGAGCTGTACACTGCTAATCCGAAACGTCGAAAAATCATAACTTCTTCATACGAAGTCAGATTTGGGCGTTCTTTTTATCGATGTTCTTAGTTTAATGTATTCTACCACTTTCGTTTATATCGCTAAGGCTAAAACTCGCTCTATCGTAAATTCACTATTTACGCTTCCCGGTGTCGTGCCGGTTCCGTCGCGAAACTTCGACGGGTAATAACTTCTTCGTTATAACTCGGATTTCGGTGTTCTTTATATGTATGGAAACCTCGTGACATATACTACAACTTGGTTCAAATTATTTATTCTAAATAATTTTTTGTCGAAAAGTCGTTTTCGACCCCTATTGTCTCTAAATTGACAAGCCCGGATCTACGGGCGTTACATCTTCTGTTTGTGATAAGCAGGATATGTCATGGGAGAGAGTACCCTGCATTGATGACAAAGGTCGACCCAATTTCAAAATGGACTGGGTTCCAAATACCAACTAATCCCGCTCTGTGTTGGAGCAGCTATGGAGGCATATCATCAGACTTTGGTTTGTTGGTAGTGGCTGCTCCTGGCATATGATTGGGGACATCTCTCAACTGTACAACATTCAGACCTTTGTTGAGAGTATGTGTCCTTTTGCAGGAAAGGAAGAAAGGAAGAGATCACAAATGGGGTTAGTGCTTAATGACATGAAGAATTTTCGGATCTGTTTTGAGATTATGCTTGTTGTTCTCAGACCTTCTGAATGCAGATTCAATCGGTGAATTACGATTTGCGTTTTCTTCTCTATACTCCTGAATTTTTCTTAAGCTAATTCGCTTTAAAGACTAAATTTTGTTTTAGGATAGTTTAAATTTGCGCATTTACTTTCGTTTCTCTCCTATGCACAAATTTAGGGAGAGAAATAAAAACAAAACAAAAAATTAGAAAATTTTATAAAAATCCAAAATCATTAGAAAATCAAAAAATAAAAAAAATGGTTATGAAATGTGCTTGAGGGAGATGTTTTGGGAAGTGATATTATCAAGTGATAATAGGCAACCTGAGTCTGCGTAACATACCCAAAGTTGAAGGGTCTTTGCTCTGGTTTGATGCGTCGGTAGGCACGAAAGATTCTAAATGGACTTGACTAGGCAGAGTTGAACCTAAGAAATCCTTAGTCTTGACAAATCTTGACCTAGTTAAATCCGTTTAGCCTGACAATACGACGCTCGTATAGGTTGAGCAAGGAGTTATGCATGAGAATCTACCGATCACATTAAATGAACCTATATCTAGAACTGTGGATTCACTTTTCCTCGATGTGCGGATTCTGTCATTAATTCCGGTTGGATGGGGCGACTGGTATATTCCGATAAATTAGGTTTGTAGAAAATTGTTTTCTTTCTGTCTGTCTGTTAGTCATATGTTGCCTCCTCTGCGTGATCGGGAGATCTGACCTGGACTGTAACATATGCAACTCTATTTTTCTGCATATTATATCTATGAAATTCTTCTTATCTGTTAGCCATATGATGTCTCCTTTGCGTGACTACCAATCCGACCTGGAACACAGCATATGCAACCTTCTACTTCTCAATCCCTCTAAAACTATAAGTAATAACAATCTGAATCTCTCCTCTCTCCTAATGATTATCTGCTCACCCGACGTAAGGAGTACTCTGGAAGTGCTTGATGGCTGGGGCATATCAGAAGAGGGAAAGACGTTCTAGTACAACTAAAATTGAACACATACAGATTGTCTGTAGATCTCGCTGCTCAATTTAGGTGGACAACAATATCTTTGGTCATCGTCAGCTGAATGGTCCTTAAGGAATATTATCTAGGAACTTAGGATCATATTGTCTTGTCACTTATAGTATGTCCTAATTTTGTCACAATCTCTCGTGTTTAAGTGGACCACAATACCAGCGAATGACCAGATCTATTCATGAAGGGAGAGGTACTGATAAACGGATAAAGGTTGTCTAAAAACTTTGATCCCAAATCACTCTTAAAGTTAGATATCATTTTATTTTTGTTAAATTTGTTCATAGTTTCTTCTAATTTAAATATTAGAGGGAGAATTAAAAAAAATAAAAAATAAATAAATAATCAGAAAAATTCAAAAATCAAAGAAAAATCAGAAAATTAAAAAAATCTAAAAATAGTGTTATTTCTGTTTTGTTTCTGTTTTAAGTTTTCGTTTAGTTTTGTTTTGTCTTGAAAAGTGATTTCAGGTATAGATAAGACTCATGGAGTTTGTGTTGAAGATTTCTGAGCCAATGCTTCATCCGTGATCATCGAAGAATTCTCATTCGAAGGAGCAAGAAATGATGATTATTCTTTCAAATTCAATCTTTCAACCCCAGAAGCAAGGTGAAGCTGAAATTGAAGAATATGTGACGGATTGCATTAAAGCCTCCTCAATCAGTCTGCTGCTATCTTAAACCTGCTGAAGTGATCTAGAAGATTTGTTCTCTCTGAAGATTCTCAAGCTGAAAGTGTTATCTTTCAAGAATGAGTACAAGAAGCCTCCTCACCCAATGTGTGTTCAATGTCAAATCTTGAAGAAAAGTTCAAGTGCTCAAGATGAAGTCATTCATTGAAGATTCATCAAGTACATCTTGAATTTGTGAAGAATTTGAAGATAAATGCTGAAGCCAATCTCCCAATGAAGATTAACAAGAAGAGTCAGCTACTTTTTAGGGGGAGCTTGTTGGGTCAATTAAGAAAAGAAAGCTATAAACCAAGGGGGAGATTGTTGGGTCAAAATATGGTTTATACTTTGCTTTTCTGGGCAATTATATTTTTATGTAATATTTTATGAGCTTTCAGTCTAGTTTACGGTCAGGTGGCGTTTACGGTTGAGTTTACGGCCATAATCAGGTTTACGGTCGTAAACCCATTTACGGCCCATGTTTCCCTTGTATATATATAGGTGTTAGGGTGAGGAGAAGAGATTGATGAACGAGAGAAGAGAGAAACTAGAGAACATTTTGTGTGTGAATCTTTTGTATTTGGAACTTAAATTCTAATCAATTCATACAGAGATTCATATTATTCTTCTTCTCCTTCTCTTCTATTTGATCTGAAATCATCCGTTTGATTGGGATTCCGCACCATCAAACGAATCTGATTGATACACAGGCAAATTAGGGACTTACATAAACCTCTTCCTTTAGTTCACCATTAAGAAAGGCACTTTTTACATCCATTTGATGAACCTTGATGTTCTTATGCGCCGCATATGCTAAGAAGATGCGTATGGATTCCATTCGGGCTACATGGGAATAAGTTTCATCATAGTCAATGCCTTCATGTTAACTATACCCCTTAGCAACTAGCCTTGCTTTGTTTCTTACAACCGTACCAGATTCATCAAGCTTGTTTTTATATACCCATCTTGCTCCAACAATTATGCGTCCATTTGGTTTCGGTACAAGTTTCCACACTTTATTTCTTTCAAACTCTGCTAACTCCGCTTGCATTGCAATGATCCGTTCGGGTGCCATGAGTGCTTCCATTATGGTTCGAGGCTCGAATAAGGACATGAAAGTTGCATAGTGGAAATGGTTACTTAAATCACTAGAAGATTGAGTTTGAATACCTAGGGATGGGTTTCCAATGATTCGACCTGATGGGTGATCCTTCGTCCAAACATGCAGGCGAGGTTGTTAGTGATCAGCGGTTGCGGTGGAAGGAATATCTTCAATCTCAGAGGACTCATCGGTTGGATAAGGTAGTTCCCCCGCTACTTGTAAGCAGCCCGCAGAAGTGTCTTGGACTGTAGGATGTTGATCAACATTTGATTGAGGTTCTCTCTGAACTGTGGATGGGAGTTCCCCCTGAACCAAGGATGGTTCCCCCTGGATTGACGATTGAGTGATAATCCTTGGATCTGTTCTTGTGTCTATGTTTTCTATTTCTTCATCGTCAGAGTCTAAAGAGACATTTGATTGAGTTGTGACTCTACGGGTAGATACCGGAGCTACGTCTTCAATAACTGGAACCTTGATGGTTGTTATTTGAACCAGAGTTGAACTTTACCCCTCAACCAGCGATGTGGAAGTACCGTGCAACAAGTCTTTGGACAAGGTTGGACCAGATACTTGAGCATGTTGTTGTTGAGCTACTGGAGACACAAGAATTTCAGAGAGATGAGTCATCTATGTGGGGTCAAAGCGATCATCATAGTTGATTTCAACTATGTTTAAGGGACCCAAAAGGCTGGGATATCACTTTCTAGAATAGCTTCGGTTTCATTTAATGAAGTAGTGTTGCGGACGTAATAGTAATCAAATTTGACATCGAAGCTTTCGACTATTAGCCTTGTACGTCTAATGAGAACCCTGTAGGATACCTTATTGGTTGAGTAGCCAAGAAAAAATCCTTCATCTGACTTCGATGCAAATTTGTTAAGATGATCTGTGTTGTTGATCACAAAACATCTGCATCCAAAAATGTAGAAGAATCTGACATTTTGTTTACGGTTGTTAAGGGCCTCATATGGAATTTTCTTAAGACATTTGCAAATGATGCTTCGGTTTTGAACAAAGCACGCAGTTGCCACTGATTCAACCTAGAAGTATAGAGGAAGGTTTGCAAAGTTTAACATGGATCTATCTGCTTTAACCAATGTACAATTTCTTTGCTCTACAACTCCATTTTGTTGCGGTGTGTAGGGAGTTGAAAAGTTGTGACTGATGCCCTTTGAAACCAAGAAACTATTCAAGAATTGATTAGTGAATTCGGTTCCGTTGTCACTTCTGATTCTTCGGACTGGTAACTTGATTTGGAGCTCAATTTCTTTGATGAAGTTGATCAGATTCTGCGTTGTTTCGGATTTGAGCCTTAAGAGGAAGACCCATGTGAAACTAGTGAAATCATCAACTATAACCAGTATATATTTTTTGTGATGGAGACTGGCTATAGTAGATGGACCGCAAAGATCAATGTGAAGTAGCTCTGATGGTTCAGAAATTGGTGAATCAATAACTAGTGGATGGCTTCCCTTTGATTGTTTTCTACACTCACAAGCTGGGCAAAGTGTATCATTATTGTATTTCAGAATTGGGAGACCACGTACGAGTTCTTTAGTGACCAGATTGTTGATATATCGAAGTTTAGATGAGCTAGCTTGCGGTGCCATAACCAGCTAACTTTGGATACTGCTTTGGACAGAAAACACAACTATGGTTTGCTAATGATCAATGAAATATCCAAAGGATACATTGTCCCTTCAGACTTGGATTTGATCAAGCAGGTGCTACTATCACTTGTCATGATGTAGCAGTATTCATTATCAAATTCAACCCGGTGACCTGCTTTGCATAGTTGGCCCACACTGATGAGATTATGCTTGAGGCCTTCTACGTAACCAACCTTTTGAATTGAGAAATTTCCTATTGTTAACACAACATAACCCATGATGATTCCATTCACATTTTTTCCGAATGTGACATGTCCACCTTTACATATACGCCTGAAGTCCCGAAGGTATTCGAACCTTCCAATCATGTACAAGGAGCAGGCGCTGTCAATTAACCATTCGTCTTCTTCTTCCTCTTTGCACATTGCCTACAAGATTAGTGGCTTATTTTGGGCACACAAACAAGTTTGGAGCCCGGGGACAAAAGAGAATCTTTCTAACTAGATGCATGCAAGTGAGTCTCAGGGACAGGTTTTGTGTCAGTGTTTAGACCTATTCCTGGGTGCTTGGTAACTTTTGGAATGTTACGAGGTTGGATTGGACGTGATGTTTTCAGATGATAAAGTCCAAAAGTAAGAGGTTTTACCCAAACATCGGATTTGGTCAACGGTCTGGAGGGTGTAGTCTTAGTCTTTTGTCCGGTCCATGAATGACTTTTGAGTGCAAGACCTTTGGGATTTGAAAAACCTTTTGCATGGGAATTTCTCCTAGGTTTTGACTTTAAAAATGACTGAGGTGTTTTAGTCAGTTCAAAAGTTGGCAAAATACCTTTCCATTTTGGATCTTTTAGGGTATAATTTTGAAAAATAGACCTTTGAAAAGACATGACTTTCTTTTGAGATTTTGCAGGAGTGTTTAAATAGTTTTTCTTACCGTACACTCCCTTTTGTCGGATTCTTTGATTGTAGTGATTTTCAAAAGATTTTTGTCAGTGACGGGTTTTTCTAAACTCCTTAGATTTGAAATCTTGGGATGTTTGAAATGGTTTTTCTATTTATCATCCCGCTTCTTGTTTCGAGACTTGAGATGTTCTTTGAAAGCCAGTTTTGCTTGAGTTTTCGAAGAACCGCAGAGTTTTCGGAGAACCGTAGTTAGAAATGTTAAACTGCGGTTTCTTGAAAAGTATTGATTGTTTTAATGTGACATCCCGGAATTTAGGTCAAAGACTGTGAACGGTCAAGGTCATAGTACGTTTCTTTGTAAATTGTCTCAATGAGTTGTAGTGCATCTAATATAAAATAAATGAGTTATTTTGACTATTATAAGATACCAGACGGTATCTTACTTCCCATTGTGTAATCTGAAAACCGAAACAAACAGCTCAAACTGCAACCATAAAAATACGTCTGAAAAACTGAAATTTCGCATTACGCATTTGTGAGCAAAGCAAGCATTCTACTCTCATAGTACGTGTTTCCCTGATTCCGAAAATATAAACAATGTCTAAAACGGAATTCCTATGCAAAATATACGACCGTTTGAAGAATCCAAAACCAATATAATACTGATTTTCTTAAAACCGTAAAAACCGTTTCTATCAATTGAGGGACTTGCACACCTCAAATGGAATTTACGAAAGCATTTTTGGACTCAGACTATAGCCTAATATTTAATTTCATATTTGAAATACTTTTACTAAATTTATCTATAAAAGTTAAAAAATCAGACAATTTTAGATTTATTAATCGTGAATAATTAAACTATCTATTTTTGACATGATTTCTATTATTGGAAATGTAGTCCGGAAAAAAAAAATCATGGACGGTTTATGTGAGTTCTTTAGCCCCCATCCTTTTTAGACTTTATATTTTGGGGAGAGTACATCTTGTATTTTAACTTATTTGAGATTGATAAACAAATTTCTTACACAAATTGGAATAACTCCGTACTAAGGATACTTATATATGAAACACATAATGATATTATGTATTGGAAATTTGGTATGTGATAAACCTAGTAAAGTGACGAAAACAATTGATGGCAAAAACTAGTGAACAGTATTATTAGTTATGCAGGACAAGAATATATAAATATAAGAAATGGATTAACAAAAGTTGAGGGAACTTTTAACCTTTACGCAGATTATTATATAAAGTCAAATAAATTTGATGTTGTGTGAATTTATGTAATTGTATGATGGTCATATAAAATATAAACAAAAAAATATATCTGTAAACAAATAATGGAAATTTTATATGGGAAGAAAGTACGTTGCTATAATGGATGATAGAAAACTCAAATTGGGTGAAAATTAATATAAAAAAAATTACTATCATTATCAAAAATAAAGGCATATTACATAATAAATATTATGTAAATTGTGAACAATTTTCTATATTTATAGAAATTATACAAATTATTGTACAACCCTTGTTTTATACAAAGATACACACAAAACAAACCATTTTATACAAAGATACACACAAAACAATCTAGTTAGAACTTAGAAGCTCTTTCTCATTGTGAGCTGTCAAGTGTTACATTTTCCTTGTTCCTGCACAAACAATCATATAAAAAAAGATAATAATAGAGAAATGTTGCTGTTCTTGACCCAAACAGGTGACAACTAAAAGGGAGAAACGGAGACGAAGAACTCACCAGAGGAAACTGCATACCCCAAATGTCGACTGCCACTACTTCTGAGCTTCTTTCCTTCTGATTGCCGCCGCCGGCGACGAGCAGGGATCCCATAGACGGGTCGTCGGAGATAGGAGGATCCCTTCCTCGCAAACCGCTTGAACACCGGAGCTGCCCACTGTGGCTATGTCCGTTATTCTTCGTTGCGTTATTTTTCTCGATCTGTGGCTACTAACGACGGAACAAATGGACCAAGGAGGGTCGTCGGAGGTCGACGCCCTCCTCTCCTCGCGATTTGTCGGCCACCGCCGCACCATCAAATCCACGGTGTCACCGATCGATCGTCCTCTTCGCACCTAGCAGCCGACCCAGAAGAGCACATCCTCGCTACTTCTCCCATTTATTCTTCGGCCAAGTCGGACCTCGGAGTCGGAGACCATATCGGCTTTGCAAATCGACCGACGAGCCTTCGCTTTTCCCTCTCTTTCGTTCGTCTGCTCGCGCAGACGTGCTTCCCTTCCCGTTCAACAAATGACGAAGCAAACAAGCCGTTACCGTTTCTATCGGTTCCTATTTTGACCAGTCGAAGGTCAAAGGACTCAAACCATGATTTAAAATAAACAAAATCACCCCTCCCTTGATTTAGTTAATCAAAATCAATCCCAATACCCAAAAAGTGATTTAATTTATCCACAAACAACCCCTTATTTGGTGTGTGTGTGTTTTTTTTTTTTTTTTTTTTTTTTTTTTTTTTTTTTTTTTTTTTTTTTACCGAAACAGTCATATTTGTTCAATTAAATTACCAAACAACCCTTACATTTTAGCGAAATTATAAAACAACCCTTATTGTGAAAATTTTTACAAAACGGTCCCGAAGGTGCTTTAAAGTTCAAAAATTGTGAATTTGTGGCTTCTCACGATGAGTTTCTCAAAATTATACGAATTCGAACGATTGGAACTCATGCTTCAAGGGTGATTGCTTACGGCCCATTTTTAATATTTTTTTTTGAGGGGGGGGGGGGGGGGGGGGGGGGGGGGAATAAATGTGCCTATATATGTTTTTGTTTATTAAAATATATTATCTTTTATGCGAAAATACAATAAATCTAATTTATAAAAATATTATTATTTAACAATTTACTATATTGTTACGAATAAACTACTATCATACGATACCAGAAGGTATCTTACTTCCCATTGTGTAATCTGACAAATGAATCAAACAGCTCAAACTGCAACCATAAAAAATGTTTGAAAACCTAGAATTTCGCATTAAGCATTTGAGAGCAAAGCAAGCATTCTACTCTTGTAGTACGTGTTTCCCTGATTCTGAAAATATAAAATACGTCCAAAACGGAGTTCATATGCAAAAGATATGACCGTTTTATGAATCCAAAACCCGTATAATACTGATTTTCTAAAAACCTCTAAAACCGTTTCTATCAGTTAAGGGAATTGCATACCTCAAATGGAATTTCTGAATGCATTTTTTGGACTGAGACTATAGCCTAATATTTAATTTCATATTTGAAATACTTTTAGTAAAAATATTTCTAAAAGTTGATAAATCAAATGTTTTCAAATTTATTAATCCGGAAACATTAAACTATTTATTTTCAACATGATTCCTATTATTGGTAATGTAGTCCAGAAAAAAAAATTCAATGTTGGTTTATGTGAGTTCTTTAGCCCTCGTCCTTTTGATATTTTATATTTTGGGGACATTACATGTTGTATTTAACTGTTTTAGGATTGATAAATAAATTTCATGCACAAATTGGAATAACTCCATACTAAGTATACTTATATATGAAACACATAACGATATTATGTAGTAGAAATTTGGTATGTGGTAAACATAGTAAACTAACGAAAACAATTATTGGCAAAACTAGTAAATTGTATTGCTAGTTATGCAGGACACGATATAATTATAAGAAATGGATTAATAAAAGTTGAGGGAACTTTAACCTTTATACGGATTATTATATAAATTCAAATAAATTTGATGTTGTGTGAATTTATGTATATATATGATGGTCATATAAAATATAAGCAGGAAAATATATTTGTAAATCAATAATGGAAATTTTACATGGGAAGAAAGTACGTTGCTATAATGGACGATACGAAATTCAAATTGGATGAAAATCAATAAAAAAAAAAATTATATCATTATAAAAAATAAAGACATATTACATAATATTATGTAAAAGGGAAATTGGGAACAATTTTCTATATTTATACAAATTATACAAACTAGGTGTGACATGGGTTTATTGAAAACAAAAGTTTAATTTAAAGTTATAATAATTACATATTTTTAAAGTAATAGTTTTACATAAATATAAAAGATATAAAAAATAAAGTAAGTAATTTAATATATAATATAAGAGATTTCAAAGATTATTGAACATTTATTATGAAATTAAATAGAATGACCTACCTTACATATATAAATCTTATTAAAATGTGGATTTTAAATTTATAAAAATGAAAAATATAAAAAAATGACAAGTGGAATAAAATAATTCAAAAACTCTTAGAAAATTACATATGTCAAATTCTATGACAACACATTTGGCAACAACTCAAACAATATATTATGAATAGTTAAAAATGATAAATTGTAGTGCTAAATAAAAAAACTAAATTGTAATATCAATTTAACTAAAATATTTCCTTAAGATATTTTTATAATCGTTAAAAGTTTTCATACAATAAAAACAGTTAAAAATAACTCTACATAATGATTATATTATTAACTTTAAAATAAAAAAAAAATTGTTTGATGTTTTAAATAATTATAATGACAGAAATTAAACTATTTTGGATCTTTTAAGGAGTAATTTTGAAAAATAGATCTTTGAAAAGACATGACTTTCTTTTGAGATTTTGCAGGAGTGTTTGAATACTTCTTCTTACCTTACACTCCCTTTTGTCGGATTCTTTGACTGTAGTGATTTTCGAAAGATTTTTGTCAGTGACGGGTTTTTCTAAACTCCTTAGATTTGAAATCTTGGGATGTTTGAAATGGTTTTTCTATTTATCATCCCGCTTCTTGTTTCGAGACTTGAGATGTTCTTTGAAAGCCAGTTTTGCTTGAGTTTTTGAAGAACCGCAGAGTTTTCAGAGAACCGCAGTCAGAAATGTTCAACTGCGGTTTCTTGAAAAGTTTTGACTGTTTTAATGTGACATTCCGGAATTCAGGTCAAAGAATGTGAACGGTCAAGTTAACAGTAAGTTTCTTTGTAAATTGTTTCAATGAGTTGTAGTGCATCTAATATAAAATAAATGAGTTATTTTGACTATTATAAGATACCAGACGGTATCTTACTTCCCATTGTGTAATCTGAAAAACGAAACAAATAGCTCAAACTGCAACCATAAAAATACGTCTTAAAAACTGAAATTTCGCATTACGCATTTGTGAGCAAAGCAAGCATTCTACTCTCGTAGTACGTCTTTCCCTGATTCCGAAAATATAAACAATGTCTAAAACGGAGTTCCTATGCAAAAGATACGACCGTGTTAAAAATCCAAAACCAATATAATACTGATTTTCTAAAAACCGCTAAAACCGTTTCTATCAATTGAGAGACTTGAACACCTCAAATGGAATTTCCGAAAGCATTTTTGGACTCGGACTATAGCCTAATATTTGATTTCATATTTGAAATACTTTTACTAAATTTATCTATAAAAGTTGAAAAATCAGACGGTTTTAGATTTATTAATCGTGAATAATTAAAATATCTATTTTTGACATCATTTCTATTATTGAAAATGTAGTCCGGAAAAAAAAAATCATGGCCGGTTTATGTGAGTTCTTTAGCCCCAGTCCTTTTTAGATTTTATATTTTGGGAAGAGTGCATGTTGTATTTTAACTGATTTGAGATTGATAAACAAATTTCTTACACAAATTGGAATAACTCCGTACTAAGGATACTTATATATGAAACACATAATGATATTATGTAGTGGAAATTTGGTATATGATAAACCTAGTAAACTGACGAAAACAATTGTTGGCAAAAACTAGTAAACAGTATTATTAGTTATGCAGGACATGAATATATAAATATAAGAAATGAATTAATTAAAGTTGAGGGAAGTTTAACCTTTAAGCAGATTATTATATAATTTATGTACTTGTATGATGGTCATATAAAATATAAACAAAAAAATATATTTGTAAACCAATAATGGAAATTTTACATGGGAAGAAAGTACGTTGCTATAATGGATGATAGAAAACTCAAATTGGATGAAAATTAATATAAAAAAAATTACTATCATTATCAAAAATAAAGGCATATTACATAATAAATATTATGTAAATTGTTAACAATTTTCTATATTTATACAAATTATACAAATTATTGTACAACCCTTGTTTTATACAAAGATACACACAAAACAAACCATTTTATACAAAGATACATACAAAACAATCTAGTTAGAACTTAGAAGCTATTTCTCATAGTGAGCTGTCAAGGGTTACCTTTTCCGTGTTCCTGCACAAACAATCATATAAAAAAGATAATAATAGAGAAATGAAGCAAGAAGGATTACTGGAGCAGCCCCCTTCTGGCCCCGTCACCCTCCCCTGTCTCCCTTGGCAACCGCTGTTGCTGTTCTTGACTCAAACATGTGACAACTAAAAGGGAGAAACGGAGACGAAGAACTCACCAGAGGAAACTGCATACCCCAAATGTCGACTGCCACTACTTCTGAGCTTCTTTCCTTCCGATTGCTGCCACCGGCGACGAGCAGGGATACCATAGACGGGTCGCCGGAGATAGGAGGATCCCTTCCCCGCAAACCGCTTGAACTTCGGAGCTGCCCACTGTGGCTATGTCCGTTATTCTTCGTTGCGTTATTTTTCTCGATCTGTGGCTACCAACGACGGAACAAATGGACCAAGGAGGGTCGTCGGAGGTCGACGCCCTCCTCTCCTCGCGATTTGTCGGCCACCGCCGCACCATCAAATCCACGGTGTCACCGATCGATCGTCCTCCTTCGCACCTAGCAGCCGACCCAGAAGAGCACATCTTCGCTACTTCTCCCATTTATTCTTCGGGCAAGTCGGACCTCGGAGTCGGAGACCATCTCGGCTTTGCAAATCGACCGACGAGCCTTCGCTTTTCCCTCTCTCTCGTTCGTCTGCTCGCGCAGACGTTCTTCCCTTCCCGTTCAACAAATGACGAAGCAAACAAGCCCTTACCGTTTCTATCGGTTCCTATTTTGACCAGTCGAAGGTCAAAGGACTCAAACCATGATTTAAAATAAACAAAATCACCCCTCCCTTGATTTAGTTAATCAAAATCAGTCCTACTACCCAAAAAGTGATTTAATTTATCCACAAACAACCCATTATTTGGTATTTTTTTTTACCAAAACAATCATATTTGTTAAATTAAATTACCAAACAACCCTTACATTTTAGGGAAATTACAAAACAACCCATATTGTGAAAATTGCTACAAAACGGTCCCGAAGGTGCTTTAAAGTTCAAGAATTGTGAATTTGTGGCTTCTCACGATGAGTTTCTCAAAAATATACGAATTCGAACGATTTGACTCACGCTTCAAGGGTGAGTGTTTACGGCCCATTTTTGATATTTTTTTTTGAGGGGTGGGGGGGAGGGTGGAGGGAATAAAAGTGCCTATATATCTTTTTGTTTATTAAAATATATTATCTTTTATGCGAAAAATACAATAAATCTAGTTTATAAAAATATTATTATTTAACAATTTACCATATTGGTACGAATAAACTACTATCATACGATACCAGACGGTATCTTACTTCCCATTGTGTAATCTGACAAACGAATCAAACAGCTCAAACTGCAACCATAAAATACGTTTGAAAACCTAGAATTTCGCATTAAGCATTTGAGAGCGAAGCAAGCATTCTACTCTTGTAGTACGTGTTTCCATGATTCTGAAAATATAAAATACGTCCAAAACGGAATTCATATGCAAAAGATATGACCATTTATGAATCCAAAACCTGTATAATACTGATTTTCTAAAAACCGCTAAAACCGTTTCTATCAGTTAAGGGAATTGCATACCTCAAATGGAATTTCCGGATGCATCTTTTGGATTGAGACTATAGCGTAATATTTAATTTCATATTTGAAATACTTTTAGTAAAACTATTTATAAAAGTTGATAAATCAAATGTTTTCAGATTTATTAATCCGGAAACATTAAACTATTTATTTTCAACATGATTCCTATTATTGGTAATGTAGTCCAAAAAAAAAAAATTCAAATGTCGGTTTACGTGAGTTCTTTAGCCCTCATAGTTTTGAGTTTTATATTTTGGGGACATTACATGTTGTATGTTAACTGTTTTAGGATTGATAAATAAATTTCCTGCACAATTTGGAATAACTCCATACTAAGTATACTTATATATGAAACACATAATGATATTATGTAGTAGAAGTTTGGTATGTGGTAAACATAGTAAACTAACGAAAACAATTATTGGCAAAACTAGTAAATTGTATTATTAGTTATGCAGGACACGATATAATTAAAAGAAATGGATTAATAAAAGTTGAGGGAACTTTAACCTTTATGCAGATTATTATATAAAGTCAAATAAATTTGATGTTGTGTGAATTTATGTACATATATGATGGTCATATAAAATATAAGCAGAAAAATACATTTGTAAATCAATAATGGAAATTTTACATGGGAAGAAAGTACGTTGCTATAATGGACGATACGAAATTCAAATTGGATGAAAATTAATAAAAAAAAATTATACCATTATAAAAAATAAAGACATATTACATAATATTATTTAAAAGGGAAATTATGAACAATTTTCTATATTTATACAAATTATACGAACTAGGTGTGAGACCCGTGTATTACATGAGTTTATTAAAAACAAAAGTTTAATTTAAAATTATAATAATTACATATTTTTTAAAGTAATTGTAACAACGTAAATTTTCAAAACAAAATTTTCATTTCTTAAAAACATGTTTTCATCCAAAACAAGTCATAAAGATCCAATGTATCATATCATAATACAAATCATATAAATCCCAAGATCATAAATCCTCCATCAGTGTGTACAAATCACGCCGGCGCCTTCCCACGGTCCTCGCTAGTACCTGAAACACATAACACAACAACTGTAAGCATAAATGCTTTGTGAGTTCCCCAAAATACTACTTACGCACATACGCCTTTCCAGGCCATGACCTTCCGGTCCATGTGTCTCAGTGGACTTTCGTCCCGATCCGGTAAACCTTCCGGACCTACCCGCATCGACCTTCTGGTCCACATTACAATACCTTCCGGCCCATAACATAATGCCTTCTAGCCCATATCAAGCATAGCATACATAGCACATACAAACGGTTAACTTATCATATTCAATGCATACAACTCATAACATATCCAACCTCTCGGTCACACATAAATACCCTTCCGGGTACAGTATAGTGAGAAGACTCACCTCGCAGGAAGTCTAGAACCTCACGTGCTCGCTATCTCCGAATCTCGAAACGAAGACCCAACCCCGCCTAATCATAACGAAATATCATTCTAATTAATATAGACTTTCAAGACTAGGCTACACCCTTATCATTATCCCACAGAGGGGTAAAAGACCATTTTACCCTTCCTTGACTCATGTTGACCAAACCCTAAAAGTCAACGAAAGTCAACTGACCACAGTACGCGGGGCATACCAGCTTCTGTACGCGAGGCGTACATCGATGAGTCACAATCGGGGGTCGCAACCACTTACGCTGCGCGTACTGGGAGTTACGCCCAACGTAAATCCCAAATTCAGCCATACCATATTTCTTGTCTTAAATGGTTAAGACACTCCTTCAACTTCCAGATCTGGCTCTCATTAAGCCTCCTAATCCATAAAGTCGGAACCTTTAAGCCTTGGCATGGCTGTAAAGGCTCCTACACCCTCTAATATCTTCCTTTTCACCTCCAAAGATCTAGATCTCATGCATGGCTAAATATATACGTCCAAGATCACATTTTTATGAACATACAACTCAAATGGACCTGGAATATGGTAGATCCAAGCCAATGGAGACTACTTGCTCATAAAGTCTCCATCTTTGGGACCAAAACCCTAGAAATTGGTCCATGAAGCATACCATAAGAACTACAAGGCAAGCTCTGAACTTTTTACCTTAGGAAGAAGTTCCAACCTTTGCTTTTCACAGATCTACACTTGCACACCAACTTCTAGCCTCCACAATGGACTCCTCTTTCCTTTTGCTACCTTGAAATGACACCTCAAAGCTTAGAACACTCACAAACAAGCTATAAACAAAGGAACAACTCTCTTAGTGTTTCTTTCTGAAGGATGGTGGCTAAGGAACCAAGCCATCTCATTCCTTTTATAGCCAACAACTCAAATTAGGGTTTTGGGTCTGGACCGCGTAACCTTGGGTACGCCCAGCGTACCCGACGATGACGTGTTTAAATGAGGCGCGCGAGTACGCGCAGCGTGCTCCTTGTACGCCCAGCGTACTCGCCCAAGCCCAAAATGACAATAAATAAAGATGAAGGGCTAATCGGTTGTACCTGAATTTCGGCTGTTACAGTAATAGTTTTACATAAATATAAAATGTATAAAAAATAAAGTAAGTAATTTAATATATAATATAGGAGATTTCAAAGATTATTGAACATTTATTATGAAATTAAATAGAATGACCTACCTTACATATATAAATCTTATTAAAATGTGGATTTTAAATTTATAAAAATGAAAAATATAAAAAAATGACAAGTGGAATAAAATAATTCAAAAACTCTTAGAAAATTACATATGTCAAATTCTATGACAACACATTTGGCAAAAACCCAAACAATATTTTATGAATAGTTAAAAGTGATAAATTGTAGTGCTAAATGGAAAAACTATATTGTAATATCAATTTAACTAAAATATTTTCTTAAGATATTTTTATAATCGTTAAAATTTTTCATACAATAAAAATAGTTAAAAATAACTCTACATAATGATTATATTGTTAACTTTAAAATAAAAAAAATTGTTTGATATTTTAAATAATTGTAATGACAGAAATTAAACCATTTTGGATCTTTTAAGGAGTAATTTTGAAAAATAGACCTTTGAAAAGACATGACTTTCTTTTGAGATTTTGCAGGAGTGTTTGAATACTTTTTCTTACCGTACACTCCCTTTTGTCGGATTCTTTGACTGTAGTGATTTTCGAAAGATTTTTGTCAGTGACGGGTTTTTCTAAACTCCTTAGATTTGAAATCTTGGGATGTTTGAAATGGTTTTTCTATTTATCATCCCGCTTCTTGTTTCGAGACTTGAGATGTTCTTTGAAAGCCAATTTTGCTTGAGTTTTCAAAGAACCGCAGTTAGAAATGTTCAACTGCGGTTTTTTGAAAAGTTTTGACTGTTTTAATGTGACATCCCGGAATTCAGGTCAAAGACTGTGAACGCTCAAGTTCACAGTAAGTTTCTTTGTAAATTGACTCATTAAGTTTTAGTGCATCTAATATAAAATAAATGAGTTATTTTGACTATTATAAGATACCAAACGGTATCTTACTTCCCATTGTGTAATCTGACAAACAAATCAAACAACTCAAATTGCAACCATAAGAATACGTCTGAAAAACTGAAATTCCGCATTACGCATTTGTGAGCAAAGCAAGCATTCTACTCTCGTAGTACGTGTTTCCCTTATTCCGAAAATATAAACAATGTCTAAAACGGAGTTCCTATGCAAAAGATACGACCGTTTTAAGAATCCAAAACCAATATAATACTGATTTTCTTAAACCGCTAAAACCGTTTCTATCAATTGAGGGACTTGCACACCTCAAATGTAATTTCCGAAAGCATTTTTGGACTCGGCCAATAGCCTAATATTTAATTGCATATTTGAAATACTTTTACTATATTTATCAATAAAACTTGAAAAATCAGACGGTTTTAGATTTATTAATCGTGAATAATTAAACTATCTATTTTTGACATGATTCCTATTATTGGAAATGTTGTCCGGAAAAAAAAAAATTCATGGCCGGTTTATGTGAGTTCTTTAGCCCCGTCCTTTTTAGATTTTATATTTTGGGGAGAGTACATGTTGTATTTTAACTGATTTGAGATTAATAAACAAATTTCTTACACAAATTGGAATAACTACGTAATAAGGATACTTATATATGAAACACATAATTATATTATGTAGTCAAAATTTGGTATGTGATAAACCTAATAAACTGACGAAAACAATTGTTGGCAACAACTAGTAAACAGTATTATTAGTTATGCAGGACACGAATATATAAATATAAGAAATGGGTTAATAAAAGTTGAGGTAATTTTAACCTTTAAGCAGATTATTATATAAAGTCAAATAAATTTGATGTTTTGTTAATTTATGTACTTGTATGATGGTCATATAAAATATAAACAAAAAATATATTTGTAAACAAATAATGGAAATTTTACACGGGAAGAAAGTACGTTGCTATAATGGACAATAGAAATCTCAAATTGGATGAAAATTAATATAAAAAAAATTACTATCATTATAAAAAATAAAGGCATATTACATAATAAATATTATGTAAATTTTGAACAATTTTCTATATTTATACAAATTGTACAAATTATTGTACAACCCTTGTTTTATACAAAGATACACACAAAACAAACCATTTTATACAAAGATACACACAAAACAATCTAGTTAGAACTTAGAAGCTATTTCTCATTGTGAGCTTGACTAGCTATTTCTCATTGTGAGCTGTCAAGTGTTACTTTTTCCTTGTTCCTGCACAAACAATCATACAAAAAAAATAATAATAGAGAAATGAAGCAAGAAGGATTATTGTAGCAGCCCCTGTCTGGCCCCGTCACCCTCCCCTGTCTCCCTTGGCAACCGCTGTTGCTGTTCTTGACCCAAACAGGTGACAACTAAAAGGGAGAAACGGAGACGAAGAACTCACCAGAGGAAACTGCATACCTCAAATGTCGACTGCCACTAGTTCTGAGCTTCTTTCCTTCTGATTGCTGCCGCCGGCGACGAGCAGGGATCCCATAGACGGGTCGCCGGAGATAGGAGGATCCCTTCCTCGCAAACCGCTTGAACACCGGAGCTGCCCACTGTGGCTATGTCCGTTATTCTTCGTTGCGTTATTTTTCTCGATCTGTGGCTACCAACGACGGAACAAATGGACCAAGGAGGGTCGTCGGAGGTCGACGCCCTCCTCTCCTCGCGATTTGTCGGCCACCGCCGCACCATCAAATCCACGGTGTCACCGATCGATCGTCCTCCTTCGCACCTAGCAGCCGACCCAGAAGAGCACATCCTCGCTACTTCTCCCATTTATTCTTCGGCCAAGTCGGACCTCAGATTCGGAGACCATCTCGGCTTTGCAAATCGACCGATGAGCCTTCGCTTTACTCTCTTTTTCCTTCGTCTGCTCGCGCAGACGTTCTTCCCTTCCCGTTCAACAAAGGACGAAGCAAACAAACCCTTACCGTTTCTATCGGTTCCTATTTTGACCAGTCAAAGGACAAAGGACTCAAACCATGATTTAAAATAAACAAAATCACCCCTCCCTTGATTTAGTTAATCAAAGAGAAATTAAATTACCTCCTACCTTTTATGCCTACAAATATTCCTACCCAATAAGATTATGACAAATCACTATTTAATTTAATTTAATTTAATACATTCCTAATATAACCTTAATGAGTTAGTTAAAAAAATATGGAATGATGACACTTGTCATAATCTTATTGAGTAGGAACATTTGTAGGCATAAAAAGTAGGAAGCAATTTAATTTCTCTTAATGAAAATCATTCCCAATACCCAAAAAGTGATTTAATTTATCCTCAAACAATCCCTTATTTGGTATTTTTTTTTTACGAAAAAGTGATATTTGTTAAATTAAATTACCAAACAACCCTTACATTTTAGCGAAATTACAAAACAACCCTTATTGTGAAAATTGCTACAAAACGGTCTCGAAGGTGCTTTAAAGTTCAAGAATTGTGAATTTGTGGCTTCTCATGATGAGTTTCTCAAAAATATACGAATTCGAACGATTGGAACTCACGCTTCAAAGGTGAGTGCTTACGGCCCATTTTTAATATTTTTTTTTGAGGGGGGGGGGGGGAATAAATGTGCCTATATATGTTTTTGTTTATTAAAATATATTATCTTTTATGCGAAAAATACAATAAATCTAGTTTAAAGAAATATTATTATTTAACAATTTACCATATTGTTACGAATAAACTACTATTATACGATACCGGACGGTATCTTAATTCTCATTGTGTAATCTGACAGACGAATCAAACAGTTCAAACTGCATCCATAAAATACACTTGAAAAACTAAAATTTCGCATTAAGCATTTGAGAGCAAAGCAAGCATTCTACTCTTGTAGTACGTGTTTCCCTGATACTGAAAATATAAAATACATCCAAAACGGAGTTCATATGCAAAAGATATGACCGTTTTAAGAATCCAAAACTCATATAATATTGATTTTCTTAAAACTGCTAAAACCATTTCTATCAGTTGAGGGAATTGCATACCTCAAATGGAATTTCCGAAAGCATTTTTTGGATTGAGACTATAGCCTAATATTTAATTTCATATTTGAAATACTTTTAGTAAAAATATTTATAAAAGTTGAAATATCAAATGTTTTCAGATTTATTAATCTGGAAACATTAAACTACTTATTTTCAACACGATTCCTATTATTGGTAATGTAGTCCGGAAAAAAAAATTCAATGCCAGGTTTATGTTAGTTCTTTAGCCCCTGTCCTTTTCAGATTTTATATTTTGGGGTGTAACGACCCAAAAATCACGACTAAAAAATTCTTTTAAAACATTACTAAAACCATATTTATAAAAACCGTACCATAAGTCATAACATAATTTTCGAGTATTAATTCAAAACATAATCTCATTATCAGAGTAAAACACTCCCAGGCTAACTAACTATGGTGTGTGCACTGCAACCTCTCCGAGCTCCTCTTTTGAAAACTGAGTACTTGAAACCAAAAACTGAAACCGTAAGCACGAAGCTTAGTGAGCTCCCCCAATCTACCACATACCATACAATAACATATAAAGCACATACTGGGCCTTGCCCACTACATCGGACCGAGGTCCGAACTAACTGGAGCCTTGCCCCATGCATCGGATCGAAGTCCGGAAACTGATTGGGACCTTGTCCCCTGCATCAGACTGAAATCCGGACTAACTGGGGCCTTGCCCCCTGCATCGGACCGAAGTACGAAAATTGATTGGGACCTTGTCCCCTGCATCGGACCGAGGTCCAGACTAACTGCATCGGACCGAAGTCCGGAACTAACTGAACAAAGCATAACATAAACATATCAACTAGCATGAACACACATATACTGCATACTGCATCGAGCCGTAGCTCGGAAACACATAACACATAAATCATGTCTGAGCCACGAAGGCATCAAACATACTAACTACTGCATCAGACCGAAGTACGGAACTACTGCTAGCTAAACAGGCCGGCATTGTAGCCTTAGACCCGTTCCTACTGGAAGGAAACTCACCTGAACTGCTAAGCTCTGCTGATAACCCTCTGGCTGCTAACCGACAACCCTCTGAGCCGCTGCTCCTCTAGCTCTCCGAGCTACCAATATCAATATGACACTTAGTCTGACAGTCCTCCAAAAGTCAACTAAGTCAACTCTGGTCAAAGTCAAAGTCCTGGCCACAGTCAACCTTCCAGGTTGACACTACTCGCCGAGTTCATAAGCTCAGAACCCCTTTCATTCGCGACTCGACTCGCTGAGTCAGACCATGAATCGCCGAGTCTACTGATTTCCGAGTTCTGACCTGTCCAACTCACTGAGTCCCCACTCCACTCACTGATCCGAGTCTTATCTTGAAGGGTTTAGGGTTTCGCGACTGGACTCGCCGAGTCCCAGACAATCTTCAACAGACTCTCCGAGTTGTTCATCCAACTCGTCGAGTTCCTTCTTATCTTCATCCAACTCGTCGAGTCTTCCCATGTGACTTGCTGAGTTACTACATGACTCAACTCTGAAATCTAGTCCGACTCGCCGAGTCCTCTCCCAGATTCGTCGAGTCCTAACGTTCATTTCCATAATTTCGAGTCACAGAGCTTCTCCTTTGCTCCAAACAATATATATGGGTTCCTAGAGTCCATTAGCAACATAAAGTTGCAACCTTTACGTGCTTCTTGTCTCATAATACCAAAACCAAGCTAGAAAGGAACTTAACTCATGGGGAATGGCTTTTGCATAACAACTAACACGACTTTCTGCATCTTTGGTTCAAATAGAGCTTAGGTCTGGAGTTTCAACTCCAGATCTAACTTGTGCACCCACTTCCCATCACATACACTCAAAGAAACCCTAAAACTCCATGAAAGATGGATCTAGAAAGGAGAAAACCAAGGATAACGATTCATTACCTCCAAATGCTCTAAAAAGTTCCACCGACTTCTGGATCCAAGGCCTCCTCTTGCACCACTATGAATCTCTTCTCTTCCAAGCTCCAAATTACTTCACCAAGGGTAGATCTTGCTCCAAAAACGGTTATGGTGGCTAGGGTTTGGGGTTCTGGACTATAGGGCCGCAAATGAGCCCTAGGGAAGAGAATAAGATGCTTAAATAGGGTACCAACTCCCAGAATTAGGGTTTCCCAACCCAGACCAGACTCGCCGAGTCCACTTGCTGACTCGCCGAGTCGGTCACTTACTTTACACCCGGAATCCCGCTCCGACTCGCCGAGTTCCTCCCTGGACTCGACGAGTCGACCCTCTTAACTTATGGTTTTCCTTTCCTTCTTGAACTTTCTGATTTCGGGTGTTACATGGGGACATTACATGTTGTATGTTAACTGTTTTGAGATTGATAAATAAATTTCCTGCACAAATTGGAATAACTTCATACTAAGTATACTTATATATGAAACACATAATGATATTATGTAGTGGAAATTTGGTATGTGGTAAACATAGTAAACTAACGAAAACAGTTATTGGAAAAACTAGTAAACTATATTATTAGTTATGCAGGACACGATATAATTATAAGAAATGGATTAATAAAAGTTGAGGGAACTTTAACCTTTATGCAGATTATTATATAAAGTCAAATAAATTTCATGTTGTGTGAATTTATGTACATGTATGATGGTCATATAAAATATAAACTAAAAAATATATTTGTAAATCAATAATGGAAATTTTACATGGGAAGAAAGTACATTGCTATAATGGATGATACGAAATTCAAATTGGATGAAAATTAATAAAAAAATAAAATTATATCATTATCATAAATAAAGGCATATTACATAATATTATGTAAAAAGGAAATTGTGAACAATTTTCGATATTTATACAAATTATACAAACTATGTGTGAGACCGGTGTATTACATGGGTTTATTGAAAACAAAAGTTTAATTTAAAGTTATAAGAATTACATCTACTCTAATAAATAAATTTTTTTTTGCCACTTGTCACACTCTCATTCAATTTGTCAAATGTCATTTTGTGATTATTTTGAATTAGTTTTTATTCCACATGTCATTTTATGGTTTTTCTATTTTATTAATTCCACATAGTATTTAAATGCAATAATAAATGCATATTAATTTCCTTAATGAACTTTCCTTTTAATTTTAAATTTACTAAATTAAAGCTTCATTAATTTTCTTTATTTATTTATCTAACTATTTGTTTTTGTTAGGCGATTGGTCACTGTCTAACCTAAAAACAATTATTATTTAAATAGGAAAAAAAAATTGTGGGGGGTAGGTTAGGTACGGTGAGGATGGTAGGTTTGGGTGTGTTTATTTAAATAAATTAAAAAAATAAGTGAAAAATAATTTTTTTAGGTAAGAGAGGGACCAAGCACGTATCAAAAACAAACTGTAACAACCTTCTGAGTTAAAAAATAAGTTAGGGACCAAATACGCAAATTACACTAAACAATAGGGAACATTCATATAATTTACTCTATTATTTTGTTTATTAAAATATATTATCTTTTATGCGAAAATACAATAAATCTAGTTTATAAAAATATTATTATTTAACAATTTACCATATTGTTATGAATAAACTAGTATAAATTTTTTTGTATACGTATTATGGTTATTTTAATGTGGAATAACCAGTTCACACAGCAAATACTACATGATACAAAATTATATGATTTTTATGTGACATTGCATATTATAACAAGCATATTATGAAACCCTGTAGTATTTCAAGGATTCAAGTTATTACTATGCATGTTTATTTATATGTTTAAGTACACAATGTTGATACATGTACATATGTTCATTAATTTGAAACATTCATTTTTATAAAAGCAAGCACACCACACTTTTGCATACATGTCAAACATACTCGACTTTGATAAAACTTATACAACGATATTCATTATGCCTTGTGACTTAATCACAATTAAGTTAGGGCTGAGAGTTATTCACAAATTTTTTAGTTAAGGGCTTTTTAGTGAGACATTATTCATTAGCTGAGTTTAAATACTTAGCACACCCACGCTACTGTAACCGTTAATTTTCGAAGCAAGATACATATGTATAGATCTATACGGGGTTGACATCCACACCTGCGGTTGCAAGCTACAACCCTCGACCGATCAATCGAAGCGGGTGATAGGTGTTTACAATGTTCACTACAACGTCCAATGAAGCGTTGTAGGGGGTACACTCAAGTCATATGGCTCGGTTATAGGACTCTCTATAAACATTAACAAGAATATCTCTCTCTAACTATAAGTGTGGGCTTGGTTTCTTTTAAAACTATTTTTAAGTGTGTAATATAACAATTTAGTTTTTAAGGATATTCAAAGGTTTATTATGAACACAATTTAAAGTATGGATTTACTTATACAAAAGATATATTTTGGCTTTCAAGGATTATTCCAAACACAGTTTAAAGTATGCATTTACTTATAACGAAATACATTTTGGGCTTTTAAAGACTCATTGCAAACACTGTTTTAACTATTGTTATATGTACAAAGATAATAGATTCCATACTTATTAAAAGTATTACTCCTTTTAGCAGAAAACCTGTAACACTCACCAACCTTGTGTTGACCCTCAAAACTGTAACGCCTGGTCCCTGGTTTGTATTTAACTTATAATTTATTCTATTTTATAGAGTAACTCCATGAGTTGGGAGCCCCAAACTCATTGACTAGAGATCATAAGGGTCGCGTATTTAAAGTAACCTACTCGACGAGTTGGGAGGCCTCAACTCAACGAGTAGGCTGGCAGATATGAAACCTTAATTTCCAAGGTTTGCACCCTATTTAAACACCTTAACCTTAATGCTATTGTGAGTGTTTGTGAGACATTTTAAGTGTTTTAGTGTGTGCTTGAAGCCATTAGAAGAAGGAAAAGCTTAAGGACACAAGAAGGAGTTTATAGATCTAGAATCCTTGCCTCATCCACGACATTTTTCTGGTATACAACTTGAACCTTCCCTTGTAGTTGTTTAGATCTTCTTTTAGGGTTATTTTACTTGGTTTTGGTCCAAATATCATGGTCCTTGGAAGTTGGACGTCCCAAATGGGTTAACACTTCAGATCTAAGGTCTTGAGGGGTTTTCATGGCACAAAGGTGCCAACTTTATGTCCATGGGACTCCTATGCAACCATTAGACCATCATTTTGGCCTTTTGGAGCTTCTAATGGAAATACATGTAGAGAAATCTAGGAAATAACATGATCTCTTTGTCCCTAGAGTCCAGACCAGGACCTCATGATCTATCTTGTAGTTTTGGTGGTGCTTGGATTAAGACTTTGGCCTTTTGGGGTTAGGGTTTGAGCTTAATCCCTTTAGGAAAGGTATTAACGGGTAAAGTTGGAAACTTTACTCTTCTAAAGGCATTTCCAGTTTAGATATGGAGTATGGGGTGTAGATCTGAAGAATAAGGGCTTAATGCATTAAGAAGGGATAACATACTGAAGAACTCGACGAGTTGAGTCAAAGTGCCCTGATTCTGTTAAAAGGGAAGAACTCGGCGATTTGGAGGAATACTCAACGAGTTGGATTGCGATTTCATGATTTTATGATTCATGGGAACTCGAATAGTGGAAGGGAAAACTCGAAGAGTTGAGTCAACTTGGAGCGTTGACTTTGACTTTAACTTGGACTTGACTTTGACCATAGTTGACCCTAAAGGGTTATGAGCATGAAATGGTATCTAAGGGGTTGTTTTGGTTCAGGGAGTGAATAGAGCTGATTTCGGGCAGAGACCTTTTAGCTATCATCCGACATTGGAGGTGAGTTTCGTCCTGGATTGAACGGTTCGAAGGCACCAATGTCGGCCCGTGTATATTATGTGTACTGATTAGTAGCTAAGTGTAGGCAGAGCCCGCATCTTGAAATCACTTGAGTATGGATATGGAATGAATTGGTAGATTTGGTTATACTTGTTGTTTGTATGATACTTGTAGTGTTTCTTAGTTAGTTGAGTGTGGGCGGGGCCTGAATCTCACCATTAGCTGAGTGTGGGCAGGGCCCATAACTCCTAGTTAGCCGAGTATGGGAGGGGATCGTATCACATAGATAGTAGAGTATATGTGGGGCCCATTATCCGAGTGTAGCAAGGCCCGTATGTCCTTGAGTATGGGAAGGGTGTAACATCCATAAATTTCACAAAAATTTTAAACTTTTTCAAACATCCAGAAATCATTATTCATTAAAAAATATTTTCAAAATAGTTTCATATTTGAGTATCCTGTAAATCAAATCATAAAAATGCCAGGAGGTGCATGATCACGCCTTCGCCTTCTCGCGATCATCTGAAGCACCTGAAACAAAATCCAAACTATAAGCTCGAAGCTTAGTGAGTTCCCCCAAAATACCAATGCCATACAAACCATAACCATATCATATCAAACATCATGCGTATAGAGTCTACAATATGATGGACCGCCCTCACAGGGCCTTCAGTCTATCTGGCCCCCCTCTTAGAACCTTTAGCATGTCCGGTCCGTCCTACCGAGCCTACAGCATGTCTAGACTATTCTCCGGGCCTTTGGCCTAACTGATTTACCCCATTAGGCATGCAGTCTATCCAGGCCACCCTGGGTATGTTGGCCTTCAGCACAAAGCAGGTCCGGCTCAACCCACCCCAAACATACAATCATTATATATATATATATATATATATATATATATATATATATATATATATATATATATATATATATATATATATATATGTGTGTGTGTGTGTGTGTGTGAGAGTATATATATATATATATATATATATATATATATATATATATATCAAACGCTAGCAAGCATGTACAAACAGTCACACCAACCAAATAGATCATTAATCATAGCATCACCCTATATACCAGGATACCGACCTCACAAGTCACTAACATAACATCATCCTATATACCAGGATACCGACCTAACAGGTCACTAAGCATATCATCATGCAATAACCAGGATATGAATTCAACAAGGGCCAACATTGGTGCCTTCGGCCTTATTGATATAGTGAGAAGAACTCACCTCACAAGTAGTGCTGAACTGGACTGAAAGTCTCTGACAGATGTCTCACCAAATATCCCGAACTATCCAAAATAACTAATACTAAGTCAGCAATTGGGATATCAATGTTAACCAAGGGCCTCACAAAGGATAATAGTCCATTTTGCCTTTCCTCTAATTTGGGCCAAGGCCCAATACCAAATCCATGATCCCAAAGTCCACATATACAAGGCCTATTATTGGCCTAATTTTCCAATTTGGGCCCACCTTCCTAATTGGGCCTCATTTTAAGATCCATTACCAAAACTGGCCCAAAACACACCTATTCAGAAAGTCCAGCAAGGACCAAGTCAAACTGATCCAAAGGCGGCCCAATCTTGAAGCCTAATTCGTCAAAAGTTGTCGCACCCTTGAACTGGAACGGCGGAAACGTCCGAATGTGGATGGAGTGACTTCATGTACAGTATCATAATAATTGAATATAAATGAAACATTGAAACACATACATTCATACATTGAGATTTCAAGTATTACATTGTTTACAAATCTCTGTTTGTTCAAAAGTTGAATACAAATAACTGAAAAGTAGAAAACATGAAACGATGACGTCGGCCCTCAAGAAGGGTTGAATATCTATCTACTGGTTTCCAGAGAATACAAGTGATTTTGAAAAGTGTCAAAAATTATGTTGGTGAGTTCATAAGCATTTTGTATGAGAAGGATTTGTAATGGTTTCGTGTAAAATGATTTTGTATACTTTTAGAAAATTTGATATTTTCTTTAAAAGCGAGTTTTAAGTTTTATACTCTAGACTAAAATGTATGTATTTCCTTTGTATATCTTCCTTGTAAAATGATGATGTATGTTTCCAAAAAATCCAATATTTTCTTAAATATGAATTGTAGTCTTAAACCCTAAGACCGAAATCACCCCTTAGTGGGTGATCCCCAAACCGAAAACAACATAAACCAAAAGCACCTAAGACCGAAATCACCATTTGAAAAGGATGTAGGACCAAAAACACTGTTAGTGGGTGATACCAAAACCGAAAACACCCCCATGGACCACGATAAGGCCAAAAACTCATTTGTTGTAGGGGTAGGACCGAAATCACCAATGGAACAAGGTGATTTCGGTTATGCATGGACGAAAACACCCCTTGACATTTCCAAAGGTGATTTTGGTGGGGTAAAAGGATAAGGTAGTTGACTTTTGTGATAAGATACTTCATCATTTTCCCATGCAGTTTATTAACCCACATATACCCATGTAATAACCATCAGATAACCAAGAAATTATCAAATCACTTTTCCTTCCTTAACTATGGTAGAATACATCCTATATTCCCACCCATTTTATTTCCTCTAAAGATACTTCCTTATTATTTTCTCTCAAGAACCAAGACCAAGAAATCCTCCAAGCAATTAGCCTTAGATTTTTGGGTTAGTATCCCTTCAAATCTAGTGTAATTATACACTTTTATGCTTGTTTAATTATATTTACACACATATTATTATGTGTTTAAATCTTAGGATAACATTCTTGCCAAGAAAGTTCAACCACCACATTCAAGTGTTAGGTTTGGAAATCTTCACACCATCTTCTCAAATAACCCACACATCTACTCAAGGTAAGTTCAAACCCCCACATTTTCAAGCTTTTTCATGTTTTTAGGGGGGGGGGGGGTATAAGTAAGACTTCGTTTATCACACAAATACTTGCATGTTTATACAATATTTGTGATATATTAGTTTTGATTTTCACTACCTTTTTATACAATATTTGTGATATATTAGTTTTGATGTGCAAAGTTAACAAAAACATAACTCATTATATGCTACAAATATCATAAGGAAAAGTTTGATTTGGAAAACTACAAGGTTTTGGAAACTTTTACTAAAAGATAGCCTTTCTAGAAAAAATGGTTACAATATAGTTATTTACTATTTTTGTGGGTTACAACCCAAAGACATCATATTTTGATTACATATTCGGCATTGGACAAGATTACAACTTTATATTTATATAAAAGAATATAAAAATAGTCTCAACAAACATATAAGATAAACTATAACTGGTATAGTTTGGGAGTCACAAAACCACATTTTCATTTCAGAAGAACCATATAATTATTCAAAGGTATAATTATTTCATTTTACAAGAAAAAGGATTCATTGTTCCCGTGAATATGTTGATGCTCTTGTGAGACATTCCTCTCACCATACCTACCTAGTGTACACCTTAAGTCCTACATTATAAATATAGCCTCCTTGAGGAAGAGCGAGATAGTAGTGTATAGATCTATACAGGATTGACAACCCCACACCTCAATTGTTAGCTACAGTTAGACCGACAAGTCTAGGGTGACAAATGACTACCAGCTCTGACGCCTAAAGAACATCGTTCAGGCATTTCAGTCATACTATCATGGTTATAATAACTCACATAGGGATTAACAAAACGTCTTGATTTACAGAGTAACTTACACTTCATTAGTTTTATAAAAAGATGAAACTACATACTATTTTTAGCAAAACAGTACATACATTTTGGTCTTAGGGTTTAAGACTATAGTTCATATTTAAGAAAATATTGGATTTTCTGGAAATATACATCATCATTTTACAAGGAAGAGATACAAAGGAAATACATACATTTTAGTCTTGAGTATAAAACTTACAACTCTCGCTTTTAAAGAAAATATCGGCTTTTCTAGAAGTATACAAAATCATTTTACACGAAACCGTTACAAATCCTTCTCATACAAACTGCTTATGAAATCACCAACTTAATTGTTGACACTTTTTAAAATCACTTGTATTCTTAGGAAACCAATAGACATGTATTCAACCCTTCTTGAGGGTCAGCATCAATGTTTCATGTTTTCTACTTTTCAATTATTTCTATTCAATTTTTGAACAAACAGAGATTTGTAAACAATGTAATACTTGAAATCTCAATGTATGAATGTATGTGTTGCTATGTTTCATTTATATTCAACTGTTATGATACTGTACATGAAGTTACTCCATTAGCCCTGGGGCATTTCTGCCATTTCGGTTCGGGGGTGCGACAAAAGCCCAATAGAGGGCGCACACTGGGCGTACTCCTCTGGTATGTCGGGCATACTCTGCCTTGCGTTGACCACCATCAGTGTGGTTGACTCAATACGTTGGGCGTCCAGAACTTACACAGGATGTACGCAAGTTTTACCAAAACTCTAATAAGTGCTTAATGGCTTAAGCACTTAAACAAAATTCAAGATCCATCAACCAAATGTATCTTAGAACCATAAAGTCTCAAACTTTAAGATTGTAGACGTCCAGAAAGTTCTTAATACATGGTCTTAACCCATTAAGATCTTTCTACTACATACACGAGACACTTTTAGCCATTGGGACATCATTTTTATCACTCAAGACCCTTCCTAGGGTCTGAAAGGACAGCTTATCATGTCCAAAACACCATATGCACAATATTGAGACTTTTTGGGACAAGAAAGGTGTCATAAAGATAATAAGGCAAGATCTAGATCATTCAAACATAAAGGTTGGAGCTTTTACCTCATGGAGCTTCTAGAGCACAAAGTAACCTTAGATCTACAAGCTTGCCTTCCTTCTCCTGCTTCTTGATGCAATGCCTTCTTCTCCAATTACTCAAAACACACACTTTTAGCTCACACACTCAAGAGAAGGGTTAGGGTTTGGGGAAAACGGCTCAAAACTATGGAGGTTGAGATGATGGAGGGTTATGAGCTCATAAGAACGTTGATATAGCACCCAAAACCTAAATATTAGGGTTCTCATCTGACGTAAATACGCTCAGCGTACACAAGTGTACGCCCAGTGTACTAGGGCGCGCCTAGTATGCTTAGCGTACCTTATGTACACTTAGTGTACTATTCTTGATCCCAAAGTTGCAACTTTAGCCCTTAGGCTTCTCATGGCTTCACTCTTCCATCCCCATGGACTACAAATGACAAAATAATAATAAAAGAGAGGATTCGGAAATGCCTACAAAACCTTGGGATGTTACAACTCTCCCCCACTTAACCTAGACTTTGTCCTCGAAGTCTGTTGTAGCAAACAGGTTCGGATAATGTTCCCACATCTCGGACTCCGGCTCCCAATTCTACTCGGATCTCTTCTGATGTCACCATTGTACCTTTACCAGAGGTATCTCCTTGTTGTGTAGAACCTTTATCTTTCTCTCCAATACAGGCACCGACTACTCAACATAATTCAGGCATTCATCAACCTGAATGTCGTCGAAGGACACAACCGCATCCTCCTCTAATATGCACTTCCGCAACTGGGAAACGTGGAAAGTGCTATGAATCTGACGGAGATCCTACAGAAAATCCAGTCTATATGCCACCTTGCCAACCATGGAAATAACCCAGAAATGTTAAATGTATCGGGGACCCAACTTCCCCCTATTTCTGAATCAAATCACACCCTTGTAGAGTGAGACCTTCAGCAGTACCATGTCCCCCACCTGAAACTCCAACTCAGATCGGCGTCGGTCAGTGTAACTCTTCTGCCGACCCTGAGCAGTCTGCAGCCGTTGTCTGATCTACTGAATCTTATCGGTAGTCTATAGAACTACCTCGGTCCGTGACATCACCCTGTGACCAACCTCACCACAACAGAATGGGGTGCGACATCTCTGTCCGTACGACAACTCATATGGTGGAGCACCAATACTGGAGTGAAAGTTGTTGTTGTAAGAGAACTCTGCAAGAGGTAAGTAGGAGTCCTAGCTCCTATCGAAGTCAATAACACAGACTCTCATCATATCCTTGAGATTCTGTATAGTCCGCTCACTCTAGCCGTCTGTCTGCGGATGATAGGTTGTACTGAAATGCAGCCTCATGCCCAATTCCTCATGGAACTTCTGCTAGTAAACGGGAGGTGAATCGAACATCATGGTCTGAGACAATAGAGACCAGTACCCTGTGGCGAGTAATGATCTCGTGGATATACATATCGGCCAGCTTCTCGGTCGATGAGCTCTCTAGAATAGGCATAAAATGGGCACTCTTGGTCAATCAATCCATGACGACCCAAACAACATCGAAGCCCCTAGCCGTCCTCGGTAGCTTGGTGATGAAATCCATTGTGATCTGCTCCTATTTGCACATGGGAATCTCCAGAGGCTGCAGCTGGCCATGCAGCCTCTGATGCTCGGCCTTGACCATCCGGTAGGTCAAGCATGTCTTAACATATCATGCGATCTCCCTCTTCATGCATGGCCACCAGTAACTTAGTCATAGATCTCGATACATCTTGGTGGCCCCCCGGTGAATAGAGAAGCGAGACTTATGATCCTCCTCCAGTATAATCTGTCTGACCCCACCAGACATCAGAACCCGACCCAAACGCAACGGATCAACAATCCGCGACTATCTTCTACAAATAAGGCGTTCTCACCCCTGATCCTCTCCAACTTCCAGTTCTCCTGTCGCATACCCTCTGCCTGAGCTACCCTGATCAAGCTCACGAGTGGAGAATCCATAGATATCCTCATACATGTCATTGGTACAGAAGATCCAACTGACTTGCGGCTCAAGGCGTCTGCAACCACATTCGCTTTAACCGTATGGTAAAGGATCTCGCAGTCATAATCCTTGACTACATCTAGCACTTGCGCTGTCTCATGTTCAGGTTCGTCTGATCCATGATGTGTCTCAGACTCTTGTGGTCCATACATATGGTACAGCGGACCCCATAGAGGTAATGTCTCAGAATCTTGAGAGCGAATACCACTGCCCCCAACTCCCGATCATGTGTGGGGTATCTCGTCTCGTGCGGCTTTAACTGTCGTGATGAATAAGTTATAATTCGTCCCATTTGCTAGGGATGAAAGTGGGTCCAAATCCGGACCGGATGGAACCAGACCCGGAAAACCCGGAACCGTTTAACGAGATTTTTTAGAACCGAAAACCAGACCGGTATATAGGAACCGGTTCCGGTTCGGTTCCGGGTACGGTATCGGGTAAAGTGGGTCTAGAACCGAAAAACCCGGAAATAGGAAAGTGGGTAAGGTGGAACCGGGTAAAATGAGTTTAGAACCGGAAAACCCGGATTTATTATTATTATTATTATTATTATTATTATTATTATTATTTGTAATTACCTCAATCGCATAATCTTTCAACCGTTATAAAAAAATTAATAAACAAAAAATTACATTTAGGTTATTGATGACATTTATTTTTTTTTAAAAAGTAACGTGATATAACAAAGTTGGTTTAATATTAATGTGAAATATGAGCTTTTAGTTATGTGATTGTAATATATATTGTACGTTCATAGGGATGAGTTAATTGTAACATGATTAGAGGTTCTAATTAAAAAAAATAGGTAGAATAATTAAACAACAAAATGAATATATAACCTTTTGTACAATATCCACTGTAAATAGGCTAAAAGCTTATAGTACTTTAACTCATTAAGTCAACAAAACAAGTTGATACTAAAAATAATAAAACTTTCGATTTCAGATTTTTGATCAAATACACTATTATATAGTCGGATTCACTCAAATAAAAGACCATAAACCAATTTTTCAAAATTTTCTATAAATGATGAAATCACCCTTGTTAATTAAACCATTGTTTAACATATAAAACCAAACTTATAACCATTTATCTAATATTAATATTACATATAAATTATGGATCTTAGAAATAAATTTCACCAGAGAGGGGAATGAGAGATAAACTGAGATTTTGTTAGATGAGTGTCATGCTTCATATCAGTGAGTTTTCCATTACTTCAATGTTTTCTCTTTTATTATCATTATTATTATTATTATTATTATTATTATTATTATTATTATTATTATTATGAGAGCTCATATGCAAATTGAGATTATGATAAACAACCATCTCCATTCCTACATCCATTTTCTTTAGATAAAAAATGTATAAATAATATTTCATCTTTAAGCGACACTATTTTTTATACAAATTTCTATACCAAAAATATATTTCTAATATATTTATTTTTTAAAACTTATATAGATTATGATAAAATACCCATCAACTTATAATCTTTTTTACATATTTGTTTATATTTCCTATATAAAAACTTTATAAAACGTACAAAAATCGGTTCTGGACCATTAAACCCGGTTTCGGTTTTTTTACATATCCGGTTCCAAAGACCAGTTCCGGTTTTTTTACCCGGAATACCCGGACCCGTTGGACCCATACCCGAAATCCCCGAAACCCGGATAAGACTAAATTTGGAACCCAATACCCGGACCGTTTAAACATTTTTCGGTTATATCGGTTCCGGTTTCGGTCCGATTCCGGTTTCGGTCCGGGTTTTCGGTTTTATAACTCCTCCCTACCATCTGCATAAGGACTACTCCTTGCTGCATTTGCAACACGCACTACCAGATCTACAAACTCCCGAATGACCTTTCCCGCACTTCCCACAAGTGCAGCCATGTTGCCCCCCAGACCTAGAATCAGCGGTCTTGAACCGCTTTGGTGGAGGCTGCGACTGCGCCGAGGCCTTCCTCTGCTCCCGCAGCTGTAACTCAATCTTCAGCTCACTTCGCCCAGTGGCCTCCTGTAACTCCAATAATGTATCACAACGTTGGGTAGCAACAAACTGACGGATGTCGGTCTTGAGCATGCTCATATATCGTGTCATCTGGGCCTGCTCAGAAGCAAACTCCAGGAAAAACATTGCCCTCTCAGTGAACACATGGGTGATATTCATCACCGACTCCACACGCTATCTCAACTCCAAGAAATCTTTTGCCAACCGCTCGCGCTCCATCCGTGGAATGTACCGAGTGCGGAACATATCCCTAAATAGATCCCAAGTATCCGCACATTTCTGAGCATCATTATACGTCCCTGTCATCAACCTCCACTAGTCTTTGGCTCCGGACCTCAGCAGGTTCAGAGCATACCTATGCTTCTGGTCAGTTGGACAAGAGCATGTGAAGAAACATCCCTCCACGTCAGATAGCCACCTCATGGCTATGATCGGGTCCTGAATCCCATCAAAAGCCAGTGGCTATTTGTTATCAAAGTATCGGTAATAAAAAGCCCAACTGGTCCCACCACCAGCAGCTGCTATAGCTGCGGAGGCTGCCGCGGCAACCATCTCAGCAAGAGCGGAATAATGCTCATCAAAAAACTCCACCATAGCGGTCTTGATAGACCCAAACATCTCCAGCAATTATGCCTGAAAGAGTGTAGCAAACTCATCATGCAGGATCTTCCGAATCCAGGCATCCAACTCATCTGACCTCATCCGACCAATGACCTCAGGCACCGTTGGTCCATCCTGACTGCCATCTCCTAATCCTGATCCGGATCCAGTCACAAATCGTCTTGTAACCACTTCGCTAAAAATATACCAGGGAGATATCAGACATTCCATATAATAATGGGGAACCAACTCCCAATAAAACCCTAGGGGTTGTGTTGTCCTTGCTACGCTTATGGATCCTGTGCTTTCATTAGTACAGGCCCATACAACATTCCACACCTACCCATATTTGGCTCAAGTATCATCACAATGCCTAGCAATATACATAAGAATGGCGAGCACTTAATCCTCACTCCTAGGGGAAGGCTAAATATCTAATAACCGGCCGACTGATCCCACACAACTCACCCATGAAACTTCCACCAACCCTGCAGCACTCGTGTATGCTAGTCATACATAACGTTGGACCCTATAGACATTTGAATATCTGGTCCTACCCTAGGCCCTTCATAAAACAAGAACAGGAAATAAGGCCAAACCAAACTTTCTCGGGCTATAAGATCCTAATTATGTACAACTATGATGCATACACTAAGCAACTGCAGTTTGATGTCAATTTCATATAAGAAAAACCCTAGGCTATCAGGCATTATATAATCAGGCAATTTTATCATGCAATTCCTGAAGATCCCTAGCCTAGAACTGCCATGTTGTTCTAACATATCATAATATCAAATATTCATATGGTATTTTTGGGTTTACTTACTAGCTCCGGTTGATCGTACACTCTGCATCCTCCTTTAGTATTTTGAAAACCATTTGAAAATAATTTTGAAAACCTTTTTCCTTAGTTTGAGACTGAATTTACACGAGTGTTCCTCCAATTCACTCAAACTAAGGCTTTGATACCAACTTGTAACAATCCATCATTCATTACAAAATGTTTTCAAATTAGTTTCATATCATAGCATCCCATAAATCAAATCATAAAAATGCGAGGAGGTGCACGATCACGCCTTCGCCTTCCCACGATCATCCGACGTACCTGAAACAAAATCCAAAACTGTAAGCCCGAAGCTTAGTAAGTTCCCCCAAAATACCAACGCCACACAAACCATAACCATATCATAATATACAACATACATATAGAGTCTACAGTATGACTGGACCGCCCTCACCGAACCTTCAATCTATCTGGCCTACTCTCAGAACCTTTAGCATGTCTGGTCTGCCCTACTGGGCCTTCAGCCTATCTGGACTGTTCTCCGGGCCTAACCCCTGACTGATATAACCCATTAGGCCTGCAGTCTATCCGGGCCGCCCTGGGTATGTTGGCCTTTAGGACAAAACAAGTCCGCCTCAACCCACCCCAAACATACAATCTCTCTCTCTCTCTCTCTCTCTCTATATATATATATATATATATATATATATATATATATATATATATATATATATATATATATATCAAACGCCAGCTAGCATGTACAAAAAGTCAAACTGATCTAATAGATCATTAATCATAGCATCACCCTATATACCAGGATACCGACCTCACAGGTCACTAACATAACATCATCCTATATAATAATAGGTCACTAAGCATATCATAATGCAATAACCAGATTAACAATCCAATAAGGTCCGGCATTGGTGCCTTCGACCCTATTGATATAGTGAAAAGAACTCACCTCACAAGTACTGTTGAACTGGGCTGAAAGTCTCCGATCGTTGTCTCACCGAAAATCCCGAACTATCCAAAATAACTAATACCAAGTCAACAATTGGGATATCAATCTTAACCAAGGGCCCCCTATAGGATAATAGTCATTTTTTCCTTTTCTCTAATTTGGCCAAGTCCCAATACCAAATCCATGAGCCAAAAGTCTACATATACAAGCCTATTATTGGCCCAAAATTTCAAATTAGGCTTAATTTCCAAATTGGGCCTCATTTTAAGATCCATTACCAAAACTGGCCCGAAAAAAGCTATTCAAAAAGTCTAGCAAGGCCCAATTCAAACTGATCCAAAGGCGGCCCAATCCTAAAGCCCAATTCGTCAAAAGCCCAACAGAGGGCGTACACGGGGCGTACTCCTCTGGTGTGTTGGTTGTACTCCACCTTACGTTAACCACCATCAGGATGGTTTACTCAGTACGCTGGGCATATAGAACTTACGCGGGGCGTAAGCAAGTTTTACCAAAACTCTAATAAGTGCTTAATAGCTTAAGCACTTAAGTCCAAATTCCAGATCCATCGACCAAATGTGTCCTAGAACCATAAAGTCTCAAACTTTAAGACTTTAGACGTCCAGAAAGTTCTTAATACATGGTCTTAACCCATTAATGCCTTTCTACTACATGCATGGGACACTTTTAGCCATTAGGACATCATTTTTATTACATAGGACCCTTTCCTAGGGTTTGAAAGGACAACTTATCACGTCCAAAACACCACATGCACAATATTGAGACTTTTGGGATAAGAAAGGTGTCATAAAGCTAATAAGGTGAGATCTACATCATTCAAGCATAAAGGTTGGAGCTTTCTACCTCCTGGAGATTTTAGAGCACAAAGTAACCTCAGATCTACAAGCTTGCCTTCCTTCTCCATTTTCTTGATGCAATGCCTTCTTCTCCAACTACTAAAAACACACACTTTTAGCTCACATACTCAAGTGAGGGGTTAGGGTTTGGGGAAAACGGCTCAAAACTATGGAGATTGAGATAATGGAGGGTTATGAGCTCATAAGGACATTTATATAGCATCATAACCCTAAATATTAGGGTTCTCATATGATGTAAGTATGCTCAACGTACTAGGGCATGCCTTGTACGCTTAGCGTACCTTATGTACGCTTAGCATACTCTTCTTGATCCCAAAGTTGCAAATTTAGCCCTTATTCTTTTCATGGCTTCATTCCTCCATCCCTAGGGACTACAAATGACAAAATAATGATAAAAGAGAGAGGATTCGGAAATACCTGCAAAATATCGGGATTTTACACGGGGCCCGTATCTCCTAGTTGCATGTTATGTGTATGGTATGTGGTAGTTTGGGGGAAATTCACTAAGCTCCGTGCTTACAATTTTCTGTTTTGGTTTCAGGTACTTCTGGTAGCAAAGGGAAGAGCTCAGGATGACTGCATTGCAAACACCATGATGTTTAGCCTGGGATGTTTACTCTAATATATTTGACATATGTTTTGATATGGATATACGGATATGATGCTTTGAGATACTATGACTTATGTTTTGAGGAGATTATTTTAATAACTATTGTTTATTTATGATTTAAAAATGACATTTTTGGGACCATATTTTATGAGTGTTAAAATAACTACATGTATTCTCAGAAAATCACTAAACAAACATTTAAGACGGATTGGATTACAGGTGACCTAGTTTACTTGTATTATATGCTTATTTGTTAAGGCATTTCATGTGACCTACAAACCCTCCAGGGTCTTACTCTGGGTGCCATGGGAACCCCCACATGGTCTTAGCCCAATTCCTCGGGAACCCCCCATGTTCATTGACCTAGGATGCCAATGAAACCCTCCAAGGTCTTACACCTAAATGCCTCGGGAACCCCCCCCCCCCCCCGGCTGTCTTTGACCTAGGATGCCGTAGAAACCCTCCATGGTCTTATACCTACGTGCCTCGGGAACCCCCCGAGGTCTTCCACACACGTTACACAGAAACAACTAGCACATTGCATATCAAATAATCCAAATAGCATATACATAACAATTAATGGGTCGGCCTTGGTGCCTTTGACCCATTGGTATGGTGAGGAGAATCACCTCTGTCTGCTGAATACACAAGTTGCTCTCCTAATAGTATGTAACCTCCCGTGCTGAATAATGATATTAGATAATGTTAGGACGTTAATTAACCAAGGGAAACCCAAACTCCCAACCTTTCTAATAGGCCCAATTATCCATCCCTTGCTAATGGGCCCAAAGTCCAAGTCCAAAATCCTTAAGGGGCCTCATGGCCCAATAAATCCCAATCAGTATATCCATGGCCTATAACAAATGATATGACTCAAAATTCCCAAAATACACCATGCCTAATAATCGAATGACACCCAAATATCTCAAAGGGCCAAAACAGATTCGGCCCATCTACGATGCGTACGCTCGGCGTATCATCCTGGTACACAGCGTATTGGGATTAGGACTACGTGCGGCGTACACTGGGTTACGCCCAATGTACAACTAGTTTAAGCACTTTCTCCATTAAGTGCTTAATACTCGTTTCCTTTACATTCAAAAGCCATATCTAAGTCTATTAAGATGTCCTAAGGCATAAAGCTGGCAACTTTATGCCTTTGCATGCCTCATATACACCCAACACCTCCATTAAGACCTTTCCAAGGTCTTTAACCCATGAATGAGGCCAAAACTCTCATCAAGACTCCATTTTTATGATACTAAAGGACCAAGGGACCTCAGATCTTTCTTTCCCACCTTCTGGAGTTGCTTAACTCACAAATGGAGGTCCAAAATCAACCAAAAGGGCCAAGGTAGAAAACTGTGACATCCCCAAAATCTCGGCCAGAAAAGACCGATTTTCATTTATGCTTTTAAAATATTTTCAGAGTAAATCCTTTTGATTTGAAAGAGTTGCGGAATTTGTTCCCAAAAACAAAACATGATAAAACAATGTTTACTGAAGCATTTCATAAAAGAAATGTATTTTCATTATAATCAAAACTCGGGGTGTCATGTTCCGATACAGACCAATAAGCATAAACGAATACATTACAAGTCATTCAACAAATATAAACATATGCAGACTTGTAAACAAAACAACTTGATGGTTCATCCATCTCATGCCCTTGTGCCACTTCCTGTAATACAATTAAAACTGAGTGGGTCAGGCTTGGGAGCCTGGTGAGCATATAGGGTTTTCAACCCACAATAAATAATCATATTTAATTTTCACCAACCAACAATAACCCAATTACCCATTCCCGTTATTCTCACTTTAATGTCCCTAAGACAACTAACATAAGGAACCTAGTCTAAGAATATTTCATCGGGGCGACAACACATGCTTCGGGGGTACATCAGCAATATAAGTCAAATAAGGCGACCATGAGGGGGATGGAGTGCAGCGAATGAACACCCAAGTTCATTAACACCTACAGGTGGCGAACCTGCTAATGTTTCCACAAGACTATCTAGAAAAGTATGTGGTCGTCACCTAAACTCCGCTAGATGACTAAATCAAACAACAACGAGGCCTCTCATCTGTTTATTACACACCAACTATCTATCCATGTTCTACCCAACATATTAGGAGATAAAAATATACATTTGTATACATAGTTTAAAAACCTGTATAGCATGCTTTAATCAACACATATTTCACATAACAGATGAGGCACACACACACACATAACACATATCTCATAGAGAATAAATCATACCTATGAGTTAGAAGAAAGTGAATATACATTCACACATATAAACAACAATATACCTAATACACTCAAACCATACTTGTATTTTTATCATGTTTATGAAAGGTAGTATACACTCACTTGATCAGAAGATGATCAGACAGCACTACGGCTTGCAGAAGTAGTCACCCTCAGCAGATCTGGAAGATCTCTTCAAAAATCGAACTTCTCGCGGGCAGAGCTTCGGCTCGGAAACCGCACTTCTCGGGATCTTCGGGATCTCGGGACTTGCCTCGGGGCTTTGGAACAATACCGGGGCTTCGGGATATTTCTGGCACGCAAAATGATGCAAAACGGGAGAGAGAAGAGAGAAAATGAACAAAAGACTCGGCTGCATTCGGATCCTATTTATAAGAGGCTGGAGCCTCGGAGTACGCGGGGCGTACTGCAGTACGCGGCGCGTACTGCTTCCGAAATCGTCATTGCATGCGTCATCCGAGCCACTTGCTGCGAGTGTCGACACCTTTGGAGTACGCGGGGCGTACCTCGGATCAGATCGGTGACTCCTTTGGACAATGCTTCCGAATTTCCAATTAAATTTAATTACAAAATATTTAATAAACTTCGGAAATTCATATCTTCTTCATACGAACTCCGTTTTCGACGTTCTTTATATCCACGGAAAGGTTAGACTACGCTCTACAACTTTCGTTTAGACTTCATCGGCTAATTGTGATTTATTTTTATTATTTATTTTTAATAGGCCGCGACAGAAAAACTTCGTTATAAATTCATAACTTCTTCGTTTGACGTCCGTTCTCGCCTAACTTTTTATCGCTTCGATACCATCAATGAGACCTTCGATTCTCATTTAGATTGCTTCGGCTAAAAACCCCTCGATCTCAAATCAAGTAAAACAGGTTGCATACCGCTAAGCCGAAACTTCGATAAATCATAACTTCCTCATACGAAGTCAGATTTGAGCGTTCTATATATATTCGGAAACCTCGTTTCAACTACTACAACTTAAATCAAAGATATTAAGTTTATTTTACACTTAAATTTGACGCTTATTTTTATTCTTAATTAATCAAACCCCATAATTAAGCAATTAAGCACAAAACACATAATACTCAAATAATACAATCTTATTATTTCAAAACGGGTTACAAAGGTTAACCTAGACGATTACATTGCTAAAAGTGGCAAGTCCGGAACCACAGGCGTTACAAAAAACCCTAGCTAAATCTAGAGATTTAAGATGAAAGATCCAAGCTTTTTTCCTCCATACGCTTTGCAAGATGACTTTGATGCAGGATCTTGAAGCACCAACTCGTTCCAAGCTTATTTAACCACCTCTTCTTCTTGGAATGAACATTAAAAGGGACACAAAAACACTTTTTAAAGCTCAAAGTGGTCTCACAAGTTTCTCTGGAGTGTAAGGACATTCTAAGGTTGTGGAGGCTCTCTAGGGTTAAGTCTAAGGGGCTTAAGGTCGCTTAAATAGGCCTCATGTCCGAAAATTAGGGTTTTGGACCCCGGGCACGTATGCCCAACGTACTGCTAGTACGCCCAACTCCTCCGCGACCAACCATGCATAGTACGCTAAGCGTACACTTAAGTACGCCCAACGTACTCAAAAGACCAATTATGCTAAAATGTAATTTCTTGAGGGTTTCAAGACATACCAGATTTAGGGTGTTACTACTCTCCCCCACTTGAATTAGACTTTGTCCTTGAAGTCCGTAGCTGTAAACAGTTCGGGGTGATGCTTCCGCATCTCTTCCTTCAGCTCCCAAGTCCATTCTGAGCCTTTCCGATGCTGCCATTGTACCTTTACCAACTTCACTTCTTTGTTTCGAAGACCCTTCATCTTCCAATCTAAGATGGCAACCGAATTCTTGACATAATTCAGGCTCCCATCCACATAAATGTCATCCAAGGAAATAACTGTAGACTCGTCAGCAACACACTTCTAGAGCTGAGACACGTGGAAGGTATTGTGAATCTGACTAAGCTCCTTAGGGAGCTCCAAGCGATATGCAACATTTCCCACCTAGGTCGTGATCCTGAACGGGCCTATGAACCGAGGCCCCAACTTGCCTCTCTTCCGAAACCTGATAATCCCTTTCCAGGGCGACACCTATAGCAGTACAAAATTCCCCACCTGAAACTCGAGATCCGAACGTCTTCGGTCAGTATAACTCTTCTGACAACTCTGCGTGACTCACAACCGGTCACGCACCTATTGAATCAATCCGGTGGTCTTGAGCACTACCTCAGTGCTCCCCATGACCCACTGCCCAACCTCATCCCAACACACTGGGGTCCTGCACCTCCGACCATATAACATCTCGAATGGGGCTCGATAAATAGTAGCATGATAACTATTGTTGTACGAGAACTATGTCAGTGGGAGTATTTATCCCAACTCCCTCCAAAATCCAGTACGCATGCTTGAAGCATGTCCTCCAGCGTTTGGATCATCCTCTCACTCTGACCGTCAGTCTGAGGGTGGTACGCCGTACTGAAATGTAGCGGAGTGCCCAGTTCCTCGTGGAACTTCTTCCAAAATATGGAAGTAAACCGGACATCCCTGTCAGAGACTACAGACACGGGCACTGTGACATCCCCAAAATCTCGGCCAGAAAAGACCGATTTTCATTTATGCTTTTAAATATTTTCAGAGTAAATCCTTTTGATTTGAAAGAGTTGTGGAATTTGTTCCCAAAAACAAAGCATGATAAAACAATGTTACCAAAGCATTTCATAAAAGAAATGTATTTTTCATTATAATCAAAACTCGGGGTGTCATGTTCCGATACAGACCAATAAGCATAAACGAATACATTACAAGTCATATAACAAATATAAACATATGCAGACTTGTAAACAAAAAAACTTGATGGTTCATCCATCTCATGCCCTTCCGCCACTACCTGTAATACAATTTAAAACTGAGTGGGTCAGGCTTGGAAGCCTGGTGAGCATATAGGGTTTTAAACCCACAATAAATATCATATTTAATTTTCACCAACCAACAATAACCCAATTACCCATTCCCGTTATTCTCACTTTAATGTCCCTAAAACAACTAACATAAGGGACCTAGTCTAAGAATATTTCATCGGGGCGACAACACATGCTTTGGGGGTACCTCAGCAATATAAGTCAAATAAGGCAACCATGAGGTGGATGGAGTGCAGCGAATGAACACCCAAGTTCATTAACACCTACAGGTGGCGAACCTGCTAATGTTTCCACAAGACTGTCTAGAATAGCCAGTGGTCCTCATCTAAACTTCGTTAGATGACTCAATCAAACAACAACGAGGCCTCTCATCTGTTTATTACACACCAACTATCTACCCATGTTCTACCCAACATATTAGTAGATAAAAATATACATTTGTATACATAGTTTAAAAACCTGTATAACATGCTTTAATCAACACATATATCACATAACAGATGAGGCACACACACACACATAACACATATCTCATAGAGAAATAATCAGATCTATAAGATAGAAGAGAGTGAATACACATTCAGACATAACACAACCAAATATATACACATAGCACATATTTTATATAAAACACTTCGTATTATTGTATTAGAAGGAAATAACTACACACTCACTTGATCAGAAGATGATCCGACAGCACTACGGCTTATAGAAGTAGTAATCCTCCGCAGATCTGGAAGATCTTCACAAAAATCGAACTTCTCGCGGGCAGAGCTTCGACTCGGGAACCGCACTTCTCGGGATCTTCAGGATCTCGGGACTTGCCTCGGGGCTAGAGTATGATACCGGGGCTTCGGGATGGAATCGGCACGCAAAAAGATGCAAAAGACTAGAGAGAAGAGAAGAAATGAACAAGAATTTTGGCTGCCTTCGGATCCCCTTTTATAGTGCTGGACCTTTGCACGAACGCGGGGCGTACGCCTGTACGCAGGGCGTACAGGGCTCCGAATCGTCACTGCATGCGTCATCCGAAATGTCGACACTCTCGGAGTACGCGGGGCGTTCTCGCGTATGCGGGGCGTACGTCGGATCACACCGGTGACTCGTCTTCGGATAATACCTCCGAATTTATAATTAAATTTAAATACAAAATGATTAATAAACTTCGGAAATTCATAACTTCTTCATACGAACTCCGTTTTCGACGTTGTTTATATCCACGGAAAGGTGAGACCACGCTCTACGACTTTCGTTTAGACTCCATCGGCTAATTTTGAATTTATTTTTTATTAATTATTTTTAATAGGCCGGGACAGAAACTTTCGTTATAAATTCATAACTTCTTCGTTTGATGTCCGTTCTCGCCTAACTTTTTATCGCTTCGATACCAACAATGAGATCTTCGATTCTCATTTAGATTGCTTCGGCTAACAATCGCTCGATCTCAAATCGAGTAATACAGGCTGTATACCGCTAAGCCGGAACTTCGATAAATCATAACTTCCTCATACGAAGTCAGATTTGGGCGTTCTATATATATTCGAAAACCTCGTTTCCACTACTACAACATAAATCAAAGATATTAAGTTTATTTTACACTTAAATTTTGACGCTTATTTTTATTCTCAATTAATCAAACCACATAATTAAGCAATTAAGCACAAAACACATAATATTCAAATAATACACTTTTATTATTTCAAAACGGGTTACAAAGGTTAACCTAGACTATTACATTGCTAAAAATGCCAAGCCCGGAAACACAGGCGTTATAATTCTCTCCACCTTAGAATGATTCCGACCCCGGAATCACACATCGACAAACAAATGCGGATAGCGACTCAACATGTCACTCTCCGTCTCCCAGGTGAGATTCGGCCCATTCGTGTGTTTCCATCGGACAAGCACTAACCCAAACATTTTGCGTCGCAACTTCTTAGTCTTTCGGTCAACAATTGCCTCTGGTTCTTCAATCAACCTTTTGTTCTCATCAATTCTCAATTCAGAAATTGGAATTATATCGGGAACTTCTCCCGTGAACTTCCTCAAATAACACACATGAAAAGTGTTGTGAATTCCATTCAGTTCTTTGGGTAATTCGAGCTTGTAAGCTTGGTTCCCAATCCTCTGAAGGACTTTAAACGGTCCAATAAACCTTGGACTCAACTTTCCCCTTTTACCAAATCTTATAAGTCCCTTCCACGGTGAGACTTTAAGCAAAAATGAATCTCCAACCTCAAAAGTCATCGGTCTTCGCTTCTTGTCAACATAGCTCTTTTGACGATCTTGAGCTGCTAACATTCTTTCCCTAATTATTTTCAACTTTTCAGCAGTTTGATGAACCATCTCCGGTCCCATAAACTGCTTTTCCCCAGCCTCAAGCCAACAAGACGGCGTACGACACTTCTGTCCATACAAAGCTTGATAAGGTGCCATCTTAATGCTCGAGTGAAAACTATTATTATAGGAAAATTCTTCCAACAGTAAATGTTCATCCCAATTACTTAGGAATTCCAAGGTACATGCTCTCAGCATATCTTCAAGTGTTTGTATTGTTCTTTCACTCTGACCATCAGTCTGCGGATGGTAAGCTGTGCTTAAACATAACTTGGTACCCATTTCCTCTTGTAGACTTTTCCAAAACCTTGAGGTGAAACGGCTATCATGATCCGATACAATCGTTAACGGAACACCGTGAAGCCTCACAATTTCCTTCACGTAAGAATTCGCAAGCTTTTCCATAGACCATTTCTCCTTGGCTGCTATGAAATGCGCACTCTTAGTGAATCGATCAACGACCACCCAAATCATGTCGTGACGATTCTTTGTTCTGGGCAGTTTAGTGACAAAATCCATAGCAATGTCTTCCCACTTACCCATAGGCACAGGCAATGGTTCTAAACTCCCGTAAGGTTTCTGATGTTGTGTCTTGACTCTCGCACAAGTCACACACTCGGCCACATACTTTGCAACATCAAGCTTCATCGTCGGCCACCAGTAGTAGGGTTTCAGGTCCCTATACATTTTAGTGCTACCCGGATGAATTGAGTACATGGTTTTGTGAGCTTCTTCCATCAGAAGATCCCTAATTCCTCCTGAGTTAGGTAGCCAAATACGATCTTGGAATACCTTCAGTCCATGACCGTTAGTACCAAACACCAACGTTTTACCCAAACGTTCCTCCTTTCGGTCATTTTTCTCAGAAGCTTCCTCTTGAGCTTTCTTTATACTTTCCACAATGGTCGAGACAACTTCAATTCTCAACGCTCTTGGCCTCTTCCTTTCAAGATTGACCTTCCGACTGAGAGCATCAGCAACAACATTAGCTTTACCGGGGTGGTAAAGTATCTCGCAGTCGTAGTCTTTAAGTAATTCTAGCCAGCGTCGTTGCCTCATATTCAATTCTTTCTGATTAAAGAGGTATTGGAGACTCTTATGATCAGTGAAAAGTTTGCACTTCGTGCCATAGAGGTAATGCCTCCATATTTTCAGAGCGAAAACTACCGCTGCCAACTCCAAATCATGAGTCGGGTAATTCTTTTCATGCTCTTTCAGCTGTCGAGACGTATATGCTATCACCTTTTCTCTTTGGGTCAAAACACAACCTAATCCAACACCAGACGCATCGCTATAAACAGCGAAGTCTTCAACTCCATCGGGTAGAGAAAGTATCGGTGCCTCGCATAGCTTCTTCTTTAACTTCTCGAATGCTTCTTTATGCTTCTCACTCCAAGCATAAGTAGCTCCTTTGTGGGTCAAAGCTGTCAATGGAGTAGCAATCGAAGAAAAGCCTTGGATAAACCTGCGGTAATATCCGGCTAATCCCAAAAAGCTTCGAATATCCGTGGGACTTTTCGGTTGTTCCCACTTCATCACAGCTTCAATCTTCGCTGGATCAACCATTATCCCTTCTTGGTTGACCACGTGACCCAAGAATTGGACTTCACGAATCCAAAAATCACATTTGGAGAACTTTGCATAATGCTTCTCCTTCTTCAAAACTTCTAACACTTCTCGCAAGTGTCTGCCATGCTCCTCCTGGCTTTTCGAGTAAATCAGAATGTCGTCTATGAACACTATCACGGATTTATCAAGGAACGGGTTACAAACCCTATTCATCAAATCCATGAATGCTGCCGGAGCATTGGTTAGTCCAAACGACATAACCAAGAACTCGTAGTGCCCATATCTAGTTCCGAATGCAGTCTTCTCGATATCTTGCTCTCTTACTTTCAGCCGATGATATCCTGACCTTAGATCGATCTTCGAGAAATAGCTCGAACCTTGCAATTGATCAAACAGGTCATCAATCCTCGGCAACGGATATCTATTCTTTATTGTTGCCTTGTTCAGCTCTCTGTAATCGATGCACATTCTCATACTTCCATCTTTCTTCTTCACAAATAACACCGGAGCTCCCCAGGGCGATGAACTAGGTCTAATGAAACCTTTGTCCAATAACTCCTGAAGTTGCATCATCATCTCCTTCATCTCCGTCGGTGCTAATCGATAAGGTGCTTTTGCTATTGGCGTGGTTCTTGGTAACAAGTCTGTTCTGAACTCCACTTATCTATCAGGTGGTAATCCAGGAAGATCCTCGGGGAACACTTCCGGAAAATCACACACCACTGGAATGCTCTGCATCACCTTCTTTTCCTTCTTAGCATCAATCACAAATGCTAAATATGATGTACATCCCTTGGTCAAACACTTTCTGGCTTTCATTAGAGAAATGATCCCAGAATTCATTCGCCGTTTGTCCCCATACACCATAAACGAATCTTTTCCAGGCGGGTTTACTTTAACTATCTTTTTCTTGCATAAAATTTCGGCATCATTGGCGCTAAGCCAATCCATTCCCAAGACGATGTCGAAACCATTAAGTTCGATAGGCAATAACGCCTCGTGAAACTTATTCCCATTAAGGTCGATCAAGACGTTCTTCATACGATGGCTAACAGGTACAAACTTGCCACTAGCTACTTCGACTAATAAAGCATTATCTAGTCTATCAATAGGCAAAGCTAGCTTTCTACCAAACTCATGCGAAATAAAGGAGTAGTTGGCTCCAGAATCAAACAATATATGAGCCGGTAATTTGTTTACGAGAAAGGTACCTGAAGCGACATCAGCTTCATCCTTTGCAGCCTCAAGGGTCATCTGGAAGGCCCTCGCCTTCGGCTTAGGTGGAATGTTGGGCTTTGCTGCCTCCTTCTTCTTCGGACAGTCCTTCAAAATATGCCCCTCTTCATTACACCCAAAACACATCCTTTTGTTGTTCGGACATTCATTGGCAAAATGTCCAACCTTTCCACACTTGTAGCAGGTCACATCCTCGCTACATTTCCCAAAGTGCTTTTTCTTACACTTATCACACCACTTTGCTTCGCCTCCTTTTCCCCCAAACTTTTTCGAATCAGATTTCGAAAATTTTCCTTTCTTACCGGAACCAGATGTTCCCTCAAACTTTCTTTTCTCACCAACATCAACCTTGTCGGTGGTTCTCCCCTTGATCATGTATTCAACAGACTTGGCAGCCCAGATAGCTGCCTCTAGAGTAAGTGCCTGACGTACTGGCACCTCGTACTCCCATGGAAGTCCCTTCGCATACCGATCCACCTTTGTCAGCTCGTATGGAACGATACGCAAGGAAAACTCCATCTTATCGGTGAAGTTATTGGTGTACTCATCCACTGACATGCTACCCTTCGTCAATGTCAAAAACTTATTCTCCAACTCCAACATATTTTGAGCCGAGCAGAACTTGCACTTGAACTGCACCAAGAACTCTGCCCATGACAATTGCAGTGGCTCATTAGGGCTTAAGGTCTTCCCTAGAGTGTTCCACTAACGAACGGCTCCACCTCGGAATTGACGCACTGCATAGATAGTTTGCAACTTACCTCTGCAGCCACACGTCATGAAGGCTAGCTCCATTTCGGAGATCCAATCCATAACCCCAATCGGATCCTCCTTTCCATTGAAGGTCGACGGTTTGCAAGTCAAAAAGTCCTTGTACTTTCATCCCATTCCATCATTCCTTCCATCACGGTTATCTTGCCTAACTATCGGTGGGTTGGCTGGACCAACAGACCCACTGAAGTTTCCACCTTCCGAGTGCCCTTCATTTAATTCAGGCTCTTCCACACGAATCGACAGTTCTTCACGATTTTGTTGAAGCAACCGTCTAGTTTCATCCATCTGACGATCCAACATCGTCTGAATCATCAATTGCACACCAGCCATGGTTATTGGCTCAGGTGCTGCAGCTACGACAGGTATTGGTTCAATCACTGGTGGTTGATTCCTGTTTTCGTCAGCATTTCCAACTCCACTTCTTGTTCTCACCATTTTGATCTACACACCGAATAAGGTGAAATTAGATCCTCAATCATGATAGATATTCAAATCATCATTATCACTCCGAAACGTTTACATGCTAGTTCTAATATCGTAGATGTACGCTTAGAATCCTACACACATAAGGTTTCTAGATCCGGTCGGCAACAGACCATAGATCCGAACAAATAATATCATATATGGCAACATAGAACATTTAGCACATAAAAGCATTTTAGGCAACTTTCCTAAAATAAACTAGTGCTCGTGTCTAAATCGCAACAGACACACATCTCAAAATTTCACTTAGCATTCTAAGTTTAAGTCTAGAAATCCTACAAATTCCTAGTTCGCTTAAACTAATGCTCTGATACCAACTGTGACATCTCCAAAATCTCGGGCAGAAAAGACCGATTTTCATTTATGCTTTTAAATATTTTCAGAGTAAATCCTTTTGATTTGAAAGAGTTGTGGAATTTGTTCCCAAAAACAAAGCATGATAAAACAATGTTTACCAAAGCATTTCATAAAAGAAATGTATTTTCATTATAATCAAACCTCGGGGTGTCATGTTCCGATACAGACCAATAAGCATAAACGAATACATTACAAGTCATATAACAAATATAAACATATGCAGACTTGTAAACAAAACAACTTGATGGTTCATCCATCTCATGCCCTTCCGCCACTACCTGTAATACAATTTAAAACTGAGTGGGTCAGGCTTGGGAGCCTGGTGAGCATATAGGGTTTTAAACCCACAATAAATATCATATTTAATTTTCACCAACCAACAATAACCCAATTACCCATTCCCGTTATTCTCACTTTAATGTCCCTAAAACAACTAATATGAGGGACCTAGTCTAAGAATATTTCATCGGGGCGACAACACATGCTTTGGGGGTACCTCAGCAATATAAGTCAAATAAGGCAACCATGAGGGGGATGGAGTGCAGCGAATGAACACCCAAGTTCATTAACACCTACAGGTGGCGAACCTGCTAATGTTTCCACAAGACTGTCTAGAATAGCCAGTGGTCGTCATCTAAACTTCGCTAGATGACTCAATCAAACAACAACGAGGCCTCTCATCTGTTTATTACACACCAACTATCTACCCATGTTCTACCCAACATATTAGTAGATAAAAATATACATTTGTATACATAGTTTAAAAACCTGTATAGCATGCTTTAATCAACACATATATCACATAACAGATGAGGCACACACACACATAACACATATCTCATAGAGAAATAATCAGATCTATAAGATAGAAGAGAGTGAATACACATTCACACATAACACAACCAAATATATACACATAGCACGTATTTTATATAAAACACTTCGTATTATTGTATTAGAAGGAAATAACTACACACTCACTTGATCAGAAGATGATCCGACCGCACTACGGCTTATAGAAGTAGTAATCCTCCGCAGATGTGGAAGATCTTCACAAAAATCGAACTTCTCGCGGGCAGAGCTTCGACTCGGGAACCGCACTTCTCGGGATCTTCGGGATCTCGGGACTTGCCTCGGGGCTAGAGTATGATACCGGGGCTTCGGGATGGAATCGGCACACAAAACGATGCAAAAGACTAGAGAGAAGAGAAGAAATGAACAAGAATTTTGGCTGCCTTCGGATCCCCTTTTATAGTGCTGGACCCTCGCATGAACGCGGGGCGTACGCCTGTACGCAGGGCGTACAGGGCTCCGAATCGTCACTGCATGCGTCATCCGAAATGTCGACACTCTCAGAGTACGCGGGGCGTTCTCGCGTACGCGGGGCGTACGTCGGATCACACCGGTGACTCGTCTTCGGATAATACCTCCGAATTTATAATTAAATTTAAATACAAAATGATTAATAAACTTCGGAAATTCATAACTTCTTCATATGAACTCGGTTTTCGACGTTCTTTATATCCACGGAAAGGTGAGACCACGCTCTACGACTTTCGTTTAGACTCCGACGGCTAATTTTGACTTTATTTTTTATTAATTATTTTTAATAGGCCGGGACAGAAACTTTCGTTATAAATTTATAACTTCTTCGTTTGACGTCCGTTCTCGCCTAACTTTTTATCGCTTCGATACCAACAATGAGATCTTTGATTCTCATTTAGATTGCTTCGGCTAACAACCGCTCGATCTCAAATCGAGTAATACAGGCTGTATACCGCTAAGTCGGAACTTCGATAAATCATAACTTCCTCATACGAAGTCAGATTTAGGCGTTCTATATATATTCGGAAACCTCGTTTCCACTACTACAACATAAATCAAAGATATTAAGTTTATTTTACACTTAAATTTTGACGCTTATTTTTATTCTCAATTAATCAAACCACATAATTAAGCAATTAAGCACAAAACACATAATATTCAAATAATACACTTTTACTATTTCAAAACGGGTTACAAAGCTTAACCTAAACTATTACATTGCTAAAAATGCCAAGCCCGGAAACACAGGCGTTACAGGCACCCCATGTCTAGCCACCACCTCATGAACATAAATATTTGCCAACTTCTCTGTGGATATACTCTCGGAAATCAGAATAAAGTGGGCACTCTTTGTTAGCCTGTCTTTGATCACCCATATAGCGTCTATACCACTCGCCGTCCTAGGCAACTTCGTGATGAATTCCATGGTGATTTCTTCGCACTTCCACATGGGGATGGGTAGTGGTTGAACCTTGCCATGAGGCTGCTGATGCTCGGCCTTGACCTTTCTACAGGTCGAGCACTGGTCCACAAACCAGGCGATCTCCCGCTTCATGCATGACCACCAATAGCTCAGCCTCAAGTCCCTATACATTTTCGTAGCGCCTGGGTGTATAGAGAACTTGGACTTATGCGCCTCCTCTAATAACCTCTGCCTCACTCCCCCTATCACTAGTACCCATACCCAACCACACTGTGTCAAAAGGCTATGACTATCCTTAACAAACAAAGGATATTGTCCCCGTATTTTCTCTATCTTCCAATTCTCTTTCTTCATCCCTTGACCTAAGCCTCCCTAATCATATCCAACAAAGGCAAAATCACAGTCATCCTCCTACAAATGTCCCTAATTAGGGAACCCACTATGACATCTCCAAAATCTCGGCCAGAAAAGACCGATTTTCATTTATGCTTTTAAATATTTTTAGAGTAAATCCTTTTGATTTGAAAGAGTTGCGGAATTTGTTCCCAAAAACAAAACATGATAAAACAATGTTTATCAAAGCATTTCATAAAAGAAATGTATTTTCATTATAATCAAAACTCGGGGCGTCATGTTCCGATACAGACCAATAAGCATAAACGAATACATTACAAGTCATTCAACAAATATAAACATATGCAGACTTGTAAACAAAACAACTTGATGGTTCATCCATCTCATGCCCTTGCGCCACTTCCTGTAATACAATTAAAACTGAGTGGGTCAGGCTTGGGAGCCTGGTGAGCATATAGGGTTTTCAACCCACAATAAATAATCATATTTAATTTTCACCAACCAACAATAACCCAATTACCCATTCCCGTTATTCTCACTTTAATGTCCCTAAGACAACTAACATAAGGGACCTAGTCTAAGAATATTCCATCGGGGCGACAACACATGCTTCAGGGGTACCTCAGCAATATAAGTCAAATAAGGCAACCATGAGGGGGATGGAGTGCAGCGAATGAACACCCAAGTTCATTAACACCTACAGGTGGCGAACCTGCTAATGTTTCCACAAGACTGTTTAGAAAAGTATGTGGTCGACACCTAAACTCCGCTAGATGACTAAATCAAACAACAACGAGGCCTCTCATCTGTTTATTACACACCAACTATCTACCCATGTTCTACCCAACATATTAGTAGATAAAAATATACATTTGTATACATAGTTTAAAAACCTGTATAGCATGCTTTAATCAACACATATTTCACATAACAGATGAGGCACACACACACACACACACACACATAACACATATCTCATAGAGAATAAATCATATCTATGAGTTAGAAGAAAGTGAATACACATTCACACATATAAACAACAATATACTCAATACACTCAACCATACTTGTATTATTATCGTGTTTATGAAAGGTAGTATACACTCACCTGATCAGAAGATGATCGGACAACGCTACGAAATGCAGAAGTAGTAATCCTCCGCAGATCTGGAAGATCTCTACAAAAATCGAACTTCTCGCGGACAGAGCTTCGGCTCGGGAACCGCACTTCTCTGGATCTTCGGGATCTCGGGACTTGCCTCGGGGCTCGGGAACAATACCGGGGCTTCGGGATATTTCTAGCACGCAAAAAGGGAGAGAATAGAGAAAATTGGCAATTGTGTCGGCTGCCCTCGCATCCTATTTATAGGAGGCTGGAGCCTCGGAGTACGCGGGGCGTACAGGGCTCCGAAGTCGTCATGGCATGCATCATTCAAAGCCACTTGTTGCGAGTGTCGACACCTTCGGAGTACGCGGGGCGTACCTTGGATCAGGCTGCTGACTCCCCTTCGGATAATGCCGGAATTTCCATTTAAAAATAAATACAAATTATTTAATAAACTTCGGAAATTCATATCTTTTTCATACGAACTCCGTTTTCGACGTTCTTTATATCCACGGAAAGGTGAGACTACGCTCTACAACTTTCGTTTAGACATCGTAGGCTAATTTTGACTTTATTTTTATTATTTATTTTTAATAGGCCGCGACAGAAAAACATCGTTATAAATTCATAACTTCTTCGTTTGACGTCCGTTCTCACCTAACTTTTTATCGCTTCGATACCAACAATGAGATCTTCAATTCTCATTTAGATTGTTTCGGCTAAAAACCACTCGATCTCAAATCGAGTAAACCACGCTGCATACCGCTAAGCCGAAACTTCGATAAATCATAACTTCCTCATACGAAGTCAGATTTGGGCGTTCTATATATATTTGGAAACCTCGTTTCAACTACTACAACATAAATCAAAGATATTAAGTTTATTTTACACTTAAATTTTGACGCTTATTTTGATTCTAAATTAATCAAACCCCATAATTAAGCAATTAAGCACAAAACACATAATACTCAAATAATACAATCTTATTATTTCAAAACGGGTTACAAAGGTTAACCTAGACTATTACATTGCTAAAAGTGGCATGCCCGGAAACACTGGCGTTACAATTCTCTCCACCTTAGAATGATTCCGTCCCCGGAATCTCACATCAATAAACAAATGCGGATAGCGACTCAACATGTCACTCTCCGTCTCCCAGGTGAGATTCGGCCCATTCGTGTGTTTCCATCGGACAAGCACTAACCCAACCATTTTGCGTCGCAACTTCTTAGTCTTTCGGTCAACAATTGCCTCTGGTTCTTCTCCCGTGAACTTCCTCAAATAACACACATGAAAAGTGTTGTGAGTTCCATTCAGTTCTTCGGGTAATTCGAGCTTGTAAGCTTGGTTCCCAACCCTCTAAAGAACTTTAAACGGTCCAATAAACCTTAGACTCAACTTTCCCCTTTTACCAAATCTTATAAGTCCCTTTCACGGCGAGACTTTAAGCAAAACCGAATCTCCAACCTCAAAAGTCATCGGTCTTTGCTTCTTGTCAGCATAGCTCTTTTAACGATCTCGAGCTGCTAACATTCTTTCCCTAATTATTTTCAACTTTTCAGCAGTTTGATGAACCATCTCTGGTCCCATAAACTGCTTTTCCCCAGCCTCAAGCCAACAAGACGGCATACGACACTTCTGTCCATTCAAAGTTTGATAAGGTGCCTTCTTAATGCTCGATTGAAAACTATTATTATAGGAAAATTCTACCACTGGTAAATGTTCATCCCAATTACTTAGGAATTCCAAGGTACATGCTCTCAGCATATCTTCAAGTGTTTGTATCATTCTTTCATTCTGACCATCAGTCTACGGATGGTAAGCTGTGCTTAAACATAACTTGGTACCCATTTCCTCTTGTAGACTTTTCCAAAACCGTGAGGTGAAACGGCTATCACGATCCGATACAATCGTTAACGGAACACCGTGAAGCCTCACAATTTCCTTTACATAAGAATTCGCAAGCTTTTCCATAGACCATTTCTCCTTGGCCGCTATGAAATGCACACTCTTAGTGAATCGATCAACGACCACCCAAATCATGTCGTGACGATTCTTTGTTCTGGGCAGTTTAGTGACAAAATCCATAGCAATGTCTTCCCACTTACCTATAGGCACATGCAATGGTTCTAAACTCTCGTAAGGTTTCTGATGTTGTGTCTTGACTCTCGCACAAGTCACACACTCAGCTACATACTTTGCAACATCAAGCATCATCGTCGGCCACCAGTAGTAGGGTTTCAGGTCCCTATACATTTTAGTGCTACCCGGATGAATTGAGTACATGGTTTTGTGAGCTTCTTCCATCAGAAGATCCCTAATTCCTCCTGAATTAGGTACCCAAATACGATCTTGGAATACCTTCAGTCCATGACCGTTAGTACCAAACACCAACGTTTTACCCAAACGTTCCTCCTTTCGGTCATTTTTCTTAGAAGCTTCCTCTTGAGCTTTCTTTATACTTTCCACAATGGTCGAGACAACTTCAATTCTCAACGCTCTTTGCCGCTTCCTTTCAAGATTGACTTTCCGACAGAGAGCATCAGCAACAACATTAGCTTTACCGGGGTGGTAAAGTATCTCGCAGTCGTAGTCCTTAAGTAATTCTAGCCAGCGTCGTTGCCTCATATTCAATTCCTTCTGATTAAAGAGATATTGGAGACTCTTATGATCAGTAAAAATTTTGCACTTCGTGCCATAGAGGTAATGCCTCCATATTTTCAGAGCGAAAACTACCGCTGCCAACTCCAAATCATGAGTCGGGTAATTCTTTTCATGCTCTTTCAGCTGTCGAGACGCATATGCTATCACCTTTTCTCTTTGGGTCAAAACACAACCCAATCCAACACCAGACGCATCGCTATAAACAGCGAAGTCTTCAACTCCATCGGGTAGAGAAAGTATCGGTGCCTCGCATAGCTTCTTTTTTAACTTCTCGAATGCTTCTTTATGCTTCTCACTCCATGCATAAGTAGCTCCTTTGTGGGTCAAAGCTGTCAATGGAGTAGCAATCGAAGAAAAGCCTTGGATAAACCTGCGGTAATATCCGGCTAATCCCAAAAAGCTTCGAATCTCCGTGGGACTTTTCGGTTGTTCCCACTTCATCACAGCTTCAATCTTCGCTGGATCAACCATTATCCCTTCTTGGTTGACCACGTGACCCAGGAATTGGACTTCACGAATCCAAAAATCACATTTGGAGAACTCTGCATATAGCTTCTCCTTCTTCAAAACTTCTAACACTTCTCGCAAGTGCCTGCCATGCTCCTCCTGGCTTTTCGAGTAAATCAGAATGTCGTCTATGAACACTATCATGGATTTATCAAGGAAAGGATTACAAACCCTATTCATCAAATCCATGAACGCTGCCGGAGCATTGGTTAGTCCAAACGACATAACCAAGAACTCGTAGTGTCCATATCTAGTTCTAAATGCAGTTTTCTCGATATCTTGCTCTCTTACTTTTAGCTGATGATATCCTGACCTAAGATCGATCTTCGAGAAATAGCTCGAACCTTGCAATTGATCAAACAGGTCATCAATCCTCGGAAACGAATATCTATTCTTTATTTTTGCCTTGTTCAGCTCTCTGTAATCGATGCACATTCTCATACTTCCATCTTTCTTCTTCATAAATAACACCGGAGCTCCCCAGGGCGATGAACTAGGTCTAATGAAACCTTTGTCCAATAACTCCTGAAGTTGCATCATCAGCTCCTTCATCTCCGTCGGTGCTAATCGATAAGGTGCTTTTGCTATTGGCATGGTTCCTGGTACCAAGTCAATTCTGAACTCCACTTGTCGATCAGGCGGTAATCCAGGAAGATGCTCGGGAAATACTTCCGGATAATCACACACCACTGCAATGCTCTACATCACCTTCTTTTCTTTCTTAGCATCAATCACAAATGCTAAATATGATGTACATCCCTTGGTCAAACACCTTCTGGCTTTTATTAGAGAAATGATTCCAGAATTCATTCGCCGTTTGTCCCCAAACACCATAAATGAATCTTTTCCAGGTGGGTTTACTTTAACTATCTTCTTCTTGCATAGAATTTCGGCATCATTGGCGCTAAGCCAATCCATTCCCAAAATGATGTCGAAACCATTTAGATCGATGGGCAATAATTCCTCGTGAAACTTATTCCCATTAAGGTCGATTAAGATGACCTTCATACGATGGCTAACAGGTACAAACTTTCCACTAGCTACTCCGACTAATAAAGCATTATCTAGTCTATCAATAGGCAAGGCTAGCTTTCTACCAAACTCATGCGAAATAAAGGAGTAGTTGGCTCCAGAATCAAACAATATTTGAGCAGGTAATTCGTTTACGAGAAAGGTACCTGAAGCGACATCAGCTTCATCTTTCGCGGCCTCAAGTGTCATTTGGAAGGCTCTTGCCTTCGGCTTTGGTGGAATGTTGGGCCTAGCTGCCTCCTTCTTCTTCGGACAGTCTTTCAAAATGTGCCCCTCTTCATTGCAACCAAAACACATCCTTTTGTTGTTCGGACATTCATTGGCAAAATGTCCGACCTTTCCACACTTGTAGCAGGTTACATCCTCGCTACATTTCCCAAAGTGCTTTTTCTTACACTTATCACACCACTTTGCTTCGCCTCCTTTTCCTCCAAAAATTTTCGAATCAGATTTCGAAAATTTTCCTTTCTTACCGGAACCAGATGTTCCCTCAAACTTTCTTTTCTCACCAACATCAACCTTGTCGGTGGTTCTCCCCTTGATCATGTTCTCAACAGACTTGGCAGCCAAGATAGCTGCCTCTAGAGTAAGTGCCTGACGTACTGGCACCTCGTACTCCCATGAGAGTCCCTTCGCATACCGGTCCACCTTTGTCAGCTCATCTGGAACGATACGCAAGGCAAACTCCATCTTATCGGTGAAGTTATTGGTGTATTCATCAACTGACATGCTGCCTTTCGTAAATGTCAGAAACTTGTTTTCTAGTTCCAACAGATTTTGAGCCGAGCAGAACTTGCGCTTGAACTGCACCAAGAACTCTGCCCATGACAATTGCAGTGGCTCATTAGGGCTCAAAGTCTTCCCTAGAGTGTTCCACCAACGAACGGCTCCACCTCGGAATTGACGCACTGCATAGATAGTCTGCAACTTACCTCTGCAGCCACAAGTCATGGAGGCTAGCTCCATTTCGGAGATCCAATCCATAACCCCAATCGGATCCTCCTTTCCATTAAAGGTCGATGGTTTGCAAGTTAAAAAGTCCTTGTACTTGCATCCTATTCCATCATTCCTTCCATGACGGTTATCTTGCCTAACTATCGGTGGGTTTGCTGGACCAACAGACCCACTGAAGTTTCCACCTTCCGAGTGCCCTTCATTTAATTCAGGCTCTTCCACACGAATTGACAGTTCTTCACGATTCTGTTGAAGCAACCGTCTAGTTTCATCCATCTGACGATCCAACATCGTCTGAATCATCAATTGCACACCAGCCATGGTTATTGGCTCAGGTGTTGCTGCTAAGACAGGTATTTGTTCAATCACTGGTGGTTGATTCCTGTTTTCGTCAGCATTTCCAACTCCACTTCTTGTTCTCACCATTTTTGATCTACACACAAAATAAGTTGAAATTAGATCCTCAATCACGATAGATATTCAAATCATCCTTATCACTCCGAAACGTTTTCATGCTAGTTCTAATATCGTAGATGCACTCTTAGAATCCTACACACATAAGGTTTCTAGATCCGGTCGGCAACAGACCATAGATCCGAACAAATAATATCATATATGGAAACATATAACATTTTGCACATAAAGCATTTTAGGCAACTTTCCTAAAATAAACTAGTGCTCGTGTCTAAAACACAACAGACACACATCTAAAAATTCCACTTAGCATTCCAAGTTTAAGTCTAGAAATCCTACAAATTCCTAGTTCGCTTAAACTAATGCTCGGATACCAACTGTGACATCCCCAAAATCTCGGCTAGAAAAGACCGATTTTCATTTATGCTTTTAAATATTTTAAGAGTAAATCCTTTTGATTTGAAAGAGTTGCGGAATTTGTTCCCAAAAACAAAACATGATAAAACAATGTTTACCAAAGCATTTCATAAAAGAAATGTATTTTCATTATAATCAAAATTCGGGGCGTCATGTTCCGACACAGACCAATAAGCATAAACGAATACATTACAAGTCATTCAACAAATATAAACATATGCAGACTTGTAAACAAAACAACTTGATGGTTCATCCATCTCATGCCCTTGCGCCACTTCCTGTAATACAATTAAAACTGAGTGGGTCAGGCTTGGGAGCCTGGTGAGCATATAGGGTTTTCAACCCACAATAAATAATCATATTTAACTTTCACCAACCAACAATAACCCAATTACCCATTCCCATTATTCTCACTTTAATGTCCCTAAGACAACTAACATAAGGGACCTAGTCTAAGAATATTCCATCGGGGCGACAACACATGCTTCGGGGGTACCTCAGCAATATAAGTCAAATAAGGCAACCATGAGGGGGATGGAGTGCAGCGAATGAACACCCAAGTTCATTAACACCTACAGGTGGCGAACCTGCTAATGTTTCCACAAGACTATCTAGAAAAGTATGTGGTCGTCATCTAAACTCCGCTAGATGACTAGATCAAACAACAACGAGGCCTCTCATCTGTTTATTACACACCAATTATCTACCCATGTTCTACCCAACATATTTAGTAGATAAAAAATAAACATTTGTATACATAGTTTAAAAACCTGTATAGCATGCTTTAATCAACACATATTTCACATAACAGATGAGGCACACACACACATAACACATATCTCATAGAGAATAAATCATATCTACGAGTTAGAAGAAAATGAATACACATTCACACATATAAACAACAATATACTCAATACACTCAACCATACTTGTATTATTATCGTGTTTATGAAAGGTAGTATACACTCACCTGATCAGAAGATGATCGGACAGCACTAAGACTTGCAGAAGTAGTAATCCTCCGTAGATCTGGAAGATCTCTACAAAATCGAACTTCTCGCGGGCAGAGCTTCGGCTCAGGAACCGCACTTCTCGGGATCTTCGGGATCTCGGGACTTTCCTCGGGGCTCGGGAACAATACCAGGGCCTTGGGATATTTCTAGCACGCAAAACGATGGAAAACGGGAGAGAGAAGAGAGAAAATTGGCAATTGGGTCGGCTGCCCTCGCATCCTATTTATAGGAGGCTGGAGCCTCGGAGTACGCGGGGCGTACAGGGCTCCGAAGTCGTCATGGCATGCGTCATCTGAAGCCACTTGCTGCGAGTGTCGACACCTTCGGAGTACGCGGGGCGTACCTCGGATCAGGCTGCTGACTCCCCTTCGGATAATGCCGGAATTTCCAATTAAAAATAAATACAAATTATTTAATACGAACTCCGTTTTCGACGTTCTTTATATCCACGGAAAGGTGAGACTACGCTCTACAACTTTCGTTTAGACTTCGTCGGCTAATTTTGACTTTATTTTTATTATTTACTTTTAATTGGCCGCGATAGAAAAACTTCGTTATAAATTCATAACTTCTTCGTTTGACGTCCGTTCTCGCCTAACTTTTTATCGCATTGATACCAACAATGAGATCTTCGATTCTCATTTAGATTGTTTCGGCTAAAAACCACTCGATCTCAAATCGAGTAAACCACGCTGCATACCGCTAAGCCGAAACTTCGATAAATCATAACTTCCTCATACGAAGTCAGATTTGGGCGTTCTATATATATTTGGAAACCTCGTTTCAACTACTACAACATAAATCAAAGATATTAAGTTTATTTTACACTTAAATTTTGACGCTTATTTTTATTCTTAATTAATCAAACCACATAATTAAGCAATTAAGCACAAAACACATAATACTCAAATAATACAATCTTATTATTTCAAAACGGGTTACAAAGGTTAACCTAGACTATTACATTGCTAACAGTGGCAAGCCCAGAAACACAGGCGTTACAATTCTCTCCACCTTAGAATGATTCTGTCCCCAACATGTCACTCTCCGTCTCCCAGGTGAGATTCGGCCCATTCGTGTGTTTCCATCGGACAAGCACTAACCCAACCATTTTGCGTCGCAACTTCTTAGTCTTTCGGTCAACAATTGCCTCTGGTTCTTCAATCAACCTTTTGTTCTCATCAATTCTCAATTCAGAAATTGGAATTATATCGGGAACTTCTCCCGTGAACTTCCTCAAATAACACACATGAAAAGTGTTGTGAATTCCATTCAGTTCTTCGGGTAATTCGAGCTTGTAAGCTTGGTTCCCAACCCTCTGAAGAACTTTAAACGGTCCAATAAACCTTAGACTCAACTTTCCCCTTTTACCAAATCTTATAAGTCCCTTCCACGGTGAGACTTTAAGCAAAACCGAATCTCCAACCTCAAAAGTCATCGGTCTTTGCTTCTTGTCAGCATAGCTCTTTTAACGATCTCGAGTTGCTAACATTCTTTCCCTAATTATTTTCCACTTTTCAGCAGTTTGATGAACCATCTCTGGTCCCATAAACTGCTTTTCCCCAGCCTCAAGCCAACAAGACGGCGTACGACACTTCTGTACATACAAAGCTTGATAAGGTGCCATCTTAATGCTCGAGTGAAAACTATTATTATAGAAAAATTCTACCAGTGGTAAATGTTCATCCCAATTACTTAGGAATTCCAAGGTACATGCTCTCAGCATATCTTCAAGTGTTTGTATCGTTCTTTCACTCTGACCATCAGTCTATGGATGGTAAGCTGTGCTTAAACATAACTTGGTACCCATTTCCTCTTGTAGACTTTTCCAAAACCGTGAGGTGAAACGGCTATCACGATCCGATACAATCATTAACGGAACACCGTGAAGCCTCACAATTTCCTTTCCATAAGAATTCACAAGTTTTTCTATAGACCATTTCTCCTTGGCCGCTATGAAATGCGCACTCTTAGTGAATCGATCAACGACCACCCAAATCATGTCGTGACCATTCTTTGTTCTGGGCAGTTTAGTGACAAAATCCATAGCAATGTCTTCCCACTTAGCTATAGGCACAGGCAATGGTTCTAAACACTCGTAAGGTTTCTGATGTTGTGTCTTGACTCTCGCACAAGTCACACACTCAGCCACATACTTTGCAACATCAAGCATCATCGTCGGCCACCAGTAGTAGGGTTTCAGGTCCCTATACATTTTAGTGCTACTCGGATGAATTGAGTACATGGTTTTGTGAGCTTCTTCCATCAGAAGATCCCTAATTCCTTCTGACTTAGGTACCCAAATATGATCTTGGAATACCTTCAGTCCATGACCGTTAGTACCAAACACCAACGTTTTACCCAAACGTTCCTCCTTTCGGTCATTTTTCTCAAAAGCTTCCTCTTGAGCTTTCTTTATACTTTCCACAATGGTCGAGACAACTTCAAATCTCAACGCTCTTCGCCTATTCCTTTCAAGATTGACTTTCCGACTGAGAGCATCAGCAACAACATTAGCTTTACCGGGGTGGTAAAGTATCTCGTAGTCGTAGTCTTTAAGTAATTCTAGCCAGCGTCGTTGCCTCATATTCAATTCCTTCTGATTAAAGAGATATTGGAGACTCTTATGATCATTAAAAAGTTTGCACTTCGTGCCATAGAGGTAATGCCTCCATATTTTCAGAGCGAAAACTACCGCTGCCAACTCCAAATCATGAGTCGGGTAATTCTTTTCATGCTCTTTCAGCTGTCGAGACGCATATGCTATCACCTTTTCTCTTTGGGTCAAAACACAACCCAATCCAACACCAGACGCATCGCTATAAACAGAGAAGTCTTCAACTCCATCAGGTAGAGAAAGTATCGGTGCCTCACATAGTCTCTTCTTTAACTTCTCGAATGCTTCTTTATGCTTATCACTCCAAGCATAAGTAGCTCCTTTGTGGGTCAAAGCTGTTAATGGAGTAGTGATCGAAGAAAAGCCTTGTGTAAACCTGCGGTAATATCCGGCTAATCCCAAAAAGCTTCGAATCTCCGTGGGACTTTTCGGTTGTTCCCACTTCGTCACAGCTTCGATCTTCGCTGGATCAACCATTATCCCTTCTTGGTTGACCACGTGACCCAAAACGTATTAGTGAAAGAGAGATAGAGTGCACGCCACACCATCACCCCTTGCCCTTGTCCCTAGGATCAGATGTACCTGAAACAAATCCACAAATGGTAAGCTTGAAAGCTTAGTAAGTTCCCCAGAGCACACCCACACACAAACACGTACAACATATCATACTGGCTAATCAGCTATACAGAACACATAAGCCATGCATAACAACACATAAGGAAGCCCTACAAACCCTCCAGGGTCTTACTCTGGGTGCCATGGGAACCCCCACATGGTCTTAGCCCAATTCCTTGGGAACCCCCCGTGTTCATTGACCTAGGATGCCAATGAAACCCTCCAAGGTCTTACAGCTAAATGCCTCGGGAACCCCCCCCCCCCCCCCCCCCGATGTCTTTGACCAAGGATGCCGTAGAAACCCTCCATGGTCTTATACCTACGTGCCTCGGGAACCCCCCGAGGTCTTCCACACACGTTACACAGAAACAACTAGGACATTGCATATCAAATAATCCAAATAGCATATACATAACAATTAATGGGTCGGCCTTGGTGCCTTCAACCCATTGGTATGGTGAGGAGAATCACCTCTGTCTGCTGAATACACAAGTTGCTCTCCTAATAGTATGTAACCTCCCGTGCTGAATAATGATATTAGATAATGTTAGGACGTTAATTAACCAAGGGAAACCCAAACTCCCAACCCTTCTAATAGGCCCAATTATCCATCCCTTGCTAATGGGCCCAAAGTCCAAGTCCAAAATCCTTAAGGGGCCTCATGGCCCAATAAATCCCAATCAGTATATCCATGGCCTATAACAAATGATATGACTCAAAATTCCCAAAATACACCATGCCTAATAATCAAATGACACCCAAATATCTCAAAGGGCCAAAACAGATTCGGCCCATCTACGATGCGTACGCTCGGCGTATCATCCTGGTACACAGCGTATTGGGATTAGGACTACGTGCGGCGTATATTGGGTTACGCCCAATGTACAACTAGTTTAAGCACTTTCTCCATTAAGTGCTTAATACTCGTTTCCTTTACATTCAAAAGCCATATCTAAGTCTATTAAGATGTCCTAAGGCATAAAGCTGGCAACTTTATGCCTTTGCAAGCCTCATATACACCCAACACCTCCATTAAGACCTTTCCAAGGTCTTTAACCCATGAATGAGGCCAAAACTCTCACCAAGACTCCATTTTTATGATACTAAAGGACCAAGGGACCTCAGATCTTTCTTTCTCACCTTCTGGAGTTGCCTAACTCACAAATGGAGGTCCAAAATCAACCAAAAGGGCCACAGTAGAAAACTGTGACATACCCAAAATCTCGGCTAGAAAAGACCAATTTTCATTTATGCTTTTAAAATATTTTCAGAGTAAATCCTTTTGATTTGAAAGAGTTGCAGAATTTGTTCCCAAAAACAAAACATGATAAAACATTGTTTACCGAAGCATTTCATAAAAGAAATGTATTTTCATTATAATCAAAACTCGGGGTGTCATGTTCTGATACAGACCAATAAGCATAAACGAATACATTACTAGTCATTCAACAAATATAAACATATGCAGACTTGTAAACAAAACAACTTGATGGTTCATCCATCTCATGCCCTTGTGCCACTTCCTGTAATACAATTAAAACTGAGTGGGTCAGGCTTGGGAGCCTGGTGAGCATATAGGGTTTTCAACCCACAATAAATAATCATATTTAATTTTCACCAACCAACAATAACCCAATTACCCATTCCCGTTATTCTCACTTTAATGTCCCTAAGACAACTAACATACGGGACCTAGTCTAAGAATATTTCATCGGGGCGACAACACATGCTTCGGGGGTACCTCAGCAATATAAGTCAAATAAGGCGACCATGAGGGGGATGGAGTGCAGCAAATGAACACCCAAGTTCATTAACACCTACAGGTGGCGAACCTGCTAATGTTTCCACAAGACTGTTTAGAAAAGTATGTGGTCGACACCTAAACTCCGCTAGATGACTAAATCAAACAACAACGAGGCCTCTCATCTGTTTATTACACACCAACTATCTACCCATGTTCTACCCAACATATTAGTAGATAAAAATATACATTTGTATACATAGTTTAAAAACCTATATAGCATGCTTTAATCAACACATATTTCACATAACAGATGAGGCACACACACACATAACACATATCTCATAGAGAATAAATCATATCTATGAGTTAGAAGAAAGTGAATATACATTCACACATATAGACAACAATATACCTAATACACTCAAATCATACTTGTATTATTATCGTGTTTATGAAAGGTAGTATACACTCACTTGATCAGAAGATGATCAGACAGCACTACGGCTTGCAGAAGTAGTAATCCTCAGCAGATCTGGAAGATCTCTTCAAAAATCAAACTTCTCGCGGGCAGAGCTTCGGCTCGGAAACCGTACTTCTTGGGATCTTCGGGATCTCGGGACTTGCCTCGGGGCTTGGGAACAATACCGGGGCTTCGGGATATTTTTGGCACGCAAAACGATGTAAAACGGGAGAGAGAAGAGAGAAAATGAACAAAAGACTCGGCTGCCTTCGGATCCTATTTATAGGAGGCTGGAGCCTCGGAGTACGCGGGGCGTACTGCAGTACGCGGCGCGTACTGCTTCCGAAATCGTCATTGCATGCGTCATCCGAGCCACTTGCTGCGAGCGTCGACACCTTCGGAGTACGCGGGGCGTACCTCGGATCAGACTGGTGACTCCTTCGGATAATGGTTCCGAATTTCCAATTAAATTTAATTACAAAATATTTAATAAACTTCGGAAATTCATATCTTCTTCATACGAACTCCGTTTTCGACGTTCTTTATATCCACGGAAAGGTGAGACTACGCTCTACAACTTTCGTTTAGACTTCGTCGGCTAATTTTGAATTTTTTTATTATTTATTTTTAATAGGCCGCGACAGAAAAACTTCGTTATAAATTCATAACTTCTTCGTTTGACGTCCGTTCTCGCCTAACTTTTTATCGCTTCGATACCAACAATGAGATCTTCGATTCTCATTTAGATTGCTTCAGCTAAAAACCGCTCGATCTAAAATCGAGTAAAACAACAGGCTGAATACCGCTAAGCCGAAACTTCGATAAATCATAACTTCCTCATACGAAGTCGGATTTGGGCGTTCTATATATATTCGGAAACCTAGTTTCAACTACTACAACTTAAATCAAAGATATTAAGTTTATTTTACACTTAAATTTGACGCTTATTTTTATTCTTAATTAATCAAACCATATAATTAAGCAATTAAGCACAAAACACATAATACTCAAATAATACAATCTTATTATTTCAAAACGGGTTACAAAGGTTAACCTAGACGATTACATTGCTAAAAGTGGCAAGCTCGGAAACACAGGCGTTACAAAAACCCTAGCTAAATCTAGAGATTTAAGATGAAAGATCCAAGCTTTTTTCCCTCCATAAGCTTTGCAAGATGACTTTGATGCAGGATCTTGAAGCACCAACTCGTTCCAAGCTTGTTTAACCACCTCTTCTTCTTGGAATGAACATTAAAAGGGACACAAAAACACCTTTGAAAGATCAAAGTGGCCTCACAAGTTTCTTTGGAGTGTAAGGACATTCTAAGGTTGTGGAGGCTCTCTAGGGTTAAGTCCAAGGGGCTTAAGGTCGCTTAAATAGGCCTCATGTCCGAAAATTAGGGTTTTGGACCCCGGGCACGTATGCCCAACGTACTGCTAGTACGCCCAACTCCTCCGCGACCAACCATGCATAGTACGCTAAGCGTACACTTAAGTACGCCCAACGTACTCAAAAGACCAATTATGCTAAAATGTAATTTCTTGAGGGTTTCAAGACATACCAGATTTAGGGTGTTACAACTCTCCCGCACTTGAACTAGACTTTGTCCTCGAAGTCCGTAGTTGTAAACAGTTCGGGGTGATGCTCCCGCATCTCTTCCTTCGGCTCCCAAGTCCATTCTGAGCCTTTCCGATGCTGCCATTGTACCTTTACCAACTTCACTTCTTTGTTTCGAAGACCCTTCATCTTCCAATCTAAGATGGCAACCGAATTCTTGACATAATTCAGGCTCCCATCCACATGAATGTCATCCAAGGAAAAAACTGTAGACTCGTCAGCAACACACTTCTGAAGCTGAGACACGTGGAAGGTATTGTGAATCTGACTAAGCTCCTTAGGGAGCTCCAAGCGATATGCAACATTTCCTACCTAGGTCGTGATCCTGAACGGGCCTATGAACCGAGGCCCTAACTTGCCTCTCTTCCGAAACCTGATAAACCCTTTCCAGGGTGACACCTATAGCAGTACAAAATTCCCCACCTGAAACTCGAGATCCGAACGTCTTCGGTTAGTATAACTCTTCTGACAACTTTGCGTGACTCACAACCGGTCACGCACCTAATGAATCAATCCGGTGGTCTTGAGCACTACCTCAGTGCTCCCCATGACCCACTGCCCAACCTCATCCCAACACACTGGGGTCCTGCACCTCCGACCATATAACATCTTGAATGGGGCTCGGTCAATACTAGCATGATAACTATTGTTGTACGAGAACTATGTCAGTGGGAGTATTTATCCCAACTCCCTCCAAAATCCAGTACGCATGCTTGAAGCATGTCCTCCAGCGTTTGGATCATCCTCTCACTCTGACCGTCAGTCTGAGGGTGGTATGCCGTACTGAAATGTAGCGGAGTGCCTAGTTCCTCATGGAACTTCTTCCAAAATATGGAAGTAAACCGGACATCCCTGTCAGAGACTACAGACACGGGCACCCCATGTCTAGCCACCACCTCATGAACATAAATATTTGCCAACTTCTCTGTGGATATACTCTCGGAAATCGGAATAAAGTTGGCACTCTTTGTTAGCCTGTCTATGATCACCCATATAGCGTCTATACCACTCGCCGTCCTAGGCAACTTCGTGATGAATTCCATGGTGATTTCTTCGCACTTCCACATGGGGATGGGTAGTGGCTGAACCTTGCCATGAGGCTGCTGATGCTCGGCCTTGACCTTCCTACAGGTCAAGCACTGGTCCACAAACCAGGCGATCTCCCGCTTCATGCATGACCACCAATAACTCAGCCTCAAGTCCCTATACATTTTCATAGCTCCTGGGTGTATAGAGAACTTGGACTTATGCGCCTCCTCTAATAACCTCTGCCTCACTCCCCCTATCACTAGTACCCATACCCAACCACACTGTGTCAAAAGGCTATGACTATCCTTAACAAACAAAGGATATTGTCCCCGTATTTTCTCTATCTTCCAATTCTCTTTCTTCATCCCTTGACCTAAGCCTCCCTAATCATATCCAACAAAGGCAAAATCACAGTCATCCTCCTACAAATGTCCCTAATTAGGGAACCCACTATGACATCTCCAAAATCTCGGCCAGAAAAGACCGATTTTCATTTATGCTTTTAAATATTTTTAGAGTAAATCCTTTTGATTTGAAAGAGTTGCGGAATTTGTTCCCAAAAACAAAACATGATAAAACAATGTTTACCAAAGCATTTCATAAAAGAAATGTATTTTCATTATAATCAAAACTCGGGGCGTCATGTTCCGATACAGACCAATAAGCATAAACGAATACATTACAAGTCATTCAACAAATATAAACATATGCAGACTTGTAAACAAAACAACTTGATGGTTCATCCATCTCATGCCCTTGCGCCACTTCCTGTAATACAATTAAAACTGAGTGGGTCAGGCTTGGGAGCCTGGTGAGCATATAGGGTTTTCAACCCACAATAAATAATCATATTTAATTTTCACCAACCAACAATAACCCAATTACCCATTCCCGTTATTCTCACTTTAATGTCCCTAAGACAACTAACATAAGGGACCTAGTCTAAGAATATTCCATCAGGGCGACAACACATGCTTCGGGGGTACCTCAGCAAAATAAGTCAAATAAGGCAACCATGAGGGGGATGGAGTGCAGCGAATGAACACCCAAGTTCATTAACACCTACAGGTGGCGAACCTGCTAATGTTTCCACAAGACTATCTAGAAAAGTATGTGGTCGTCATCTAAACTCCGCTAGATGACTAGATCAAATAACAACGAGGCCTCTCATCTGTTTATTACACACCAATTATCTACCCATGTTCTACCCAACATATTTAGTAGATAAAAAATATACATTTGTATACATATTTTAAAAACCTGTATAGCATGCTTTAATCAACACATATTTCACATAACAGATGAGGCACACACACATAACACATATCTCATAGAGAATAAATCATATCTATGAGTTAGAAGAAAGTGAATACACATTCACACATATAAACAACAATATACTCAATACACTCAACCATACTTGTATTATTATCGTGTTTATGAAAGGTAGTATACACTCACCTGATCAGAAGATGATCGGACAACGCTACGACTTGCAGAAGTAGTAATCCTCCGCAGATCTGGAAGATCTCTACAAAAATCGAACTTCTCGCGGGCAGAGCTTCGGCTCGGGAACCGCACTTCTCGGGATCTTCGGGATCTCGGGACTTGCCTCGGGGCTCAGGAACAATACCGGGGCTTTGGGATATTTCTGGCACGCAAAACGGGAGAGAGAAGAGAGAAAATTGGCAATTGGGTCGGCTACCGTCGCATCCTATTTATAGGAGGCTGGAGCCTCAGAGTACGCGGGGCGTACGCCTGTACGCGGGGCATACAGGGCTCCGAAGTCGTCATGGCATGCGTCATCCGAAGCCACTTGCTACGAGTGTCGACACCTTCGGAGTACGCGGGGCGTACCTCGGATCAGGCTGCTGACTCCCCTTCGGATAATGCCGGAATTTCCAATTAAAAATAAATACAAATTATTTAATAAACTTCGGAAATTCATATCTTCTTCATACGAACTCCGTTTTCGACGTTCTTTATATCTACGGAAAGGTGTGACTACGCTCTACAACTTTCGTTTACACTTCGTCAGCTAATTTTGACTTTATTTTTATTATTTGTTTTTAATAGGCCGCGACAGAAAAACTTCGTTATAAATTCATAACTTCTTCGTTTGACGTCCGTTCTCGCCTAACTTTTTATCGCTTCGATACCAACAATGAGATCTTCGATTCTCATTTAGATTGCTTCGGCTAAAAACCGCTCGATCTAAAATCGAGTAAAACAGGCTGAATACCGCTAAGCCGAAACTTTGATAAATATAACTTCCTCATACGAAGTAAGATTTGGGCGTTCTATATATATTTGGAAACCTCGTTTCAACTACTACAACATAAATCAAAGATATTAAGTTTATTTTACACTTAAATTTTGACGCTTATTTTTATTCTTAATTAATCAAACCACATAATTAATCAATTAAGCACAAAGCACATAATACTCAAATAATACAATCTTATTATTTCAAAACGGGTTACAAAGGTTAATCTAGACTATTATATTGCTAAAAGTGGCAAGCCCGGAAACACAGGCGTTACACCCACCGCCTTGTGGCTCAATGCATCGACCACCACGTTGGCCTTCCCTGGGTGGTATAGAATCTCACAATCATAATCCTTTAGCACATCTAGCCACCTCCTTTGCCGCATGTCGAGGTTCTGCTGATCCATCAAATACTTCAGACTCTTGTGATCGGTATAGATAGTGAACCGCATTCCATATAAATAGTGCTTCAAAATATTGAGAGCAAACACCACTACCCCAATTCCAGGTCATGAGTGGGGCAATTCGCCTAATGAGGCTTCAACTGCCTCGAGGCGTAATCTATCACATGCCGCATCTACATCAGTACCGCACCTAACCCTGAGATCGATTGATCGTAGTACACCACCAAATCATCTAACCCCTCAGGTAGTACTAGAATCGGAGCTTCGCATAACCTCCGTCTCAGGGTCACAAAAGCCATCTACTGATCCACACCCCTCCAAAAAGTCACATTTTTATTGGTCAAGCGGGTCAAAGGCAAGGAATTCTTGGAGATATCCTGGATAAATCTCCGATAGTAGCTCGCTAAGCCCAACAAACTACGAATCTCTAATGCATTCCTTGGTACTTCCCACCGCATCATAGCCTCAACCTTGGCTGGATCAACCGAAATACCTTCCTGATTGATGACATGCCCCAAAAACTGTACTTCCCGCAGCCAGAAATCACACTTAGAGAACTTCGCATAAAGTTTCTCCGCCATCAGGGTCTCTAATACCTCCCTTAAATGTTGCTTGTGTTGCTCCCTAATCTTAGAGTAGACTAGGATATCATCGATAAAAACAATCACCGACCGATCCATCATCGGCCTAGACACTCTATTCACAAGGTCCATGAACGATGCTGGGGCATTGGTGAGCCCGAACGGTATCACCACAAACTCATAGTGCCCATATCGAGTCCTGAAAGCCGTCTTTAGTATATCCTCATCCCGAATCCTCATCTGATGATATCCCGACCGATGACCAATTTTGGAAAACCAAGACGCACCCTGAAGCTGATCAAGCAAATCATCGATCCTTGGCAACGGATAATGGTTCTTCACCATTAGTTTGTTTAGTTCCCTATAATCGATGCACATCCTATGGGATCCGTCCTTCTTTTTCACGAAGAGGATTGGTGCTCCCCACGGGGAACTGCTCGGACAAATGAACCCTCAGTCTAGCAGCTCCTGAAGCTGTGTAGATAACTCTTGTATCTCTGGTGGTGCCAACCAGTACGGTGCCTTTGCTATCGGAGCGACACCCGGCACCAAGTCGATATGAAACTCCACCTACCTCTCCGGAGGCACCCCTGGTAACTCTTCATGGAAAACGTCCCAAAAATCCTATACAACTAGCACACTGTCCATATCGGTCATGGTCTCTATCCTCGTATCTGAGTTATAAGCTAGAAATCCAGTGCAACTTTCTGTAAAAACCTCCTAGCTCTCGCTGCCGAACATAGGGTCGGTCCATGTGAGTCCCTCTCCCCATGAATAACCAGTTCTCCCCCACTTAGGGTTCGAACCCTGACCAACTGGCGCTCGCAATCAATCATGGCCCCGTTGGCCCCCATCTAATCCATCTCGACAATTACCTTCAGCCCTCGCAACCGTATCGGGACTAGGTCGACACAAAACCTCTCTCTAATCTCTACCTCGAGTGGGGAATCCAGAGCTCTGGACGCGTCCTAGAATTTCTTGCTAAGCGCAAGAGATACGAACGATCGGGTAGCACCCGAGTCAAACAAAACATGCGCCGACATACCATTCACCAAAAAGGTCCCTATACAAGCATAATATATACATAAGTCATACAAATCATAATGAGTAGAGAATAATAGATACGTACCAGCCACAACGTCTGGTGCTGCCCGAGCCTCCTCGGTGGTCAATTGAAATGCGTGGCTCTTCACCGCCAAAACATCCACCTTGGCAGGGCGGCCATCGGTAATACTCAATGTGGCGGGTGCAGACGCTGCCACCGCTCCTCCCACTCCTTACAACCTCGGACAACCGGCCCACTTGTGGTCGGTCTGGTTGCAATGGAAACAAATCAAGCCTTTCTTGGGGCAGTCCCTGCTCATGTGGCCCGGATGACCACATGTATAACACACCATGCCCTGTCCCCTACATGCTCCTCCATGTCACCTCCCACACTTGGCACACCAGCCCCAGTCCTGCTGGCCCCGACTAGATGAATCCGAGGTCTTTGGCTTTTTAGCCTGACCTACTGCTGTCTGGGCCTGCTCAGGCTTCCGCTTTGTGCGGAAGTCCAACTCTATATCCCGCTCATGGGCCTTTCCACCATCTCATTCAGGGTTTTGCACCCCGTAAAGCTCACAAACTCCTGTAACGCTCATAAGGCTCGTTCCCGAAACTTAGCGGTGATCTCCGCCACAGTTTCGGTGGTCTGCTGCAAGACATGAAACTCCCTCACTAGTCGTTGCACCTCAATAGGTGGTGCAAACTCTGAATCAAATCACCAAACAAACTCTGCCCGTGTCATCTCAGCCGCCCCGGCTGGCCCCACCTGGCTAGTAACCTTACCTCACCAATCTCGGGCCCAATCCCTCAACATACACGAAGCAACCCCAACCTTTTCCGCGTCCGGGTAGGAACTTTGTAACACCCCATTTATTTAAATAAGTTAATAAATGTAAGTCCCGGGATGATTTGTGAATAATATTAGAAGTCGAGGGTTAAAAGTGTATGTTCGGGACTTAAATTGAAAATATTGAAGGCTTAAGGGCTTATTAGTAATTTAAGGATCTATTATGAAAGAGATTTTTGTAGAGTATGGGTTGATTGGTAAATTTAAGACTTTAATTGTAAAGAATTTTAGAAGATAGGGTTAAAAAGGTAAGTATGTGTTTTATTTTGAAAAAGATATCATGGGGAGGGACTAGAATGGTTTAATGGGCAAAGATGGAGCATGGACACGGGACAACTCCCGTCACCCTCCCTTGATCCATGTATATATGCATCTTAAATCACTCAAAACCCTAACCCTAAGGGATATGCCTCCAGCCGCCACCCCTCCTACTCTCTCATCTCCGGTCATAAGAGGTCGCCGCCATGCCATGGAACTGCCACCATCGAGACGAGCTGCCGGCAACAACGTGAGTCACCGAGAGTCTATCGAAGACCGGGAAGAAACCTTCAGTTGCTGTGGTCGCTACTGTCGTGTCATACGAACATCGCCGGAGGCGCTGGCTGCCGGAGGAGCTGGCTGCCGTTATTCTGTCGCTGTGTAAGTATTAGGCTACCGAGAAACCTTCAGTCGATTCTTCTCTTTTTCCCTCTCGTTCCTTTTGTTGGGTTGATGTCGTGTATGGCGGAGGGCAAGGCCCTGGTTAGTTCCGGACTCCGGTCCAATGCAGTTTCCGGACTTCGGTCCGATGCAGAGGGCAAGGCCCTGGTTAGTTTCCGGACTTCAGTCCGATGCAGTGGGCAAGGCCCAGTAGATGCTTTATATGTTATTGTATGGTATGTGGTAGTTTGGGGGAGCTCACTAAGCTTCGTGCTTACGGTTTTCAGTTTTGGTTTCAGGTACTCAGCTTTTAAAAAGAGGAGCTCGGGAAGATTGCAGTGCACACACCATTTGTTCAGCCTGGGATGTTTATACTCTGATATATTTGACAATTGTTAAGATATTTTGAGATACATTCTTTATGATTCTTATATGACGATTGATGAACATGGTTTTATTACTATTTTAAAACGAAATTTTCAGACTGTATTTTTGGGATGTTTCAAACTCGTGCACTGGGCATTCTCGATATCCGCCACCCAGTGTCGGCTGACAATGGGGTCCCTGACCGTGAAAAACTTTGGCGCCCCACACACTTTGAACTCCTGGAATGAGGGAGTTCGGGCCCCATATGAACCGTCGCCATCTCATCCATGAATGATCTGAGTCTCTCCTCCATGATCTCCATAATGCCCTCCTTGACCATCCCAAAAATGAATGGGCTCACGTCAAGGATGACCTTGGTAACCTCGGCTGCAATGAGCTCGCGTAGCCTCTCATCAATGATATCAGTAGTGTCTCCTGATCCCGCCCCAGATCCAGACCCCGATAATGATCCTGCTGCTCCAAATCGTGTCATCACCATGTTGGACTGAAATATCATAAATCACAATGATCAGGATTTCCATATAAGGGGTCTTCCCATAGTGGTCGTCCTTGAAGTCGTCAGATCTAACAGTGCTTCGGGTACAGGACCTGTGCTTCCAGTAGTACGGGCCCAATACTACCTTGCACATCTACATGTACCTTTCCCTACTGCTCTACCTGATAACTCCAATTCGTCCCACAATTACAACATACATCAACTCAAGTTGTCCTAACATTTACTCTACTCATATCAATCAAACCCATCATAACAGGTTGCCTTTATGCATGCAAATTGTACACAGAAAAAGGATCAAATAGACTTTCGAATAAATGATTCTACCCTAGGACCACAACCAAACAAGGAACAGGAAATAAGGCCAAATCAACCATTCTGAGGCTATAAGCTCCTAACTGTGTACAATTTTAAAAGCATACACATAACAAGTTCCATATAATCAACAAGGCTCAAATATCGGTATAACATGGCTAACATATTGGGGAACTACTTACTTGGCTCGGTTGATCATGTGCGTTGCACTCTCATCTTCTTATTTTTTTTAAAACCCCTTTTTATGTTATTTTTGAAAACAATTTTACCATTTCCTTAGTTTGAGTCTGGACACACTCGAGAGTGTGCCCGAATCCCTCAAACCAAGGCTCCGATACCAACTTGTAACGACCCAAATTTTACAAAGAAAATTTTCATTTTTAATTAATAAACACACTTGAATAAACCATGAAATTCCAACATAATTGTTTTCAAATCCACATTCATTACAACTTTGTTTAAATCATCAGAGTGTCAAAAAACGTATTAGTGAAAGAGAGATAGAGTGCACGCCATGCAATCACCCTTTGCCCTTGTCCTTGGGATCAAATGTACCTGAAATATATCCACAAATGGTAAGCTTGAAAGCTTAGTGAGTTCCCCATAGCACACCCACACACAAACACATACAACATATCATACCAGCTAATTAATAATACAGAACACATAAGCCACGCATAACAACACATAAGGAAGCCATGCAAACCCTCCAGGGTCTTACTCCGGGTGCCATGGGAATCCCCACATGGTCTTAGCCTAATGCCTCGGGAACCCCCGGGGTCTTTGACCTAGGATGCCAAGGAAACCCTCCAAGCTATTACACCTAAGTTCCTCGGGAACCCCCCAAGGTCTTTGACCTAGGTTGCCGTAGAAACCCTCCACGGTCTTATACCTACGTGCCTCGGGAACCCCCGAGGTCTTCCATACACGATACATAGAAACAACTAGCACATCACATATCAAATAATCCAAATAGCATATACATAACAATTAATGGGCCGGCCTTGGTGCCTTCGACCCATTGGTATGGTGAGGAGACTCACCTTTGTCTGCTGAATACACAAGTTGCTCTCCTAACAGTCCGTAACCTTTCGTGACAAACAATGATATTATATAATGTTAGGACTTTAATTAACCAAGGGAAACGCAAACTCCCAACCCTTCCAATAGGCCTAATTATCTATACCTTGCTAATGGGCCCAAAGTCCGAGTCCAAAATCCTTAATGGGCCTCATGGTCCAATAAAGCCCAATCAGTATATCCATGGCCCTTAGTAGATGATATGACTCATAATTCCCATAATATACCATGCCCAATAATCAAATGAGGCCCAAATAGCTCAAAGGCCCAAAACAGATTCGACCCATCTATGATGCGTATGCTCGACGTACCATACTGGTACACGCAGCGTACTGGGATTAGGATTACGCACGGCGTACACTGGGTTACGCCCAACGTACAACTAGTTTAAGCACTTTCTCCATTAAGTGTTTAATACTCGTTTCCTTTATGTCCAAAATCCAGATCTAAGTCTATTAAGATGTCCTAAGGCATAACGTTGACAACTTCATGCCTTTGCATGCCTCATATACACCCAACACCTCCATTATGACCTTTCCAAGGTATTTAACCCATGCATGAGGCCAAAACTCCCATCAAGACTCCATTTTTATGATACTAAAGGACCAAGGGACCTCAGATTTGTCATTCCCGCCTTCTGGAGTTGCTTAACTCACAAATGGAGGTCTAAAATCAACCAAAAGGGACAAGGTAGAAAACCCTAGCTAAATCTAGAGATTTAAGATGAAAGATCCAAACTTTTTACCTCCAAAAGCTTTGCAAGATGACTATGATTTAGGATCTTGAAGCACCAACTCGTTCCAAGCTTGTTTTACCACCTCTTCTTCTTGGAATGAACACTAAAAGGGCCACAAATGCACTTTTTAAAGCTCAAAATGGTCTCACAAGTTTCTCTGAGTGTGAGGATGTTCTAAGGCTGTGGAGGCTCTCTACGGTTAAGTCCAACGAGCTTAAGGTCGCTTAAATAGGCCTCATGTCCGAAAATTAGGGTTTTGGACCCCTGGCACGTACGCCCAGCGTATGTCCAGCTCCTCCACGACCAACGATGCATAGTACGCTAAGCGTAAACTTAAGTACGACCATTGTACTCAAAGGACCAATTATGCTAAAATATAATTTCTTGAGGGTTTCAAGACATACCAGATTTAGGGTGTTACAAATTCAAGGGATTCACACTCACCACTAGTTGAGTTATCCATATAACAACAGTTAATGCACTAGCGTAAAAGCCACTCCATTCAAGGAAATATATGGACGTAGATGTCGTCCCTTGATATGCTAGGCAGAAGTTGGGAGTACTCAACTGGCTAGAAAGCAAGCTAGAGATATTGTATGCATTTGTACTGATATCATTCATGAAATAAAGAAAAAGATTGTTCAGGTAAAGGAACAATTAAAGGCTACACATAATCGTTAGAAAAGCTACAACGACACGAGACGCAAACCCATAGAATTCAAAGTAAGAAACAGTGTACTGCTAAAGGTCGCAGTATAGAAAGTTGTCATTAGATAAGGAAAACAAGGTAAACAAAACCCTCGTTGCATCGAGCCTCTTGAAATCCTAGCAAGGATTGGTCCGATGGCTTACAAACTCAATTTACCTCAAGAACTCAATATTGTTTACAATACCTTCCACATGCTTAATCTTAAGAAGTGTCTCTCCAAGGAGAACCATATCTTCCCTCTCAATGAGATCTAGGTCAACACTAAACTTCATTTCGTGAAGGAATCGGTGAAGATCATGGATCGGGAAATCAAAAGCCTCAACCAAAGTCAAATAACTATGGTAAATGCCCGATAGAAATCTTCTAGAGAGCCGGAGTTTACATGGAAACGTGAGGATCAATAGAAAAGTATCCGCAATTTTTCAGCGGTGCTCCCTCCACTAATAGAGTGAAATACTAGTAGAACAAAATGATAGTGAAACAAAATAATCTAGAACTAAATAATTTTGGAACGAAATTCCCTTAACGGGGAGGTAATATGACATCCCGGAATTTAGGTCAAAGACCGTGAACGGTCAAATTCATACTAAGTTTCTTTGTAAATTGAATCATTGAGTTTTAGTACATCTAATTTAAAATAAATGAGTTATTTCGACTATTATAAGATACCGGACTGTATCTTACTTCTCATTGTGTAATCTGAAAAACGAATCAAACAGCTCAAACTGCAACCATAAGAATACGTCTGAAAAACTAAAATTTTGCATTAACCATTTGTGAGCAAAGCAAGCATTCTATTCTCGTAGTACGTGTTTCTCTGATTCCAAAAATATAAAGAACGTCCAAAACGGAGTTCGTATGTAAAAGATACGACCGTTTTAAGAATCCAAAACCAGTATAATACCGATTTTCTTAAAACCTCTAAAAGTGTTTCTATTGCACACCTCAAATGACATTTCCGAAAGCATTTTTGGACTCAAACTATAGCCTAATATTTAATTTCATATTTGAAATACTTTTAGTAAAAGTATTTATAAAAATTGAAAAATCAGACGTTTTCAGATTTATTAATCGTGAAACATTACTATTGATTTTCGCCATGATTTTTATTATTGGTAATGTAGTCTGGAAAAAAAATTCAATGCCGTTTTATGTGAGTTTTTTAGCCTCCATCCTTTTCAGAGTTTATATTTTGGTGAGAGTACATGTTGTATGTTAACTGTTTTGAGATTGATAAATAAATTTCCTGCACAAATTGGAATAACTCCATACTAAGTATACTTATATATGAAACACATACTGATATTATGTAGTGGAAATTTGGTAAGTGCTAAACCTAGTAAACTGACGAAAACAATTGTTGACAAAACTAGTAAGACGAAAACAATTGTTGGCAAAACTAGTAAACCATATTATTAATTATGCAGGACACGAGTATATAATTATAAGAAATAGATTAATAAAAGTTGAGGGTACTTTAACCTTTAAGAAGATTATTATATAAAGTCAAATAAATTTGATGTTGTGTGAATATATTTACTTGTATGATGACCGTATAAAATATAAACAGAAAAATTTATTTGTAAATCAATAATGGAAACTTTATATTGGAAGAAAGTACGTTGCTATAATGGACGATAGAAAACTCAAATTGGATGAAAATAAATATAAAAAAAATTACTATCATTATAAAAAATAAAGGCATATTACATAATATTATGTGAAAAGGAAATTGTGAACAATTTTCTAAATTTATACAAATTATCGTACAACCCTTGTTTTATACAAAGATACGCACATAACAAATCATTTTATACAAAGATACACACAAAACAATCTAGTTAGAAGCTATTTCTCATTGTGAGATGTCAAGTGTTGCTTTTTCCTAGTTCCTGCACATCAAAATTGAACAGGATATTGGAAGTCTTATTTAACCCGTTAGAACACTCATACAGCACACTACAAACACCCCCATCCCCTGTCTTTGTCGCAATTCAGAAATCAAACCCCCCTGAATACCATTGCTGCTAATCTTTCTTCTTCCTTCCCATCAAATTCAAAACAGAAAACCAATGAATCCTTAATTCCATTCCCTATCAAACATCAACAGCCAAACATCCATTTTCCTATCCTTTACTGCCAAAGAATAATAATAATAATAATAACAACAATAGACAAATAAAGCAAGAAGGATTACCGGAGCAGCCCCTGTCTGGCCCCCTCGCACCCTCCCCTGTCTCCCTTGGCAACCGCTGTTGCTGTTCTTGACCCAAACAGGTGACAACTAAAAGGGAGAAACGGAGACGAAGAACTCATCAGAGGAAACTGCATACCCCAAATGTCGACTGCCACTGCTTCAGCGTTTCTTTCCTTCCGATTGCTGCCACCGGCGACGAGCAGGGATCCCATAGACGGGTCTCCGGAGATAGGAGGATCCCTTCCTCGCAAACCGCTTGAACACCGAAGCTGCCCACTGTGGCTATGTCCGTTCTTCTTCGATCGCATTTTTTTCTCGATCTGTGGCTACCAACGACGAAACAAATGGACCAAGGAGGGTCGTAGTAGGTCGACACCCTCCTCTCCACGCGATTTGTCGGCCACCGCCGCACCATCGAATCCATGGTGTCACCGATCGATCGTCCTCCTTCGCACCTTGCAGCCGACCGCGAAGAGCACATCCTCGCTACTTCTACTATTTATTCTTCGGCCTAGTCGGACCTCGGAGTCGGAGACCATCTCGGCTTTGCAAATCGACCGATGAGCCTTCGCTTTTCCCTCTCTTTCGTTCGTCTGCTTGCGCAGACGTTCTTCCCTGCCCGTTCAACAAATGACGAAGCAAACAAGTCCTTACCGTTTCTATCGGTTCCTATTTTGACCAGTCAAAGATCAAAAGACTCAAACCTTGATTTAAAATAAACAAAATCACCCCTCCCATGATTTAGTTAATCAAAATCAGACCCAATACAAAAAAGTGATTTAATTTATCCACAAACAACCCCTCATTTGGTAATTTTTTTTTACCAAAACAGTCATTTTTGTTAAATTAAATTACCAAACAACCCTTATATTTTAGCGAAATTACAAAACAGCCCCTATAGTGAAAATTGCTATAAAACGGTCCCGAAGGTGCTTCAAAGCTCAAGAATTGTGAATTTGTGGCTTTTCACGACGAGTTCTTCAAAAATATACAAATTCAAATGATTGGAACTCACGCTTCTAGGGTGAGTGCTTACGGCCCCCTTTTAATATTTTAATTATTTTAGGGGGGATACATGTGCATATATATTTTTAGTGTAAATCACATGAATTGTCCATATGGTTTGGGGTAATTTGCATGCGTGATCCTAATTTATTGTTTAAACTCGGAAGGTCCTTACTGTTTGTTTTCGTTACACGCTTGGTCCTTACTGTTTGTTTTTGTTACATGCTTGGTCCTTACTATTTGTTTTTGTTACGCGATTGGTCCCTGTCTTACCTAAAAAAATTATTATTTAAATAAAAAAATGGTGGGGTAGGTTAGGTAAGGTGAGAGTGGTAGGTTTCGGGTGTGTTTATTTAAATAAATTAAAAAATTAAGGGAAAATAGTTTTTTAGGTAAAACAGGGACCAAGCACGTATCAAAAACAAACAGTAAGGACCTCCCAAGTTAAAAAAATAAGTTAGAGACCACACGTGCAAATTACACTAAACCATAGGGACCATTCATGTAATTTACTCTATTATTTTGTTTATTAAAATATATTATCTTTTATGCGAAAATACAATAAATCTAGTTTATAAAATATTATTATTTAACAATTTACCATATTGTTATGAATAAACTAGTATAAATTTTTTTGTATACGTATTATGGTTATTTTAATGTGGAATAACCAGTTCACATAGCAAATACTACATGATACAAAATTATATGATTTTTATGTGACATTGCATATTATAACAAGCATATTATGAAACCCTGTAGTATTTCAAGGATTCAAGTTATTACTATGCATGTTTATTTATATGTTTAAGTACACAATGTTGATACATGTACATATGTTCATTAATTTGAAACATTCATTTTTATAAAAGCAAGCACACCACACTTTTGCATACATGTCAAACATACTCGGCTTTGATAAAACTTATACAACGATATTCATTATACACTTCCGCAACTGCGAAATGTGGAAAGTGCTATGAATCTGATGGAGATCCTCCAGAAAATTCAGTCGATATGCCACCTTGCCAACCCTGGAAATAACCCGGAAAGGTTCAATGTGTAAGGGACCCAACTTCCCCCTATTTCTGAAGCGAATCACACCCTTTCAGGGTGAGACCTTCAATATTACCATGTCCCCAACCTGAAACTCCAACTCAGATCGGCGCCGATCGGCGTAACTCTTCTGCCGACTCTGAGTAGTCTGTAGCCGTTGTCTGATCTGCCGAATATTATCGGTAGTATGTAGAACTACCTCGTTCCGTCCCATCACCCCGTGACCAACCTCACCCCAACAGATTGGGGTGCTACATCTCCGTCCATAGAACAACTCATATGGTGGAGCACTAATACTGGAATGAAAGTTGTTGTAGGAGAACTCTGCAAGGGGTAAGTAGGAGTCCCGGATCCCACCGAAGTTAATAACACAGGTTCTCAACATATCCTCGAGAGTCTGTATAGTCCGCTCGCTCTAGCCGTTTGTCAGTAGATGATAGGTTGTACTGAAATGCAGCCGCATGCCTAATTCCTCATGAAACTTCTGCCAGAAACAGGAGGTGAATTGAATATCACGGTCTGAGACAATAGAGACCGGTACCCTGTGGCGAGCAACGATCTCGTAGATATACATATCGACCAGCTTCTCGGAAAATGAGCTCTCTCGAATGGGGAGAAAATGGACACTCTTGTTCAATCGATCCACGATGACCTAAATAGCGTCGAAGCCCCTAGCCGTCCTCGGTAGCTTGGTGATGAAATCCATCGTGATCTGCTCCTATTTGCACATAGGAAACTCCAGAGGCCGCAGTTGGCCATGCGGGCTCTAATGCTCGGCCTTGACCATCCAGCAGGTCAAGCACCTCTTAACGTACCATGCGATCTCCCTCTTCATGCATGGCCACCAATAACTTAGTTGCAGATCTCGGTAGATTTTGGTGGCCCCCGGGTGAATAGAGAAGCAACACTTATGAGCCTCCTCCAGCACAATCTGTCTGACCCCAGCAGACATCGGAACCCAGACCCGACCACAAGGGGTCAACAATCCACGACTATCCTGCACAAATCAGGCGTTCTTGCCCCTGATCCTCTCCAACTTCCAGTTCTCCTGTTGCATACCCTTTGCCTGAGCTTCCCTGATCAAGCTCACGAGTGGAGATTCCACATATATCCTCATACATGTCGCTGGTACAAAAGATCCAACCGACTTGCGGCTCAGGGTGTCCGCAACCACATTCTCTTTACTCGGATGGTAAAGGTGTTGGGTTTTGAGCATTCTAACACTCCTATGGTGTACATGCAACCCCAGAAACCTTGGATCTGTGTTTTCTCTAATACACATGCAATTTTTTTTCCAAGGTTTACTTCCTAACTAGCATGGCATGGGGAACATGTAATGTAAAACTAGTAGAAGTACATACCTTTGTTGTTGGTTGAATTCCTTGATGACTTTGTGAGCCTAGCACCCCAAATGTTGTGCCTCAAATGCTTCATACAACACCACAAGACTTGGAATAAGTTGAGACAATACACTTGCACTCCAAAATCGGTTATTCCCTCTTAGAACTCACTAGTAGTCCGATTTTGCTAGCTATAGGGCTCCTTTTATAGTGTTGTCACAATTAGGGTTTACACATGAATGCCCTTAATTGTCATGACTCTTCATTTCTAATGATCCATGGGTTTGTAACTCCCATGAACTATCCCTGGAGCTCAAAATGGTTATAACCCAACTCCATAAACCATGGGTCATAAATCCACCATAAAAGATTAGATGATTTTCATAATCAACCCTATATATTTAATTAGTCTCATTTTGATCACCAAATTAATTCTAAATTAATACTTGATCAACACTAATTAAATAATACTATTATTAATATATTAGAACTTATAATATATTAATAATCACAAGTGTCCTTTCTCTCATTTAGTCTATCCAAGTATCGCAATGCCATGCAACCCAAATGGACCATGACAGGTCAGGTCAAGTACATACCAAATAAAGTTATGGACTTAGACATTATATCCAACAGTCTCCTACTTGGATAAGTCTAATAACTATATTTGCAGATATGACTTCAGGATTCGACTAGCAATCATAGCTCTTTCAAAGTCTCTCGGAACTAAGATGATAATGATACGCCATTTAAGATAAGTGATCATATAATCCTCTGCTCTCAAGATATCAGCCGGACAAACACATGGAAAATGGTCTTACTATTGTCCAACATTTGTTTCTCGATCTCTGATTTGTTTCGACATAGAACTAAATTGAACACATCAATTAGTCAACAACTCATATCTCTAGGTTTCAAGACTTATATGATGTTACCGTCTCACGATCACTCGAGATAAATTCCATGAAGTGATGCTAGTGAGCGTGGGTTGAATCCAATACTCAGGACTTATGAGCACTCATGAATGTTGTAGCAACCATTGCTATGTCTAATGCACCTAAGACAAATCTTACAAGCCAAATTCATGACAGTCTTGATTCATATCTATTTCCTACATATGACCGACTGTGGAGAGTTTGAATAAAATAATTATTCTGGAAGTCAAAACATGCAAAATTGAAAGCATAATAAATGATTAACATAAGATAGTAACACTTTACTCATAAATAAATAACAACTTTTATTTAATCATCAAAATGTCAATTACATTTTACAAGTTTCAAAAATCTAATTATTGAAACTAATATCATCCTTCAGCCCGATGCGCCTTGCATGCCGTAAATTCTTAACCCTACTCAGTCCCTTCGTGAGGGGATCTGCTGGGTTCTCATCCGATGATACCCTCTTTTCCATGAGGAGTCCTTCTTATATTCAATGTCTGATAAAATGGTATTTTTTTGTCAATGTGCCTAGATCTCCTGTGATCTCTTGGTTCCTTAGCCAAAGCAACCGCACTTTCGTTGTCACATAAAATTTTCATTGGCTCCTTTATAGCTGGTACAACTCCAAGTTCTTCGATGAAATTATTTAGCCATATTGCCTCCTTTGCTTCTTCACTCGCTGTTATGTACTCTGATTCACAAGTAGAATCAGCTACTATCTCTCGCTTGGAACTTTTCCAAGTAATTGCTCCTCCATTTAGGATAAAGACCCAGCCTGACTGAGATTGGAAATTATCCCTATCAGTCTGAAAGCTAGCATCACTATATCCTTCCACTCTCAAGTCATCACTGCCACCAAGGGTAAGGACCCAGTCCTTAGTCCTCCGCAGATACTTGAGAATATTCTTTAACGCAGTCTAGTGAGCCTTGCTAGGCTTCCTTTGATATATACTGACCATGCTCAAAGCAAAGGCCACATCAGGGTGATTACAAGTCATAGCATACATGATAGAGCCTACAGCGGAAGCATATGCTATATGACTCATCTTTACTATTTCAGCCTCTATACTCGGACTTTGAGTCTTACTCAGCTTAGCATTACTCTAGATAAGTAATTCCCCTTTCTTGGATTCTTGCATGCTGAACCTCTTCAACACCTTATCCAAGTAGGTAATTTGACTAAGTCTAATTAGTCTCTTACTCCTGTCTCTCAATATCCTTATCCCTAGGATATACGCAGCTTCTCCAAGATCCTTCATAGCGAAACACTTCCTAAGCCAGGACTTAACCTCCTTCAAGGTTGGGATGTCATTTCCTATGAGTAGTATGTCATCCACATACAACACCAGAAAGTTGACTATGCTCCCACTAGCCCTAACATATACACAGGACTCATCTTCGCTCCTCGAAAAGCCAAACTCATTGACTTTCCTCATCGAAGCAAAGATTCCATCTACGAGATGCTTGTTGCAATCCATAAATGGATTTCTCAAGCTTACACAGCCTATTAGGGTACTTTGCATCGACAAAACCCTCTGGCTGAGCCATGTAAACATCCTCAGCCAACTTTCCATTAAGGAAAGCGGTTTTAACATCTATTTGCCATATTTCATAATCATGAAATGCAGCTATGGCCAGCAAAACTCTAATAGACTTAATCTTTGCTAGTGGTGAAAAGGTCTCATCATAGTCAACTCCCAGAGTTTGAGTAAATCCCTTTGCCACTAGTCTTGCTTTGTAGCTGTGTACCTTCCCATCCATGTCGGTCTTCTTTTTGAAGATCCATTTGCACCCAACTGTCTTACGACCTGGTACATTGTCAACCAAGTTCCACACTTGATTGTCATACATGGACTGAATCTCGTTATCCATAGCCTCCTTCCATTTAGCAGACTTAGGGCCTACCATGGCTTCCCGGTAATTATTAGGTTCATCCAAATCTATTAGTGTGCTATCACTAATAAATGTACCACCTTCAGTGGTGATGTGATAACCATAATAAAATTCAGGTGTGTTCCTAACTCTAGTGGAATGTACCGGAGGTACGGACTCATCTATTGGCTCAACAGGAGTTTCCTCCTCAGGTTGGTAAATAGTGTTTGAGGTTTCTTCACCACTTGACTCTTGAAGCTCTTCAAGGTCAATTTGCCTCCCACTGTCCCTTAGCTTATAAATTCTCTCTCACAAAAGACTCCTCTTCTTGCTACAAAGATCACATTATCACTGGGTCTGTAGAGGAGGTAACCAAAGGATCTTTGTGGATAGCCGATGAAAATACACCTCTCACTTCGAGGTTCAAGCTTGTCATGTGGATCGCGCCTCACAAAAGCTTCGTAACCCCAAATCTTGATGTGGTCTAGATTGGGAACTTTCCCAGTCCACATCTCGTGACCTTTTTCGTAGGGACTAGATTGAGGACTTGGGCGGTAGTCTCTAAGGCATACCCCTAGAAAGAGATTGGTAACAAAGCTCGACTCATCATGGAACGAACCATATCCAACAAGGTTCGATTATGCCTCTCAGCCACACCATTCAACTGTGGTGTCCTGGGAGGTGTCAATTGTGAGATGATCCCACATTCCTTGAGATAGTCGAGGAACTCTATACTAAGATAGTCACCACCACGATCGGATCGAAGCATCTTAATGTTTCTGCCCATTTGATTCTCGACTTCCTATTTAAACTCTTTAAACTTTTCAAAGGTTTCTAACTTATGCTTGATTAAGTAGATATATCCATATCTGCTGTAATCATCAATGAAAGTTACATAGTACCAATTAGCATCCCTTGTGGCTGATTTGAATGGTCCACAAACATCTGTGTGTATGAGGTCCAACAAACCCTCACCCCTCTCACAAGAACCAGTGAAGGGTGACTTTGTCATTTTTCCAAGTAAACAAGACTCGCAACTATCATCCGACTTTAGGTCAAATGATTCCAAAACTCCAGCCTTCTAGAGTTGGCCTATGCGCTTCTTGTTAACATGTCCAAGAAGACAACGCCACAAGGATGCTTTATCTAAGCTCATCGAAGAATCAATATGATATACATTATTTCCTTAGTTGTCTACAATCGACACAGTTTCATATACACCATTACAAGGTAATGCTTTAAAATGAAACACATCATTATAAAAAGCATCAATAGCACCAATTTTATTATCAAATGAAAAGGTGAAACCTTGTTTGTACAAACTATGAAGGGAAATAATATTTCTCGCCATTTTAGGCGAGTAACAACATTTATTCAAATCTAACATTAACCCATTATTAAGCAATAAATAATAAACTCCTATCTTGGTGACAGGTGATGCTTTCCTGTTGCCCATGACTAAGTTTATCTTCCCATGCTCCACTTGCTCACTTCTTCTTAGGCCTTGAAAATCAGTACAAATGTGAATACCACAACCTGTATCAAGCACCCAAGAATTAGCATTAGATGAGTTATTAGACAATATTGTATAAATACCTGCATGGGTGGGTTTAACTTTCCCATCCTTTACATCTTGCAGGTACTTGGGGCAGCTTCACTTCCAGTGCCCCTTTTCATGGCAATAGAAGCATTGTGCTTCCTTTGGGTTTGAAGAAGGAGGAATGAGACCTTTCTTGGTCCCACTTGAAGAGGAGCCATCAAGGGACTTTCCCTTGGTACCCTTCGAAGGGGTCTTCCTCTTCTTCCCCTTTCCCTACCCAATTGCCAGAATAGGGGCTGCTGTAGGAGTAAGAGTAGAAGTAACAACCGATTTGCCTTTAAGGACACTTTCAGTGGTCCTTAAAAGTCCTTTAAGTTTGCTAAGTGTGACTTCCTCCTTGTTCATATGATAAGTCATACGAAATTGATCATAACTTGGAGGTAAGGAATGGAGAATGATACCAATCGCCAAGTCCTCAGGGAAGTCTACATTCAGCTTCAACAACCGGTCCACGAACCCTTTCATTTTCTGCAAGTGACCGGTGATGGGTTCTCCATCCTTTATACTGTCCGTTATCATGGAGGAGATGATTTCATACCTCTCTTGACACGCGCTCTGATGGTATTTATCCATTAGATCCAGGTGCATCTCATAGGGGTAGAAATCTTCATAGGATTTCTGGAGTTTGGGAGTCATGGTAGCCAACATATGCAGGACACTTTGGTAGCATCCCTCTCATGTGCAGTGTACACCACAACCTCCTCAGGAGTAGTTGTAGACTCATTGATGACCCTAAGCTCCTTATCAAGGACATATTCCTTGTTCTCATAGAGGGAAATCATCCTGATGTTTCTAATCCATTCATTGAAGTTAGACCCATCAAAAGTGACTTTCCCACATAAGTTCATGGGGGAAAAAGGAGCCTGTAGGGTTTGAGCTAGTAGTAGTGTTGGAAGACATCTGAAGGAAAGAAGGACAAGTTTAATTAAATGAAGAATCCTTAATAAGTCACCCAAATGAAATATTAAGGCTAGGACCCCACAAACTATTTCATAACTTGAAAGAGGGATGACGTAATCCAAGCTATGAAATATTTCAAGGTAGGTAAATGACGATTTACCAATTTCCACCATTATAAACGAAATAAATTATTAAGTTTCAATTGGATTTGAAACTCCTAGATCTTTTGAGATACATTGAACTTTCAATGGCATGTTTGAATCTCGATTGTGCCCTCTCAAGTCTGTGACTGGGATGCAGAGGATCACAAACAAGGTGTGAATAACCATGCAAATTGACTTGGTACCCTTAATTTTAACACATAATCGATGTGCCGGTTAACCACACATGCTCCACCGATCTATGATAAAACTTAAGTCACCATTTTCCACTCTTACTAGTCCTTGTTAGTGTTTCGGTTAACCACACAAGCTCCACTAACGACTTGGCAAGGTGTAAAGTGTAATTTCATGGGTTAGCACCTATTTCACATTTTCCTAAAGTAACTAAGATTGGGAATTAATAAAGGTTTATTTACTTTATAATTTCAATATACTTTTAATGAGGATTAAGGTCCTATCCTACCCGTTCGGCTAACGACCCTCCAGCAGTCAAGGAAGCGGTGGGTGAGAGTGGACACCCATTAAGCTGCAATTTTATAAGCAACAACCTTATACCCCCCTTATAGACCGGTTTAGTGAATGAGGCCTACTTGCGGTAAGACTGACTTATTCTTATACATATATATAATGATTAAACTTTTAGTATTATAGAAGTATAAGGGTTGAATTTTAAACTTTTAAAATTCCAAGGATATATTTGAAATTAAAGTATTAATGTGTGAGACTTTACAAATTCCAAAACTTGAGGGCAAGTTTTAAAACTATTTCAAGACTCTTCAATTTGTAACTTATGAGTTTAATGGTTCATAAAAATGAAGACTCTTCATTTTATGTAACCTCTTATTCTTTAATGACACTTTTAAAGAAGTGACTTTTGGTTATCCATAACTTGAGGACAAGTTATGGATTCCATCATTAGCCATTAAGATCAAGAATTACACTACAAGCAAATAACACATAATTCCTATGATCTTCTAAAACTCATAAGAACATGAACATTCATATCAAAATTACAAGAATCATATTAACACATATAAAACATGGAATTTTGATATAAGCCATTGTAAATGGATTAGCATAAACATTACACCATCTAAAATAAGTTTTAAGATACCAAAACAGTTTAGGGTAATGTTTCTAGTCCATTTCCAGCAACAAAAGTCGAAAAACTGCATTCTAGGGCTCCTACTCGTCAAGTGCAAAAGACCTACTAGACCAGTAGGATGAGTTTGGTCATGGAATCGTCGAGTCCCCCCATGGACTCGGCGAGTTCATGTGTCAGAATGCAATTTTTTGAGCTTTTTCAACAAGTTTGCATCAAGTATCAAGAAAACAAGCCTAGGCTCTGATACCACTATTGGGTTTTGAGCATTCTAACACTCTTATGGTGTACATGTAACCCTAGAAACCGTGAATTTATGTTTTCTCTAATACACATGCAAATTTGATTTTTCCAAGGTTTACTTCCTAACTTGCATGACATGGGGAACATGTAATATAAAACTAGTAAAAGTACATACCTTTGTTGTTAGTTGAATTCCTTGATGACTTTGTGAGCCTAGCATCCCAAATGTTGTGCGTCAAATACTTCACACAACACCACAAGACTTGGAATAACTTGAAAGAATACACTTGCACTCAAAAATAGGTTATGCCCTCTTATAACTCACTAGGAGTCCGATTTTGCTAGCTATAGGGCTCCTTTTATAGTGTTGTCACAATAGGGTTTACACATGAATGCCCTTAATTGTCATGACTCTTCATTTCTAATGATCCATGGGTTTGTAACTCCCATGAACTATCCATGGAGCTCCAAATGGTTATAACCCAACTCCATAAACCATGGATCATAAATCCACCATAAAAGATTAGATGATTGTCATAATCAACCCTATATATTTAATTAGTCTCATTTTGATCACCAAATTACTTCTAAATTAATACTTGATCAACACTAATTAAATAATACTATTATTAATATATTAGAACTTATAATATATTAATAATCACAAGTGTCCTTTCTCTTATTTAGTCTATCCAAGTATTGCAATGCCATGCAACCTAAATGGACCATGATGGGTCGGGTCAAGTACATACCAAATAAAGTTATGGACTTAGACACTATATCCAACAAAAGGATCTCACAGTCATAATCCTTGACTACGTCCAGCCACCTACAATGTCTCATGTTCAGGTTTGGCTGATCCATGATGTGTCTCACACTCTTGTGGTCCATGTATATGGTACAACGGACCCCATATAGGTAACGTCTCCAAATCTTGAAAGCAAATACCACCACACCCAACTCTAGATCATGTGTAGGGTATCTCGTCTCATGCGACTTTAACTGCCACGATGCATAGGCTATAATCTGTCCCCTCTACATAAGGACTGCTCCCAAACCGATGATCGATGCATCACAAAATACTACAAAATCCTAAACTCCTTCAAGGAGTGTCAACACTGGCACCTCGCAGAGTCGCCGCCTTAGAGTCTCGAATGTAGTCTGCTGCTCTGGGACAGACCGTAAATCCACCCCCTTCCTCTTCAAACGAGTGAAGGGTACCGCAATCTTGGAGAAATTCTGTATGAATCTCTGGTGGTACCCTTCCAAACCCAAGAAGCTCCTGATATCCGAGGGAGATTTCAGAACCTCCCACTGTATAACCACCTCAATCTTGGTTGGTTCGACCAAGTTCCCCTCCTGATTAATGAGGTGTCCAAGGAACTGGACCTCTCGTAACCAAAACTCACACTTCAAGAACTGGGCATACAGACCTTCTCGCCTCAAAACCCCCAGTAGCTCACGAAGATGCTCCTCGTGCTGCTCCCTGGTCTTGGAGTACACCAAGATGTCTACTATAAACATAATAACCGAGCGGTCGAGCATCGGTCTACACACCCGATTCATCAGGTCCATAAATATTGTTGGCGCGTTGGTGAGCCCAAACGGCATCACCACAAAATCGTAATGTCCATAACGAGTCTGGAACGCGGATAACGGTTCTTCACTGCTAACTTGTTAAACTCCCGGTAATCAATGCACATCCAGTGTGAACCATCCTTTTGCCTGGCGAAGAGTATCGGCGCTCCCCATGGAGAATTGCTCCTATAGATGAACTGCTTGCCCAACAGTTCCTACAGCTGAGATGACAATTCCTGCATCTCAGGTGGTGCCAGTCGGTACGACGCCTTGGAGATAGGAGTTGTACCTGGCACTAGATCGATCCTGAGCTCAACCTACCTCTTCGGAGGCACTTCGGGTAGCTCCTTTGAAAACACATCGACGAACTCTCTAACAACCGGAACATCTGAAACCGAAATCTGATCCCTAACCCCGTGTATCCACTACATACGCTAAATAACCTGCACACCCATTTTTAATGTACTGTCGAGCACTAGCAGCTGAGCAAAACCCTGAACCCAATCTGGTGCCCTCGTCGTAGATAACCAGTTCTCCCTTACATGGGGTTCAAACTACCCCCGCTGACTTTCGCAGTCGATCATGGCACTGAAGCAACTCAACCAGTCCATACCTACAAACACACATACATCCCCTATGGGAATCAGTATTAAGTCTATCGGGAAGGATACTCCAAAGATCTCCAGAACACAACCATGATAGACCGAAGAACCAGAGGACCCGTGTTCGTTGGTGATAGAGACTCGCAATGGACACTCAAGCTCTTCTACAGGCAAGAACTATCAAGTCAACTTCAGGAACTTCTTGACAAAGACTTGATCCGACCAAGCTTCTCTCCATGAGGCACTCCTATATTGTTGTCAAATAAAAAGATGGATCATTCTGGATATGCATCGACTGTCGAGAGTTGAACATATTGGGTTTTGAGCATTCTAACACTCCTAAGTGTACATGCAACCCTAAATACCTTGGATCTATGTTTTCTCTATTATACATTCAAATATGAACTTTACAAGGTATTCATCCTAACTAGCATAATAACATTGATTCATATGAATATATCAAGTTAGAATTCCTGTAACGCCCGTAGATCCGGGCTAGTCAATTTAGAGACGATAAGCATCAAAAATGACTTTTTGAGGGAAGATTATTTAGAAGGATTAATCTTAACCAAGTTGTAGTATATGTCACAAGGTTTCCGTGCATATAAAGAACGCCGAAATCCGAGTTATAACGAAGAAGTTATGACCTGTCGAAGTTTCGCGACAAAACCGACATGACACATCGCGACGTAAATAGTGAATTTACGTTAGCGATATTTTTCCTTAGCGATCTAAATGAAAGTTGTAGAATACGTTAAACTGATAGCGTGCATAAAAAGAACATCTAAATCTAACTTCGTATGAGGAAGTTATGATTTTTCGAAGTTTCAGCATTAGCAGTATGCAGCCCGAAACTCGAGATTGAGGTCGAGTGATATTTAGCCAAAACTTTCTCAATGAGAATTGAAGATCTCATCAATATTAGTCCAACGATAAAAAGACAGACGAAAACGGAGTTCGGATGAAGGAGTTATGAATTTCGAACGGAGTTTTCCTGTCCCAGCCTACTAAAAGTAATATATTTATAATATATTAAAAATAAAGTCAAAATTAGCCATTGGAGTCTAAATAAGAGTTGTAGACCATAATCTCACCTTCGCGTCGATATAAAGAACGTCGAAAACGGAGTTCGTATGCGAAAGTTATGAATTTCTGAAGTTCGGGGCACGAAACCCGGTACTGTGTCAGAGTTCACGACGTGAAAACTATGTTCACGACGTGAATTTTGAGATTTGACCTTCCGGAGCTGTCAAACCCAAGTGGACGAGTGACGCATATAGTGACGATCAATCCCCATGACGTGAGCCTTAAAACTCAAGACGTGAACCCTAAAATCTCACCCTATAAATAGAAATCAAGGGTCAGCCGATTTTGGTTGCTCCTCCCTTGCTCTCTCACTCCCGATACCTTCTCTAACCCCTATTTTAACCCCCCGAAGCCCCGGTATCATCCTAAGACCCGAAGCAAGCCCCGAAGCCCGAAGATCCCGAGAAGAAAAAGAGTTTCCGAGCCGAAGCTCTGTCCGCGAGAAACCCGGTGTGTGAAGTGATCCCGGTTTCACCGAAGAATACTACTTCTACAAGCCGTAGTGCTGTCTGATCATCTTCTGATCAAGTGAGTGTATAGTTCCTTTCATCAACACGATTTTAATACAAGTATTGTTTGAATGTATTAAGTATATGTTTGTGATGGGTTTTGGCCATAAGAACATCCTATGTGCTCATACAAACCTTAATGCTTGGATCTAGGTTTCTCTATTATACATGCAATTCATCCAAGACTATAAACCCTAGTTCTAGCTTACAAGTAATCATATTAACATAAGAATGGGTTTAAGTTATTACCTTGATTGTTATGTAGCAATAACAATCCTAAATCCTTCTTGTAGTGACTTTAGCAAGCTTAGAGTCACAAATGTCACTCCTCTAATGGTTCACAAACACCAAGAGCAAGAGGATGAAGAAGAGAAGAGAAGGAGGCTGCCCAAAACGTGTGGAAACCCTAAAAGAAGTCTTGTCCCTATTTTTGGGGCATAAGGGTTCCTTAAATAGTGAGGCTATTAGGGTTATCTAACAAGGAAACCCTAATTTGGATGCTTAAACCCTAAGCAACCCATGGACTCCCTCCTTAAAGGCCTTTGGACGATTTCTAATGGGTTTCCCCATAGAATTTGTCCACTCCTTTAATATGGAGTCCATTAGCTCAATATTCAACTATCATACAATTGACAGTTCTAGTCCCTTAAGTTTAATTAATGTCTTTTAGTCACAAACTTAATTCTTATTAGTTCTTGACTAATATTAACAATATGATTTCTCCTTTAATATATTATTCTCATAATATATTAATAAATCATATTTAATCCTTTCTCTCCATAATTCATCCTATCAAGTTGCTTTGGTGAAGGCAACCCAAAAGGACCATGCACCATCGAGTCAAGTACATACCAACATAGTTATGGACTTAGACACTAATCCAACAGTCTCCCACTTGGATAAGTCTAATAACTATTCTGCGTATGACTTCAGATCCTGATCTGCAACCGTAGCTTTCCAAAGCCACTGTCAACTCTGATCTTATCAGATACGCGTGTCCTTAAGATAAGGGATCATATATTCCTCCATTCTAGATATCGTATAGACTGAGACATGGATCTAAATCATTCTCTCTGTCTATGTGTTGTTTCCCGAATTCAGATTTATGACGACTGACAACAAACTACAATTTGAACACATCAAATTAGTCCCGGCTTGGCCAAGCACTTAGGTGCCATCACTAAATCATCGAGGGGCCCACATATATCACTTTTATCCTACTTTGAATAAAAGGAATGGATAAACCTTGACTCAATGCTCGCTTGCACTCACTTACCGAATCACACACAACAATATGTTTTATAACACCAAGTTACTAGTGCGTTTACATATTATCAATGTGTAACCGACTCGCAAGATACAACTCACACATCTCGGTTTCAAGAATATAAGATGTTATCGTCTCACTAATCACTTATGATAACAATCCATGAAGTGATCCAAGTGAGCATGGGTTTAATCTAATGCTCAAATCATATTCATAAGCACTCATGAACGTTGTAGCAAACATTCGCTTATGTCTAATGCTATTTAGACAATCCACACATCAATTCACGACATTCTTCATTGATATCTACTTCCAACATATGAACGACTGTGGCCCGTTTGAATAATTTGACTGTTCTAAACCAATTAAATTATTCAGGAAGTCAAAACATGCAAAGTGAAACACAAGAATAATACTAATCACATATGGCCTCAAACCTTTGAGTATAAATAAAACACATTTTATTTATCACCATATCGATTACTCATTATTTGTTGTTTCGGGTAATCAACTTCTTACTAGAATTACAACTACACTTGTCCCATGCTCTCAGCATGCACACAATGCTAACTTATGGTTCTTACTTTGTGAAATAGATCAAATGAACACATTTCCAATCATACTCATTTCACAACTCCTAATCCTTTTCACAAATGAAAGAATATCAAATTCTTGCCACTTATGGAATATGCTAGATTCTAACATTTTATGCAATGATCCTTTCGTAATGCCATAGTACAAAAGTCACAGTGACTATTGCCAATGGAATTACAAAGTCCTATATCGGAGATTGTTACAAGACAATTCCATAGATGTGATGTCTTTCACTCAAAGTACATTCCCTTGAACATCCTTTTGCATAAAAGTTTCTAATCTAGACATTGATTCTCAATATCCAACTCCCAATATGGAAACATTTCCATATTTTCCATATGACAACTCATTCTTAATAGAATGTTATCTATTCATAATAATGTCGATATGGTCCATCCAATACTATACTTCCAACTACTCACAAATGATCAATCCTCGGCGAGCTTTGGATCGTCCTTTGATAGTTGTTTAATTATCTTAGTCAAAACCGATTCTGATCCTTTTCCCTCTAAATGCGCTAGACATTTGGAAAATTTTAGAATGGTCAAATATTACAGCATTTGCAATCGATCCTATACCCGAAGCGTATGGGACACGATAATAATGTCTTACATAAAGATTTGATACTTTATCAATCTTCTGCCATAATATCTTATGTGTCACATTCTTATGATTCGAATTATGAAGAGGAATGCCAAAATCATAATCGAAATTTAAGAACGTGCTATGTATCCTTGACTAAATTTATTAACATTCCACAACCTAATCCTTTAGATTTGAAATGAAGCATAATATTATCTCCCTTAATTATAGAAAAAAAAAAACCTATTCAACCCTTACAACTTTGCAAAGTATGACTCTTGTTTTCTATAATTAATATTGCTAACTTGCAACACTTGCTTTAATAATCATACAATCATAACATTTATGCTCCCACTAGCTTTGACATGTATTCAGAAACAGCTTAACTTTCAGAAAAACAATGCCTATTGAATTTCCTTAAGCTCATATTTCTAATACCTAATGCTTTGATAATATTTTATCAAGGCTTCTTAAACTTATACACCTTTACCTTATATATCTCATATGTGTGTCTTAAACAATTCATACTAATTGCCAAATCTCACAATCCGAATCATGGAAAGGGATACCGTAACCATAATCGAATTCGAGAATACAATTTCACAATCACTATCTTTTTAAAATCTTTCTTAGTGAAAGCATTTCCTCACATTCATTTTCATGAAGGAGGGAATCTTATGACACTTAGATTTTAATGGTGTATGTGTTCCTACCCATGTGAATTTGTCAAAACCAAATTTTACGACAAATTCAAACTCATATGGACCGAACTTTCTTAATCTTGATTTCTTGCCTTATGGTAACACAGCTGCCCACCATGTCTTCCAAGTAGTTAAGCAGCTCACCCTTTCCTATCAATGTACTTTCAATTGATCAAGGTCCTTGCCTTTTATGCATTCAAATGAGAACTCATAGGGCTCACATGCATAATTAACTCAATTGGAACGGCACAGAAACAAGGTAATGTCAACACGATAGGTTGTAAACCTCTACTCGTGTGCTAGTGCTGATCGATAAGGTTTATTCTTGATTTGTTCTTGAAACCTTTCAAGACCATTAAGACTCCCACTGACTCCTTGACATATAAGATTCTCTTGTCAATAAATATTTCTTGACAAACAAATATTCAAGAGTTAGTGTAGCCTTTATCAAGACAAAACATTTCATAAAATTGGTCCTAGTTGGTCATTGTCTTATCCAAGACATCACAACTTTCCAATTTCAAATGTGTGAGAATAGGAAAGCCTTTTTCCAAATTCTACATTTGATGAATGTTATAAACCTTTCTAATACTTGTCACTTAATATCACAATCTTAACTCTAAGACTTGTTTTGGAATGAAGTATGATTGACTTCTTGATTTAACCATTTCTTCAATTCTTGATTCCTCTTCTTATACATACAATTGTACTAAGACTCACTTAGAGGATCAATTGAGATATGGTTCTTAATCATTAAGACCTATCATAATAAAAGGTACCCTCCCTTCTTCTTAGAATAGAGAAACTTTTATCTTTCTGCCTACTTGATTCTTCTTATTCGTTTTGCTATTGATTTAAACCTTTTTCAATCAATTCAGAATTACACTTAATCTTATAAGTATAATTATATTTACTAAACCTTTAGTAAACGATGACGAATGTCTTTGTTACTCTTGTGGTGGAATTGATCAACACACAACTTTGTGTACTTGATCTCCTAGTCCTTCACTTGACACTTTGTCAACGAATTAGTCTAATTTCCAAATATGAAATTCTCATTCATCATGTAACCAAGTTGCATGATTTCAAGTTTCTGTCCAATTGAAACTTGAGCGATGAGAAACTCTCCCTATTTGGTAAATTCTTGACATTTCCACAATTATCATAATTAAGAATCACATCCACTCGTTGTAGAAATATGCAAACATCAATTTTCATAATGATTTCATTGCAAGGAAATAAATAAATAAGTCATATCAAAAATTTATTTTATTCAAAAAAGCAGCGGAAAACATTTGTCCTTACAATGCAAAATCAACTGAAAACTATGTAGTCAAAAGAAAAATTCCTAACAACTCTATCATAACTTTCTAAGCTCAAAATCTAATCTTCAAATCCATGCGATTGAGATCCATTCTTCGTGATTAGATTCATCTTGCTCTTTCATCAAGCTTCCTCTCTTTTCACAGATCCTACAAAACATTCAAATGCAATCTTATCACATCATGTATTAAGAATCAACGAATAGGAACTTAATGGAATTACATAGTGGATTTTACCTGAAGCACAGCCATACTTTTTGACTCTCCCATCTTCTAGACTCTTCAGGCTCTTAGGGCATACTTGTATCCAACACCTTTTCTCTTGGCAGCAAACGCAGGTCGGTTCTCCTAGAACGTCCTCGGAAGCATGGTTGGTTGACTTTCCCAACAAATATGCTCCATTGCTTTGCCAAATCATTTCTGATTCAGCAGCAATGAGCATGTAAGTTAGGTCAATGAGGTTTGCGTCATGATCCATCATATAATACTTTCTTTTGAACTCATTATATGATTCAGGGAGTGACTGTAGAACCCAGCCTATAGCCAACTCATCAGGGAATGACATACCTAACATAATCAACCTATCGATGTGTGATTTCATTCCTAGAACATGGGCACACATGGGTTTACCATCTTCATGTTTCATTTCCAATAAGGCTTTAGTGACATTGAACCTTTCAATTCTTCGATCTTGTGGGTTATGGAGAATAATTGGAGGAGGAGGAGGAGGAGGAGGAAGTGAAGCATGATCTCTTGTTCCTCGATTGAATCATGGAATATCATCTTCGTGTGAAATGCTTGTTCCACGGGATTTAGGAAGACCATAGTTGTTGAACTTTGACATCTACAAAATGGGAGAAAAATAAATTCAAGTTAGTTGATTGATTGAGCCCTTAGTAAATCACCCAAATGATATACTAAGGCTAGGACCCAACACAATATTCCACAACTCGGGAGAGGGATGCCGTAACCCTAATTGCAGAACATTTGAAGGTAAGTGAATGACGATTCACTAATTTTCCTCCATTAAAAACGAAAAAGAAATGAAAACTCCTAGATCCTTTGAGATTCATTGAACATTTCAATGGCATGTTTAAATCTCGATATGCCCCTCTAGTTTGTGACTGGGATGCCAAGGATCACAAAGCGGGTGTGAATAACCATGCAAATTTACATGGTGCCCCCACATGTTACAGTCACCTATTCGATGTGCCGATAAACCACACACGCTCCACTAACGTCTTCGCAAGGGTACAAAGTGTAATTTCATGGAATTGCATCAATTCACTTTTGCCTAAAGTAACTAAGATTGTGAATTTTTTAAAACATTTAGTTACTTTTGTACTTCATTATACTTATAATGGAAAGTTTCTGTCCTATCCTACCCGTTCGGCTAACGACCCTCCACTAGTCAAGAGTGCGGTGGGTAAGACTGGATACCCATTCAATCGTCATTTTATAGGCAATTTCCTTAAACACCCCTTATAGACTAGCTTCGTGAATGAGGCCTACTAACGGTAAGACTGACTTTTACTCATACATACATACATATATATATATATATATATATATATATATATATATATATATATATATATATACATATATAATGTTAGACTTTTAATGTTATATATAGTATAGGGTGTATTTTACACTTTTAAAAAATACTAGGTGGTCAAATTTAACAATTATACTTGTAATTCAATTAAATTGTAAACCAAAACTTTATGGATTTATTAAACCTCTTTTAATTATACACCTTAATTAATCAATAAAATCATAATGGTGTGATTTGAACTTTTCAAAACAATACTAGGGTTTTAGAATTTAACATTCCTAAATAAACTTTTAATCAACTTTTAAATTCCAAAACTTGAGGGCAAGTTTTGAAACATTTCAAAACATTAGGGTTTAGAATTTAAATATACATCAAAATTAAACTTTTAATTAAAATTTAAATTCCAAAACTTGAGGGCAAGTTTTGAAACCTTTTCAAAACATTAGGGTTTCAACTATTTAAATTTCAAAACAAAACTTTTAAGTTCAAATTTAAACTATAAAACCTAAAGGGGGGAAAATTGAAACTTTTCATACAAGATAATTCAAATCTAAATTACAAATAATCAAATTTTATCTAATAAAACAAAAGATTATCTAAATTTTGACAATTATCTTCTATTTAAGTAAGGATAATCACCAAATATTGATAAAATTCGGATTTTATAACAAAAACATGTTTATGGTAATTATCCCAAGCTAAAACAGGAAGAAAATCACGAAAATTAGCTGTCAGACGTTTCGACTCGTCGAGTCTGGACTTGGACTCGGTGAGTACACCAAGTGACTCGGTGAGTCAAACACTCAGAACCCAAAAAATTCGATTTTTAGTGCTGATTTCGATCAAATATGCATCAATACAATAAAAATCAATCAAGGCTCTGATACCACTGGTGGGTTTTGGCCATAAGAACATCCTATGTGCTCATACAAACCCTAATGCTTGGATCTAGGTTTCTCTATTGTACATGCAATTCATCCAAGACTATAAACCCTAGTTCTAGCATACAAGTAATCATATTAACATAAGAATGTGTTTAAGTTATTTCCTTGATTGTTATGTAGCAATGACAATCCCAAATCCTTCTTGTATTGACTTTAGGAAGCTTAGAGTCACAAATGTCACTCCTCTAATGGTTCACAAAAACCAAGAGCAAGAGGATGAAGAAGAGAAGAGAAGGAGGCTGCCCAAAACGTGTGGAAACCCTAGAAGAAGTCTTGTCCCCGTTTTTGGGGCATAAGGGCACCTTAAATAGTGAGGCTATTAGGGTTATCTAACAAGGAAACCCTAATTTGGATGCTTAAGCCCTAAGCAACCCATGGGCTCCCTCCTTAAAGGCCTTTGGACGATTTCTAATGGGTTTCCCCATAAAATTCTTCCATTCCTTTAATATGGAGTCCATTAGCTCAATATTCGACTATCATACAATTGACAATTCTAGTCCCTTAAGTTTAATTAATGTCTTTTAGTCACAAACTTAATTCTTATTAATTCTTGACTAATATTAACAATATGATTTCTCCTTTAATATATTATTCTCATAATATATTAATAAATCATATTTAATCCTTTCTCTCCATAATTCATCCTATCAAGTTGCTTTGGTGAAGGCAACCCAAAAGGACCATGCACCATCGGGTCAAGTACATACCAAAATGGTTATGGACTTAGACACTAATCCAACAGTTTGGTGTGAGTGTGTAGTTACTTTCTTCTAATACATAAATATGAAGTATTTAATATGAAATACGTGTTATGTGTTTATATATTGGTCTTGATTTGAAGGAGGTACCTAATCTCTTTCAAATGCACGATTTTATACAAGTATCGATTTAACGTACTAAGTATATGTGTTATGTGAGTGTATTGATGTTATCTTCTAATCTCATAGATATGATTTATTCTCTATGAAATATGTGTTATGTTTATGTGCATCATCTTTTATCTGGAATGTGTTTTGAATGAACATAATATACAGGTTTTAAACTATGTCTAAAAATGAATATTTTATCTAATAAAATGTTGGGTAGAACATGGGTAGATAGTTGTCTTGTGATAAAAGGATGAGAGGCATCGATGTCATTGTAATCTAGTCATCTAGCGGAATTTAGATGACGACCATGTACCTTTCTAGACAATCCAGTGGAACGCTAGCAGGCTCATAACCTGTAGGTGTTAATGAACTTGGGTGTTCATTCGTTGTATTCCATCCCCCTCATGGTTGCCTTATTTGACTTATATTGCTGAGGAACCCCCAAAGCATGTGTTGTCACCCCAATTAAATATTCTTAGACTAGGTCCCTTGTGTTAGTTATCTTAGGGACATAAAGTGAGAATAACGGGAATAAGTAATTGGGTTATTATTGGTTGATGAAATTAAATTAATTATCTATTGTGGGTTGAGAACCCTATATGCTCACCAGGCTCCCAAGCCTGACCCACTCAGTTTTCTTTGCATTACAGGTAATGACACAAAAGTACAAGTTGGTGGACTTGACGAGAGATTTTGGAATATAGATCAGTAGTTATAAATAACAGTTGTAAGTTCTATTTTATACTGCTTATGCTTTTGGTCTGTATCGAAACATGACATCCCAAGGTTTTATTATTTAATGAAAATACGTTCTCTTAGAGAAAGGTTTTGATAAATTTTATCATATTTTGTTTGGGAACAAATTCCGCAACTCTTTAAATCAAAGGATTACTCTGAAATCATTTTAAAAGCATAAATTAAACCGGTCTTTTCTGGCCGTAAAATTGGGGATGTCACAATTATATACCTCTTTGATGTAAAATGTCTTCATGAAGCTTGAGTACTTAGTTCCCCAAGTGTGACACCTCAAATGGTTCACACAACATCAAATACACTTGGAATAGATTAGAGAGAAATCCATACTTCATAAAAATCGGCTAGCCCTTTCACATATAATCTAGTGCCGATTTTGTCAACAATAAGATGCTTATATAGTTAGTGATAATTTGGGTAAACCCTAATTGTCATGGCTTTCCATTTCATTGGATCCATGGGTTCAAATATACCATGGAGCATCTTATGGGTTTTAGACCAACTTGACAATCCATGAAGCATTAGCCCACTATACAAGTATGGATGATTTACACAATCAACCCATATATTTAAGTAGTCTTCTTTTGATCACTTAACTAATCCTAGATTAATTCTTGATCAATACTAATTAAATAATCTTATTAACATATTAGAACTTATAATATATTAACACACCTTAAGTGTTATTTCTCTCATTATAGTCTATCCAAATGCATGATGCCATGCAACCCAAATGGACCATATCGGGTCGGGTCAAGTCTTACCAATTATAGTTATGGACTTAGACATTAATCCAACAGTCTCCCACTTGGATAAGTCTAAAACTATTATTGCAAGTATGACTTCAAGAACCGACTGGCAATCGTAGCTCTCAAAAGCTTTTGTCGAACTCTGACCTTGACGATGATCTTTGACCTTTGTCAATGACTTGTCCATTAGATAAGGGATCATATATTCCTCCATTCTAGATATCATATGGACTGAGACATGGATTATAATCATTCTCTCAATCCATTCGTTGTTTCCCGATTTCCGATTTATGACAACTGACTAACTGAACAAATCAAATCAGTCCAGCCCCGGCCGAGCACTTACATTTGTCATCACCAAATCATCGAGGGGCTTATAGATATCGCTTTTATCCTGAAGGTAAAAGGAATGGATAAACTTCGACTCATATGGCTTGTTCTACTACTTGTTGAATCATACACAAAGACACGTTTTATAACATCAAGTTACCAATGCGTTTTCATGTAATCAATGTATAACCAACTCATATCTCTAGGTTTGAAGAATATAAGATATTATCATCTCATGATCACTCGTGATAAAATCCATGAATTGATTCCAATGAGCGCGGGTTGAATCAAATACTCATAACTTATGAGCACTCATGAGTGTTGTAGCACCACCTTGTCCAACATCTTAGACCTCTAGAAGCCCAACCCATGACAATCTTGATTCATATCTACTTCCAACATATGACCGACTGTGGATGGTTTGAATAACTTAGTCATTCAGAACAATGACCTAGTTATTCTGGAATTCAAAACATGCAAAGTGAAACTCAAAAATAATCGAATCCAATATGGTCTCAGAACTTATGAATATAAATAAAACACCTTTTATTTATCACCATATGATTACACATTATTCATTGTATACTGTTTCAGCTATCAACTTTATTCTAGAATTAAAACAATAGTTGTCCCATGCTCCAAGCATGCAAACTATGTTTTCTAAACACTAGTCAAGCCATACACCAAGTATGCATACTATGTTTGTCTATGATCTTTACTTTGTGAAATAGATCAATTGAACATAACTCCAATGATTCTCATTTTGACAGTCCCAAATCCTTATTGCAAATGCAAGAATTCCAAATTACTGTCACTTACCAAAATTTGTTAGATTTTAAACTTATATGCACTGATCCTCTTGTAATGATTATGCTCAAAGTTACAAACACTTGTCAACAAACATTACAGAGTATTCCAATGGAGATCAAATACATGGAGACATCCTTCTTGCATTAAGTTTTTCTAATCTTACATAGATTGAATAATTTTTAACTTTGAAACATTTCAATATTCCATTTTGACTATCACTTCTGAACAAGAGTTGCCTCCTTACAGATTATGTCAATATGGTCTTTCCAGAATTAACACGATACTTCCAACTGTCATTGAGCAACCAATCTTTGGTAAACCTTAGATTGTCCTCAACAATTGTTTAATCCTTTTAGTCATATCCAGTTCTAGACCTTTTCCCTTCTTAATGCCCCAGGCATTTGGAAAGTTTTAGAAAGGATGAATATAGCACATGTAATCGATCCTATATCCGAAGCATATGGGACACGATTCATGATGTCTCACATAAAGACTAAACCAGTCTTTTGCTATAATATTTCCATTTCAATTTGCCAAGTTCTCATAATTCAGATTATGAAAAGGGATGCCGTAATCATAATCAAATTTTAGAACGCAAACAATGGACCCATATATAGAATTTTCTTATGTTGAGAAATTCCAACATAACATTCATATATATACTTGACTGAATTTGATTAAAATATTACGATCTAAGCTTATAGATTTGAGATGAAGTATAATTTCCTCTCCCTTAATTATAGCAAAACACCTTTTTCCCAATTGAAACCTTTTGTTTTCTATAATTAACATTGCTAACTTGCAACCTTTATCATAATTATCATGCTCCCACTAACATGATGACTATTAGCATAACACTTATGCTCCCGCTAGCTTTGACATGTACTCATAAATCAGCTGAACTTCTAGAAAAACAATACTTTATTGACTTTCTTACCAAAGTTCATATTTCTGATACTAGATTGCTTTGATAAAACTTTATCAATATCATACACCTTATCTTAGATAGCTCACAAGTGTGTCTAAACAATTTTAAGAACTATGAAAGGGATGTCGTAATCATAGTCTCGATTGTTTAGACCTATGCCACTTCTCGCAAGTCCATGTTAGTGTGCCGGTTAACCACACATGCTCCACTAACGACTTTGCGAATGCAAATATCATAATTGCTATCTAGCTAAAATCTACTTAGTGAAAGTGTTTCCTCACCATCATTTTCATGAATAGGAGAGAAACCTTATGTCACTTAGATTTAATCGTGTATATGTTCTTATCCATGTGAATTGTCAAAACCATAGTCACAAGACAAGGATAATGATAAATCCAAACTCATATGGACTGAACTTGTGCAATCTTAAATTCTTGCCACCTGGCAACTCAAGGGCCTGCCATTGCTTCCAAGTTGATATACAACCAATTGAGAACATGTAGAACTCAAATGTATAGCCAACTTTAACTAGAATGGGCACAGAATATGTCAACATGATAGGTTATAAACCTCAAGTCGTGTGCTAGTGAAGAACTTCAGGTTTTATTCTTGATTAGTTCTTGAGACATTCAAGACCTTTAAGACTCCCACTGTCCTCTTGACATATAAGACTTTCTTGTCAGATATTCAAGAGATAGTGTGGATTCTAATCAAGACAAACACTTCACACAATTAGCCTTAGTTGGTCTTTGTTTTATCCAAAACATCACAACTTACCAATTTCAAATGTACAAGAGTAGAAGACTTTTACTCTTACATTTGACAAGTGTTTTAAACCTTCTTTAAGACATGTCACTCAAGTTACAATCTTAGAGTATAACTCTAAGAATTGTTTTTGGAACGAAGTATGAATCATCTTCTTGATTTAACCACTTCAACAATTCATAACTCCTCTTCTTAACTATCATAATGCACTTAGAGGATGAATTGTGATAAGGTCTCAAAATCATTAAGATGGTCTTAAAACATGATACTAAAGTACTCTCCCATCTTTTTAGATTTGAGAAACTTTTTATCTTTCTACCTACCTTGATTCTTTTTATTCGCTCTGCCATACATTGGAACCTTTTTCCAATGTCTCGGAATTACACTTAAGCTTGTAAGTATAACCATATTTACTGAGCTATAGTAAATTACGACGAATAGTCTTATCGATCTTTTGTGGCGGACTTAACCAGTCCACAAGAATGTGTACTCGATCCCTTAGTCCTTGACTTGACTCACACATCCATGTGAACAAGTAGTCAGTCTTAATTTTTCCGATGCTTGAAAGTTCTCATCCATCATGCTATACAACTTCCATGATTCCAAGTTTCTATCCAACTGAAACTTGGGCGATGAGAATCTTTCCTTATTTGGTAAATTTAGACACTACCACAAATGAAAGAATCAAATTCATATTTCCACTCTTGCTCTTAATGGAATCTTATAAGCAACAAAAATTTTCACAAATGCCATTGTAAGGATATTTTAAAATAAATAAAATCAAACTTTTTCCTTTTATTTTAAACACTTTGCGGAAAAACTATCCTTACAGTGCAAAAGCACATGAAAACTATGTTGTTATCTATTCCTAGGCAATATATCATAAATCCTAAGAAGTAGCTGAAGAATCCGATCTTCAAACTATGCAATAGAAATCCATCTTCGCGATCAGATTCAACATATTCTTTCTTTAAGTTTCTTCACTTTTCTTTGATTCTTAAAACATCAACATGTGACCCAGTCACATCATGTATCAAGAATCTCATAATAGAAATTTAGCAGAGTTAGATAATGGATTTTACCTGAAGTAGAGTCAAACTTATTGACTTTAACATCCTTAGGTAAAATTTGCAGCTTCAATACCAATGCCCCTTTCTTTGTCAATGGACCCTTGAAATGAGAATATCTCAGACTTAGCCTCTCTCTTTACCATTTGATCAACCATGTTGATTATGGCCGATCCCTTTCCATTGGGAAGAGAGAGCTTTACTGGATATCCAATGTCATTATTGTCAATCTCCATAAAGTTTTAGGAAGTTGACCTTAGCAAATAGATAAGATCATTAAGGGTCTTGTCATAGTCTGTTTCATAGGAGTCCCAAAGGAACTCACTATGTGACTTAGAAAGTAGTTGAGCCACCAACTTTCTCAAGACTTTGACACCCAACTCTCCCGGCTTGTCAATATGTGACTACATCTCCAAGATGTGATCACACATAGACCTTTGTCTGCCAAAAGGGCTTGAGTGTCCTTAAACTTTTCAAGAACTTGTGGGTTAGGGATAATAACAGGAGGAGGTGAAAGAAGTATGATTTCCATGGGACATCAACTTCATTTAGGAAAGCTTGTTTCAAGAGATTTGGGAAGATCATAGATGTATAAACCAGACATCTTTTGGGAGATATTCATGATAGTTGATTTAAAGTCCTTAATATTACACCCAATATGAAATATTAAGGCTAGGACCCAACACAATACTTTTATAACTTGGAAGAGGGATGCCATAATCCAAGCTATAAAATATTTGAAGGTAGGTGAATGACGATTCACCAATTTCCACCAAGACAAACGAAATGTATTATTAGGTTTTAATTGGTTTTGAAACTCCTAGAATCTTTTGAGATTCATTGAACTTTTCAATGGCATGTTTGAATCTCGAGTTTGCCCTTCAGGTTTTGTGACTGGGATACCGAGGATCACAAAACAAGGTGTGAAGTAACCATGCAAATTACTTGGTACTCTTAAATGTTTACCCCTCAATCGATGTGCAGGTTAACCACACACGCTCCATTGATACTATGATAAACATTAAGTTACCCTTTTCCTACCTTGTTAAATACGAGTTAGTGTGCCGGTTAACCACACAAGCTTCACTAACCGACTTAAACAAAGTGCAAAGTGTAATTTCATAGGTTAGCACCTTATTCATATTTTCCTAAGTAACTAAGATTAGGTATTAATAAGAGTTTAGTTACTTAGTATTTATCATTAATACATTTAATGAAGGGAGAATCATTGTCCTTGTCCTACCCATTCGGCTAACGACCCTCCACCAGTCAAGGAAGCGGTGGGTGAGATTGGACACCCATTAAACTGCCATTTTATAGGCAGTAACCTTATACCCCCCCCCCCCCCTTATAGACCGGCTTCATGAATGAGGCCTACTAATGGTAAGATTGACTTGCTCTTATACATACATATATATATATATATATATATATATATATATATATATATATATATATATATATTATTAACTTATAATATTATAAAGTATAAGGGTTGAATTTTAACTTTTAAAATTCTAAGGGCTTAACTTGGAATTAAAGTATTCATAAGAGAAAACTTTTTCAAATTCCAAAACTTGAGGGCAAGTTTTGAAAATATTCAAAATTAATTAATTCCATAACTTATGTGTTTAAAGTAGTTTTAATTAAAAAACTCTTCAAGCTCCATAACTTGAGGACAAGTTATGGAAGACTTTAAACTAATAAAAGAATGTAACTTTTCTTTATTTTGTAACTTATGGAATTAATTAAGGTTGCACATTTTATTACTTAATGAAGTGACTTTTGAACCTCCATAAATTGAGGACAAGTTATGGAGTCATAAAACCATTTAATGAGGACAAGACTCTTCATTTTGTAACCTTTGCCATCTTTTATGAGTTTTAAGAAACTTGAATGTGACCTTTCATGTAACTTGAGGACAAGTTACACAAACACATTTTAGAATCATCTCTTAGATTAAAATGGATTAAAAACACATAATCAATTAACTTATCTATTAATCTAAGCAACTCATATGAACAAAGATAATTCACATCAAACTTTTTCATGTAATTAGCATAACATTTAAACCAATACAAAACATGAATCTATTGACAATTATCTTTGAAATTGGATTAGTATGAACATTACCACTTCAAAAACAAGTTTATAAGTCCAAAAACATCTTAGGGTAATGTTCCTAGTCCATTTATAGCCAAAAAAAACTCGAAAATATGTTGCCTGGGGCTCCTACTCGTCGAGTGTATCAACCTACTCGACGAGTAGCATGATTTTCTTCATGGGCTCAGCAAGTTCATCAGTGGACTCGGCGAGTCCAGTGCCCAGAAAGCCAGAAAATCGGTTTTTTCAGCATTTTTCAGCAAGTTGCATCAAGTATAATTGAAAACAAGCCTAGGCTCTGATACCACTATTGGCTTTTGAGCATTCTAACACTCCTAAGTGTACATGCAACCCTAAATACCTTGGATCTATGTTTTCTCTATTATACATGCAAATATGATTTTCCAAGGTATCCATCCTAACTAGCATAATAACATTGATTCATATGAATATATCAAGTTAGAATTACATACCTCTTTGATGTAGAATGTCTTCATGAAGCTTGAGTGCCTAGTGCCCCAAGTGTGACACCTCAAATGGTTTACACAACACCAAATACACTTGGAATAGATTAGAGAGAAATTCACACTTCATAAAAATCGGCTAGCCCTTTCACATATAATCTAGTGCCGATTTTGTCAACAATAAGATGCTTATATAGTTAGTGACAATTAGGGTAAACCCTAATTGTCATGGCTTTCCATTTCCTTGGATCCATGGGTTCAAATATACCATCGAGCATCTTATAGGTTTTAGACCAACTTGACAATCCATGAAGCATTAGCCCACTATACAAGTATGGATGATTTACACAATCAACCCATATATTTAATTAGTCTTCTTTTGATCACTTAATTAATCCTAGATTAATTCTTGATCAATAATAATTAAATAATCTTATTAATATATTAGAACTTATAATATATTAACAAACCTTAAGTGTTATTTCTCTCATTATAGTCTATCCAAATGCATGATGCCATGCAACCCAAATGGACCATGCCGGGTCGGGTCAAGTCTTACCAATTATAGTTATGGACTTAGACATTAATCCAACAGAACAAACTCGCCATCAAGAACTAATATCCACTCCCGATGATCGATTACCTATTCGACCAGCTACAAGGATCCCGTTACTACTCAAAGATCAATCTAAGACCCAGTTGTCATCAACTCAGAGTTCAAGAAACAGACATTGCAAAGACGACATCCATGACTCGATACGGTCACTACGATTTTCTAGTCATGCAATTCAGATTGAATGATGCCGCCAACTGAAGTATGTCAATTCATAGGGCTTGTAGACTATTAACAGAGAATCATTAAGAACTTCTCCAAGATAGCCAGGCCTCTCATCGCTCTATCTCAGAAGGACAAGAAGTTTGATTAAGGAGACAGACAAGAGTCTGCCTTCCCGAAATTGAAACAATTGTTGTGCAGTACAACAAAATTTTGTCTCTCCCGAAAGGAACAAAAGACCTTGTAGTATTTTATGACACCTCACACCAAGAGTCAAGATGTTTGCAAATGCAAATGAATAAATTCATTGCATATGCATCCGGACAACTTAAGTAAAAAAATATCAGCTACACTACATGTGACTTAGAGTTGAGAGTTGTAGTGCTTACCTTAAAGATTTTGAGGCACTACCTCTACAGAACAAAGTGTTTCATGTTCAACGATCACAAAAAACCTCCAAAACATCTTCGACTAGAAGGAGCTCAACATGAGATAATGAAAGTGTGTCGAATTACTAAATGATTACGAATGTGACATTTATATTTATCATGGTCAAGCAAATGTTGTAGCAGATGCTTTAACCAGGAAAGAACAAGCAAAGCCACATCGTATAAAGGCTCTAACCCTAACCAACCACTTCAATCTCACCACCCAAATTCGAGATGTTCAACTAGAGTTACTCAAACCCCAGAATATCGTAGAAGAAAACCTGTGAAGTATGGACAAACGGTTTAACTTCAAGGAAGATGGAACACGATATTTCATGAACTGAATTTGGACCCTAAAGTTTGGTAGAGTCAGGAGTCTAGTCTTAAATGAATCTCATAAATCAATATATTCAATACATCTCGGATCAGATAAGATGTATATGAATCTCAAGAAGTTTTATTGTTGACCCAACATGAAGGTAGAGATTGCCACCTATAACAGTAGGTGCTTGACTTGCTCCAAAGTCAAAGCAGAGTACCAAAAGCCATAAGGACTATTACAACAACCATCAACTCCGGAATAGAAATGGGAACAAATAACCATGGACTTCATAACAAAGTTTCCAACAAATTCAAGCGGTTAAGACACCTTTTGGTTAGCGGTCAACCATTTGACCAAGTCCACCCATTTACTAGCCATCAAAGAAACCGACAAGATGGAGAAACTCACCAGGACCTATTTTAAGGAGATAGTCGAATTGTATGGTAAGCCAATATCTATTATCTCGAACCAAGAAAGCAGATGTACTCCTAGATTATAGTGATCATTGCAGTGGTCCCTAGCAACCAAACTCAACGTGAGTATTGCATACCATCCACAGAAAGATGACTACAACATAATAACGGTACGAACTTTAGAATACATGCTCCATGCTTGAGTGATATACTTAAGCAATTCATGGGATTCTCACTCACCACTAGTTCACTTATCCATATAACAATAGTTAATGCACTAGCGTAAAGGCCACTCTATTCAAGGCCATATAAAGACGTAGATGTCATCCCCTGATATGCTAGGTAGAAGTTGGGAATACTCAACTGGCTAGAAAACAAGCTTGATATATTGCACGCATTTGTACTGATATCATTCATGAATAAAGAAAAAGATTGTTTAGGTAAAGGAACAATTAAAGGCTACACATAATCGTTAGAAAAGCTACGACGACATGAGACGCAAACCCATAGAATTCAAAGTAAGAAAAAGTGTCCTACTAAAGGTTGCAGTATAGAAAGGTGTCATTAGATAAGGAAAACAAGGTAAATAAAACCCTCGTTGCATCGAACCTCTTGAAATCCTAGCAAGGACTGGTTCGATGGCTTACAAACTCAATTTACATCAAGAACTCAATATTGTTTACAATACCTTCCACGTGCTTAATCTTAAGAAGTGTCTCTTTAATGAGAAACTTATCTTCCCTCTCAATGAGATCTAGGTCAACACTAAACTTCATTTCGTGAAGGAACCGATGAAGATCATGGATCGAGAAATCAAAAGCCTCAAGCAAATTCGAATAACTATGGTAAATCCCTGATGAAACTCTTCTAGAGAGTCGGAGTTTACATGGAAACATGAGGATCAATAAAAAAAAAGTATCCGCAATTTTTCAATGGTGCTCCCTCCACTATTAGAGTGAAATACTAGTAGAACAAAATGATAGTGAAACAAAATAATCTCGAACCAAGTAATTTCGGGACGATATTCCCCTAACGGGAGGTAATGTGACAATTCGGAATTTAGGTTAAAGACTATGAACGGTCAACCTCACAGTAAGTTTCTTTGTAAATTGACACATTGAGTTTTAGTGAATCTAAATGAGTTATTTCAACTATTATAAGATACCAGACGGTATCTTACTTTCCATTGTGTAATCTGACAAACGAATCAAACAGCTCAAACTGCAAACCATAAGAATACGTTTGAAAAACTGAAATTTCACATTAAGCATTTATGAGCAAAGCAAGCATTCTACTCTTTTAGTACGTGTTTCCCTGATTCTGAAAATATAAAGTCCAAAACGGAGTTCGTATGCAAAAGATACGACCGTTTTAAGAATCCAAAACCAGTATAATACTGGTTTTCTTAAAACCGTTTCTATCAATTAAGGGACTTGCACACCTCAAATGGAATTTCCGAAAGCATTTTTAGACTCAAACTATAGCCTAATATTTAATTTTATATTTGAAATACTTTTAGTAAAAATATTTATAAAAGTTGAAAAATCAGACGTTTTCTATTTTATTAATCGTGAAACATTACTATTGATTTTCGACATGATTCCTATTATTGGTAATGTAGTCCGGAAAAAAAAAAAAATCAAGGCCGATTTATGTGACTTCTTTAGCCCTCGTCCTTTTCAGATTTTATATTTTGGGGAGAGTACATGTTGTATGTTAACTGTTTTGAGATTGATAAATAAATTTGCTGCACAAATCGGAATAACTCCATACTAAGTATATTTATATATGAAACATATAATGATATTATGTACTGGAAATTTGGTATGTGGTAAACCTAGTAAACTGACGAAAACTATTGTTGGCAAAACTAGTAAGACGAAAACAATTGTTGGCAAAACCAGTAAACCGTATTATTAATTATGCACGACACGAGTATAAAATTGTAAGAAATTGATTAATAAAAGTTGAGGGAACTTTAACCTATAACCAAATTATTATAAAATCAAATAAATTTGATGTTGTGTATATTTATTTATTTTATGATGGTCATATAAATATAAACAGAAAAATATATTTGTAAATCAACAATGGAAATTTTACATGGGAAGAAAGTATGTTGCTATAATGGGTGATAGAAAACTCATATTGGATGAAAATTAACAAAAAAAAAATTACTATCATTATAAAAAAAATAAAAAAATATAGGCATATTACATAATATTATATGTAAAAATGAAATTGTGAACAATTTTCTATATTTATACAAATGACCGTACTACACAAAACAAACCATTTTATACAAACTTTCTATATTGTTACAAGCTATTTCTCATTGCTAGCTGTCAAGTGTTGCTTTTTCCTTGTTCGTGCACAAACAATCATACAAATCATACAAAATAAATAATAATAGAGAAATGAAGCAAGAAGGATTACCGGAGCAGCCTCCCCTGTCTCCCTTGGCAACCGATGTTGCTGTTCTTGACCCAAACAGGTGACGACTAAAAGGGAGAAACGGAGACAAAGAACTCACTAATCCAACAGCCTCCCCTGTCTCCCTTGGCCACTGCTTCTGCGTTTCTTTCCTTCCGATTGCTGCCACCGGCGACGAGCAGCGATCCCATAGACGGGTCTCCGGAGATAGGAGGATCCCTTCCCCGCAAACCGCTTGAACACCGGAGCTGCCCACTATGGCTATGTCCGTTCTTCGATCGCGTTTTTTTTTTCGATCTGTGGCTATCAACGACGGAACAAATGGACCAAGAAGGGTCGTCGGAGGTGGACGCCCTCCTCTCCTCTCGATTTGTCGGCAACCGCCATCGAATCCACGGTGTCACCGATCGATCGTCCTCCTTCGCACCTTGCAGCCGACCCAGAAGAGCACATCCTCGCTACATCTCCCATTTATTCTTCGGCCTAGTCGGACCTCGGCGTCGGAGACCATCTCGGCTTTGCAAATCGACCGATGAGCCTTCACTTTTCCCTCTCTTTCATTCGTCTGCTTGCGCAGACGTTCTTCCCTTCCCGTTCAACAAACGACGAAGCAAACAAGCCCTTACCGTTTCTATCGGTTCCTATTTTGACCAGTCAAAGTTCAAAGGACTCAAACCTTGATTTAAAATAAACAAAATCACCCCTCCCTTGATTTAGTTAATCAAAATCAGTCCCAATACCCAAAAAGTGATTTAATTTATCCACAAACAACCCCTCATTTGGTAATTTTTTTTACCAAAACAGACATATTTGTTAAATTGAATTACCAAACAACCCTTACATTTTAGTGTAATTGCAAAACAACCCCTATACTGAAAATTGCTACAATACGGTCCCGAAGGTGCTTTAAAGTTCAAGAATTGTGAATTTGTGGCTTCTCAAATATACGAAGTTGAACGTTATAAAACTCTATAGTATTTCAAAGATTCAAGTTATTAGTATGCATGTTTATTTATATGTTTAAGTACACAACATTGATACATGTACATATGTTCATTAATTTGAAGCATTCATTTTTATAAAAGCGAGCACACCATAATTTTGCATACATGTCAAACATACTCGACTTTGATAAAACTCATACAACGATATTCATTATGCCTTGTGATTTAATCACAATTAAATTAGGGCTGAGAGTTATTCACAAACTTTTTAGTTAAGGGCCTTTTAGTGATACGTTATTCATTAGCTGAGTTTAAATACTTAGCATACCCACACCACTGTAACCGTTAATCTTGGGAGCGAGATACATAAGTATAGATCTATACGGGGTTGATATCCCCACCCACAGTTGCTAGCTACAACCCTCAACCAATCAATCGAAGCGGGTGATAGGTGTCTACAATTTTTACTACAACGTCCAGTAAAGCGTTGTAGGGTGTACACTAAAGTCATATAGCTCGGTTATAGGACTCACTATAAACATTAACAAGAATATATATATATATATATATATATATATATATATATATATATATATATATATATATATATATATATATATATAACCATGGGCTTGGATGCTTTTAAAACTAGTTTTAAGTATGGAATTACTTATGTAACATAACAACTTGGTTTTCAAGGATATTCAAAGGTTTATTACGAACACAATTTAAAGTATGGATTTACTTATACAAAATATACAGTTTGGCTTTCAAGGATTTTTACAAACACAGTTTAAAGTATGGATTTACTTATACCGAAATACATTTTTGGCTTTTAATGACTCATTGCAAACACTATTTTAAATATTGTTATACATACAAGGATAATACTTTCTAGACTTATTTATAGTATTACTCCTTTTAGCAGAAAACCTATAACACTCACCAACTTTGTGTTGACCCTCAAAACTACATGTATTTAAGGAAATCACTAAACAGACGTTCAAGACGGATTGGATTACAGGTGACCTAGTTTACTTGTTGTATCATATGTCTATCTGTTAAGGCAATTCCTTTATTATCATTATTTGTAAAATAAATTGTATTGAAATATCAAGATGGAACTCAAATGCTATTTTTTTATTGTTGTACTTGTGTTATATATTCAGTTTACCTGCGATCCATGAACTTAGTCTCATAGTCCGGTGTGCTCCATCGCCTCGGTCAGGGGTGTGACAGGAGATGTTTTAGCTCATAGATAAAAGCATGATCCCATCACCAGGGTAAGGTGCATTAAATCAAGGAACGAGTCATTATAGCTTCACTTGGTCAGAAAGAAGATAGAATATGAATACACTAAGGTTATATCTGCTCGTGAGCTAGTCAAATTTGGCTACAACGAGTGCATACAAATTCAAGAAATTATTGACAAACATAAAGGTATTCATGCTTAGGAGGTGAAGTTAGCAATTCAACAACTGCTCAACAAAGTAAAGAAGTTGAATCTTGTGACATCAGTTAGTCCATCTAGACAATCCATTTCAGGAAGAACAGACAGACCAAAAAGGTCCCAGAATACTAAGGTTCGACTTCCATATGTTACTCATTACGTCAACAATGAACTACCAGTGGGAGTTGAACAGTTCGGCAGATGTTCATTCGAGAACCTGAACATGGTATTTTCTATCTTGATAGTTAAAATCACGAGTAAATTACACGAATGGTCCCTATGGTTTGGGGTAATTTGCGCGCTTGGTCCCTAACTTAATTTTTTAACTCAGATGGTCCCTACTGTTTTTTTACACAATTGGTCCCTACTGTTTATTTTTGTTACACATTTAGTCCCTGTTTTACCTAAAAAGACTATTATTTAAATAGGGAAAATGGTGGGATAGGTAAGGTAAAGTGATGAGGTGGGATTGGGGTGTTTTTATTTAAATAAATTATAAAATCAAGGCCAAAATAGTCTTTTTAGGTAAGACAGGGACCAAGCTCGTAATAAAAACAAACAATAGTACCTTCCGAGTTAAAAAAAATAAGTTAGGGACTAAATATGCAAATTTCCTTAAACCATAGGGACCATTCGTGTAATTTACTCTAAAATCACATGTGTTTTCAACACACTCATGATCTTCTTGTTGCACCTACTGAGCATTTATTTCATCTTTGCATGGAAGGACTTAGTCATATACAACTAGAAAGAGGATACCGTATGTTGGTAAAGCCTGAAATCTTGAAAGAAGCTGATAAATTCTACAATGGTTCTATTGATGACTCCTCTGAAGAAGATTGGTTTTGACATCATCAGATAGGGGGAGATTGTAAGGTCACACCTTATAATATGATGATTCAAACACTCTATACGCTGACTGTGACATCCCCATTTTCACGGCCAGAAAAGACCAATTTTTGTTTATGCTTTATAAAAATCAGAGTACCTCTTTTAATAAAAATGTTGCGGAATTTGTTCCCAGTAAGACATGATAAATACGTTATCAAAGCATTTTCGAAGAAAAGTATTTTTAATCGTTTTAAAACATTTGTGATGTCATCGTCAATACAAAAACATAAGCATAAACAAAACTTACATTCATTATCACTAGTGATTTATATCTCCTTAATCTCTTAGTCTAATGTGACTTCATATCAACGTCTGTGATATAAATAAACTGACTGAGTCAGGTTGGGAAACCTGGTGAGTACATAGGGATTTCAATCCCACAATGTTATATCATATATATAATTTAGAACTCACAAAGTATACAATTTCACCACATATATATATATATATATATATATATATATATATATATATATATATATATATATATATATATATATATATATATATATATATATATATATAAGAAACTCTTATCCCACCCCGTCGATCCTCACAACGAGACTATCCATACTCTCAGACCTAAGATTAACCGTTTTACCTAATCCATACTCCCGGATCAGAAACGAACGGCTTTACCTAATTCATACTCTTAGACTAGGGACGAATGACTAATCAATACTCTCGGGTTAATGACGAATTATTATGCCTAATCCATACTCTCGGACTAGCGACGAATGACTAATCCATACTCTCGGACTAGGGACGAATGACTAATCCATACTCTCGGATTAATGACGAATGATTATGCCTAATCCATACACTCGGGCTAAGGACGAATGACTAATCCATACTCTCGGATTAATGACGAATGATTATGCCTAATCCATACTCTCGAACTAGGGACGAATGACTAATCCATACTCTCAGATTAATGACGAATGATTATGCCTAATCCATACTCTCGGACTAAAGACAACTGACTATGTATCAATCCATACCCCCGGATTAATGACAGTTGACTATGTCTAATCCATACTCTCGGACTAGGGACAATGACTGTGACTAATCCATGCTCCCGGATAAATGACATATACTAAAGTTCTATTCTCTAATTATAACTCACTTGTACTCGTAAGAAAATACTAAACCAATATTCCTCATAATTAATTTAGGTTTACTCTTTATCCTAAATCATCATATATAATCAGGTATGTTCTTTAACACATATTTCAGGCAACATCAATTAACTCGCACATAAACATTTAATTAATACTTCAATCAATACTTGTATTAAAATTATGTTCATGAAAGGGACTATGCACTCACACATAAACTCTTTAACATATATTTAATACTTTAATTAATACTTGTATTAAAATCATGTTCATGAAAGAGACTATGCACTCACCTGAGAAGGTGGTGACTCGGCACTCGAACAACACTTCATTATTCTCAACACAGTTTTCCACGGACAAAACCTAGTATCATTACCACTAGAGTTTAGTCTAATATTCACCGAGACTAATTAATAGTCTAGCTATTATTACTATTATATAAGCGTTAAACAATGCTTATATAACCCATAATAATAGCCCAAGTACTTATTATAAGTTTCTAATAACGTTACTATGATTAAATAAAAGCTATATTAAAAATAGCGTAGGCGTAGCTCACTTACAGCGGGTTTTCTCGAAAACTGGGCTTCGCTGGAGCAGCATTCCAGAGCCGAAAGGCTCTTTTATCGGGGCTTCGGGAGCCTCGAGGCTTCCTTTGGGTGCTAGGGGGTATACCTAGACTTTGGGGGGGGGGGGGGGGGGGGGGGGGGTTAGGGAGGCTAGAGAGAGAAAGTGTGTTTGGGATGGTGTGGAATGAATGGAACCTGGTGCCTCTATTTATAGGCTGAATTCCTGATGGACTCGCCGATTCGGTGCCACGTGTCATCACCTGACGGCTTTTATTGGGGAGACAGCCTTGGCCCATATTCAGCCACATCACCCCTTTTGCAGCAACACCCTGCCGACTTCTAAACCCCATAACTTTCGCATACGACCTTCGTTTTCAGCATTCTTTATATCCACGCGTAGGTAAAACAAGATCTACAACTTTCATTTTGACTCCGTCGGCTAATTCTCGAGCGATCTTAAATTTAACAGTAGGAGGAGATTAGACTATTAAATGACGGCGAAGAATTCGTAACTCCTTCATACAGACTCCGTTTTCGTCTGTCATTTTATCATTGAGTTCCTATTAATGAGATATTCAACTCTCATTAAGGTTGTGTAAGCCAAAAACCGCTCGAACTAAAATTCGAGTTTCGGGTCGTGCACTATTATGCCAAATCTTAGAAAAATTATAACTTCCTCATACAAAGTCAGATTTGGGCGTTCTTTTTTTGTATGTTCTCGGTTTAACATATACTAAAACTTTTGTTTAGATCACTAAGGCTAAAAAGTTTTCCATCGTAAATTCATTATTTACGTCTCCCGGTGCCGTGCCGGTTTTGTCGAAAAACTTCGACGGACCATAACTTCTTCATTATAACTTGGATTTCGGCGTTATTTATATATACGGAACCCTTGTGACATATTCTACAACTTAGTTAAGATTATTTATTCTAAATAATCTTTTGTCGAAAAGTCATTTTCGACCCCTATTATCTCTAAATTGACTAGCCCGGATCTACGGGCGTTACACTGACTACTGGCGTCAGCGTTTCAAGACATAATCAGCATCAGCGTGTAGTTAAGTAATCTAATGTAATTTTTGTCTATTAGGTAACTATACATATATGTATAGAATAGATAGGAAATCTGATATATTGGTGATGAGGATCGGTTCTTAGTATAGATTAGATACAATCTCTTGATTGAAGGGATAAACTGTTGGATTAGGTGTCTAAGCCCATAACTATAATTGGTATGTACTTGGTTTGATTATGAGCATAGTCCTTTTGGGTTTCCTTCACCATAGCAATTTGATAGGATGAATTATTGAGAAAGAGGTTTATTATGATTTATTAATATATTATAAAAATAATATATTAATTGAGAAATCATATTATTTAATTAGTATTGATCAGCAATTAATTTGGAATTAATTTAGTGATCAAAAGAGACTGATTAAATTGACGGGGACTGATTATCTAAATCAATCATAGTTATAGTTTGGGCTAATGGATCATATTGACATAAGATGGACGAAAATATTTGGGAGCCCATAAAATTCCGTCCAAAGCTTGCCATATAGGGGTTCATGTGTTACTTAGGGCCTAAGCAAGTGAAATTAGGGTTTCCACTTGAAAAACCTAATAGCTCAAGTATATAAGAAACCCCAAGGCACACAAAATCGGCCCCTATGAGTTTCTAAGAGAACCCTAGCCGGTTTTGAGGCCTTCTCATCTCTCTCGTGTTCTTCCTTGTTGCTAGTGGTGTTTGTGACTCCATTAAAGGTGCAACATTTGAGGCACTAAGCTCTTGAAGGTCAAGATCAAATCAACAACAAGAAAGGTAACTTTTAAACCCTATTTTATGTGTCAATTTGAAAATTGGTATGCTAGTTATTAGGGTTTATGCTTTGGATGATTATTTGCATGTATAATTTGAGAAAAACTTTGATCCAAATCATTGGGGTTGCATGTACACCATACGAATAATGTAGTGCTCAAAACCCAGGTACAGAAAGGAAAAAGAGGGATTCAAACCCTTGGTAAGCAAAATCCTACATAGTAGTTCCAATGCTACGCCTTCAACCACTCAGACATCTCTCCTACATAATGATTATGACCCAAAAAACTAAAATCGAGTGAATAGTGAATCATTCTAGATTATTGGGTAGATATAATATGCTCATTATGATTTATGTTTCATCATTCGTTTCCTTTTCGTTTGTTTCGAGAAATATATCGATCAATTCCGATTCTTCCTTTTTCTCTTGATTCTTTTTCGATCGAGATGTATAGATCCTGTTCATGGATTAACGAAAATTTGCAAAACTCTATTTGACTCTGCCATTTTATGAGTCTCTTCCCTTTTGCGTATGGCATCGCCTGAGTAGAGACGTTTCTTTCCTCCCCGCATGGATAGAAGTAGATAAATCGGAATTAATTCTAATTCCCACATGATGAAAAAAAAAAGTAAAAGGTCCCGAGAAGAAAATGATCCCATTTGACCACTGTACATTGCTAACATCAAGAAACAGAAAAATCGAGAATCCCGAGTAACAGGCCAACAATCCAATTGATGTCATCAATATAATGTAACCAATTATCCAACCAACAAAACTACTTGTTACAAAAATAATCTTGCTGTTGCATTGAAACATAAAAATGTTGACTAATCTTGCTAACATTGAACTTGGTAAAATGAAATGATTGAATAATTGAAAAATGAGATTATTCAGGAATACACATTAAATGTTGAGATTACGCATTAAATTTCTGTTAGTAGATCCAAAATAAAAGAAGTGTTTGTGAGTATTGCAGAAGAAATGAAACAAGCGATACAGTAGAGCTAGGATAGTTATTGTATGAGGTCTACCCAGTGCTAGATTGTCACACCCCCAAACCAGAATGGCGGAAACATTCGAGGGTGGATGACTTCACGTAGTATCACAATAATTGAATATTGTAAAGAAAGTAACACAACCATCATATATATAATGAAAACGTAAAATGTTGCGTTATACATATTAGCAAAAGAATATTACAATATGATGATAAATGTTTAATAATGAAACGTCCTTAGCGTTCCTTCTTCAAAAGCTGGTAGATTACCTGTATTACTAATTCCCTGAGAAATACAAGTGGTTTTGAAAAAGTGTCAACAATTAAGTTGGTGAGTTCATAAGTGTTTTGTATTGAAAGGAATGTCTTTTTGGTGATAAATCGATGAACGAGGTTTTCAGAAAATCCAATATTTTCTATAAATGGTTTGAAAAGTTTCCGGAGTTGGTGTGTGTTAGTATATTCCATACTTGAATAATAACGATAACTTTATGCTAAAAATGATATGGAAAAACTGAATGCATATATGAATCTCATAAATCAAACTTGTTTTTATACTTTTATGTGAGTTTTATAACCATACTATTGACACTGACGGCCTGTAACAACATTCTTCAGGTGTTGTAGTGTTATGACATTTGTCACCCCAGACCTGCCGGTCTAACTATAGCTAATAGTTTAGGTGCGGGGTTGTCAATCCCGTATAGATCTATACACAAGTATCACGCTCTCTCTCCAAGAGATTATGGTATATAATACAGGACTTGAAATGCATACATAAGAGTACGTTGAAGTTTGAATATCTCACATTACTTGGTATAAACAGATTTACGATAAGAAAGTCTTTACTTCATTTGAAAGTATTTCATTTGTCAATATGTATATGTAAAATGTATGAATAACTTGTTAACTATACTCGTTATAGTTCCTCAAAAAGTATGTTTCCATTTAGTAAGAATAACTTGGTGATATAATAGCCCTTTAAACATAAAGATGTTTGTATCAATATCCTATAAAATAGATATTATAATTATGTTTATAAAACGATACTTTGACTTGTAATGTACTTGTATTTCCCCCCTAAAACATGAAAAGAATTGAAAAGTAGGGGTATGGACTCACTCGTTTGGTTTAAAGAGAGAGGCTAGAGTTGAGCAGAATTTTGACCGCGGAAAGTTGTGTCTTCGGGCCCTTCGGGGATCTCTGCAGCGTAGATCTTTCGTCGGGGGCTCGAGTGCGGAAACCGAGGGCGTCGGGATGATCTATGGAGCTTAGAAGTATGGGAGAGTGACTGAGAGTTTGAGAAGGTGTGCAAAAACCCGAGGCTCAAACCTTCTATTTATAGTACTTGAGGTTGGCGTACGCGGGGCGTACCTCCGGAGTACTCTGGGCGTACGCAATACGCGGGGCGTACTTCGGTTACGCGGGGCGTAGAAATGCGTCATGGCTTACGACTCCGGTCTAGCTAAGCGTAAAGGTGCAGCCGATGGGACTCGACTCTGGGTCTAGTACGCAGGGCGTACTCCAATATTGCGCAGGGCGTAATCCCGGCTCCCGTCTTCTAAATTCCGTAACTTTTGCATACGGGCTCCGTTTTTCGTGTTCTTTATATCCACGCGTAGGTGAGATTATGCTCTACAACTTTCATTTAGACTCCGTCGGCTAGTTTTGACTTTATTTTTAATGATATAATTTTAATAGGTCGGGACTCCTAAAGTCCGTTAAAAATTCATAGTTTCTTTATTCGATGTCGGTTTTCGTTTGTCTTTTTATCGTTTTATTACTATTGTGGAGATCTTCAACTTCCGTTTAGGTGGCGATAGCTAAATAACACTCAATCTTCAATTTGAGTTTTTAGCCCTCTACTACTGTTACGAAACTTAGGAAATTCGTAACTTCTTCATACGAAGTCCAATTTGGGCGATCTTTTTATGCACGCTTACCATTTAACGAAATCTATGACTTTTGTTTAGATACTTAAGGCTAAAATGCATTTTATTGAAATTTCACTTTTTACGTTAAATAGCGTTTTAACGGTATGTCGTAATTATACGAGCGGTTATAATTTTCTCAATATAACCCGGTTTTGAACGTTCTTTATGTTTTTGGAAACCTTGGCACGATATCTAATATTTGATGCATCCCAACTTAGATATTTGAACACTTTATTTGTGAGGTTAATTCAAAATAGTTTTCGTTGTATTTGACATTTGAGCGTTACACTGTTTTTGGAAAATATAGGGTTGTCACATAGATGCAGAGGCGCATAATAGATCGATATGAACATTATGAATAAACTAGCATAGTTTAGTATATATTCAACAATAGGTTGAAACCCTAATGTAAGTCTTGCTGACCGTCTTTGTGATAATCCATTTTTTTTGGTGAAAACAAACCCTTTATTGGTGAAAGACAACTTTGTGAATATATCGTGTTCTTTGCTTTTTCTGTTCTTTATTTTCTTAGTTAGTTTGTTCTTGTTTATTATACTTGAAGTGTATCTGATAGATACTAACATTTAGGGTTGAAAGATACCCTAGGGTTAGACCCCAGGTCTGGGCCCAATATTGTATGAATTGGGTTGAAATAAACCCCAGGGCTAGGCCCCAGGATTGGGCCCATGGGTATATAATTGGTTGATAGAAACACTAGGCCTAGACCCATAATTGTAAGTTGGGTGGATCATACCCTAGGGCTCGGCCCAGTTGTATGTGTAGTATGTGGTATTTTGGGAAACTCACTAAGTTTTGTGTTTACAGTTTATATTTATGGTTTCAGGTACTTCCGGTACGAAAGAGAAGGGCCCAACGTGATGGCAGAGCATCCTCCTCGTGATTTCGCACTTGTTTTCATCTGTACTATGTTGTTTTGTTGACATTTTATTTTGTGGTTGACTTTGTCATACCTGATGTGTGAATTTAATAGTTTTCAAAAAAAAAATATTACTGTTTTTGGCATGTTACAAGTTGGTATCAGAGTCTAGGTTTGAGGGCTTCAGGCACACTCTCGAGTGTGTTAGAACTCAAACTGAGGAATTGATAATCATTTCAAAAGGAAATGAAATTTTAAAAAGATTTTTACCAAGGAAAAAGGTAGTGCGATGTGTGCAATCATTCGAACTCAAGTAAGTGGTTCCTAAAATACCCATACCTAGTATATTATCATTGCAATTGGAATGGCCATAAAAAGGCTGAATGTCTAAGATTGTCAGGAGAGGCTATGGCGGCGCCTGCACCATCCACCTTGAGGATTATCGATGGTTGTCAGGGCAAGGCGAAGACACTTGTTGTGAAGACCAGGGCATTTCAGTTGACTGCCGATGATGCTCGAGTAGTACTGGATGTGGTTACCGGTACGTGATTTTATCATATCTTTTATTGTTTCTTTATTTATGCTTGGGTTATATTTGATTTGTATAGGGACTTTCTTAGTCAATGGTATGACTGCTCATGTTATGTTTGATTCGGGTGATACTTGATCCTTTGTGTGACAACCCGAAATTTCCATTCGGTCAAACCCTAAAAGTCAACCACTTCGTATCATTAGTCAATGTCATTATTTCTTATTTTTAAGAAATATAAAGTTTGTTTGATTATTTTAATACTATTTTTAAACGAACGGGTGAAAGAAAGTGCCGTCTCGGGTTTTCAATTTTAAAAACCGCAAACACCTCGCGTCTTAGAAATTCCCGACCAAACTTTTATGTTTGGGTCGAAAAATCATCCAAAAATCGTAAACTCATGCATAAACATGAGTTTACTCCCCAAGACTAGTCATTCTTGAGTTTACTCCCCAAACACCAAAAGAGTAAACTCCAAAATATCCTCTCAAGTATCATCCAAGTTTTTATTCAAAATCTTCAATCTAGTAAGTGTTTCTAACCCTTTCAAGTTAGTATATCACTTAATCTAGTGATTGTACATCCTTTAATCCATTCATTTATGTGTTTTGACTAGTTTTTCCAAAACACCAAGAACACACACACTAGTGTTCTTGGACTTAAAGTTCATTTCAAGCTTCCACAATGTAAGTACTTCAATCCTAGAGTCATTTTAAGCTAGCTATACATGTTTATACCAAGGAAAAGTACCAAGAACAGCAAGAACAAGGTGTTCACGGTTTTGGGAGGCTCCCAAAACCGTAAACAACAAATATAGTGCCTTAGGGTGCTTTAGGGTGTCTAGTTGCTTCACAATGCCTTAGGGACTTGTCTAGATCCATCCTTGATGAGTGTATCACACAAAAAGCACCAAAATCATATATTTTTATGTGTTTACGGTTTGGGGATCTCCCAAAACCATAAACACCTCAAATGTTGTGTAAATGTCCCATAAATGGCCCATGGTTGTTCCTTATGGCTAGAATCTAACCTACACTAGTGCCATGTTTGAGCTAAGGACTTGAAAACCGCCAAATACCAAACTTAGGAGTTTAAGGTAGTAAACTCATGGGGAAATTGTCCTTAGACCGTAAACTCCATTTAGGAGTGTTTTGATGCCACACAACACTTCCTAAGGCTTAATCATGAAGTAGGAATGCTTGGAATAGCTTAGAAGACTTCAAACCAACAAATGGTCATAAAGTGTAGAGTTTATGACCGTAAACCCTTGAGTTTACTGCCGTAAACTCCTTGGGTAATGGTCATGAAAACCGTAAACTCCAAGGGAGGTTACCCTTGAACCCCAAACACACTAGCCTTTCCCTACAACACTTAGATGCAACCCTTGAGACTTATAACACATGTATAAAGCATTTAGCATGTCCTAGAGTGTCTTAACTTTGTTTATTAGTTTTTTAAAGACTAATTGTTTATATACATATATCCTTATATGTTATTAAGATCTTTGTACGTCTCTAAGTCTTCACTTGACACCAAGCACTTATCCGACACTTCATTCTGATCCACTTGCTACAGGTGAGTTCATACCCCTTAATCAATGTTTTAACGGTTTTTAAATGTTTTATAGGGGGATACAAATAGAATTATGCTAATTATTATATCAATCACATGTGATTAATAAGCAGCATTCAAATGATTGGCTACTCATTAGCCGTTTTACCAAACAGTTTCCACCAAATGTTTTTCTTAAACATTTTATATGTTTAAAACTCCTTAATAAACTGTTCATTTTACTATGTATGTTACATTTCAAACTTATTTATAATTGTGTTTTATAACAAATGTTTCTTTATACTAAACTGTTTTATCAAACCCATGCCTTCAAACCGTTTTATAGATTGACATCAAGTCGATCTTTTCTTAGATAATAATTATGTTCAAAGGTTTTACAAAAAACTTATTTTATGCTTTTATATTATAAATTGCATGCCTATATATGTATAGTTATATAAGAAATATTGAAAGGACTTAGGAAGGCTATCCACCCTGTTTCCTTTTCCTCGATTTGGATGTGGTCTGGTGGGATATCGGGTACCCGTCCGAAGGTCGTTTAAATATTAGTTATATATCATGTGTACATATATAGTCATAAAGGTCCCTCCAGTTCATCCAATGCCCTTGGGTAGCAAGGGTATACATCCATGTCCATACGTACCAGTTAGATTACTAGTAAACTACCATACGGGTAGTTTAGGAAGATACTAGAACTATTACTAGAACGCGATATCATACAATGAGTTAGTTCATTCATGAGTCAATACTTTCTAGAACATTACAGTACATTACTATACTTGCTAGATAGAGAGAGCATATATTACAGCGAGAACATTATAGTACATTACTATACTTGCTAGATAGAGAGAGCATACATTACAGCGAGAACATTACAGTACATTACTATACTTGCTAGATAGAAAGAGCATACATTACAGCTAGAACATTACAGTACATTACTATACTATTACATAGATATGTTTACATGATCACACTTACATGAGTACGCTTACATATACATAAAATAGACGTCACTAGATGCTATAGCATGGAACGAGTTCAGGATCTAACTATACCGATGAATCGCAACGCAATTGTGATAGTTATATCGGGTATACATGATCATAGTAATGTGGATGTGTCACGTTGTGCAGATATGCCTGAGCGTGTAAAGGTCTCAAAATCCCTTTGACAGGGGAGCGTATAGCCTGGGATCTAGCCATCACATTATACCTTATCCCTCAAATAAGGCAGTTGAGTACCGATGTAGTTATTTATTACAAATACTACAGTACTTAGAAGAATTACCCTAGACTTTAGGTAATTGCTACGGTTGTATTTCGGCACTACACCATAGTACTATTTCATTATCTCATAACATTCACTTCGTGAACATTCACACGATGCACGGTAATGTAGAAACTATATTTTTGGTTAATGATAGTCAGACTTGGGAAAATACACACTCTTACAAGAGACACACACATACACTAGATGCCTTGGTAGAAGGCTACATATAGATCAGTTAAGTCTTGGTAGAAGACTCCCTGTTATAATAGTAGGAATCATAGGGATTTCTAGAGTTTTTCAGACGTTTACAGTTGTTTTACATACAGTTTAATTACTTACAATTCATATACATACAAATTCTTACATACAAATTAAGAAACTAAAATACTTATGATCTCACCAGCTTCAAGGCTGATACTCGCTTTCAAAATTACTTGTATCCTCAGGTCATCAATAAACAGGTACCGATGCAAGGTTTAGAGAAGATGGAGCTTGTTCAAGACTCATCTTTCATTTTGATTTATGCTTTAGTGTCTATTATAATTTGACAGATGTCTAATAATTATATTATTAATGCAATGGATGATGTTGTTGCTTGTTTACTACTTTTCATTGTTGTGATACTGTACATGACGTCCTCCGCCCCAGAACGTTTTCGCCGTTCATGGTTTTGGGGTGTGACAGATTGGTATCAGAGCATTGTTTATAGTGAATTAAGTATATCAACCCATAAAAGATATACAGACTATAAATACAATGGGATTAAAAATACTCTGACCAAGAGTTTATACTTTAAATAATAAAATATTTAATTAAGTATACGTGCTGCATTCATACAAAAATCAGTGTCACTAGGACAGTACAAAAGAATTACGATTGTTGGGCAACACAGGTGGACTTAGAGACATATAGTCAAAACTGGGAAGATATAGCTTGATCAACTATATTATCCGAGGGTTGACTAGCATGTGCCTAAGTGTGGTTGTGTGGTTGCAACAAATCTAAAATCTTACCAACCCTACCACAATGAGAACAGTAGAACATAACATTAAACTTAAAATACTATAGGAGTATTTGGTGTTACTATAAGTACTTTATACTTGAGAACTAAAACGGGATCTTCATTACTAAGTTGATGGTTGCTAAGTGGATACACTAAGGCTATATGTAATTAGGATGTTATAGACTTAGAATCTGTGAAAATTTTACTTTACCCCTATTCTGTGTGAATTTGGAGTTAAGGTCACTTATTCGAAGGCCTATCCTGTTTAGATTACATATAACTGGTGTGCACTTCACAAATAGCGATGTAACTAATGAAGATTTTCTAAATAATTATCCAGATCGTGCGTCTAATAATTATTTTCTTACCCCAATTCTCACGTAGATAACATGGTTGGACTCCATCCCCACGGCAACCAGTACCTCCCGAATGAGGTCATTGCTGGATCGTTTGAAGAAGAACCAGAGAATGATCATCCTATCCCTTTGAATGATCACCATGATGAAGACCTTTCGGATGATTCTAACTCCGTACCCGAGGTTGAGAACCTACCCCGAGCAGCTCCCTTTCTAATTCCTAACCCTCGTCCGGCTTTTCATGGCCCGAAGCCACCATGGGTAGAATGTTTGGAAACATGGAGCCAAGGACAAGATCAGCCCATGCCATTTAGTGGTGACCGAAGCTTTTACGACCTGAGCAATTGGGGCTCAGCAGACAGAATCTTGCCAATCTTGGTCCGCAGAGTGGCCCGAAATGAGATTCAAGGCAGAACAGCCCTACATCAAATCACCGAAGTTGTCGTCGATGCGAGAACGCATACCCTCCGCACCATTCGTCTAGAAGATGCTCGCGAGAGATCTGATAGAAACCATGTAACCCTGCTTCAAGCACTAGTCGAATCACGAGCCGAATTCATAGAGCTCCGAGTATGCCAGAGGGTGTATGAAAGACACCTACTTGACGTGGAACGCCAACTGGCTGAACTGAGAGCTTACCAGAGGGATGACCATCGCCAGTAGTAGACGCTTTACTTTATTTGCCTTATTAAAAGGAATCGTTATCTGTCTATGCCCGATGTGGCATTTTCTATGAAATTATCTTGTACTATAAGTACTTTTGGTTAGGTCTTTATACTGTCAAGGACTATCTTCTCTAGATACGATGTAAGACCTTTTACAAGGTCATTTTCCCGAACTTTTACGTCATGAATATCAAAGATTTTGACAGTCGGCTAACTTCCGTGTCCTTCTTTATTCAAGTACTCTCATCGTACTTTCATTGGAGTCTATCTGAAACCTGCTTTAGTCAAGTCTTTGGACTATAGTAAGTTAGCTCCGGAGACATTTCTAAGTCTCTTTCAGTGGTTGGATTATGTTATTCACCAACCAGCGAAACCTCGGCTTGAATGACAAACGTCTTGAGACCATTCTACGAACTTACTTCCATTCCATTACTAGGACTGCATCGTACGGATGTAGGTCAACCCTTCATGAACACACCTCCACTCAGTACTAGGACTACATCATAGAGATGTAGGTCAAACCTTCGCGAACATACTTCCACTCCGTGCTAGGACTGCATCATAGGGATGTAGGTTAAACTTTCGAGAACACACTCTTACTCTTTTCTTGAGCAATCGAAGTACATCTAGGGTCAACCAAAATCGCTCACAAAATCCTTACCTTTCGTGTTACAGAATCATGTCGTCATCCGGAAGCAATCAGTCGAACAACGAAACCTCTACCTTTCCTATGGACGTCGCTACCTTTCAAACTGCAGTTACAACTACCGTGACAGCTGTCCTTACACACCATAGTGCTATCAGCACAATCAACACTGATGATGGGATTGAAGATTCCGATCGTAGTATCCATCCAGGAAGTCATCAAACGGTAATAGCCACAGGCTCGCAAAGCCGAAAAACAGAGAACAAGAAACGAAAGCGTCAAGCCCAGAAAGAACGCTAGAAATCCCAAAAACTTGCCATGCAACAGCAACAAGTGGAAACCCCTGCCATCCCCGTACCGAGCAGGCCATACGAGGGAAAACTCTCGAAGTGCGATAAGTGTAGTTTCCATCATCATGGGGCTTGCCATGAGATGCAATGTTGCAATTGCCTAAAAATAGGGCACCATGCTCATAGCTGTGGGGCACCGTCACGACCCATCACTCAAAGTCCCTATCATCGGGACCAACCCTACACACAAAAGTAGTGATAAAGCCGAACGCTTTAGGAAACAATTTCCAAGGTGGAGTAATGAGGAAGGCACTCGTGTCCACATATGTGACATCCCCAATTTCACGGCCAGAAAAGACCGATTTGTTTATGCTTTGTTTTATAAATCAGAGTGATCGTTTAAAGAAAACGGTTGCGGAATTTGTTCCCAAAATAAAATATGATAACCATTTTATCAAAACATTTCTCGAAAAGAATGTATTTTCATTAAATAATAAAACCTCGGGATGTCATGTTCGTTACAGACCAAAAGCATAAACAATATAAAATAGACCTTACAATAGTTATTCAACTACTGATCTATAATCCAAAATCTCTCGTCAAGTCCGCCGACTTATATTCTTGTGTCATTACCTGTAATGAAAAGAAAACTGAGTGGGTCAGGCTTGGGAGCCTGGTGAGCATATAGGGTTTTCAACCCACAATAATACATTTATTATATTCAATTATCAAACAATCAACCCAAATACCCATCCCCATTATCTTCTTAAGGTTTCACCCTAAGAACCAACTATCCTTCATTCACTTATTCCTAAGGAATCGGCACGAAATCCATTGCTGCCAAAGTTTATCTATCGAGTACTAAATCCATAGTTATCAGACGCTAACTCCATAGTCGTCGGGGTTTACTCAAGCAACGCTAACTCCATAGTCACCAAGGTTCACTTAACAGGCACGAAGTCACATCGTCACCAAGGTTTACTCAATAGGCGCTAACTCCATAGTCACCAAGATTTATACGATAGGCGCTAACTCCATAGTCACCAAGATTTATACGATAGGCGCTAACTCCATAGTCACCAAGATTTATACGATAGGTGCTAACTCCATAGTCACCAAGATTTATACGATAGGCGCTAACTCCATAGTCACCAAGATTTATACGATAGGCGCTAACTCCATAGTCACCAAGGTTTATCTAACAACAGGCGCTAACTCCATAGTCACCAACTATCCCATCTACCCTTGTTCTACCCAACAATTTTGTAGATATAAATACTTACACAGTTTAAATCATTTAACACCTGTATAAAACTCCAATTTCCATGTCCATCTCAAATAGACAAATAACATATAAACACATAGCACGTATTTCATAACAAATACTTCATATTGATGTGTTAGAAGAAAGCAACTACACACCCACACATATAAACAACAATATACTTAATACACTCAAACCATACTTGTATTATTATCGTGTTTATGAAAGGTAGTATACACTCACTTGATCAGAAGATGATCGGACAGCACTACGACTTGCAGAAGTAGTAATCCACCGCAGATCTGGAAGATCTCCACAAAAATCGAACTTCTCGCAGGCAGAGCTTCGGCTCGGGAACCGCACTTCTCGGGATCTTCGGGATCTCGGGACTTGCCTCGGGGCTAGAGAATAATACCGGGGCTTTGGGGTATTTCTGGCACGCAAAACGATGCAAAACGGGAGAGAGAAAAGAAGAAATTGGCAATTGGGTCGGCTGCCCTCGCATCCTATTTATAGGAGGCTGGAGCCTCGGAGTACGCGGGGCGTACTGGTCCGAAAAACGTCACTGCGTGCGTCATCCGAAGCCACTTGCTGCGAATGTCGACACTTCGGAGTACGCGGGGCGTACTCGAGTACGCGGCGCGTACCTCGGATCAGACCGGTGACTCCTTCGGATAATGTTTCCGAATTTCCTTTTAAATTTAAATATAAATTGATTAATAAACTTCGGAAATTCATATCTTCTTCATACGAACTTCGTTTTCGACGTTCTTTATATCCACGCGAAGGTGAGACTACGCTCTACAACTTTCGTTTAGACTCCGTCGGCTAATTTTGACTTTTATTTTTATTATTTATTTTTAATAGGCCGCGACAGAAAACTTCGTTATAAATTCATAACTTCTTCGTTTGACGTCCGTTCTCGCCTAACTTTTTATCGCTTCGATACCAACAACGAGATCTTCGATTCTCGTTTAGATTGCTAAGGCTAAATATCGCTCTAACGTAAATTCACTTTTTACGTCGCGCTGTGTCGTGCCGGTTCTGTCGCGAAACTTCGACAGGTCATAACTTCTTCGTTATAACTCGGATTTTGGCGTTCTTTATATGCACGGAAACCTTGTAACATATACTACAATTTAGTTAGGATTATTCACCCTAAATAATCTTCTATCAAAAAGTCATTTTTGACTCTTATTGTCTCTAAATTGACTAGCCCTGATCTACGGGCGTTACAATTATCTCCCCCTTAGGATGATTACGTCCCGGAATCATCAACGAAATAGGATTCGCATACTGACTCCATAAGTTATCTCTCCATTCTAAGTAATAACTCTGATGGGTCGTGTCCCGATGACCTCTCATCATAGTCGGACTCAATTGATATGACCCCTAGGGTCGGAATAACAACTATCTTTCTAGACATTACCGAAACAATGGTAATGACATACTTGAATAAAACGGAATCAATTTCTAGCTTCTTGATAACCTTGTGACTTCCCCTGATCCAAGCGTGAGTCCTGTGCTTCCGGTAGTATAGATCTCTACTACCATTCACACCTACTCATACTCGTCCCAAGTATTGTCTCGCAGTTAACCAAGTCACCATTCATAAATCATATCATCATTCAACACATCAGATAACAAAACTAGGATTTATATTAATTCTTGAAACTATTACACAAAAGTTCAAGTTCACCCTATACTATGCCTCTAACAGGCTATGCTTCCTGATACAGACTTTACCGACTTTATATATTAATATGAAGTCTTCATCCTTTAACCCTCCCATCCCTTTCTGCTTCGTTGAGGAACATGTTGAATGCCCTTGGCTGTGGAGGTGTGTTTTTCTGTGGGCAGTCTCTAGAAATATGACCTTCTTCATTACACCTATAGCACATCTTCTTGTTAGGTGCGCACTTGTTGGCATAGTGCCCTGTCTTCCCACATTTGTAGCAAGTCATCTCCTCGCTACATTTCCCGAAGTGTTTCTTCTTACACTTCTCACACCACTTAGCCTCATCTCTTCCTCCATTTACTTCAGGCTCTTCTACTCGAATTGACAATTCCTCGCGATTTTGTCTGATCAGACGTCTAGTTTCTTCCATCTGATTATTCAACATTGCCTGGATCATCACTTGAACTCCGGCCATTGTCATTGGTTCAGGCGCTGCTGCCACAACAGGTATTCGTTCAATTACTGGTACTTGATTCCTGTTCTCATCAGCATTTCCAACTCCACTCCTCGTTCTCACCATTTTTGATCTATACACCGAATATGGTGAAATTAGATCCTTAATCACGATAGATATTCAAATCATCCTTATCACTCCGAAACGTTTATATGCTAGTTCTAATATCGTAGACGTACGCTTAGAATCCTATACACATAAGGTTTCCAGATCCGGTCAGTAACAGACCATAGATCCGAGCAAATAATGTCATATACGGCAAACATATAACAATTAGCACATAATAGCATTTCAGGCAATTTTCCTAAAATAAAATAGTGCCTGTGTCAATTTAGGTGTACTACCTAAAATATAATGGACACACTCAACTCGCAATCATTGCTTAGCATTCTAAGTTTAAGTCTAGAAATAAATCCACATTCCTAGTTCGCTTAAACTAATGCTCTGATACCAACTGTGACATCCCCAATTTCACGGCCAGAAAAGACCGATTTGTTTATGCTTTGTTTTATAAATCAGAGTGATCGTTTAAAGAAAACGGTTGCGGAATTTGTTCCCAAAATAAAATATGATAACCATTTTATCAAAACATTTCTCGAAAAGAATGTATTTTCATTAAATAATAAAACCTCGGGATGTCATGTTCGTTACAGACCAAAAGCATAAACAATATAAAATAGACCTTACAATAATTATTCAACTACTGATCTATAATCCAAAATCTCTCGTCAAGTCCGCCGACTTATATTCTTGTGTCATTACCTGTAATGAAAAGAAAACTGAGTGGGTCAGGCTTGGGAGCCTGGTGAGCATATAGGGTTTTCAACCCACAATAATACATTTATTATATTCAATTATCAAACAATCAACCCAAATACCCATCCCCATTATCTTCTTAAGGTTTCACCCTAAGAACCAACTATCCTTCATTCACTTATTCCTAAGGAATCGGCACGAAATCCATTGCTGCCAAAGTTTATCTATCGAGTACTAAATCCATAGTTATCAGACGCTAACTCCATAGTCGTCGGGGTTTACTCAAGCAACGCTAACTCCATAGTCACCAAGGTTCACTTAACAGGCACGAAGTCACATCGTCACCAAGGTTTACTCAATAGGCGCTAACTCCATAGTCACCAAGATTTATACGATAGGCGCTAACTCCATAGTCACCAAGATTTATACGATAGGCGCTAACTCCATAGTCACCAAGATTTATACGATAGGTGCTAACTCCATAGTCACCAAGATTTATACGATAGGCGCTAACTCCATAGTCACCAAGATTTATACGATAGGCGCTAACTCCATAGTCACCAAGGTTTATCTAACAACAGGCGCTAACTCCATAGTCACCAACTATCCCATCTACCCTTGTTCTACCCAACAATTTTGTAGATATAAATACTTACACAGTTTAAATCATTTAACACCTGTATAAAACTCCAATTTCCATGTCCATCTCAAATAGACAAATAACATATAAACACATAGCACGTATTTCATAACAAATACTTCATATTGATGTGTTAGAAGAAAGCACCTACACACCCACACATATAAACAACAATATACTTAATACACTCAAACCATACTTGTATTATTATCGTGTTTATGAAAGGTAGTATACACTCACTTGATCAGAAGATGATCGGACAGCACTACGACTTGCAGAAGTAGTAATCCACCGCAGATCTGGAAGATCTCCACAAAAATCGAACTTCTCGCAGGCAGAGCTTCGGCTCGGGAACCGCACTTCTCGGGATCTTCGGGATCTCGGGACTTGCCTCGGGGCTAGAGAATAATACCGGGGCTTTGGGGTATTTCTGGCACGCAAAACGATGCAAAACGGGAGAGAGAAAAGAAGAAATTGGCAATTGGGTCGGCTGCCCTCGCATCCTATTTATAGGAGGCTGGAGCCTCGGAGTACGCGGGGCGTACTGGTCCGAAAAACGTCACTGCGTGCGTCATCCGAAGCCACTTGCTGCGAATGTCGACACTTCGGAGTACGCGGGGCGTACTCGAGTACGCGGCGCGTACCTCGGATCAGACCGGTGACTCCTTCGGATAATGTTTCCGAATTTCCTTTTAAATTTAAATATAAATTGATTAATAAACTTCGGAAATTCATATCTTCTTCATACAAACTTCGTTTTCGACGTTCTTTATATCCACGCGAAGGTGAGACTACGCTCTACAACTTTCGTTTAGACTCCGTCGGCTAATTTTGACTTTTATTTTTATTATTTATTTTTAATAGGCCGCGACAGAAAACTTCGTTATAAATTCATAACTTCTTCGTTTGACGTCCGTTCTCGCCTAACTTTTTATCGCTTCGATACCAACAACGAGATCTTCGATTCTCGTTTAGATTGCTAAGGCTAAATATCGCTCTAACGTAAATTCACTTTTTACGTCGCGCTGTGTCGTGCCGGTTCTGTCGCGAAACTTCGACAGGTCATAACTTCTTCGTTATAACTCGGATTTTGGCGTTCTTTATATGCACGGAAACCTTGTAACATATACTACAATTTAGTTAGGATTATTCACCCTAAATAATCTTCTATCAAAAAGTCATTTTTGACTCTTATTGTCTCTAAATTGACTAGCCCTGATCTACGGGCGTTACAACATAACACTGGCTAAACACCTCACTTCCACCACCAATGTTGGTGCTGTCCAGATATGTCACCAATGCGGTGAAATTGGACACCTCAAGAAGGATTGCCCGATAGCGAAGAACTCGGGTGCTGATGGGAAGATTCTCAGGATCACAGCTGCAGGAGAAACTACATCGGACCCTCGTTAATGTAATTTAGGCATTTCGTTGTAACAGAGTTATAACCCATCCAAATCTAGTGCAACTAAAGTCTTACCTTTTGCGAGATCCTGTCTGTATAGGGATGCTCGTGCTGCGTATACTTGTCTTTTGTAGTATACCTTATTCGCAGCAATAGTCTTGTAGAAAATCCAAAGTACTGTAACTCTGTTCATTGTTGCACGGTTGCGTTTTGTCTGTAAACGTCTTATGTTCAAATCTAATGTCTTTAAGTTTCCTTATGATTCCGACATTATCATACAACTAGATTCAATTTGATCCACACCATACCAGCTTCATACGTACATATCTTTCTTCGAAATCGCCTTTCCAGCGAAGCCGTCATTACAGAACACTGAAGCACTCATGCGTGGAGTACCTCATAGTTCTTCTCTTTTCCGAAGAAATCCCTGAAGTACCACTCGTGCAGTATGTCAAGTTTAATCCAAGGATTCATGTGGTTGATCTATCACTGAGGAAGGTATACATGAGAGAGATATATAATCAAGGTTCTCCAGGTTTAGAATTGATGATTCCACTTTAACTTCTTTTTCCTCTATGGGATATGAGCTTAAAGAAGAATCAGTTATTCGACTACCTTTTCAATCTTAATTATATACGACTTGTATACACGAGATTGTGATTGTGAAACCATGTATGAATTCTAATATGAACTTTAGGACAGAGAACTGCCCAAGTCTACGAGTAATCACATCGTCATGTGAACAAACTTAGAACCCGGTATGACTCCCGTAAACAGATCGCCCTACAGTCTAAACACCTACGGAGATACAAGAACAGCCCGGACAACTTAGCGAACTACACAGAAATAGAATTGGAAGACTAGGCTTCTCACCCTGGAGAGCTCTGGTCTTATTCTTCTAGAGATCGACGGATTGCATCATATGTGCCTCGGCTATCGAGGGCTCCGTCCAGATTTTTTTTCATTAGAAATCGTTGTCTCTGCCTCGCATAGATGAATCGTTTGAGCAAACGCAAGGAATGAGTCACTTTTCAGAAATGGACCGAGATCCGAATATCAACAGTTTCGAGTGTTAGCGAAGGATGTCTCGAAGACTACCTTCCGAACTCGATGCGTACACTTCGAGTCCGTAGTGATACCCCTCGGAAAGGACCAATACGCCCGAAGCATTCATGAGTTTAATGAATAGAGTCTGTCTTTCTTACTGGATTAGCTCGTCATTTCTCCATGTAATGACTTACTTATCTACCCTCGTGGTAAGAAGGAACCCTTGGAAACATTACCTTCAGAGGAACTTTTGCGAAGTTCTCTAAGCACAAGTTTGAAATTGAAGAGTCAGGTTCCTACGACACATTGTTAGTGAGGTGGGAATTTTTAAGTACTCTTTCAATTTGTCAAAACCGTTGAGAATTTGTCGACACCAGATACGCCGACAGACATTCGCCAAATTCTAGCTCTTACAGACCTACTGTCATAGTTCATCCATAACTCCTCGCAAATCACAAAAACCCGTACGACGTTGACCCAGCAGGGGGTGGCCCTTGACTGGGAAGATAAACAAGAAAAAGAAACCTTGGAGATTCCAAGTGAGAGACCAAGTCCTTTAGGAAGTCTCACTCTGGGAATGGCTTAATATGCTTCGCTTCGCGTGGAAAGCTAAATCCAAGTTAGTCAAGACCCCGAGATTCTTACCAGAATCGGTCCTGTATCTCACAGACTAAACCTACTCCGCGAACTCAGTAACGTACATTTTACTCTTCGCATCTCAACCATGAAATCATACCTTTCCGTTAGGACTCTTGTAAGTCCACTCGTCGAGATCCTCGCCTTCGTATTAGAACCGTAGTGACCCTCAACCGAGTGGTCAAGCGGACGAAGCAACGCCGTCGCCAATTAGTGAAGGTTCGTTGGGATACCAACCAAGGACCCGATTTCACTTAGGAGCGCTAGAACCAATCAATTAGGAAGTTTCCTCCTCTCGACTCGATCATTCATACCTACTTCCTTATCTAAATTCTAATTACGGGACGAAATTCCCTTTAACAGGGGGATGATGTGACAACCCGAAATTTCCATTCGGTCAAACCCTAAAAGTCAATCACTTCATATCATAAGTCAATGTCATTCTTTCTTATTTTTAAGAAATATAAAGTTTGTTTGATTATTTTAATATTATTTTTAAACGAACGGGTGAAAGAAAGTGTCGTCTCGGGTTTTGAATTTTAAAAACCGCAAACACCTCGCATCTTAGAAATTCCCGACCAAACTTTATGTTTGGATCAACAAATCATCCAAAAATCATATACTCATTCATAAACATGAGTTTACTCCCCAAGACTAGTCATTCTTGAGTTTACTCCCCAAACACCAAAAGAGTAAACTCCAAAATATCCTCTCAAGTATCATCCAAGTTTTTATTCAAAATCTTCAATCTAGTAAGTGTTTCTAACCCTTTAAAGTTAGTATATCACTTAATCTAGTGATTGTACATCCTTTAATCCCTTCATTTATTTGTTTTGACTAGTTTTTTCCAAAACACCAAGAACACACACTAGTGTTCTTGGACTAAAAGTTCATTTCAAGCTTCCACAATGTAAGTACTTCTATCCTAGAGTCATTTTAAGCTAGCTATACATGTTTATACCAAGGAAAAGTCCCAAGAACACCAAGAACAAGGTGTTCACGGTTTTGGGAGGCTCCCAAAACCGTGAACACCAAATATAGTGCCTTAGGGTGCTTTAGGGTGTCTAGATGCTTCACAATACCTTAGGGACTTGTCTAGATCCATCCTTGATGAGTGTATCACACAAAAAGCACCAGAATCATATATTTTTATGTGTTTACGGTTTGGGGGTCTCCCAAAACCGTAAACACCTCAAATTTTGTGTAAATGTCCCATAAATGGCCCATGGTTGTTCCTTATGGCTAGAATCTAACCTACACTAGTGCCATGTTTGAGCTAAGCACTTGAAAACCGCCAAATACCAAACTTAGGAGTTTAAGGTAGTAAACTCATGAGTTTAAGGTAGTAAACTCATGAGTTTAAGGTAGTAAACTCATGGGGAAATTGTCCTTAGACCATAAACTCTATTTAGGAGTGTTTTGATGCCACACAACACTTCCTAAGGCTTAATCATGAAGTAGGAATGCTTGGAATAGCTTAGAAGACTTCAAACCAACAAATGGTCATAAAGTGTAGAGTTTATGACCGTAAACTCCTTGGGTAATGGTCATGAAAACCGTAAACTCCAACGGAGTTTACCCTTGAACCCCAAACACACTAGCCTTTCCCTACAACACTTGGATGCAACCCTTGAGACTTATAACACTTGTATAAAGTGTTTAGCATGTCCTAGAGTGTCTTAACTTTGTTTATTAGTTGTTTAAAGACTAATTGTTTATATATATAAATATATATATATATATATATATATCCTTATATGTTATTAGGATCTTTGTGCGTGTCTAAGTCTTCACTTGACACCAAGCACTTGTCGAACACTTCCTTCCGATCCACTTGCTACAGGTGAGTTCATAACCCTTAATCAATGTTTTAACTGTTTTTAAATGTTTTATGGGGAGGATACAAGTAGAATTATGTTAATTATTATATCAATCACATGTGATTAATAAGCAGCATTCAAATGATTGGCTACTCATTAGCCGTTTTACCAAACAGTTTCCACCAAATGTTTTTCTTAAACATTTTATATGTTTAAAACTCCTTATTAAACTGTTCATTTTACTATGTATGTTACATTTCAAACTTATTTACAGTTGTGTTTTATAACAAATGTTTCTTTATACTAAACTGTTTTATCAAACCCATGCCTTCAAACCGTTTTATAGATTGACATCAAGTCGATCTTTTCTTAGATAATAATTTTGTTCAAAGGTTTTACAAAACTTATTTTATGCTTTTATATTATAAATTGCATGCCTATATATGTATAGTTAAATAAGAAATGTTGAAAGGACTTAGGAAGGCTATCCACCTTGTTTCCTTTTCCTCGATTTGGATGTGGTCTGGTGGGATATCGGGTACCCATCCGAAGGTCGTTTAAATATTAGTTATATATCATGTGTACATATATAGTCATAAAGGTCCTTCTAGTTCATCCAATGCCCTTGGGTAGCAAGGGTATACATCCATGTCCATACGTACCAGTTAGATTACTAGTAAACTACCATACGGGTAGTTTAGGAAGATACTAGAACTATTACTAGAACGCGATATCATACAATGAGTCAGTTCATTCATGAGTTAATACTTTCTAGAACATTACAGTACATTACTATACTTGCTAGATAGAGAGAGCATATATTACAGCGAGAACATTACAGTACATTACTATACTTGCTAGATAGAGAGAGCATACATTACAGCGAGAACATTACAGTACATTACTATACTTGCTAGATAGAGAGAGCATACATTACAGCTAGAACATTACAGTACATTACTATACTATTACATAGATATGTTTACATGATCACACTTACATGAGTACGCTTACATATACATAAAATAGACGTCACTAGATGCTATAGCATGGAACGAGTTCAGGATCTAACTATACCGATGAATCGCAACGCAATTGTGATAGTTATATCGGGTATACATGATCATACGAGTTTGTGGTGATGTCATTCAAACTCACCAACATGCGAACAACATTCATGGATCTCATGAACCATGAATTCATATGGATGCAAGTTGTTTCCGCGGATTCAGGTACCCGCAGGTATCCTACCCGGCCAGATCGGGTATTCCCTGCCTTAACGGGTAACGGATTGGAGTTAGAGTTTACATTTTGTACTCGAAGTGGGGATGGGGCGGGGACGGGTATGATAATATCCGCCCTATTAAGACCTATATATATATATATATATATATATAACTAAAATGATTGGTCCAGAATCAATCATACAGGCACACAATAGATAGTGAAAACATTTGAAGCTAACTCTATATATATATATATATATATATATATATATATATATATATATATATATATATATATATATGGTGATGTTCAATAGAGAACCATAATTAACAAAGAACCAAGGAACTGATGGATTATGAGCAAAACATCATTCCTATGATGTACATGCAAACCCTAATAGCTTTTGGATCTAGTTTGTCTAATGAACATGCAATTGAATATCCAAAGCTATAAACCCTAGATCTAGCATGCAATTAATCATATTAACATAAGAATAGGGTTTAAATTTTACCATGATTGTTATGTAGCAATAACAATCTCAAATCCTCCTTGTAATGGCTTTAGAAAGCTTAGAGTCACAAGTGTCACTTCTCTAATGGCTCACAAAGACCAAGAGCAAGAGGATGAAGAATGATAAGAGAGGAGGCACCCAAAAAACGTGTAGAAACCCTAAGGAATTAGTTGGCCACGTTTTTGGTGCCCTAGGGGTCCTTAAACAGTGAGGCTATTAGGGTTATCTAACAAGGAAACCCTAATTTGATTGCTTAGGCCCTAAGCAACCCATGGACTCCCTCCTTAGAGGCCTTGGACAATTTCTAATGGGTTTCCCCATAGAATTCATCCACTCCATCCTCTATGGAGTCCATTAGCCCAATATTCAACTGTCACACAATTGACAGTTCTAGTCCCCTTTATTTAATTAATATCTTTTAGCCACAAAATCAATTATTATTAATTATTGACTAATATTAATTAAGCAATATGATTTCTCCTTTAATATATTATTCTTATAATCTATACTAATAAATAAAACCCATTTTCTGCCACATGTCTTATTCTCATTCATTTGGACACATGGCATTTTAATAGATTTTTAGATTATTTATTTCCACATGTAATTTTCTGATTTGTTCACATATCATAACTTATTTTGGTTATAATATTGAGAGAAATAAATGTTTCCTTGAAAAAGAATTGATATATTTATAATGTAAAAAATGTCATTATTAATGAGAGCTCTAAAATTGATATTGATATTAAATTTAATGTTTAAATATTGATATTAAATTTTTATTTTTAATAAACCCGTGTATTACACGGGTCTTACACCTAGTATATTAATAAATCATAATTACTCCTCTCTCTCCATAATTCATCCTATCAAGTTGCTTTGATGAAGACAACCCAAAAGGACCATGCACCATCGGGTCAAGTACATACCAAAATAGTTATGGACTTAGACGCTAATCCAACAGGAACCAATCGTGAGCGTCGGAAATCATAATGATCAACGGCCAAGGAAATATATGTACACTTGTACATTGGACGCACACACACACACCGGTTTATAACAAAAAATCCACCTCCTTACCAAAAACTCACCTCTTTTTTTCGTTTAAAAATTTTTTTAGACCACATTTTTTATCAAAAATAAAACGGAATATACCGTTGTTCTCGATTTTTCGTCTTGTTTCCATAGAGATCCATGATGATATATTAAAAACAAACTTTTTTTTTGAAAAAAACTCACTTTATTTTGTTAGTTTTTTCAATATTTAAGTTTATTTTTATAAAAAAAAAAAAACTAATTATACCAAAAAAATATTAATTTTTAGTACTCTATTAATAAACATCAACACCGACTATTAAAAAAAAAAAAAAAAAAAAAAAAAAAAAAAAAAAAAAACTTCGATCGGTGTAGATTCATACTGTGAATCTAAACTGTAGATATTTCAATTTTTAACATTCACAATGTGAAAAAGCTCGATCAGTTCAGATTCACATTGTGAATCTGACTTGCTATTATTCACACTATGAATCTGAAAATGTTCACAAAAAAACCTCGATCAGTGTAGATTCATACTGTGAATCTAAATTGTAAATATTTTAATTTTTAACATTCACAATGTGAAAAATCTCGATCAGTTCAGATTCACACTGTGAATCTGACTTACTATTATGCATGCAATGAATTTAAGAAGGTTCACAATGTGAATTTGAACAGGTTCAGAATATGAATCTGAACAAGTTCACAATGTGAATATGAAAATAAATATCGTTTTTTTACACGAATATGAATCTATGTTTAAAAAGTTCAAAAAAAAACATGATTAATTTTTTTCTATAAAAAACAAGCCTTAACTTTTCAACAAAGAAAATGAAGTGAATTTTTTTCGAAAAGAAAAAGTTCGTTTTTTATATATCATCATGGATCTCTTTGGAAAATGACGAAAAATTGTGAACAACGGTATACTCGGTTTTTTTTCGATAAAAAAATAGGCTAAAAAAATTTAAACGAAAAAAAGGAAGTGAGTTTTGTTATAATCCGGTATATGTGCGTCCATCGTAAAAGTCTACAACCATTCATTTTACCGTTGATCGCTTTAAATTTTGACGCTTTGGATTGGTTCCATGGTTACTTGATTAATAATGGTTCTCTATTGAACTTTTCCCTATATATATATATATATATATATATATATATATATATATATATATATATATATATATATATATATACACACACACACACACACTAGGTTATAACCCGTGGACATGACGGATTAAAAATGTAAAAACAATTTTAATTAAATTATAAGGTAATTATTGAGCAATGATAAAAAAGAAAATTAATAATTTGTATATATAGATGTTTTGTTAGTAAGTTCAAAATGATATATTGATTGGTTGAAACTACGAAAGTATAATGGTTTGAATATCCGATCGACAATTTGTATTTGAAGATATGTTAGAAAATTATGATTTTGTAAAGTTAAAAAATAAAATTAACAATTTAAAACAGATGATTGGTAGCTCTTGTAATTTGAATAAACTTCAAGTCACGAATTGAATGATGATAAAATCGCAAATAAATGTTAGTTCTAAAACATATTGAGGAATCATTTTTTTTAAAACGTTTATTTATTTACATATTTATATTATTTGTATTTAATTTTATAAGGTGTGGCTGTAAATAATAATTAAAAATGTTTTGACGATATTTAGGATGTTGTTTAGGTATAAATTAATTAAAAATGATCATATTTTATAATGATATACAACCAAGTTAACTTATAAAATTATTTGGTCATAATATATAAAATGATATTTTAAAATTTAAATGACATTTTAAATTAAAGTTAAATAAATACCACATATGAGTTTTAATTTATAGCTTATCAGTTAATTTATATTTTTTTAGCAAATCTATTAGAAAAATATACCAATCAAATTTATATAAATTTACTTTTAGCAAACATTTACCTAATTATTTTGTATGAATCTTGTCTTTAAAGATGTTAGACAAATAAGAAGATGTTCAAAAGAATACGTAGATTGTACAACTATTATTTACAAATGATTTATAAGTCGGAATGGGTATATTATTAATTTCTCTTGATATATTAATCCTTAATAAATATAATGAAAAGATAATAATACTAACTTTTGTTCGTCATTTTAAATTTTAATAGAAAGTTATGAAACTTAAGTAAAAAATTAATATAATAACATGTGTCGGTGGTATAGCAGTAACACAAATGGTGTTAAATCATATTTTATTTTTGGACATTAAATTGAAAAGGTCAAGTTTATCCTTAAAACAAAAATGAAAAAAAATAATATGAAATTAAAACCAAATTTGTAACTTTTTTTTTCTAAATAGTTGTCAAACAAATACATTTCATGTAAATTTAGGTTTAATTATTTTATAATTTTTTTGTGAAACATGGACAATATATGGAAATGAGTTTTTTAAAGGGACCGTATATGTAATGTTTTTTTTATAAGAGGGAGAAGTAATTGATAAGAGAATAAAGAAGAGTTTTATTTCTACCAAAATGAGAAAGACATGTTATCGGTTCGTCAATCATTCCACGCTTCGTCTCTCACAGTCTCATGCACACACATTGAAACCTAGAAATCGTAAAATTGGAAATCAATATTCACATTCGTTAACCATTTTTAACGAATGGTAGTTTATCTGTGTGGGAATCTTGAAAAATTTCTCAAAAAATTGGGGAGTTAAGGGCAATACATCCTACAAATCAAGTTCAATCTTCATAAAAATGATGGTTTGATAAGAGGCCAAGTAATTCGTACCTTCAATTGGTTGTAGGAGAGGAAAACAGGACTGAAGAATGCAATGACTTTGTAGTATCGATATAGTAGCAAAAGGAGTAGAGGAAATGGCTTAGTAAAAGGTTAGGGTTTTGAAATATTATATTCTTTGTTTTTGATTTTACAGAGTAAATGATATTTTTGAACATTAGATTTTGAAATTTTTAAACATCTATTAATTTAGGCCTGGTTATCGTAATCATTCATGGGACAAAGAAATGATACATATGCTATACTATTGTTATTATTTTTTTTTTTTAATCAATGGGCAGGTAAGCGTTCATGGTCACATCACATGTTCTGTTTAGGGAGATATGCTAAGACCATAGAGTCTTAAATTTGGACCAAGAAGGTAACCATATTATTGATTATACACAATGGTTAGCTCATAGAAATATACATGAACATATGTCTTGTTCACATATAAACTGTTTTAAATAACTTGTATTGTAAAATAGCAATGTAATTTTAAAGTAGGTTGCTATAATCAATGACAATGTGTGGGAACATGTAAAATTCCAAATTTGCCTTCCTTTTGATAAGTTTCTTAAGAGGTGTCAAAAGTTATATAAGATGATAGTTAGTATTTTTTTTAACCCAAATCATACAGGTATAAATATAATCTGATTTTTTATGAACTACTTTTTTTAATAAATTTTAATGCATTATTATTATTTATTTATTTAGTTAATTAATTAACAAAGGTGGTTAATATGAAATGGAAAGAGCTTTACATATATGGTGATGGAGTTGTAAGGTTAATTAATTTATCAATATACACTTACATAGTTATAGATCTAAACATGATGTATGTTTTGTTTGTGGCTATCCCTTTATCAATTGATCACAAACCTGACAAAAGTGATGAACACAAGGGACTGCAGTTATCAGTGACGATCGTATTGGAGTTAACTAACATTAGGTAACATCTTAAACTTTTAGACAAAACAATATAAACTATCATGATTATTATATCTTAAAGCAAGGGTAAATTTGTCAAATTACAAAGATGAAAAATGTGCTATAAAAATAAGTTATAGAATAGGAGTCTGAAAACTTTTATATGAAGGATAAAATGATAAAACTACTTGGAAAATGAGGCATAAAATGCCATTATAAATTTACTTTAAGAGTAAAAGTCTATTAAAAAATTTACAATAATCAGTTTTGTAAATATGAATTCAAAATAATAAAAATGCAAACAATTAAAAAAAAAACTATACAAATATATAATTTTACATTAAGGGTAAAATCATCAAATTACAAAATAGAAACTATGGCATTAGCTCAATGTGGTAAAATGGTCAAATAAACGATTGAATTAAATAAGGGTGTATACATATCTACTTTTACATCAAGGGTAAACTGGGAATAACCAACAATATGTAATCCAACCAAAAAATAGTTAGTAATGAATAAGTGTCCAATTCAAATTTATAAGGTATGTTGTTGAAATATAAAATTACTATATATTTATTTTAAAACATCTGATTAATAGAAAGTGTTGTTTTCTATAATAAGAGTTTAAAAGAAATTTAGTTTATATATTTGATAATTCAAAATATAACCAACCGTCAAACAAAAACAAAAAAGTAAATTTTGAATAATTCGGGAAAAAAAACAGCAATGTATAAAATATCAAAGAAATTGGAATCTTTAATTTGGTCCTTTAATAGCAACGTATTATATATTTGTTTTCTTTTATGATTTGTTGAAATAACACTGAACTTCAACTTTATTATACCATCTAATTTGAAAGTAGATTGCCAACAGTAATTTTTTTTAAAATAAACCATAATTAAAATAAATAGTAACTCAAAATATGACAACATGAAACACAGGAAAACGCACATCCGAACAATAATACCAAACATATTATTGCAATGTAATTTGAAAGTACAAAGCTATACTTGCACTTTATGTTTAACGACAATTTTATGTTTCTTTGCTTAAATAATGAAAATCATAAAAATAAAATCATATAATGTCATATCAATTGTGGTAATGAACTTATAAAGTGCATTGCTATAATTCGTAAAACATTCATACCATAACATATACACACAAAACATACAATGAAGATGTAAATCGAAATGATGATAATTCTTTACTTATCATTATAACATAGCACTTAAAAAGAATTCATCAAATGTTTAACCAAACAAACCATAATGCCAAAAAACCAGAAAATTATAAAAAAAAAAAAACAATCATTATACTTAAAATTAAAACTCGGCCGGTTTTTTTCAACTTTACCTTAAAAACTTGTTTTCTAGAACACAGAAACACAACAAAACATAAGATTATACAATAAACTGGTGGTTCACTTGTTGGTAAAGAAACATATTATAAATGTGTGTAAACTGTGTAAGTATGTATGTGTGGGTGTGTGTGTATTTTAACTGTGTGAGTTTACATTTCCTTTACTACATACATGTTGAGAGGATGGTACATCAAATTTGTAACAGAAGGAGAAGAATGAAGGAATAAAATAAATAAGAGAATGTAGACCACATAAACCGAAAGCAATGAACAGTTATGTGTTTTACATTAACCTGCTGGATTCAAATGTGTGAATGCAGATGGTAGTTTGCAGATATGCAGAAGAAGTATCGATTGAAAGCTTTGAAGAAAAAAAAATTTAGGGGATCATATTTATATGTCTAATGAAAAGGTAAACATATATATATATATATATATATATATATATATATATATATACACCAAATCGAAATTAAAATTTCCAGAATCTGCATAATTGAACTTTCATCATGATTGCATTCCTATTATGTTAGAGATTTATTTGGTATAAGATAAGGTAATTGGAATATCAATAGCTGATTTTAAGGGATATCATATCTCTTTACTTACTTTATGTACAAAATTAAACATAATTAAAATGTTATGGATGCAGGTATTATTGGAGTATTAAAACTGAATTTCTGATTAGTAGGAGTTGATGATTTGAAGTTTTGAAGCAAGGAACGGGCGGGAAAAGAATGAAAAACGTTGCTATGATAGTGACACGTGGCAAGAAGGTAGATTAAAAGGATGACATGTGGCGGTTTAGGGAGGTATTTATTAAGAATATATATATATATATATATATATATATATATATATATATATATATATATATATATATATACTAGGTGTGAGACCCATGTATTACATGGGTTTAATTATATATATATATATATATATATATATATATATATATATATATATATATATATATATATATATAAAATTTTAATAATTTGAATAGTTTGAATTTATAAGAAAAATAAGAAAATTTTTGAATTATTAAAATTAATGAGACTTTAATGTATTGAATACATTATATATATATATATATATATATATATATATATATATATATATATATATATATATATATATAAAAACCATTTCTAATAAATACTTTACATATATATAATTTTAATTTAATAAAATGAAAAATACAATATAATGACAAGTGGAAAATAGAAAATTTTAAAATTCTAGAAAATGTCATGTGTCCAAATGAATGAGAAGAGGACATGTGGCAAAAAACTTTCATTTATTATAGTATATATATATATATATATATATATATATATATATATATATATATATATATATATATATAGGGTAAAGTGAATATACCTAACAACCTTATATAAGCTTAGGTACCTAACTCCATAATACAACATCGGTTTGTATCATATTTATATTGTAATTGCCTAAGGTTCTTAAACTTCAACATCATAACTTGATTACTTTCAAAATCTTTGGACTTTCGTCAATATCTTTCTTTTACATCACGTCTTTATATCGAATATCACCTGATGGGCTTCATATCCTACCGCTACAAATGAAAGGATGTAGGAGAAATATAATGATGAATTTCCAAATTTTTTTGAAGTAAATCAAGTTTAGGAATGAAGTTTAAGAACCTTGGATGATTGCAATGAAAATTTAATACAAAATGACGTAGTTTGATGAGGTTAGGTACCTAAGCTTATATAAGATTGTTAGGTATATTCACTTTACCCATATATATATATATATATATATATATATATATATATATATATATATATATATATATATATATATATATATATATATTCGAAAGAGGTTGGTTAAAAAGACGCCTCATTTTACCATATAGACACCTTAAATAATTTTTGAAATATTTTTATTGGTTGAAATTTCATTGTTATCCAAAAAAGTTGATTAGAGATAGTTGATTATAGGTTGACTTTTTAGAAAAGTAATAACAGGGTGTCTAAGGGTGTCTTATTAGCAACACCCATTTCGAAATCAGTTTTCTCTAAACACTATTTAATGGAGCTTTCAGTTTTTAAGACTTTGAGCACTGAACGTCACGTGTGTCTTTGATTAATAGACTAGAATGAAGTGAGTTATGACCTTTAATTTAAAAATAAAGAGGAACACCGTTACTTTCCCATGCAAGATTCAAAGGCTCTAGAAATTACTTTTTTCAACATACATTCTCACAAACATGGATAAGTCAGGTAAGTTTGTTTTTTTTTTTTTTGAAATCGTTTTTTGTTATAACTTATTGATTGCCGAAATATTTTTTCTTTTTTCGTTATAATCGATTTTATAATATGTACGAACTTGAATGTCTACTTTTACATGTATGAACACAATTTTTTCCAATATCAACTCGATGTTGCTGTGAACTCGACTTTTTGCAATATGAACTCGATGTCTGAAGTCTAAACTCGATTTTGCAATATTGATTTTATGTTGTATGAAATTGAATCTTTTTAGATGAGTATCGACTACCGGACCGTCTTCGTTTTTTTTAGATTTCGACTCTCAGTGGACCATGTTCTTCACTCTTGACATTCGACCACCAACATTCAATAAATCAAGCATTGACATCCGTTCGATTCATCGGCCTCTTCAAGCATCAATATTCACTACATTGAACAACAACCATCATTATTCATCAAGACTCAAAATCACTGTAACTTGAAAAATTAGCAATGTTTGGTGTTTTGGTTTGATTGAGATGTATCTGTATGCAAGTGAATTGGTTGTTTAGTGATAGAGCAATATTTTGACAAACAAAACTCTCTTTATGATTGCATACAACCTTTAATGAATAAATATTTATGTTATACTGCTATACACTCCACACGGGAAACAAAAGTTTTTGGATTAATTTTTAAACATAATTCTAACAGTCGTGGTTGTATGTATAACTTAACTTCAATAGTTATGAATATTTATTGGTTGTGTAAAGATTAAAAGATTACTATTTTTTCTATTATTTGTATGATTTTCTATATTTTCGTACTAAATGGGTATCCATCGGATTCTTCGTTCCGGACGGGGACTTTTTTAGCCGAACCCGTTGGGGATTAGGCGGGGCGGGGCGGGGATGGGTGTGGGGATCGAAGTTTGGGTATGGGGATGGGTATTTTAGTTCCCGCTAATATCCCCCCCCCCCTCCTCGTTTGCATATGTATGTATGCAGACTGATGTTAGATCGGTCGGTGATCATGTTTATTGATGATATTCTGGTCTACTCCAAGACCAAGGAGCAATACGAGGATAATTTGTAGGAGGTATTGGAGACCTTGAAGAGAGAGAGGTTGTATGCCAAATTCTTCAAATGCAAGTTTTGGTTGCATGGGGTGCAGTTCTTGGGAAACATCTTCAACCAGAGGGGTATATTGGTTGATCTGAACAAGATCAAAGCAGTGATGCGATGGGAGGTTCTGAGAACCCCATCTGAGATTTGAAGCTTTCTAGGTCTCGTGGTATATTATTGGAGATTTATCCAGGATTTCTCCATGATTTTTGTGACATTGACCCGCTTGACGAAGAAGAATGTTACTTTTCAGTGGGGGCCCGATCAGCATTCAGGTTTTGAAATGTTGAGGCAGAGGTTATACGAGGTGTCGATTCTTGTGCTTCCCAAGGGCATGGATGATTTTGTGGTTTGTTGTGATGTGTCTATCTCGGGTTTGGGAGTTGTCCTCATGCAAAGAGGACATGTGATTGCGTATGATTTGAGGCAGCTGAAGCTTTATGGGACAAATTACCCTACACATGATTTGGAGTTGGGGACTATGGTTTTTGCCCTCAAGATTTGGAGACACTATATGTATGGGGTTAGGTGTACTAACCACACTGACCACAAGAGCTTGAGCTACCTGATGGATTAGCTGAATTTGAATATGCGGCAGTGGAGATTGTTGCATGTGGTAAAGGATTATGATTGTGAGATCCTTTACCACCCTAGGAAGGCCAATGTTGTGGCCGATACCTTGAACCATAAGACAATGAGTGCACCTATCGGGGATATATGTCTAAGGATGGTTATTATTTCTCCTTTATTGGATTTGATCAAGAAGGCTCGGGTGGAGGGATTAAAAAAGGAAAATTGGAAGGTAGAGCGGATTATGGGGAAGATTCCTTTATTCATCAGAGATGGTCAGGGTTTGTTAACTTTGTGTGGTAGAGTTTGGATTCTGACTACCAGTGGGGTGAGGCAGACGGTGCTAGAAGAGGATCACAAGTCTAATTTTTCGATCCACATAGGGGCCACGAAGATGTATAGGGATTTGAAGTTGAGTTATTGGTGGCCATATATGAAAAAGGAGATAGCATGGTTTCAGGAGCAGTTCCTAGCTTGCCAGAAAGTCAAGGCCGAACATCAGAGACCCCATGGTAAGATACAATCGTTACCCATTCCCATGTGGAAATAGGAAGAGATCGTTGTGGATTTTATCGCAAAGTTGCCAAGGACAACACGTGGAGTTGATTCTATCTGGTTTATTGTTGATAGGTTGACCAAGAGTGCTCAATCCATATTGATTTTCGAGAGTGTATCTGCTAAGAAGTTGGCTGACATTTACATTCGGGAGGTGGTGGTTCGGAACGGGGTGCCATTTTTGGTGGTTTCGGACCGAGATGTTCGTTTTTAGGTTTTATGGGAAGTTTCATTAGGATTCAGGTACTCAACTACATTTCAGTACAACATACCGCCCCAAACCGATAGACAGACTGAATGGACGATTCAAATGCTCAGATATATCCTCCGGGTGTGCGTGCTAGACTTTGGCGGGAGTTGGAATACTTACATTCCACTGACCGAGTTCTTCTACAACAATAGTTATCAAAACAATATTGATCGACCACCTTTCGATATGTTGTATGGAAGGAGGTGAAGGACCCCAATTTGTTAGGGAGAGGTTGGGCGTTGGGTCATGAGGAGTATTGAAGTGGTGCTCAAGACCATTGAGTTGATACAACAAATGCAAGATAGGTTGCAAGTCACGCAAAGCCGACAGAAGAGTTATGGAGACCTTCGTCGTTTGGACCTCGAGTTTCAGGTCGGGAACTTTGTGCTTCTAAAGGTGTCACCTTGGAAAGGTGTCATTTGATTACGGAAGTGGGCCAAGCTGGGCCCCCAGTTTATTAGTCCCTTTAGGATTACTGCCCGAATGGACAAGGTTGCATACCGGCTGGATTTTTCTGATCGGCTCATCCAGATCCACAACACTTTCCATGTCTCTTAGTTGCAAAGGTGTTTAGTCGATGATTTTGTGGTGATTCCTTTGGATAACATTCAGATCGATGAGCATCTGAACTATGTGGAGAAACCGATTTGATTCTCGATAGGAAGACCAAGACACTGTGTAATAAAGTGGTGAATCTGGTGAAGGTGCAATGGCAGCACCAGAAAGGCTCTGAGTGGACATGGGAACCTGAGGATGAGATGAGGGAGCACTACCCAGTGATGTTTTTGGTAGTGGACATCAAGGACAAATTCTGAATCAAGTAGGGTAGAGTTGTAACACCCACTTCCAGGTATTTTCATTTTCAAACCAAAATTTATTTTCCTTGCAAATCATATCAATACGTTGGGCGTACGTGGAATGTACGTCGGGCGTAAAGGCTTATAAGGTTCGCGTGTGTTGCTGAGTACATTGGGCGTACACAAGGAGTACTTCGGGCGTACTCGAGCTAGTCTCAAAACCCTAACATCTAGGGTCTGACTCTTATTTAAGGTCATTAACTCCCCTTGGACCTCCATATAACCAACCTCTATCCATCTTAGCTCCTGTATCAAAACCTTAATCCTTGAAGTGTGAGTTTGAAGCTTTTGAGTGATATTTTGGTGTTCTTGGTGGTAAAGGAAGATCATTGGAGAAGTGGTGGTGCACTCAAGCTCTTGGATCCAGAATCTACTCATTAGTGTGCATCTTCAATATATATAAAATTCAAATCTAGAGGCTTGTTTTGTTAGATCTTTTTAAGTTGCAAGTTTATGACCTTTTTGTTCCCAAAACCCTGGTCTAATGATTATGGTCTACTCCGGACCATTTGAGTTGTCCTTTTAGACGTTTTTGGGTGTTTGATGACATAAAAATGCAAGCTTGGTCCTTTGTATTCTTCCATGAAAGAGTTATGGTATTTTAGAGGGTATTATAAGTTAGGGTTTTAGTTTTGAGCTCCTTTTTTCCATGAAAAGGCATAAAGTTGCAGACATTATGGTTTGAAGTGCCTCTTTAGATCAGATCTGATTTGGGATTGAAAGGTCTTAATGAGTTAAAACCTTAGAAGTAATTTTTGAGGGACTGGTAAGTTACGTCGTACGTAACTTAGGTTACACCCAGCATAACCTCTTCTAAGCCAATCAATTGGCATGGTGATTTATGCCAAGCGTAGATCTTGGTACGACATGTGTAAGTCAACTAAGGTTTGACTTTGACTTGTTGGGGCTGGACTTGGGAAGGGAAAAAAGGTTATTTGCTCAATTGAGAATTAGACTGATATTTGGACTAGTGGAGCTGGAGTATTTGCCTTAATTGTTAATTAGGGTAATTTTATACGATTAATATGAGCAGTACTGGCAGATCGGGAGTGGGATTTAGCATTCTTTTATGCTAGGTGAGTATTTTCAATATGCTTGTAGGTCGAAGGCAGCAATGTCGACCCACTAAATTGTATATGTTGGATGCTAACTCTATTTGTCACTTTTGCATGTTTGTATGATTGGATTGAAATATACCCGAGGTTTGGGCCCCTAGTTTGGGCCCAATAATGTTTGAATTTGGTTAAAATAAACCCCAGGGTTGGGCTCATGAGTATATGTTGGGTTGGGAGAAACCTCAGGGCTAGGCCCATAATTGTATGTTAGGTTGGATCATATCCAAGGGCTAGGCCTAGTTGTATGTTTTGTATGTGGTACTTTGGGGAACTCATTAAGCCGTGTGCTTACAGATTATGTTTATGGTTTCAGGTACTTCCGGTACAAAAGGGAAGGACCCAGGGTGATGGCATAACATCCCCCTCATAAATCTACACCTGTTTTTGTTGGATTAGGTGTCTAAGCCCATAACTATAATTGGTATGTACTTGACCCGAGAGTAGCATGGTCCATTTGGGTTGCCTTCACCAGAGCAATTTGATAGGATGGACTTTTGAGAAGAGGTTATTTATGATTTATTAATATATTATAAGTTCTAATATATTAATATGAAATCATATTATTTGATTAGTATTGATCAAGAATTAATTTGGAATTAATTTAGTGATCAAAAGTGACTAATTAAATATACGGGGACTGATTAAGTAAATCAATGATTCTTGTAGTGTGGGCCAATGATCCATGGTTATTTAGGATGGGCAAAACCAATATGATAGTCCATGGAGGTTTAACCCATGGAGCCTAAGTAATATGAAGGGTCATGTGAATTAGGGTTTGCATGGATGTAACCCTAGACTTCTCCACCCTATAAAAGGAACCTATAGTCACCAAAATCGGCCCCATGCATTCTAAGAAGAGTTACAAAAGATTTTGTGTGCTTAGTAGCCTCTCTCTCAAGTCCTCCTTTGTTCATGGTGTTTGTGAACCATTTGAGGTGCTAAGTTCTTAAAGGCCAAAACTACAAGCTACAACAAGAGGTAATTCTATAACTCATTTCTATTTTGTTTATGTCAACTATATGCTAGTTGTAGGCTTAATGCTTTGGAAATAATATTGCATGTATAATTAGAGAAAACATAGATCCAAAGCATTTAGGGTTATATGTGCACCATAGGATGTTATAGTATACAAAACCCAACAGTTTTTATCTGTACCCTGATGTTTTCTTGACATTTTATTTTGTGGTTGACTTTGTGATACCTGGTGTGTGAATTTAATGGTTTTTAAAACGAAAAATTTTATTACTGTTTTTGGGCTATTACACGGTTTGTAGATTAAACATTTTTCAAGTACTTCTAGTTCCAGAGGGAAGGGGTCGGCGTGCTCGCACTGCATCCCCCAGAGTTTATTCTACATTTGCTACTTGTGATTTTTACTCTGATGTTTTGAGAAAACTATTACTTTTACTACCTTTTGTAACAAATGAATTAATTGTTTGATTGGTTAAAAATTAAATTTTTACTCGGTATTTTGGGACATTACGACAGCCTCATGGGCTGTCATTGCTTCCTTGTAGTTGGTTGGCTCATCCGAATTTATTAGTGTTCTATCACTAATAAATGTGTCCCCACCCACAGTTATATGAAATCCATACAACTCGGGTGGCATACTAACTATACTAGAACAACTAAGAGGTAATGAATTGTCAACATGAATAACAGGCGCTTCATCCTTAAGTTGAGCCCAAGTGTCATCTAAAGTTGCCTCATCGGCTGTTGAATTTCGTCAAGATCAATTGTACTCCCACTTTCTTATTTGAATATGAGTTCTCTCTCTCTCTCTCTCTCACACACACACACACACGAAAGACTCACATTCGAGCTACAAAGGCTATGTTTTCACTTGTTTTGTAGAACCAGTATTCAAATGACTTTTTTGGGTAACCAATGAATATATACTTCTCAGCTCCAGTTTTTCATGAGTCTCATGCCTAACGAGAGCTCACAACCCGAACCTTGATATGTTCGAGTGAAGGATGTTTTCCACTCCACATCTCATGAGGTGTTTTGGAAACCTTTTTGGTAGGAACAAGATTTAGTTTATGAGCAGCAATCTCTAAGGCATACCCCAGAACAATATACGAAGTGAACATCGATTCATCACGAAAAGAATCATGTCTAGCAAGGTTCAATTTCTCCTCTTGGACATGCCATTAAGTTGTGGTTTCCTTGGAGGGTTAATTGTGAAACTATTCTACATTCCTTGAGATAGTCATTGAACTCGATACAAAGATATTCTCCACCTCTGTCAGATCAGATCATATTTATCTTTATGTCTAGTTGGTTCTCCACTTCGTGCCTAAACTCTTTGAACTTTTCAAAATTTTATGACTTACGTTTAATCAAATAAACATACCCATATCTATTGAAATCATCAGTAAATGTCACGTAGTAGTTATTAGCAGCCCTTGTGGTGGATCTAAAGGGTCCACACACATTGGTGTGAATTAGGTCCAATAATTCCTCTCCTCTTTCACAAGTCCATGTTAAATGAGACTTAGTCGTCTTTCCTAACAAACAAGATCCGGATTCATCATTTGTCCTTATGAAAAATGATTCCAACATTCCATCCTTTTGGATTTGTGCGATGCGTTTCTTGTTTATATTCCCAAGACGGCAATGCCATAAGCATGATTTGTCTAAACTATTAGAAGAATCAATATTATATATTGTTAAATGTGACTCGAGAATTTGGTGCATTCGTATGGAAAATTTGAGTTCAATGGAGCACTTAGAACTTAATGGATCACTTGGGGTTCATGGAGCATGTCACAAAGGAATGGATCATCTGAGAAAGGGATGGATCTCCTGAAAAAGGAATGGATACAGTCGCAAAGGAACAGATCTTCTAAAAGGGGGTATGGAGCATATGGAAGTGGAATAGAGTATCCTATTGCATGGATGTGCCATTTGTGATCAAGATACATGATCAAATGCTTGGATGCGCTACTTAGAAGTCAAGGTGTGCCACTACTAAAAGTTGATATGTCACCAAGAGACTTGATATGCTACGAAGTGACATGATATACCACAAAGTGACATGATATGCTATCAAGTGACAGGATATGCCACCAAGTGATAGGATATGCCACAAAGTGACAGGATATGCCATCCATAATGTGGAAGCGCCACTCATTTTCTAAATATTCCATTCTAGAGTTGATGCCCCATCTTGATGCAAGGATGCGCCCAATAGTTCCTTGACATGCCAAGGTATCCCTTGACGAGTCTTATGCTATGAAGTCCCCTATGATTCTCAAGATTGTTCAAGGAAGCTCAAAAGTTGAAGATGCTCAAGGATTATTTTTTTATGTGCCACCATGATTTTTGATATGCCATGGTGATCTTGATGTGCCACTCTTGCATCATGATATGCCACTATGGATCATGATGCCCCATCATATGTGTTCTTGATGCTCATGTAAGGATGAATGTTCTAAAAGATGTTGCATGGAGGATTGTGATTGGTTGACACTATTCATGGGCCTATGGGCTAATGGGCTTGGCACATTTGGGTTTTAGGTCTGATCCCTCAAGTATAAATAGGGATGCATGCAAAGTCATTTGTGTCATGTATTTTGTATCCTTAGTGAGTAGGATGAATCTCTTATGGTTCTACTTGTAAACTTTGTTTGAGAACTCTATGAATAAATAATACTCCCCTCTTCATCTTAGATGTATGTCACCTCGACCAAACCACATAAATACTATGTCTTTGTGTGCGTTTAGTTTCGTGTCTTATCCGCATTACTTCCTAACAACGGTCAATAGAACTTGGAAAGTGGCATCAGACTTATTCTGAGTCTTGACAAGTATTGTCTGTTTTCCCTAACAAGTGGTATCAAAGGTGCGGTTGATGTTTTGTTGATTGAAGATGACATCTCACAAGTTCGATTTAGAGAAGTTCAATGGTTCGAATGATTTCACTTTGTAGAAGTACAGATGAAGGCTCTTCTGGTTTACCAAGGGTGTTCATCGGCACTGGAAGGAGAAGCAAAATTGCCTAAGGACATGGCGGGTGAAAGGAAGGTGGATATTCCTGCAAAAGCACATAGCACTATTCTGATGAGTTTGATAGACGTCTTGGATCAAACGAGTGCATCTAGGCTCTAGGAGAAATTTTGTGAAAAGTATCAGAAATATTCTCTAACGAATGGGCTATATCATAAGCAACGTTTGTATAGTCTTAGGATGTCGAAAAGCACCCAAGTTAAGGATCATCAGGATAACCTCCATGAGATTATCTTGGATTTACAAGGTGTGAACGTAAAGATTAAAAATGAAGTCAAGCACGTATCCTCTTATGTTCAATGACGAATTCTTATGAGAATTTCGTTGATACCATGTTGTATGGTAAGAAAAAGATCACTGTGACTGATGTGAATGAATCTTTGGTGTCCACAGAACTAAAAAAGAAAAGTTTCAGTTGGAGAAGAAGTTTCCAGATCCAGTTAGTTCGCATGAAGAGGAAGAACATTAGATAGAGGTGGAGGTAATAGGGGAAGTCGTGTTCTGAATCTAAAGCCAACATCAAATGTTATAACTGCAAGGAAAAGTGGCATTTCACAAGAGATTGTCCATTTTTGAAGAAAATGAATAATTGTGTTGGACCAAGCAACAAGAATGACGTTGTGATTCAAGTAAATTCTGATGAAGGGGATGATGGTAAATTTTTTACATTATCTACATCTAGTTTTGTTGATGCCTAGGTCGTTGACTCTGGAGCATCCTATCATATGACATGAAACCATGACTAGTCTGACTCCTTCAAAGAGTGGAATGGCACAATCAAGATGGGTGATGATTGGGTGAGCAGTATCAAGGGTAGTGGCACGGTGCAGATCAAGATGCACAATGGTATGGTCATGAAATTGGATTACTGGTTTGTCCCAGAACTTCGAAAGAATTTGATTTCTCTTGGTACTTTGGCGAAAGATGGATTGAAGTATCCTAGATAGGGTGATTGGTTAAGAGTCTCCAAGGGTGCTCTTGAGTTATGAAGGGGTGATGAATCCTCATGGGATTTATATGATGGATGGTTGTACGGTTGGGGTAACGGTGACTGTACCCCAATCCTTAGATCAGTATGATGATGAAAGGAAGTTGTGGCATCATAAGTTGGCGCATGTGAGCGAGAAGGGGTTGTTTGGTGGAGATGCAACTTGAAAAGATAAACATGATGAAGCTTATGTTCAAGAGATACAATGCAGGGTGAAGTTCAGTCTGGTTCAACACTCAAGCAAGGAGATCCTAAAGTGTGTTCACTCAGATCTATGGAGTCCCTCTCTTGTGAAGTCTCATGAAGGATGTCAATACTTTGTGGCTTTTATTGATGATTACTCAAGGAAGACCTAGGTGTACTTTGGAAGACAAAGGACCAATATGAAGTGTTTAGGCGGTTCAAGGAGTGGAAGACAATGGTTGAGAAACAGATCGGGAACCATGTCAGGTCACTCAAAATAGAAAATGGGTTGAAATTATGCAAGGCTTTGTTTGACAACTTGTGCAAAAAAATAAGGTACAGTGAGGTATCGCACTGTACGGCTAACAACACAATAGAGTGGAGTGGCAGAACGAATGAACCAAGCTTTGGTGGAGCATGCTTAGTGCATGCGATTATATGCTAATTTATCGGAGCAATTATGGGCGGACGCAGTCAACACTTCAATTGATAGTAAGACTCCTCAAGAGGTATGGTCTGGGAAAGCCTATGAGAATTCTGTTTTACAAATGTTTAGATGCCCTGCTTACGCTCGTGTGAATGATGATAAATTGTAGCCAAGGGAAATGAAGTGCATATTTCTAGAATATGAATCTAGAGGGAAAGTTCATCGTCTGTGGTGTACATAATAAAAAAACACCAAATTTTGTAATTAACAGATATGTGACCTTTGAATCTGCTATGTATGAATAGAGAGGAGGTGTTATGTGACATCCCCATTTTCACGGCCAGAAAAGACCGATTTTGTTTATGCTTTATAAAAGTCATAGTACTTCTTTTCATAAAAATGTTGCGGAATTTGTTCCCAGAAAAACACGATAAATACGTTATTAAAACATTTTCAAAGAAATGTATTTTATTCATTTTAAAACATTTGGGATGTCATTGTCAATACAGAAACATAAGCATAAACAGAACTTACAATTATTTACACTAGTGATCTACATCTCTTTAATCTCTCAGTGTAATGTGACTTCATATCAACACCTGTGATATAACTAAACTAAGTGGGTCAGGTTGGGAAACCTAGTGAGTACATAGGGTTTTCAACCCACAATAATATAATTATTATGTTTAAACAATCAAGCAATTAAACCCAATTACCCATCCCCATTATCTTCTTTACTCTTAAGGATCTACCCTAAGAATTAGCTATTTCTCATTCATTCATTCCTAAGGATTATCCTAAGGAATCGGCACGAAGTCCATCATTACCAAAGCTTATAGATTACAACTGGTGAACACGTAGTCCAAAACATCTGGTAAACACTTAGTTCAAAAGTAACTAGTGAACACACTTAGTTCAAAATACCTAGTGAACACACTCAGTTCAAAGATACGTAGTGAACATACTCAGTTAAAAAATATCTAATGAGCACCTAGTTCAAAAACACCTACAGGTTACGAGCTTACTAGCGTTCCATCGGACCGTCTAGTATCGCCCATGGTCATCATCTATACTCATCTAGATGACTGGATCACTGACAACATTGATGTCTCCCATCTTGTTATCACATAACAACTATTTCATCTACCCATGTTTTACCCAACATATTTTGTAGATATAAAATACATATATAGTTTAAATCATTTAAAACATGTATAAAAATCTTTCACCCAGCATAGACAGCAAGTATTCAGACAATATGCACACACAGCACGTAATTTATATTAAAATACTTAATATCTATGTGTAAGATGAAAGGGAGTATGCACTCACCTGAAAGGTGGTGACTCAGTACTCGGACAGCGCTTCGATACTCTCAAAACAATTTCCTTCGATAAAACCTAGTATCAATATCACTAGGGTTTAGTCTAACGATAACCGCGACAAATTAATAGTCTGACTATTATTATTATATAAGCGTTAAATAACACTCAATATAACTAATAATAATAGCCCAAATAATTATTTTAAGGACCTAATAACATTCCTATAAGTATTCGAAAGCTATATTAAAAATTACGTAAGCGTAGCTCACTTACAGCGAATTTTATCGAAAACCGGAACTTTATTTAGAGCAGTGTTTCGAAACCGAAAGACCCTTTTTCTCAGGACTCCGGGAGCCTCGGGGCTTCCTTAGGGTGCTAGGGGATCACCTAGGCTTAGGGGAGGGTTAAAACCCTTAGAGAGAGAGAGGGAAAGAAATCTAGAGAGAGAAAGAGAATGGTGTGAAAAAGTTGGAGACCCTCGCCCCCTTTTTATACCCTGCAAGGCCTCGGACTACGCTGGGGGTAATCCTTCGCTACGCGGGGCGTAACTTCGGATAGGGTCGCCACCTCGGATCTAGCTGTCTCACACTCGTCGGAAGGATATGGCCGAAGGTACGCGGGGCGTAGCGGATTTCATACGCGGGGCGTAACGCGAGGCTACGTGGCATGATCCGAAGCGAAGCCTTGGTCAACAAGCAATAGCTCAGAAGCGGCCACATCATCAACCTCTCACAGATTTCGCAATTTTGCACTCCGACTTCTAAAAATCATATCTTTCGCATATGAGCTTCTTTTTCAACGTTCTTTATATCCACGCGAAGGCGGGAACGTACTCTACAACTTTTGTTTAGACTTCGTCGACTAATTTTGATTTTATTTTAAATTTTATATTATTAACAGGTCGGGATAGGATTGATCCGTTAAATCCTCGTAACTTCTTCATCCGACGTCCGTTTTCGCCCATCTTTTTCTTGTTATGCTACTCTTAACGAGATCTTCGATTCTTGTTCAGGTCATGTCGGCTAAAAGTCGCTCGATCTAATATTCGAATTTCGGGTTGTACACTGCTAATCCGAAACTTCGAAAAATCTTAACTTCTTCATACCAAGTCAGATTTGGGCGTTCTTTTTATCAAAGTTCTTAGTTTAACATATTCTACGACTTTCGTTTAGAGTGCCAAGGCTAAATCTCGCTCTATCGTAAATTCACTATTTACGCCACCCGGTATCGTGCCGGTTCCGTCGCGAAACTTCGACGGGTCATAACTTCTTCGTTATAACTCGGATTTCGGTGTTATTTATATGTACGGAAACCTAGTGACATATACTACAACTTGGTTCAAATTATTTATAAGCTTCTATCGAAAAGTCATTTTCGACACTTATTGCCTCTAATTTGACTAGCCCGGATCTGCGGGCGTTACATGTTACAAGTGTTGTGGGGAACGATCAGGGTGCTAGCCAAAAGGTGGAGTTTGAAGCAGAAACCCCACATAGTTTTGTGATAAATGTGGGACAATAGGGTGGTATAGATCATCATAGACATGAGGAATCCCTTGAACAAACTATGGAAGAAGTGACTGTTGATGATGATGCCAAGAAAGACAACTTGAAGAAGCTTCTGGACAATGAGCTTGTAATGAACGATTTAGGAGCAGAAAAGAAGATAATAGGGACTGAGATTCGAATATATAAAAGAGCATGCTTTTCTCACTACATTGATAAAGTCTTGCATTCGTTCTATCATGCTCAGTCTAGTCGTGTTAGTACTTATTTGACAGTTCGAGGAAATCGGAGGCTAGCTCATTGGGAATTGGTCAAGTGGATCTTGTGACACTTGAAGGGAATGCTTGAATTTTTCTTGGTGTATGGTGCAAATGCACGACATACAGACTTATTCGGATTAATAGACTCATACCATGAAAGTGATCTGGTGACAAGAAGATCATTGGAGGTTGGTCTCGATCGCTCAGAGTCTTCTTTTGAGGTGGAGATACCTATCATGTTCTATGACAGGTTATGCATTCAAAATTCTGGTGCCAATGATAATCTGGAAGATATGGTGACAAGGTTGTTGCCTACGAAGAAGTTCAAGCTTTGCATGGACTTGGTTGATGTTTGTAGGATGTAATCCCCTTTGGGGCTTGATGGCAGGAAGGGAGAGGAAGTTCTTATTTAAGGTGAAATTCAAAGGATGCTCAAGTCAAGGTGGGGATTTTTAAATGTGACTTGAGCATTTAGATCGTTCATATAGAGCATTTGGGTTCAATGGAGCACTTGGAACTCAGTGGAGCGCTTGGGGTTCATGGAGCATGTGATAAAGTAATGGATCATCTTAGAAAGGGATGGATCTCCTTAAAAAGGACCAGATAAGTGACAAAGGAATGGATCTTCTAAAAGAGGATATGGAGCACATGGAAGTGGAATGGAGCATACTGGTGAATGGATGTGCCATCTGTGATCAAGATGTTCCATCCTATGTTTGGATGTGCCACTTAGAAATCAAGGTGCGCCACTACTGAAACTTGATATGCCACCAAGTGACTTGATACGCCATATAGTGACTTGATATGCCACATAGCGACTTGATATGCCACCAAGTGACATGATATGCCATCAAGTGACAGGATATGCCACCAAGTGACAGGATATGATATTCATAATGCACCAGTCATTATCTAGATATGTCATTCTAGAGTTGATGTGCCATCTTGATGCAAGGATGTGCCACTTAGTTCCTTGTTATGCCAATGTATCTCTTGATGATCTGTATGCGATGAAATCCCCAATGATGCTCAAGGTTGTTCAAGGAATCTCAAAAGCTGAAGATACTCAAGTATTATTGATTTCTTCACCACCATGATGGTTGATATGCCATGGTGATCTTGATGTGCCACTTTTGCATCATGATATGCCATTATGGATCATGATGCTCCATCATGTGTGTTGTTGATGCTCATGAAAGGATGAATGTTCCAGAATATGTTGCATGGCGGATACTGATTGGTTAACATCATTCATGGGCCTATAGGCTAATGGAATTGGCCCATTATGGTTTTAGGTCTGATCCCTCAAGTATAAATAGGGATTCTTTCTAACTCATTTGTGTTGTGTATTATGTATCCTTGGTGAGTAGGACAAATCTTTGCTGCTTGTACTTCTAATATCTATTTGAGAACTCTCTCAATAAGAATACTCCCATCCTGCCCGTGGACGTAGGTCACCCTGACCAAACCACATAAGTAATGTGTCTTTGTGTGCTTTTAGTTTCATTTGTTATCCACATTACTTCCTAACAAAGGTCATCAGAACTTGGAAAGTGGCATCAGATTTGTTCTGAGTCTTGACAAGTATTGTCTGTTTTCCCTAGCATATACACCATTGCCCAAAGTATTCACACCACAACAATTTTATACACGACATTACAACGATAAGATTTGAAAATAAAAACACCATTCTTATAAACTAAAATTGCACCATTATCATTATCAAATGAGTAACAAAATCCTTATATAAATAAAGCATTAAAGGAAACTATGTTCATTTTCATACCAGACGAATAATAGTAATTAACTAAATCTACTCTAACACCACTATCAAACAGAAGCTTATAAATCTCGATCCTTGTAACAGGGGAAGAAGGTCTATTTCCCACGATCAGGTTCATCTTTCCATGCTCGACTTTCCTACTTACCCTTAGTCCCTACATATCATAACAAATATGAAAACCACATCTTGTATGAAGGACCAAAGAATTATAAATTAAAGTGTTATTCATTTCGATAGTGTATATACCTGACGAAGAACCAAACACTTTTACTTTTCCTTCTTTCAACTCTTGGAAGTATTTTTGGCATTTTATCATCCAATGCCCCTTTTGGACACAATGAATGCAAATGGCCTCCTTTAGATCGTTAAAACGAGCAACTTCATTGTTAGATTTCCCCGTTGACCCACGACCAGAATCTCTAAATTGTGCATTTCTGTTCAACTTGGGTTGGGTAATAGCTTTCCGTTTCTTCCCCTTGCCTTGATGAATGGTCGGGACATGAGTAGGAGCAATACTAGTAGGATGATACTTCTTCATTCCCACTTCAGCAATATGCAACAAATTATGGAGTTGCATCAACGTCGTTTCAGTGTTGTTCAAATGATTAGTAAAGATAAACATGTCATAACAACCAGGTAAAGAATTAAGAACCATATCAATGGCCAACTCCTTGTCAAAATTCACATTGAGCTTCTCCAACCTTTCCACGTGTCTCTACATTTTCTACGCATGAGCACACACAGATTCTTCTTCCTTCATCTTGTGTGTCGTTAGGGATTTGACGATTGCAAAACGTTCTTGTCTAGCTTTATTGTGAAACATTTCACCAAGTTTTGCATTTCATATGGTCAGTAGTCCTCATAGGAATTTTGCAGTTATGGCATCATAGTGGCTATCATGATACAAGCAACCTTTGTAGCGACGTCAACATGTTTGGCATTTGTAGCCACATCTTTAGGAGTAGCAGTTTTCATGCTAATCTCAGGAATAGGGTTATCGAGAACACACTCTTTGTTATCATAACGCATAGTCATTTTTAGATTGCTCATCCAGTACATGTAGTTCAGACCACTAAGCTTTTCTTTTGAGAGAATTGAGAGAATAGTGAAGTTTAATATTTGAGCGGTAAGATGAGGAGGAGAAGATCATCCTTTCTAGACATTTATGTATTAGAGAAAGTTTTATTTAGTTGATTTCAATCCTTAATATACGTTAACCTAAATTTATATACTTATGGCTACGATCCACATTTACAATTCATACAAAAAAGAGGGTTGTCGTAATCAAATTGTGAATCTATTTTAGTTAGATAATACACTTTACCAATTTCAATCACTATGAAACTCCTTGATCTTTTGAGATTCATTGAACTATCAATGGCATGTTTAATCTCAGATTATGCTCTTACATTTATGGTTGGGATACTAAGGATCACAAACAAGATGTGAATAACCATTCGAACCTATGTGACATCCTCGTTCTCATTTACAATCTCATATGGCATGTCGGTTAACCATACATGCTCCATTAACAAGCAAAACTCGAGTCGTCTCATCATTTCTACTTTGTAGTACTAAATTAGTGTGTCGGTTAACCACACACGCTCCACTTACGATTCATAAAGAAATGATGTGTGTTTTCATGGATTAGCATACAACTTCATATTTTTCCTAAGTAACTTGATTGGAATTTTTCTTTTGTGTGTTCTAGTACTTTATGTTATACTTTAACAAGATTTACATCCTATCAGAACCCTTTCGACTAATGATAATCCACCACACAAAGAAGCGGTGACTGAAAAGGACACTCATTCAACGGTCATTTTATAGGTCATCTCTTTATGTATCTCTTATGGCATGGCTTCATAAATGAGGCCTAGTCCTGGTTTGACTGACAAATTATTGTTCTTTTACATATAGTATTATATACTCTTATAAAAATATATGTATTTTAAACTATTTAAAAATACTAGGTTTAAATCTTACTAACTTAATTAAATTTTAATTAATTAACATTTAAATCATTTAAGATTTAATAATTATCTTTTAATTAAACACTTAATTAATTATATTAAATCTTTTAAAAAGTAAGTGGTTATCTTATTTAGACATTTAAATAAATAATATTAATTCTTTATTTTCTTCCTTAATTTTCGATTTAGGTTTTATCCAATTACCTTGATTAAATGTTTAGATTTTAACCAATTAAAATAGTCATTTGTATCTCGTAACTATCCTACAATTCGAAAAAGGAAAGAAATTCTTGAAACCTTATCCACCAGCAAAGCGCGTTGCGCCTGCAATTAGCAGGTTTTTTTTGTTTCTTCAGTTTTTCACCAATGTGCATATAATGGAAAATCCTAGGCCATGAGTCTGATACCACTTATGGGTTTTCTAGGTCGCAAAACAAAAACTTTGTACAGCAGAATCATAAAAGGATTTTGTAGTCAAATGCAACCTAGAGATCTATGGTATTTCTCATTATAGCAACATACTATGAAAAACTAATTTAATCTAGGTATTATCGAAAATCACAAAAATTAGAGTACATACCTTTAGCTATAATCAAATATAGCAACCTTGAATCTTCAAATATTCCTTAGGAAATCAAGCACCAATAGTGTGGATGTCTCTAATGGCTCACACCTAATACCCTCGGAACCCTAGGAAAGAATTAGGAGAGAGGAATAAGAGAGGAAATTTGAATTTTGCTTGTTACGGCTAGGGTTTGAAAATGGCTAACAAGGGTTCTGATTTATAACTCGTGGATCTCCAGGATAAGCACTAAATTGAATAATTATATAATAAAATTTAATCTAATCAAGGAAGTTATCATTATCAATTAATATACACGGTATTATAAGTACTTTATAATGAAATACTATATATATATATATATATATATATATATATATATATATATATATATATATAGAGAGAGAGAGAGAGAGAAAGAGAGAGCTAGGTTCAAATGTGGATTGACATCTATTGTGCAGACGTGTGGATAATGCTATTATGTGATAATGAAAAATAAAATATGTTGTTTGGTAATGTAAATATGTACAATCTTTCATAACTATTGTGATTATCACACATTCTCACTAGTTAAATCGTCTATAAGTTTATTATAAACTTTGTTTTTATTATTCTCATTTTGTCATAATGTTGTGAGAATGTTTATTGAGTCGTATTTTGTAAGAATGATAATGAGTAAAAAACGATATGTGACAACAAAAACAAATAAATATTAGTGAGAATACATGAAAATAACGATAGTTGTTTTAGGTTAACGTATTCACATTAGTAAACAACCAATTCTCTTAGTAATTCTCATAGAATAGCATGGTCCACACGTCCGCACAATAGTTGTCCATCCACATTACAACCTAGCCCTATATATATATATATATATATATATATATATATATATATATATATATATATATATATATATATATATATATATATATATATATATATATATATATATATATATATATATATATATATATATATATATATATATATACACACACACACACATACATACATGATTAATGTGTGATAATTTTCAATTTCTTGCTAGTAAAGTGATTTTTGACTTTTAAAATATATTTCGAATATGTTTTACTGAAAAAATACTGACTAAAAATAGGTGCATTGTAATGCCTGCAAGTTTGGGATAGGCATTAAAATATAAAATATAATAATTATTTATAATTAAAATCCTTGAATATGATAATCGTAAATGATTAATAATCTTTCATACGCGATGCGAGTTATATAAATGATATTTATATATTGCATACTTGTTTTACGGCTAAATATTGAGCTTACAATATCTATATAAAATAATATTATCAAATTTAACGAATTACATCAAATAACGTTCAAAAGTAAAAGATTATTTAGTATAAATAATCTTGATAAAAGTTCTAGTAGTCGTGATGACGATCTCAATGATATAAAGAACGTTTAAATCAGACATCCCATTAAGAAGTCACGATCCCTGAAATTTTCAAGTTTAGCCCCATGCGATAGAGTGCGTCGTGAAAATTATATTAGAAATACGTTGCATATTAGTCTAATTAGTCTAAACAACAGTCATAGTAATCATAAAAGTGAAATAGTGCATATAATGAACGTCAAACTCTGACTTTGTATGAGGAAGTTATCATATTCCAAAGTTTCGGCATATCAATGTGGACACAGAAATTAAATTCCAAATCGGTTGATTGTTAGCTAAAATAATGTAAATGAGAATTGAAGATCTTATGAACAGAAATTTATTGATATAAAGAAATTCAAGAATGGAGTCTGTATGAAGAAGTTATGTATTTTGCACGGCCTTTTATAGTGTAATCCTAATAGACAGTTAAATTTAAAATTGAGTTAGAATTAGCCGACGGAGCCTAAGCTAAAGTTGTAGTATTCGTTGGGCTGTTCGTTTAGATGGATCTGTTCGATCCGATTCAATTAAGTAAATCCAAATTGATTTCGGTTTTCAAAATACGGATCTGAATAGTCCAAACTAAATTCAAATCTGATCCGATCCGATCCAATTACAATTCGGTTGGATCGGTTTTATAATTTGGTTTTCAAAATCCAAAACATTTTAAAATGACATATATTATAGTTTAATATTTAATAGATAAAAAATTTTAAGAAAAAATGCATATTAATGTTTTTTATTTGGTGAAACTTTTTTAACTTATTTGAAAAAATAAATTATAAAATTAATATATAGTTATAGGTATATTAAAAATAAATAAATAATAAATTGTTGTTCCATTTTTTGGACTATTCGATTATTATTTTATAAACCAAAACCAATCCGAAATCCAAAATAATAATTCGGTTTTGTTGAAAACCAATCCAAAAATCTGAATATCTAAACAAAATAGTCAAATCCAAATTGTCCAATTGGAAAATTCGGTTTTATCCAAATAGTAAACAACCCTAAGTACTCGTTGATAGCTACGCATGGATATAAAAACATCGAAAACGGAGCACATATGAGAGAGATAATGTTTTTAGAAGAATCTGCAATTTTACATGGCATTGCGACTTTTCACCATTGCATGTGCGCCACGTGTAACGTTTTCGGTGGAGGCCTTGCTGATCAAGCCAGGTTGTGGCTCGCCCCTTGTCTAGGTGTGTTGCGCTTTGCCCAAATTAAAGTGTATGAATAGCAGCTGCAACTCCTCATTCCACACTCCACCAATCATTCTCTCTCCATTTTCTCTAATATTTTAAGACCGGATTTTCTTTAGATTTTAAGTATTTGGCAAAGCGTGGGGGCATTAGAGAGTCCGGAAAATAGAGGCTTTCGGGTTGTAGTTCTGCCTGTAAATTTTCCATACTTTTGTCAGGAAACTTTGTAAGTTAAGCTACAACTATTTTGCATTAAATGTAACTTATATTTATATTCGTAATTGTTATTATGAACCTACAAATAAGATTTATCTGTGATTCCATGTCATAATATTGATTGATCTACTTACGACGGTGATGTTAAGGCTAGATTTAGTGAGGTATTTAAAGTGGAATTTTCAAATAGTATAGTATGTATATCAAATGCACCCTACCTCTAATATGATCTTACATGGTTATTCCTTATCAGCTATAGATCAGTATACATTGTCATTGTTGAGGAATCTAGACTATCTTTATTATAGTCACGAAAGTTATGAAACAAAGACAAAAACTTAGTAATAATTATATCTAGGTCTTTCAAAAGGAAAAGCTAAGGTGTTAGGTGAAGCTCAACCCTAATATCAAGTCATCCAATTTTAACAAGTGAGTGCATACTTACTTTCATCTTACACACAAATACAAATTATTTACATAATTAAAAGTTATATGTGTCAATTATTTGTGTTCTTGATATATGTGTTAGAGGCAATAATATGATATGATTTTACATGTATATTTATTTTATTATATTTAAATTGTATTGGGTAGTGAAGGGTTATGGGAAAATAGTAATGGTGAGAGGCTGTGCATTGTACTATTGTAGTGATGGGATCAATAATCTCTGGGAGTATAGATGAAGACCACTAACTATTCTAGATAGTCTGGTGGAACACTAACAGGCTTGCCACCTATAGGTGTTAATGATCAAGCTTTTCAAGGAAAAGGAAAGAATGTCCATACATGTACTCCATCCTCTTTGACATATATTGCTATGAAATCCCTGAATCAGTATTGTCTACTCATTACTTATAGTGATCATTTAGGGTAGATCCCTCGAGATCATCTTGTAAGATCAGGGAGTGAGAACGGGAATGGGTAATTCGGTCATTTGTTGGTTGCGAAATATATATTTAAAAAGATTATAACTATATTATTGTGGGTTGAAAACCCTATGTGCTCATCAGGCTCCCAATCATGCCCACTCGGTCTCTTCGTATCACAGGTAGCAATACAAAGGTTCAGGGATATTGATGTTTGAATCTGCCATGAGATTTAAGTAGTTTTAGGCCATTAGACAAATTAATGTAAGGCCTGTAAAGACTAGTTTATGCTTATGTTTCTGCATCAGTTATGACATCTCAAGTTTTTAAATATCAATGAAAAATATTCTTTGGAAATGCTTTGATATTGATATCATTTTACAATAATAACATTTTAGGACAAATTTCTCACTAATAAAATAATACACTGCTTTAAATAAACATAAATAAATAAATTGTTGTAAAATTGGAGATGTCACAGTTAGTATCAGAGCATTAGTTTAATTGAATTAGGAATCTTGATAAATTCTAGACTTAAACTTAAAATGCTAAGTGATGATCGTGAGGTGTGTGTCTAAAATATTTTAGGTTGTATACCAGATTTGACACAAGCACTATAATACTTTAGGGTATGTTCCTTAATTTCTATTATATGATAAATGATTTATATTATAGCATACCTTAGTTTGCCTACCTATATTTCTATTTGAGAAGGATTTAAGGTCTGTTGCCAACCTTGATTGGAAACTTTATATGTTCGGGATTCTAAATGTATAATTAATGTATTAGAACTGGCATATAACTTTATTGAGTTATAAGGAGGATTATGTGTGTAAACATAAATAAAACCTTAACTTTTATAATATACTCGAAATTTCAGTACAATGAATGATTGTTTGGTGTACAAAATGTCATGGTGAGAACACGTAGCAAACTGGGAAATGATAATGGAAACCGTCAGCATGAACCTCGACATGTGGTTGAGCGTGCACCATAAATCATACCAGCAACTAAACAAATCACAACGGCATGAGTTCAAGATATGATTCGGGAAATGCTAGCTGAGCAAATGGAGGAGGCCAAACAACTGCTCCAAGGGAATGGGAAAAAAGTCACTGCACCAATCTTTGAACCAAAGGTGAATGAAGATCAGTCCGAAGAGGGAAGCTATAGCAATATTGTAGATCAAACTGAACCACAAGTGGTTAGGAGGAACCGCCTAGACAGGGGGATTGATATGAACGGATACAAGTACAAGGACTTTATGACATGAAAGCCGTCAAATTTTAATGGGAAAGAAGATCTTATTGGAGTTATGGATTAGGTTTCTGAGATGGAGATAGCCTTCATAACATGTTGTTGAGAGGGGAAGCTACAAACCACTTATGTTGTGCGATAGTTTAAGGGTGCAGTTATTCGTTGGTGGAATACGTTAGGAAAGACCATAAGCCCTAACAAGCCATTGCATCTGATATGGGCAGAGTTCTTGGTACAATTCAAAAACATGTTCTACTCAGCCCAAAACATGCTAAAGCTTGAGAAAAATTTTCTAACAATGAAGAAGGGCAACATGTCCATTAATGAATATATCAATTCCTTTATAAACAAGATGGAGTACTCCTTGCGTATTGTACCTGACGAGATAAAAAAAGTTGATAGGTATGTGAAGGGACTACCATGGGATTATTATGTGTCAGTACGTCTGGATTCGTGTTCGTGTCGTGGTTGTGTCAAGTTTAAAAAACACGATGTCATGTCGTGTCGTGTTCGTGTTCAAAATTCAACACGAAATTGACACGATTTGGCATTTATTTGTCGTGTTTTTTGTGTTACTCGTGTTTGTCGTGTTATGTATGATTAAATATTAATTAAATAAACTAATATTATATTATGTTATTTTGGTCGTGTCGTATCGTGTATATCGTTTTTTAATTGGTTCATTTCCATGTTAGTTAGAAAAAACACGACATCGTGTCATGTCGTGTTCGTGTTACATAAAATATTATCGTGTCGTGTCAGATAAAAACACGACACGATGGGCCGATTTTCCACCCCTACCAATGATTCTGATAGAAGTAGTTCGAGAGCATTTATCTCCATACCACTAGAATAAATTCTGGTATAGTGTGCCTTGCAGACTGGACACTACGCAAGAAAGAATTTGTACAAAGAGTTTAGAAGTAGAATTGCAAACGAAATTATGATGTCTTTAACAATTAAAAATAGAGGAGAAGAACATGTTATTATGAAGACAACATTTTAGTAGAGGCATTCCTAAAGACTTCTTTAATGTTGAAATTCATGTGGATTATTGATGCGGAAATAAAGAAGCGCAGAGTTAGAATATGCTAAGTCCAGCATATGTGCGGGAAGGATCCTAGAAGAGGAGTCAAGGAAAAATTCATATGTGCATGGTAAAATGAATATTCGATATTAAAGTGCCTAGTATATTCTATTTGGAAATGTGCTTATTTTGACACATTCATATGTGTTAAATTGCTTTGTGGTTATTTTGTATAGAAGTGACTTGGGAACTACAGAAATTCTTGGGACGAGTATGTATAGGTGTGAAAGGTAATATAGGCATGTACTACCGGATGCACGGGATCCGTACTTAAATCAGGAAGAGTCACAATGTTACTAAGGCACTAGTTGAGTTTGTTTTTTTTTTTGTTTCCATTATTACCTGTATTTTGGTGATAAATAGGAAAATGAATTTTTCAAACCCTAGTATTCATAAAGAATCGAGTCCGGTTAATTTTCAAAGTGATTTGATTGGTTAAAAGAACCATTTCTAGTGTAGAGACTGTGGTAAAAGATTGGAGAAGGAGATAATCAAAGTGATCAACAAAAGAATTGTAGTCGTCATTAGGGATTAAGCAGCCAATATATAGAAATGTTACCTGCTATGATGTGATAGTATCGCATTATAACATGAAGGAAAGTGTCTTCCATGGTAATGTTTGACTCATAGAGACAAGAGTCTAGTTCGTTGTACTGTGAATTTGAAGGTCGTTAGAATGTGACCATTCGATCTGTTACAAAAGCCAAGGTAAAGACCTTATCTTAGGATTCAACCTATGACCCAAATTGAGTAGTAGAATGAGTCTCCAATTAAAAATTAATTTAGTAAGTTGAAGTTTAGGACTAAAGTTCCAGCAAAGGAGCACCTCCAACAGCTAAGAAATTCCAAGAGTTTTACACTCATTTGACGAGTCATAAGAGTTGTGGTTGTTGTAGAAAGGAAGGAAGAATGCACAAGGATGTTGGTTACGTGATATTTCTGAGATGGTCATGATGATCAAATGGAGTGTGACAAGTTTGATCCTCTAGAAAAGAGGACGAGAAAGTTTTGAGTTCAGCAACTATCGTTGTTGCTAGTATTACCCTCTTATACCATTTTGCACGTGTGTATGTTGGTATACGATTTAATGTTTTTGGTAATCTCTATCAGACCATGATTGTGATATGAGAAGATTACTCGTCTTGAGCGCAAAAAGTGATACTACGTTAGGGATGATAAAGTCATTAATATGAAAATTAGGAGTTTCTTTTAAGAAGAAAGAAGGCTAAAAAAATCACATAAGCAGGATCCATAATGGGCCTCAATCGATAGTTAGTCGCATCAAAAAGTGAAATTTTGAACTCAAGTGAGAGATAACCAACCACTAAGGTGAAAGTATGAAAGACAACTCGACTCTTGATTCAATGTCAAAATCCAGGAAAGTCGCAGTGCCAAAATCTAAAAGAAAGTTATTAGCTTCAATTATGGATATGAAGATAGTAGAAGGGATGCTTTTGTTGGAAAATAAGAAAACGACATTAAATATCGTAAGGGAGCTTGAAACCTTTACTTATACCAATGGGTAAGAAGGGAATGATCGTAGATCTTGTCATCCCACGATGGCATAGAACCTCGATGTGTCATGAGTTATAGTTGACCAAGTAATAAAAGTATATTTTTCTAGTATCAAGTTGATAGGGATAGCATTGTGTGAGAAAAAGTACCAAAATAAACTCATACTTAAGGAACGAAAGGGTACTTGAGAAATCACTACTCAAAGTTGTTTTGTTGTTATATGATTATAGTACGTAATCATCCTAAAGGGGGAACTAACTGTAATGTCCATAAGTTCGGGCTAGGCATTAAAATTTAAAATATAATAATTATTTATAATTAAAATCCTCGAATAGGATAATCGTAAATAATTAATAATCTTTCATATGCGATGAAAGTTATATAAATGATATATTACCTACATGTTTTATGGAAAATTATTGGGCTTATAAAATGTTATTATAACTTAACGAATTACATCAAATAACATTCAAAAATCAAATCTTATTTAGTATAAATAATTTTAATGAAATTTGTATTAGTCGTGATGACGATCTTAGGGATATAAGGAACGCTTAAATTTGCGTTCCCAAGAAGAAGTAACGATCCTATGAAGTTTTGCGTTTAGAATCATACGGTAGAGTGCATTGTAAAAACTTAATTAGAGATAGGTTGCTTATTATCCTAAGTAGTCTAAACAAAAGTCTTAGTAATCATAAAATCGAAAGTGTGAATATAGAGAACATCCAAATCTGACTTCGTGTGAGGAAGTTATGAATTTTCATAGTCCCGGTGCATCAGTGTGGACACAGAAATAGAAATGCAAATCGGTTCAGTATTAGCCAACACAATGTAAATGAGAGTTGAAGATCTCGTGAACAGGAATTTGTCGATATAAGACAGTAAAGAACGGAGTCCGTATGAAGAAGTAATGAATTTTGCATGGTCTTTTGCAATGTAATATTAATAGACTATTAAATCTGGTTTTAGAATTAGCTGACAGAATCTAAACTAAAGTTATAGTACTCATCAATAGCTACACTTGGATATAAAGAACATCAAAAAATTGAGCTCGTATGAGAGAGATACGGTTTTTAGAAGAACCTATGATTTTACCTGGCATTACAACATTTCACAACTACATGTGTGCCACGTGTCACTTTTTTGGTGGAGGCCATGCCGACCAAGCCAGGGCGCGACTCGCCTCTTGTCTAGGTACAGCTCGCTTTACCCGAAATCAAGCCTATAAAATAACAGCCTCAACTCCCCATTCCACACACCATCAATCTTTCTCTCTTCACTTTCTATAAGATTTTAAGTCCAAATTTTCTTTAGATTTTAAGTATTTGGCAAAGCCTGGGGCATTACAGAACCCGGAAACTAAAAGCTTTCGGGTCGGAGTTTTTCCTGTGAATTTTCTAGTTAAGCTACACCTATTGTTCTTTAATTGTAACTTTTATTTATATTCATAATCATTATTATGAACCTATAAATAAGATTTATCAGTAATTCCATGCCATAAAACATATTGATCTAATTACGGAGGTGATGTCAAGGCTAGATTTTATGAGGTATTTAAAGTGGGATTTCCAAACAGTATACTATGTATACCAAACAAAAAATACATCTGATACGATCTTACATGGTTATTCCTTATCATCTATAGATCAATATGCATTGGTATTGTTGAAGAATCTATACTATCATTATTATAGTAGCAAAATTTATGAAACAAAGATTAAGACTTAGTGATAATTATATATAGGTCTTTCGAAAGGAAAAGCTAAGTTCTTAGGCGAAGCTCAATCCTATTCTTAATTCATCCGCTATTAAATAGTGAGTGCATATTTACTTTTATCTTACACATATATACAAAGTATTTAGATAATTAAATGACATGTGTGTCGATTATCTGTGTTCTTGATATATGTGCTAGATGAATTAATATGATATGATTTTACTTGTATATTTATTTTATCATATTTAAACTATATTGGATAGTGAAGGGTTTTGGGGAAATAATGATGGTGAGAGGCCATGCATTGTACTATTGTACTACTAGGACCAGTCATCTATAGGAGTATAGATGACAACCACTGACTATTCTAGACAGTCTGGTGGAACACCAGCCGGCTCGCCAACTATAGGTGTTAATGATCAAGCTTTTTAGGGAAAATGAAAGAATGTGCATACGTGTACGCCGTCCTCATTGAAATATATTGCTATGGAATACCCAAATCATTATTTTGTACTCATTACTTATAGTGATTCTTTATGGTATATCTGACAGATGTCATTTTATGCATCTTCTAGGGTAGTTTTTATTAGCATTTAGCATCAAAATTACGTATTTTCATGTACATTAGTTTAAATAATGTTCGATTCATGTATATTGTTATAATTCTCATACTGCTCGTGTTTTTATGTCTTTCTCAAGTATTTCGAGTGGACCGGTGATTTGGAAGCAGCTTGGATGCATTATAGGAGCTTAATCGGGCTAATAACACCAGAGGAAGCTAGAATTTGGGTCAGATTTACTGAAGCTAAAGAGTTCACATCTGAAACATGTGTTTTTGAGTTTACACAGTCGTGTTTTTCACCATGTGATTATGCTTTTGATCGTGTTTCATCTTCACTACATTTCCAAGTCAGAAATCAAGTTTTGGGACCTCGAAGGATTTATTCGATCATGTTCCTGCATAAAATACGATCATGTTTTTGAGTTGCATGTCAGAAATAGCATCGTACTTCATTAAACGGGATTTCAGGAGATTTTACGCAAAAACATGATCATGTTTTGCCCTTTACACGATTGCGTTTTCTTGCTTCATGCTCTGGAAGTAACTGGCTTGCATATAAATTCGACCTCTTTGATCAATTTGAAACCTAGACGTTCCCAGATGATGAAAAACCCTTTCCATATTACTTTTTATGTGATTTCTCTCTTTTTAAATCGATTCTGAAGATTTGAAGGTTGTAGATCATCTCATTCCTTTAGTTTATTAAGATTAGTCATTTAATTCTTATTTATTATTCAAGACCAGATTTTAGCCATGTTTGGCTAAACCCTAGATTTCAGTTTTGCATAGACTAGTACTTTTCATGTAATCAATCATTAGATCTGGTTTTTGATTTGAGATTTTGTCTATAATTTTCAATGTTGCACTTAATGAATGTTTGATTTTGATTCTTTTTAGCCTGATCACCTAATTAGGGTTTAATCAATTAATAGAATTTGTAATTATTCTAATCAACCGGTAATAAGTAACAAGAATCAGATTGGTTCCATGTTGGGATTTAACTCTAATATAAACTGAAATTTCATATTTTTATGTTTCCGATCTTGTGAAAAATATAAGAATGTTGTTGGGAATGTTATACAGATCATAATGTTGCTTTTTTGAATTTAAATAAGAGCTTGTTTAATTAGATCAGTAAAAAGTTAGGGTTAATTAAAGAGCTTGTTTTGGTTAACTAATTAGGTAAAAGAGAATGTACTAAAGCTTATTAGTTATTCTCAGTACCAGATTAGATAGAACCCATCTTAAATAACCAGGTAAATGTTAATTGCATGATTAGAAAAGTCGCAGCAGAACTGAATTCGTTTTTATTAATGAATTTCATTTAGTTATTTTCACTGCTATTGAGTTTTTAATTATTAATCAAAAATACCTTTTTACATTTTTGTTTTATGACTAGTATGTGCATTACGCAAAGAGGCATTGACCATTAGGTTGTGTCCTTGAGGATTCGACCCTGCTTCCATGTACTACCCATTAGTGCATTTAATTTGTGATAAATTTATTTGCTTAAGATGCTCGCGACAGCGGGTTTACAAAATGGCGTCATTTCTAGGGACACAGTACTGCTAATAGTTTGTATGCCAAGAAATTTTCGTATAGGTACACCTCTAGTTTTCTATCCATAAATTGAGAAAACCACGAGGAAGTTGAAGAATCAAACAAAACTTAAAAACCAACAAGCAGGTTCCTCAGTTCCATCCTTTTCTTTACCACCAGAAATCACCACACCACAAGGCAGTCCCTTGTGGAATAAACCATAAATTATCGTCTCGTACTTTCCAAAAGTACCACCGTCTTCACCTTCTCACAACTCATTTCAAAAATTTACTCCACCATCTTCTAAAAAATCTGAAACCACGGACTCTTCAGAAACTAAATCTGAAAAATCAATCATGAGTTACGGAGAGGGTGAAGAGAAAACCCTCAAACAATTGGTCACCCAAGAGGTTACTCAGCAATCTCTCTGCATCACCTTCCCTGAAGCCTAAAATTTCAAATTCAAATATGGGCTAATACACCTCCTTATCACGTTCAGAGGCTTAGAAAACGAAGACCAACATAAATTCCTCAAGGATTTTCATGTGGTTTGTTCAAGAATGAAGCCACATGTCATAACTAAAGATCATATAAAACTAAGGGCATTCCCATTTTCACTTCAAGACTCAGCGAGAGAATGGTTGCACGAGCTCCCATCCGAGTCGATCACAAGATGGACTGAACTCGCAAAATTGTTTTTAGAGAAATATTTTTTTAAAAACACGAGTTTCAAGCCTTCACCGCGAGATCCTTGGTATCAAACAAGTAAGAAGAGAAGCTTTGCACACATACTGGGAGCACTTCAAAAAGCTACTTGTTAGGTGCCCACAACATGGAATTAGTTATTACCAACTCTTTAATTGTTTCAGCGAAGGTCGGACACCCATGGATAGGCGCCTGATAAATGCTTCAAGTGACGGATCCTTAGGGGATATGACAGCAACTAAAATCTAGGAGCTAATATAAAAGTAGGATATTGAGGCAATACATTTCGGTAATGAAGACGAGTGGTACGCTTATCAACCATGGGGAGTCAAAGAAGTTAGCTCACATCATTTAGAAGCTCAAATTTCTGAAATGAACAAAGCGGTTCTGCTACTAACCAAAAAAAGTTGCAAAAAAACAATGTGGTATCTGCTTAAAAACCGAACATCATGCTGAAATGTGCCCATTATTGCAAGAGGACACAACTGTAGTAAAAGTTGTTAGAGGCTATCATCAAAATTTTCAGAACAATTTTCAATAAAGACAACAATAGCAGAATCCACCCGGATTCCAACAGCAGCAAAATCTTCAGCAGCTTCGTTTTTAGCAGAATTATTAGAGTTAGCAGCAGTTTCGGAATCAAAATTTTCAGCAAAATTCACATCAAGAATATGGAAGCTCCATCGTGGCATTAGAAGGTATTATTAAAATTTTAGCCACCAACACTCATGTGTTCCATAATGAAACTAGAGCAAGTATAAAAAATCTGGAGCAGCAGATGTCTCAACTTGCCACTACGTAGGTCGACTGGAGTCTTAAGGAAAATTACATACTCCTACTGAACACAATCCAAAGCATAATGTGAGCACGATTTCCATGAGAATCGGGAAGAGTTATGAAGGCCCAAGCAAATATGAACCAGAATAATAGGCTGAAAAAGAAACTAAAGAAGTTTTGGGTGAAAACCAAGATAAAAGAGACGAAAAGAAAGAGACTCCTAAGCTTGCAAAACTAGTTTTGAAATAGTACAAGCCAATCCCACCATTCCTATCGCGGCTGAAGAGCACGAAGCACGACCAAGAAGACAAGGAAATCATGGACACCTTTCGTAAGGTGGAGGTAAATATTATGTTATTAGATATTATTAAACAGATTCCTCGTTATGCCAATTTTTTAAAAGAATTGTGTGCTTCAAACAAAAAACTGAAAATTAGTGAAACTGTCAAAGCTGGCGAAAATATATCTCCTAGGATTACCTCCAAAGTGCAAGGATCCGGAAATTTTCTCGATCTCTTGTAATTAGGTAGTAGAATTTTTCCAAAATCCATGCTTGATTTAGGTGCCTCAGTCAATGTACTCCTATTATCACTTTTTGAAAAATTAATATTGGGAACTTCGAAAAAGACCAAGACCATCATTCAGTTGGCAAATCACTCGACAGTACACCGAAAATGTGTATTGGATGATGTTCTTATCCAAGTGGATGAATTAATTTTTCCCCCTGATTTTTGTATTTTGGACATGGGCAATGTGATGTATCAGACAAAAACTCAATTATTTTAGGAAGAACTTTTATGAAAACTACTAAAACAAAAATTGATGTCTTTGCTGGTACGCTGTCTATGGAGTTTAATGGTGATATTGTGAACTTTAATATTAATGATGTTGATATTTTTTCAGATAAATTTTCTGTTAATTATCTGGATACCAGTAGTCCTTTTTCTAAGGATTTCTATAAGTTTTTAATGACACATCAAAAGAACTGAAAAGGGTAAGCTTAGGGAAGAAGAGAAGAAGGTGGGTGCTGAGAAGAAGCTGAAAAGAAATAATCCTGGGGAGTAAAAAGATTTGGTTGCTGTCAACAAAATCAGAAAGAAAAAAAAGATACAAGAAGCTGACAGAAAAAGCCCAGCTTGGGATAAAGGAGGTGATTGTTGCAAAGAAGAGGAGCAGAAAAAGAAAGAGACACGAAAATCTGAAACGATTATATTGATAAAAATCTAAAGTTTTTCAAGGTTGTTGAGCAAGTTTCAAATCCACCAATTCTTCCATATTTGAAGGGGTCTGGAGTGACAAAGAAAAAAAATTGAGTTGAAGATAAGCCCCACATTCACCAGTTAAAATTTTGGTTGACCACAGTTGAGCAACGACTTTAAAAAAAAGGACGGCTTTTTGGGAGCCAACTTGATGAGTAGTTTATTTATTTATTTATTTATTTATTTATTTATTTATTTATTTATTTATTTGCTTTCAATAAAGAGTGGTCGCAGTTCCAAGGAAGCTTGGGAAAACCAAAGGATCTCCTAAGTTGCTGAAAATCAGATTTTTTTCGCCAATATTTTTGTCAAAATCAGAATTTTCGGCAACATATCAAGTACATTTTTCCCCAGCTGCAACCTTTTGTTTTTTATGCTTTATTGAGTTGTTCATTCCTCTCTAAGCATTGAGAACAATGCATCATTTTAAGCTTGAGGATGGGGTCAGTGTGAAAATTTGTATTTTTGGTTAAAAATTTTAAATCTTTCAGTTTTTTAGCTAAAATTTTAAAATATTTGCAATTTTATTTTCTGCATTGCACTTGCATATACATAATATGAAAAAAAATCCAAAAGTATATTTATTTTCTGTTTTTTGAAGGTTTGTATCGATCGAATACACTTAATTATAAACAATGAATAACAAACAAAGAACAAAAGAACACGATTGTCACAAAGACACTTTCACTAAGAAATGGGTGTTCTTGTAACACCCAGTCCAGGTATTAATTACATTTTTGGTCCCTTATATATTGATTTGCTGCTTTTGGACCTTGTAATTATGGAATTTGAAAGAAGGAGGGACTATTTATGCCAACTTTGGATTTTGGAGGCAGAGCCTGAACGCGGAGCATTCCCCTGAGGAACGCGTTGCATTACCGTGCTGAATGCAAACCCTAATTTTTAGGGTTTGGGACCTATATAAACAACATTATGACTCAAACCCTAGCCTCCTTACCAGCCTCTCAACCTCAAAAAACCCTAGATAGTCTCCTTTTCTCATTCTTGTGTGTGTTTGGCCTTGTGAAGTTTGTTTTGGAGCTTAAAAGCTTGGAAGAAGGAAGGAGAAGCTGGTGAAGAGGAACTTGAATATATTGAGCTCATAGATCCGGGATAGCATCATCATTTGGGACTCTTTGAAGGTATAAAGTTCACAACTTTCCTCAAGTATGATTAGATCTAGTGTAATGATGTTTTGGACCTTTTTAGTCCCCAAGAATGGATCTCTATGACTGAAATTCGTTTATAAGCCTAGGGTTGCCACCTTTGATGCTAATGGTGTCCCTGAGTCAGTAAAGTTTCGATCTTTGAGGTCTTAATGGGTTCATGCAAGAGTTAGGACCACATTTATGGAAGTTGATTGCTATTTTTGAGATTTGGAATCATGGGGACATGAAAAGTCACCAAGTCCATGACTTTATGACTCTAGAGGTCCTAGATAGCTTGGATCTGTGATTGGATAGCATGGCTTAAGCACTAAGTGCTTAATGGCCCATTTTTGAAAGTTGGACTCGAACGCCCTGCGTAGGTCCTGGGAACGCATTGCACTCCCACTGGGGCTCGCAATCTGAATCAAGGAGGAATGCCCAGCGTTCCATAAGGGAACTCCATGTGTTCGTGTGACAATGGGCCTTAGTGGATTATTCTTTTAGGATAATAATGGACTTTATTGTATATTGGATTTGAGGGAAGGCCTATTTGGGAAGTTGGGCCCAATCTAGAAAATTGGGTCATTAGTGGGCTTGATGGATTTGGGCCTTCATGTTATGGATTTGGGCCTAGGTCATGGGTCCATTTATATCAGGGGTAAAATATTCATTTTACCCTAAGAAGAATTGCTTGGATTTTGACTAACTGTTATTTGGTAATGATAGCAGAAGAGTCGTGGGAGCAGCCAATACAGATTCCTTACCGAGAGATTCAGCGGCCGGCTTTATGAGGTGAGTTTTCCTCCAGTAGGAATGGGTCGAAGGCACAAATGTCAGCCCATTTATGTATGTTAGAATATGTTGGACTTACGTCCAATGTCGGGGTTAGCCCGATGTATATGTTTATGGACTTCGGTCTGATGTTGGGGAAAGCCCGAGGAATGTTTGTGCGCTCGATGTCTTCATGATTCTTGCATGTTTTTGTTTATATGTTCTGGGCTTCGGTCCGATGTCCGGGCAAGCCCAAGGAATGTTTAGCTTATATGTTATGTTTATATTTTCCCGGCTTCGGTCCGATGCCGAGGCAAGCTCGAGGAATGTTTATACGTTTATGTTATGTGCTTATGTTATATGCTTGATGATATGTTATATGTATATCGGCTTTCGGTCCGATACCGGGTGACGCCCGATGTCGGGTGGGGCCCGATGTCGGATTCATTCGATGTCGGGCGGGGCCCGATGTAGTGTGCAAGGCCCAATGTATGCTATTATTTGATTATGTGTATGGTATGTGGTAGTTTAGGGAGACTCACTAAGCTTCATGCTTACAGTTTTAAGTTTTGGTTTCAGGTACTTCCACTAGTAAGGGGAAGAGTCCGGGATGACTGCATGGCACACACCACGGCTTTTAGCCTGGGAGGAATCACTCTAATGTTTTGACATATGATTTTGATACATTGACAGATGTTATGATATTTTTGAGATACACGATTAATGTCTTTTTGATACTTATGGTTTTTATTAATGAATTAAAATGAAATTTTTGGGATGTTTCAGTTCTCACCTAGAGAACGAATGTCACAAAGACGGTCACCAAGACATGACGGCACCAAACCATATATTAGGGTTTCACCCTAATGTTGAACACATACTAATCTAATCTAGTGAATCCCTTCATTCAAGGGATTGTATCTGATCTATATAAACAGATCCTTATCACCAAGATATCGGGTCTATTATGTATTATATATTTATAGAGTATAACTACCTAATATACATATGATCACTAACATCATTGGATTCACGCCAACGCGGGTCATTCTGGAGTTGGCGATGGCACTGGTGCTAGCGCTGGTGGTCAGCGTGTAATGTGTTTGACCCATCAGATCAAAAGGTATGACCTTATAATCTCCCCTATCTGATGATGTCAAAACTAACCTTCCAAGAATTCTTCAGCTTTAACAAATACTCCCCCTGAAAGTGTATGATACATCCCCATTTTGTTTATCAGCAGTAGAAGCAGTAAGAGCATCGAAAACAATCAGTGTATCATGAGTTGTAGCAAACTGATAAATGATAAGGAGATTATAGAATGTTGATATCAGGTCCCCCTTAGATTTTGTTCCACTTAAATAAGCAACATTTGAGTTTTTATCCCCCTTAGATGTGTAAACTTCTTTCAAGAGTGTCTGCTATGAATGATCAAGTAACAATGTGGCAGAACTAGACATTTGTAGCAAAGCATTTATCCCCCTTTTTGATAGCATCAATAAACACTACCTTCTTTTTTGATTTTTTGATTTTTTTTAAAAAGACAGTAAGCAGCCTAAAATAAAAAAGAAACATCAAATAAAGTTAAAGGATATGATAGTTGTATCACACTATTGTGTTGTTGCAATAGTAAATGATTTACATAGTTTTGCGTAGTCTCATTAGTGTATGGTTTTATATGTTGAATCATTGGCCACTTATTATAAGAATAAGGGCGAAAGTGGGTAGGTGCGTGTCATATATCACGGAACATGATATACCCATCGGCACAAAGTTTCAAGTCCTTATCAGTGTCTAGCATCTGAAATGGAATCATAATACATTAAAGAAAAATTTAAGGTAAAGAATGGGTTTGTGTGTGTGTGATAAAGTATGGTACATAGTCTAACCATTGGCACAGATTTTTGAACTTTTATCAGTGTGTAGTTTTACATAGTGAATCATCAAGTTCTTATAAAGAAGACTTGTGGGAAAGAAGTAGGATGTCTCAATCATGTTGAGGTGAAATCAACGTGAATCATTGACAGTGATAACCCATCAACAAGAAGTGGTCCAATCGTTACATCATAGAGTTAGTTGCAGTATAGAATCAAAGATTCACCATTAATTCATAATGGTACCATGTCATACCTCAGTCTAGGAGGTCCAGGACACGAATAACCCTTTGTCATTTAAGCACCAGAAAAGTATCTCTTACATTGATGACTATGCAATCAAGGTAAGCCATTAGGAAATGCTTGATATCTCAACAGAACATGAGACTTGATGCATACGGCAAGCATGCTTCCAGGTTTAGATGATGCTAGAAAATTAGCGTGAGTGGGTGACTCCATGTCATCTCAACAGATGGTCTCACTGATGATATACTTAGAGAGATTTAGGCACATACAAAAGGATGCTTCTAGAGACATTATTTGTAAAAATTTGCATACTTGGTGCAAGACATGCCACCATCAAATCATGAAAGGTACAATGATATTTAGAAAGAATGACCATACCTGATGAAGTTAGTAAGAGAAAACTCCATAAATCAACCAGATCCAAATAACTTTATGACCATTTAGTCAATTTTTAGCTTGGTTGCCTTTGTCAAATTTCCGTATGCTTATGATTCAATTGTTTGAGACACTTTGTAAGCACAATGTATGATTATAATGACATTTCTCATCGGTTTCATTAAAATGGTGCAATGAAATTGAAAATATTGAACCAAATGTGTATTGACACATTAGGTAAACCGTCACCATGACCCATTTGAAACTATCTAAAAACATCATAGATCAAACAGTCATGTTATCTCTTGTTTAACTTCAAATCAGTTCTTGAAATCAAAGAACTTTGAACACATAATAAATGCATAGTTTTTAGGAGCTTTAGGGGTAAATAAGTTCTAATTCCATAGATAATTCAAACACTAGACACCACATTAAATTTGTCCCTCGGGGATTAATAACCTTCTTCTTTTAAGAGTGTCTGTTATTTTGTGAACGATCAAGTGACAACATAGCAAAACTAATCATGCTTCTCCCCATTGGATAAATAACCTTCTTCTTTCATCTTTGTAATAGTCATCAGACCTAATGGATGATAGTATACGAAAATTTCTTCTTCTTCTTTTGATTTTCATGGATTCTAAAAAATAATTTCAGACCTTCTATGAACAGATCTTAGAACAAAAGTTATAAACTGCTTCGATAACTTGAATGTATCATAAAACCCACTATGATACCAACTGAATGTTTGTATCGATCGGATACACTCAAGTATAAATAATGAAGAGCAAATAAAGAACAAAAGAACACAATTGTCACAAAGATGCTTTCACTATGAAAGGGGTGTTCTCACCAAGAGAACGAAGGTTACAAATGCGGTCCCCAAGACATTGACGACACCAAGCCGTACATTAGGGTTTCACCCTAATGTTGAATATATACTAATCTAATCTAGTGAATCTCTTCATTCAAGGGATTGTATCTAATCTACATATAAACAGATCCTTATCACCAAGATATCAGATCTATTATCTATTTTCTATTTGCAGAGTATAACTACCTAATATACACATGATCACTAATTTCATTGGCTTCACACTGACATTGGTCATTCTAGAGTTGGAGTTGGCATTGGCGCTGGCGTTGGTGGTCAGCGTATAATGTGTTTGACTCATCATAATGTGTGACTTTACATTTTTTATGCGTAAATAAGAACAGCCTAAAAAGATTTTATTTTTAGTTATTTTAGTGTCTAATTTTCTACATATATAAAAAAATATTCAAAAAAAAAATTAAATGGAAAAAGTTACATGGGATGAGAAAATTCTTACTTTCGATAGGTCTGTATAAATTGAAAATGAAAGTCCGAAGAGGCCGTATCAATAATGGTAAGTTCGGTAATAGTTCTCATAACTAGGGGTTGCAAAACACCGTGAGCTGAGATGATGGCTATAAAAAATAAAAAGAATGGTGTGTCGAAACACTACATGGGCGGTAATAATAGTTTCAGAATTATTTGTTTTTGAATGTTTAAAAAGAACCTTGATCGACAAGTATGGACCCACAGAACATGGCCCTATTTGTTGAAACACATTACCCTCACAGTAATAGAGAACCTTATATCAGATCCACACAACCAACAAAGAAATGAAGAAGCGAGCAAAACCGTCATATCCAAACTCGTCAGGGGTACAAACTGTCAAATCTGATACCCGAGTAATTTTCTAGCACTATATATATATATATATATATATATATATATATATATATATATATATATGTGTGTGTGTGTGTGTGTGTGTGTGTGCAAAATTTGATTGAAGAACTCAAAGTTGAAGACAAAGATACAAAAACTCAAGTTCAATCAAATCAGAAGTCATGTAAAAGACAAGTCTGGCAAGTGAATCCATTTGTAATATGATATTTGTTGTTCTCATAAAAAGAGAAAGCATAGAGCTCTGACCCCTACGGGTGGGTCGATTGCTTCGGCGAAAGCTGATTTGGCTGTGACAAGTTCTTAAGGATGAGTCAAGTCTGGTTCTTAATTGTCTAGTTTTGAGGACATAAAATTCTAAAATGTGTTATTTTCTACTGCAAGGCTAATTAAGGTATAAAGCTTAAATAAAAGTTACAATTGGTTTATTGGTTTACACCGCCGAGCTTCTTCCTAAATTTGGGATTTTGTGAAAGATAGAAGGTATTGCAATGGTTACCTAGGTAGTGATTCCATTGCAGCTTCCTCGATGTAAGGTATGATCATGTGAGAAGGAAAAAAAAAGTAAAAGAAAAGTAAAAAAGAAGAAAAGGAAAAGGAAAAGGAAAAAAAAAGTGAATTGTTTTATTTATTAAAGTTCAATTTTTTACATTCCTTAATTCTATTTTAGTTTTTATTCTAAGTTCTTCTTAGGTCATCTACATCTTTCCATTTTGTTCATAATATTTAATATTTTTATTACTTGAGGGTAAATAAGGTTTAAGTTTGGGAAGATTTGAATAGATGCCATTTTATGGATCTTCTAGAGTAGTTTTGTATTAGCATTTAGCATCATGTTTACGCATTTTCATGTGCATTAGTTTAAATAATGTTTAGGACATGTTTATTGTCAAAATTCTCATACTGATCGCGTTTCTATGTCTTTTTCAGGTATTTCGAGTGGAGAAGTGATTTAGAAGCAGCTTGGATGCATTATAGGTGCTTAATGAAGCTAAAACACCTGAGGAAGTTGGAAGTTGGGTCAAATTTGCTAAAGTTGACGAGTTTGCGTCTAAACGCGTGTTTTTTAGTTTACGCGATCGTGTTTTTCACCATGTGATCGTGCTTTTGATCGTGTTTCATTTTTGTAATTTTCCCAAGCATAAATCAAGTTTGAGACCTCGAAGGACTTATACGATCGTGTTTCTCCATAAAACACGATCGTATATTTGAGTTGCATGTCAGAAATAGCATCATACTTCATTAAATGGGATTTTAGGAGATTTTAGGCAAAAACACGATCGTGTTTTTCCCCTTACACGATTGTGTTTTCTTGTTTCTTACTCCGGAAGTTACTGGCTTACATATAAATTCGGCCTCACTGATCTGTTTGAAGCCTAGACATTCCCAGGCGAAGAAAATCTTTTTGAGTCAATTTCTCTCCTTTTACATCGATTCTGAAGATCTGAAGGTTGTGGATCATCTCATTCTTTTAGTTTAGTAAGATTAGTCATTTAATTCTTCTTTTTTATTATTCTATATCAGATTTTAGCCATGTCTGGCTAAACCCTAGATTTCAGTTTTGCATAGACTAGTACTTTTCATGTAATCAATCATTAGACCTGGTTTTTGATTTGTGATTCTGTCTATATTTTTCAGTGTTGCACTTAATGAATGTTTGATTTTGATTCTTTTTAGCCTGATCACCTAATTAGGGTTTAATCATTCTAGTTAATCAGTTAATAGAATCTGTAATTGTTCTAGTCAACTGGTAATAAGTAACAAGTATCAAACTGGTTCCATGTTGGGATTTAACTCTGATATAAACTAAAATTTCATATTTTATGTTTCCGAGCTTGTGAGAAGTATTGAATATTGTTGGGAATTTTACACTAATCATAATGTTGCATTACTGAATTTAATTAAGAGCTTGTTTAATTAGATTTATTAAAAAGTTAGGGTTAATTGAAGAGCTTGTTTTGGTTAACTAATTAAGTAAAAAAGAATATACTGGAGCTTATTGGTTGTTCTCAGTACCAGCTTACATAGAACGCATCTTAAATAACCAGGTAAAGGTTGATTGCATGATTAGGAAAGTTGCAGCAGAATTAAATTTGTTTTTATTACTGAATTTCATTTAGTTATTTTCACAGCTATTTAGTTTTTAATTATTAATCAAAAATACCCTTTTTACATTTTCTTTTTTATGACTATTATGTGCCTTACGCAAAGAGACATTATCTATTAAGTTATGTCTCTGAGGAGTCGACCATGCTTCCCTGTGCTACTCATTAGTGCATTCAAGCATTGATAATTTTATCTGCTTAAGATGCCCGCGAAAGCGTGTTAACAAGATCTCTTGAGATCATCATTTTAGGATCAGAGAGTGAAAACAACGGAAATGGGTAATTCGGTTATTTGTTGGGTGCGAAATATATATTTAAAAAGATTATAATTATACTATTATGGTTGAAAACTATACGTGCTCACCAGGCTTCCAAGTCTGACTCACACAGTTTTTTTGTATCACAAATAGTGGTACGAAGGTTTAGGGATATTGATGTTTAAATCTGCCAAGAGACTTAAGGAGTTTTAGGTCATTAAACAAATTAATGTGTAGCTTGTAAAGACTAGTTTATGCGTATATTTTTGTATCAGTTATGACATCCCAAGCTTTTAAATATTAATAAAAAAATATTTAATCGGAAATATTTTGATATTAATAACATTTTGGACAAATTCTACACTAATAAAAAAAATACTATGTTTTAAATAAGTATAAAAAAAATAATTGGTCTGAAATTAGGATGTCACATCAATCAAATCAAAAGTCAAAGTCAGGACTTTCAAAATGTTTTGGCCGCATTATTTTTTTCCGAATAGTAAGAGTATTGTATATTTATATGGAAGAACAAGTTAGAAATTGTATATTTTTTAGTCATAATGCTAAAAGTATTAACCTTTTCTTTAAACCCAAAGCAAGAGAAACAAACACTATGTTATTTTAGAGTACAAACTTTAAAACAAAGCATTTTAGACTCCAAAATCAGAAGAACGGTTTCAAAACCTAGAATTAAAATTACCAAAATCAAAAAACATATTGAAGACAAGTAAATTACTATATAAGAGGATAAAATGTTGTCATTTAGTTGAAATACCAATGATACTAAACATTTCCAAAGCATGTGTCGAAAGATTTTTTATTCAAAAAGTCAGATTTAAATCGAAACAAAATACATAATATATTTTTCACACTCCACAATGATATTAGGTTTTTTTGAATGATGGGTGTATTAAAAAACGAACTAGCAAGATGTCATAACAAAATTATAAAATACAAGTATAAAATAGAGAGTTACATCAATCAAACTAACTAATAAAATTAAACACAATTAATTGGTAATAATTACCGCTTTAACGTCTCTTCTTCACATAAACACAATTTTAGCTAATTTATTTAACCAAATATATTATTTAAGAAACGAGTATAATAACTTCAAATAGCAATAAGTAGCAAACACGTGATATAAAGGGACAAAGGGATATCAATTACCGTGTGGGGTGTTTGCTAATTATTAGTTAGATAGTGTCGATCATTAACTTTGTCCTCTTCGCAGGTTCGTTTCACAATAATTTCTTTTATATTTTCAAATGTTATTCAACAAGTCAATACAATGGTTAATAACCCTAAACCTTTCGGTTAATAAATTAAAGATTTAAGTCATTTTTAGTCATCGAATCTTTCTAAATATTTTATTATACTTTGTTTAAGTTATCATGGTCATAAAACTTATTTATTTTTAGTCATGTTTGTTAATAAATTAAAGATTTAGGTCATTTTTAGTCACTGAACTTTTCTAAATGTTTTATTTTAGTCATTATACTTTGTTTAAGTTATCATTGGTCATGAAACTCGTTTATTTTTAGTTATTTTTGTCACTCTAACCGGTGATAGCCGGTATATAACATTGTCAATATTATGATTAATCATTAAACTTTTTCTTAGTGTTTTATTTTAATCACTCTGATTTTGTTATCACTAAAAAAAAACTATAATTTTTTTTATTTCTCCACAACTAAACTTGTTACATCAATTATTTTAGAATAAATTATATGAATAATAAATCACACAATAGCTTTTTTTTAAGTCATTGAAAACGTTCGAGTTAAAAAAAATAATGACTAAATATACACCCTACCATAAATTACAATAATTATTCATATAATTTACTTTAAATAATTGATGTAATGTGGAGAAAAGAAAAAAAAAATAGTAGTTTCTTTTTTAATTTTTTATAAATGGTAATAAAAAACTAGAGTGAAAAATAAAAATAAAAAATTCAATAACCAATAATAGCTTAAACAAAATATAATGATTAACATAAAACACCTAAAAAAGTTCACTGACTAATTATAACTTTAACAAATGTCGTTCGATTTTATATACCTGTCATCCCCAGTTAGAATGACCAAAATAAACAAGTTCAATAACCAATGATAGTTTAAACAAAATATAATGACCAAAATAAAACATTCAAAAAAACTAGCAACTAAAAATAACCTAAACCCATAAATTAACCATGGTTAAAAAATAACCTAAACCCATAAATTAACCATGGTTAATCTTTTTACAAACTCTTGCAAGATATCAGAAAATATGATTCATTCTTTTTTATGCATCTTAGCAAGTATCATGGTCGTAATACAACAAATATGTTAACAAGTTCTCTTGTAGAATACTAAAAAAAACATTTCAACATTTAAAGATGTCAACATAAAAGCTACACGTCAACATTTTCACTGCCCCTTCCAATATTCCATTACTTTTCTTCATGTTCAAAATCACCATAAAGAAAGAAGCATTCAACTCATTTCAGCAAAGTATAGTAGTATATAATAAAGTCACCATCATTATATGCACATAACCCTAAACCATTCTACCTACCATCAAGATCCCACCGGAGCAATACCTTTCGCCTTGGCGGCAGCAGACGCCGCACTGGCGGCAGCCGCGGCCGCAGCAGCCGCAGCCGCAGCCGCAGCCGGATTCGGCGTCGAAGGCGGCGGCACCCGCTGAGGTGCCGCCACTTGCTGCGGTTGCTGAGCTGGCGCGTTGGCGTTTAATTGAGCCAAAAGTTCTTTAATCTGTTTTCCGGATAAAGTCTCGTGTTCCAACAAGGCGTTAGCAAGGGCATGGTGTTCTTTACTGTAAGTAGTGAGGATATTTCTGGCATTATTATATGCTTTTTCCAAAAACCCACGCACTTCTTTCTCAATCAAAAGTCTTGTTTCAGTGCTCATTGATTTCCCATTATCATCATAATTATGAGCAACAACACCAACTTCTTTACTCATTCCATATTTTGTCACCATTTCTCTTGCAAGCCTTGTAGCCTGTTCAAGATCCGAAGAAGCTCCTGAAGTCACTTCATCTTCTCCAAAGATAAGCTCCTCTGCAACTCTCCCACCCATACAAACATCCAGCCTGGCCAGCATTTCTTTCCGGGAAACACTCGTCTCGTCTTTTTCCGGCAGCTGAGCCACCATCCCGAGGGCCATTCCGCGGGGGACGATGGTGGCTTTGTGAACCGGGTGGGCCCCGTCGGTGTGGAGCGCCACCAGGGCGTGGCCGCCTTCGTGGTAGGCGGTTAGCTTACGGACTTCATCGGAGATGACTGCGGATTTCCGTTCACTGCCCATCATGATTTTGTCTTTGGCAAATTCGAGGTCCGCCATGCTTACCGATTTAGCACCGTCCATTGCCGCCTTGAGTGCCGCCACGTTCACCAAGTTTGCCAGGTCAGCACCGGAGAATCCCGGTGTTCCTCTCGCAACCACCATTAGATCGACATCATCCGCCTTTAAGATCTGTTGCAATGAATTGAAACGGTTTTTTAATTTTACTCTAAAAAAGAAAAAGAAAAAGAAAAAGGAAAGGGCAAAACAGTCATTTTACCTTTGACATGTGAGACTCCATAATCTGGCGCCTGCCTTCAACATCGGGATTGGGGACCACCACGCGGCGGTCAAACCTCCCGGGTCTGACCAGAGCCTTATCCAAGGACTGAGGAAAGTTGGTTGCTGCAATAACAATGATCCCTTCATTCTGTTTAAATCCATCCAATTCAACAAGCAACTGATTCAAAGTCATCTTCATGTATTGTTGATCCTTAGGGTTTCTGCTTCCACCAATGGCATCAATCTCATCTATGAAGATGATACAAGGTGAACGTTTTTTTGCTGCAGCAAAAAGATCCCTCACTCTTCTTGCTCCAACACCAACAAACATTTCCTCAAATTCACTTCCACTGCATGAGAAAAACGGGACACCTGCTTCTCCGGCGATTGCACGGGCCAACATGGTTTTTCCAGTCCCCGGTGGGCCCACCAGTAAAACACCTTTTGGTAATTTTCCACCAAGACGAGTAAATCGCTACACATCACAATTCAATCAAAAATTAATTTCTTATACTCTTGGGTAAATTATGTTTTCTCTTCTAATTTTGGTTCATTTTGTTTTTGTAATGTTTTTGGTCCATGTTCCAAGAAACTGGTTATACATTTAGGACCAAAATTGCATAAATCAACTATACAAAGGGACCAAAACTGACTCACAAAGAATAATCATTTTACATGGAAATGGAACCAAAAACATTACAAGTCAAATGAGGTTCAAAATCGCAAGAAAAAACTTTTTGGAACCACAACTGCGAAAACCAGCTATACTCAAGGACAAAAAATGTAGATTATTTCATAATCTTGGACTATTTTTAAATTTATAAAAGTGGATTTATTTATTCACCTTAGGGTCACGTAGATAGTAAACAATTTCTTCGAGTTCAGCTTTTGCTTCATCTACACCTTTCACATCACTAAATTTTGTGCTGGATTCCATACTTGGCTGGACCTCATCATGAAGACCTAGTCCTAGAAGGATATGAGCAATATTGTCCATTATTAATAACAGTTGTTAAATAAACAGTAATTTGTTACTTATCATCATTTATATACACAAGGGTAAAATAGCCATTTACTCAGATTCAGATAGTTGATTCGGTCTAAAAAAGAAGCAGTTACAGTTTACATATAATTATATTTATAGTTTATCCATATAGGACTCAATTGCAAAAGATAAAGAAACAACCCTTGGTGTGCTTGATAATGTATAAAGGACTAGGGGCAAAAGTGTAATTAATACCTTTAGTGATTCCTCTATCCTCTATAAGTGCTCCAACACCAGACATGAGTAGAAAAGTCATGCCCAAAGCACGAACTGTACGCCATATCTGTTCTTTCAAATGTCCTCCTTCAGTAGCCACCATATGTATAGGTGCAGCAGCTGTTCCCAACACACCTTCTTTTGTAGATTTTCCAACATTTTTCAAAGCTGAAAATCCACCAATCATTTCTTCTTCATATCCTCCTTTCCCAGACCCTGCCATTCCTAAAATTCACAAAAAAAATTAAGTAACATGGTTTTTTACTTTTTTATTCCATTTGTTCATGTTGACACTTACCTCTTTGTAATGTTTTGAGCAACTCACTTTCATCCAATCGGTCAACTTTAACCAGGGCTTTGACATATTCTTTAAGTGCTGAAGGATTTGAGTGCAAATAAGGCTGACTTTCAAATTGTCTTATCACAGCTTCTGGATCACTTTGATGATAAAGCTCCCTAAATGATGCAGCACTTCCTCTGTTGTCTGCATCACGTTCACGCATTCTTCTTGCAAAACCTCCACCATAGCTTGACTGAAACCTTCTTTGGCCACTTTCCACCTTGTAAACTGCAAATATATAATCAATTAATCATTCCATAGATTAAGTAACTAATATGGAAGGTTAATGAGTGTTTAACTGTTTATATATATACCTGTATCAGATACAACTGTTTGAGAAGTATTGTATGATCTGGTATACAGGCTTTTCAGAAGCTTCACTTGTGATTGTGGCCTTGAGACCTATTACATATAAATAAACACTAACATGGTGAATAGTAAAACCATTTGCAAAGTATATTAGTGAAAAACTCATGAAAGTATATTTGCGAATAAGTAAAGATGACAGATGTATTTTTTAATCTCCAATGAATATGATTGATTTAGTGATAGAACAATCGGAGGCTATGTTCACAAACTTCATAGCTAACTAGAGGCTGATCTCCTAATCTGCAGCATATAAAAAGTTCTCAACCAAACAAGAAAAAGAAAAAGTGATGAAAGAAAAGAGGAATAGAGAAAGTTGCAATCAATCACAGACAAGTGTGTGCCCAGAATTGATATTTTGTCTTTTTACAACATATAGGACCTACAATTAAACTATCCTAATTCCTAACACTTATTATATCATTTCATCACCAATTTTACCTAATCATACAGTAAGAACACGCATGGATTCATTTGATGGCTAAGCAAAGTATAAAGAAATTCAAAGACTATGTTGTCCAACAAAAACCGATTCTTAACATAATATTGCACGTGAGACCAAAAAGAACAATGATCATGAAAACACTTCAATTTCAGTACATCGAATCTGATGAATGTAACAAGACCACCAAAGAAACATTGATCAAGAAAACACTACAAATTTCAATATATAAGTATATACATATACATATATCAATCAACCAAATGTCCAACAAATTGCATCAATCTACAGCTACGTAACCATGTTGAAGCTACTCGAAGAAGGTCTGTGAGAACCCTAAACGCTCTTTCAGATTAGGGTTTTCTTTCTTTTCGTATGTAACCCTAACTGATTTCGAAGGAACGTTCAAGTGTAATAACCCATCCATATGCATAATTGACATGATCTAACCAAGAAAGATGAAACAGAGCAATTGTTGAAATAAAAGATGAAGGAAAATAGACCTGGGTAAGAAGGCGTTTTAGGCCCATCTTTCTCCTTCTCTTCAAATCAAAGGTCAGATCTTTGTCTCGCCCTTTCTTCCTCGAACAGAAATTTCAAAATAGATGTTTGATTCAAAGGCTGCGCGCTTTCAGCGAGGAATTGGTGGGTTTACGAGAGAGGGAGGGGGGAAGAGATGTCTTGAAGGGGAAACGAAAGATTGGATTTTTATGTTGTTTTAGGAAATCCTAATCCAATTGTTCGTTAAAGGGTTCATAGGCTGCTGAATAGTGAACACGCGTTGGTGCACGCCTCACCTAAGTATGCACCATTTTTAACTCTAACTCGTCTTACAAAATTGATTAAATCTTTCCTAATAAAAATTTAAATTATTGAAAATATATTTTTTAATTATATAAAATTATAATCGTTGATTCAAATAACTACGTGTTATCTTATAATTTGTATTAATTTTATTTTATTTTTTATTTTAATATTATTAATTTAATATAATTAAAGTAAAAAATTTAAAATGAAAAATCAATAGATTGATAAGTGGCATAACCAGGACCGGTCCCAGACAATTTGAGGCCTAGGACAAAAAAAATTTGGGGCCCTTACAAATTTCTTTTTTGTAAAGAAGACCTGCACCTCCGTAAATTTTTATTAATTAAAAAAAAAACAATACAATTTTTATTAATTAAAAAAAATAGTACAATTGAAGTTTGGGGACTCCCCACCTACGGAAAAAAAAAAAAAAAAAAAGGGGGCTTCGGGACTGACCCCAGAAGCCAAAAAAACTAGCAACTATTAATACAAAAAACTAAAAAAACAAAACAAAATTAAAAGGCCAGAACATGCTCTCTGAACCTTAATACATAATTATAAACATAACAAAGAAACAACTAAAGAAATTTACATTTATTAGCTTTTTTAGATGCAAAGTGATCAATTATAAAATCAAATTCAATATTATCAAACAAATCTTTTTCATGTATGACATTATCTTCTTCATCTAAATCATTTTGTTGTGCGACATTATCTTCTACATTAGAAGAATTTACTTTTTTAACATACTTATTCATAGATCCTCTTTGAGAATCATTAAATTGTCCAATTTTTTGTTTTTTTTGTTTTTCTCTTCCAGATATATATTTTCTATGAGGCATTTTTAATAGATAACAATCAAAATATATAGCAGATAACAAATAATCACACAGATTCACAAAAAACATATTAACTTACTAAAGGGAAAATAGACTACCTGATGACTAATGTGTGTTGCTCAGCAGTTGACTTTCTATTGATTGTCTATATCATTATATCCCCAGTCCTTTGAGCCCAAAGCAATAAGGAATCTGCAGACTAAAAGTACAAAATCATTTTTAAATATCATAATTTTTGAATTTAACAAACTCACAAAAAATAAATTAACAAATTTTATTGAAAAGAAACTACCTGTAGGTTGTAAGTCTGTAACCTGTTTAGATGTTAATAATCTTTGAGCAGCCCAAAATAGAAATGAAAAATCCCAAATCTGATTATCTAAAGATAGAAAACAGTTAAAAAGAGAAATCAAAAAATTAATTTCATATCTAATTGCCTCAAATCACAAATTTGATGACCTACAATTAAGCAATGATTCATATAAAATCAAAATAAGAAAATTTATTTCAATAAACAATGATTAATCATTCTAAATAAGAAAATTGATTCAATTGCAGATTCTTAACATAATAGTTCACAAATTAAAAAAAATAGACTTACATGTATTCAAAAAAACGGCTTGTCAACTGCAGCTAATTCTGAAAGAGTGTTGTTATGCGTTTGTACTCTACTTCAAATGTCATACGAAATCGGAAATCACCAATTCACCATTCACCAAAAGATTCGGAAATATTGAAAGGAACCAACTATTTAGAAAAATGAAATCAGAAAATAGAAGAGAAAGAATATTGTGTATAATCGACTAATCAGCGAAATCAGCGATGGGCGATGGTGAATCAGAAAATCAAAATTCTAAGAATAAGAGATTAGAGAAGGGTAACCGATTAACTTGAAATCTTGAACTAGAAAAAGAAGAAGCAGAATCGAGAAGACGAGAACTAACCGTTAGAGATGGTGTCGTTTGGATTTTCCATGGATGCGAAGCTGAAGAGAAGCCATCGATTGAAATGCGATTTAAGCCCTTGGAAATTGAAACTGGGAAATGCAAATCAGCAAATGCGGTAGGTCACACTCCCGTCTCCCGCTTCTTCAATTGGGGCGCAACTCGTGTTAATATTGGGCCAAAAATTATGGGCTATGACTAATAAAGGTTTAAAAATATGTGTTGTAACTAATATAACCCAATATCAGGTATAAATATGGGGCCCTTTGGCGTTTGGGGGCCCGGGGCGGTCGCCCAGCTTGCCCAGGCCCATGGGTCGGCCCTGGGCATAACATTAATTAGGATGACATATGGCAAAAGAACTACTCTTTTATTAGTATAGGGAGATAGGGAGATTTGGCTACACGTGGAGTTGCAGGACTCGGTACACACCGCACCACCAACTCGTCATGTGCCTCACCTAAGTATGTACCATTTAATTTTTAACTATAACGCATCTTACAAAATTAATTAAATCTTCGTAATGAAAATTTAAAATTATTGAAGAGATATCTTTTAGTTATATAAAATTATAATCGTTGATTCAAATAAAAACGTGCCACCTTATAATATGTATTAATTTTATTTTATTTTTTATTCTAATGTTATTAATTTAATATAATTAGAGTGAGAAATTTAAAATTTAAAATGAAAAATCAATAGATTGACAAGTTGCATAACATTAATTAGGATGACATATGGTAAAAGAACTACTCTTTTATTAGTATAGGGAGATTAGGCTACACGGGGAGTTGCAGGACTTGGTACATGAAAGACCCACACTTTCATATTACTAAAAAATTGTTACTCCAAAACATGCTACATGCATATTCATAAAAACAACATTTTAAATTGATAAAGTGATTACAAACGACTGGATACAAACCGACTATTACAAAGTGTTATATATTACACAACTACCCAAGATACTATACTTTTATACATACATGAGTACAAAATACAATAGTTTCAAACTATTCAAAATCTTCCAACAGTATACGACTATACTGGTTACTTATCTCCTGCAATTGTTAAACATTGAGAGGGGTAAGCGGTGACGCTTAGTGAGTTCAATAATAGATATAATATAACGTTATATATACTTCAATATGGAAGAAGCAAAGAGGAACAAGGAACAACAAAGGCATATGTGAATCATGAGACAAACTTTCCATATTGAATCAATGATTTGATTCAAAGATATACAATCAATGAGACATAACAATTTCCATACTAGATATACATCAATAAAACTTCGGACCAAATAGCACAGAAGACATCCAATTTCTGATTAAACATTTTGGTAGATTTCATGCTTTTAGCCCTATCTAACCTTCTGCCAATGCCATAGAATAGAAGTCATTCTCTTACGAGACATGCTCTACATGGCCAGAGGCTACATACCAATACCACTATGAATCTAAGTCCTTTCATTGATCACATGGTCAAAGGTATAGCTTTGATATCATAAATGGCTGAAATAATAACAACGGAAAAGCACATAGCACATATAACACATAACATACAATTGTTCCTATACATTGGAACTCACCGTGAATTAATCGGGGATTAAAATAGTAATTTGTGCAGCACTTCGTTATAATAAATAGCTTTCTTTGCTGAAAACCAGGAGCTTTATTGAAAACTGAGCCTTGTGAAGGTTGAGCTTCGAACCGAAAAGATAAATTTCCCGGGCTCTTCGGCAACTTCGGGACGTGTTTCAGGTGTTGGGAATGATCTCTGGGCTTCGAGGGATTAAAATTGGCTTAAAATAGGCTTTAGACTGAAAAAGTATGCAAAATTCCAATAAAAACCGGGAGGGTTCGCACCCTCCCTTATATAGTATGCGAGACCGAGGATCGACGGCCGAGAAGAGGACACGCGGCAGCAGACAAGACCCGACGTCGGATGTGAGGCGAGGGCAGGTGGCAATCTCGGATTGGGTCGCGCCTTCGGGAGCGAGGGGTTGCGACACGCGTCGACACACGTCGACTGCCGCTTCAGATGAGTCATCGGCATCGGACACAGGGCAGCTCCGCGGGCGAGGTGACGTGGTCGAACTTGAGCCATGCGAAATTCCTCGATTTTAGGATTTTTCTCGAATTTTGTGTCCCAAATTTCGAAAATCCAAAACTTTCGCATACGGACTTCGTTTTTGACGTTCTTTATATGCACACGTAGGCGAGAATATACTCTACGACTTTTATTTAGACTCTGTCGGCTAATTTTGACTTTATTTTTAATATTACTATTTTTAACAGACCGGGACAAGAAAAATCCGTTAAAAATTCATAACTTCTTCATCCGACGTCCGTTTTATTCAGTCTTTTTACCGTTGTACTACTATTGACGAGACATTCGATTCTCGTTTAGGTTGCGTCAGCTAAAAATCATTCGATCTTTATTTCAAGTTTTTAGTTGTCTACTGCTATTCCAAAACTTAAAAAAAATATAACTTCCTTATACGAAGTCGGATTTGGACGTTCTTTTTATGAAAATTCTCGGTTTAACAAATACTACGACTTTCATTTAGATCACCAAGGCTAAAAAGTAGTTTATCGAAAACACACTTTTTACGTCATTCGGTGCCATGCCGGTTTTGTCGCAGATCTTCGATTGGTCATAATTTATTCGTTATAACTCAGATTTCGATGAGGTTTTCGCCTAAATGTTTCTAACGAAATTATCTACAACTTTCAATAATAAAATTCTACTTATTTCAAATTTTATATTTTCGTTAAATTTCAATATTTGCCTTTTGATTGGAATCTCATAAGACTTCCAAAACATTCTGAATGATTCTAAACATAGTTTTTGTAGCACCTGGTTCCTAGTACGTAAAAATTATCTTAGTAATTGTCATTTTAGCCTTGGCGGCGAGTTGTAGGACCGACTCGCCGAGTAGGGACGCGGTCCGGGGGCACGTTTAAGTTGGCAACTCGGCGAGTCCATATTCTGGACTCGGCGAGTCACCGCTGTATGTTGAAACCCTAAATTTCAATGGTTTGCACCTTATTTAAACACACATTTCCGCCCCAACCTTGCCCCCATTCACCCTCAGAGCTCCCAACATCGTTTTTGCCCTTTTCCTTGTGAGATTGAAGTGTTTTGGGTGTGTTCTTGAAGTTTTTGAGGAGAAAGAAGAGTAGATCAAGAAGAGGAGAAGGAGGCCAAGCATTTTTCTGTCATCTCAACGTTTTCCTTGAGGTATAGCTCGTTTCCCCTCTGTTTTCAAGCTTGTAGTCCCTAATAGCTTCATGAAAGTCCTTTTTGAGCCATTCTTCAAGCTTGTTTGTGCTTGGTTGGTTGTAATAAGTTGTTAGCCTTTAGATCTAGGCATGATTTAGTCCCTGGAGCTTGGATTTACTACCTTTATGGAGTCATATTGCATGAAAGTCCTAGATCTACCCCTTTTGGTGCACTTTGAGCCCTAAAACCTTCATTGGTGATTATCTACACGTAAAGTTGGAAACTTTACGCGTAAACCAGGCCCTAGGAACCCAGATCTATAAATGGAATGGACTGGATTCAAGCAAAATCGTGTGTATAGTTTTTGCATGAGGCAAACTCGACGAGTCAGGTCGCGAGTCCCCGGGTTGTTCCCCTTTTGTGTTGCGAGTTAGAGTGGTGAGTCATAGGGTATGACTCAGTGAGTTGGAAGCCAGACTCACTCATGAAGTCACTCGGCGAGTCATTGCAACGACTCGGCGAGTTCACGACAATCTCCTTGTCTCAAGAACAACTCGGCGAGTCACAACTTAGAGTGTTCTTCGGATGAAGATGAACTCGGCGAGTTGTTCATACAACTCGACGAGTAGGATGAAGGACTATTGGCCTTGGGTATAGAAGGAAGACTCGTCGAGTCTACGCTTAACTCGACGAGTAGAGACGGACTTATGGTCAGGCTAAAGGAAAGGGACTCAGTGAGTTGGCTAGCCAACTCGGCGAGTTTGGTCAACTGGCAGTTGACTGTGACTTGACTCATGACCTGTTAAGGGTAAATGGACAATTTACCTTGAGGGCGATTAGCAGAAATTGATTAAGTGTTTGGTGGGAATTGCAGTCGGAGAATTTCCGAAGCAGCAACAGACAGACCTTTCCCACACAGATCAGCAGCTACTTCGAGGTGAGTTACCTTCCAGTAGCGGTGGGTCTAAGGCCACAATGCCGGCCCACCAGTAGGGAATGTATGATCGATGATTGTCTTTGTGATATCATCTAGGTTTGCTACTGTCTGATATGTTATATGCTAGCATGATATGTTGCATGTGATAGTAATAGAGTTCGGTTGTTAGGACCGAAGGGTAGTCAGACACCCCAGATACGTCTGACAGTATATGATGATATGTTTGCAAGCTGGCTTTTTATGTTATATGCGATAGAGGTAGTAGGAGGGGACTAGTCCCCGAGTTCGGTTGTTAGGACCGAAGGGTAGTTCAGGCACCCCAGATATGTCTGATAATATGTTATGTTATGATATATGTGATAGTAGCAGTACGGGTGAAATAGTCTCCGAGGTTCGGTCGTCAGGACCGAAGGGTAGTCAGCACCCCAGAACGGCATGACATGGGTAGTCAACACCCCAGAATGGCTTGACACGGGTAGGTCGGCACCCCAGAATGGCCGTACCGGGTAGGTCGGGCACCCCAAAAATTCCCATCAATATGTATGATATGTGATTGTATGATATGTGATTGTATGATATGTGGTACGATGAGGGAACTCACTAAGCTTTGTGCTTACAGTTTTCAGTTTTGGTTTCAGGTACCTCTTCTTCGAAGGGGAAGGAGCTGGCGCGGTAGCAGCCCATCGCACACATGTTTCGCATTCCGCATCATGAGACTTGGGGATTTGTACTCTGACATTTTTATGTTATTGAAATGTTTTTTCCAGACATGCGATATCTTTATAAAATGTTATGATCAGTAAACGTTTTATTCGAATGTTTTGCTAAATATATGTTTTCAAAAACGAAATTTTTGGCTCGTATTTTGGGTTGTTACAGTTTTACTTCAATTCAAGTAAAAATTATCTGTTAGAACTCAATACTCAAATTTATATAATATTTCATAATATTATTTATTATAAAACACGATAATTGAACGTGTATGTTACAGTACACACCGCACTACCAACTCGGCATGTGGCCAAACTCGATAAGTTTCTACCAATGTGAGAGAGTCATTGTTGATTTATTTATTTTTTACCATTTCAATAAATATCATAATTTCAAAAAAAAATCTCATTTTTCAAAATATAACCGTTTTTTTAAAAATTTAAATTTTAAATATTTTCTTAACTACTACAAATACTAACATCATCTTTTATTCTTTACCACATTCAAACCTTCTTCATGTAACTCTCTTAACATTTTTATTGTCCATCTTCTTCAAAAATTCATCTCTAAAAATACTCATGTTTAGACCACGAATGAAGAGAACATATATTCATATTGGCTCGTTCATGGATCGATGTAATTGAAGAGTCAATCAACATCAACGTCGATGCATCTACTTTTTGGTGCAGAGTCAACGAAAAATATAACAACGAAGTCGGTCGACGTTGAAGTAAAGATCAACTCTTCGCTAAATGGAGACATGCAAATGCAATTGCAGTGCAGTTTCACAGTATGTTTCTTAGGATGAGGCGTGAAGCAGTCAATGTGTAACATCCCAAAATTCAAGACCAAAAATTTCATTTTAATTAAGTTATTATAAAACCAACAGTATAAGAAAACATCCATAGTAAAATCCCATGTCAAAACCAAAGTTTCAATAATCAAAACAAGTTATCATAAAACAATGTCAGAGTGTAATCCCAAAGATCTCATATGCGGAAAACATAGTGTGATGCGCTGCGATCGAACCAGCTCATTTCCTTTGAAAACAACGTACCTGAAACCAAAACTGAAAACCGTAAGCCCAAAGCTTAGTGAGTTCCCCCATCATACATACCATACACATAACATATTGCCAGGCAATTATGGGGTGCCTGACCTACCCATATCAAGCCATTATGGGGTGCTCGACCTACCCTGACAAGCAATTCTGGGGTGTCCGACCTACCCATGCCAAGCAATTCTGGGGTGTTCGGCCTACCCATGTCAAATAATTTTGTGGTGCTCGACCTACCCTCCGGTTTATCTCAACCGGCTACGTGGACTATTTCACCCCTACCAATACCACATAATAATATAACATAAACATACTACTAGGCATTCATGGGTAATAACTACCCCTTCGATATCTTTCAACCGGTATCCGGGGACTATTTCACCCCTACTACTACTAACACATATAACAGAGCATCATAGCACATAAAGCATATCAGATAGTGGCAAACAAGACCATTATCACAAAGGCAATCATCTCATACATAATCACCTACTGGTGGGTCAACATTGGTGCCTTATACCCACCTCTACTGGAAGGTAACTCACACCACACTGCTGAAGTCATAGCACATAAAGCATATCAGATAGTGGCAAACAAGACCATTATCACAAAGGCAATCATCTCATACATAATCACCTATTGGTGGGTCAACATTGGTGCCTTATACCCACCTCTACTGGAAGGTAACTCACCCCACACTGCTGAAGTCCCGTAGACAAAACTCTAGCTGTTGGATGATAGGTTCTCAAACTGTCAATCATCAAAATAACACCCAATTAATAATTGGATTCCAACACAAATCCATAAGTCCATGCTTGGGGTAAAATACTACTTTACCCCATCTTATCTTGATTCAAACTCAAGGCCCAATCCAAGGCCCAAAAGTCAGCTATGAATCAAAGCCCAACATATGGCCCAATTTCCCAAATTGGGCCCAAACCTATACATGGTCTTATTCTAAGGCCCAACCATTTAGTCCAGTCCAAACATTTGGCATTTCTAATGGCTCGATATTTCATAATCATTAAGGCCCAAATATGGCCCATCTATGGCCCAATTTTCCAAATTTGGCCCAAAACTCACATGGGCCTTATCATAAAGCCCATCCATAAATTTCTTGGATGGCCCATCAATAGCCGAATCACCATAGCCCAATAGAAAGGCCCAACTAAGGCCCAAGTAAAATTAGATTTTCACATAAAATGACGATTAGGGTTAAGTGTTTCTCACTTAACCCATTAAGGACTTAATCCATTAAGTCCACCACTCTACTAGATAAGTCATATGGTGTGATCGGGTGTAATTCACAATTCCATTCCAATGGCCCAAAATGCGGGTCCCAATAAGTCCAAACCAATGATTCCAAAATTAGGGTTTTCTAAACCCTAATTAGGGTTTTCAACCCAATCACAACCCAATTAGGCCCAATAGATAAGTCTTTGGATCAGTTAGGGTTTCATTAGGCCCACTAGGGTTTCATAAGTCGGGCACCACCTATTACCACCTCGGGTAGTGGTAGTCAACGGCGGCTCGCAACGGCGGCCACCACCTTACAATGGTGGTTATGGTTCTAGTCCATTTTTATCCAAGCATCCCAAACGAAATCTAACACACACAAAGCACACCACCACCCAACACAACGGCTGGTGGCAGCCACCACCTCACGATGTTGGTTATGAGTTTTCTTTTTATTATTCTGACACCGATTACAATTTACAATGCAAAACCCCAAATAACACAAAAACATACTAAAATAAACACACACACACACAACCACCCTTGTGGTGGTCGGCGGTGGTACATGGTGGTAGCCACCACCTCACGGTGGTGGTGGTGGCCTTTTCTCGATTTTCTGGCTAAACAAAACCACACACAATACACACTAATAACAAAAAACACACCCATACACGCTTCTGTTTGCAAAGCACCCAGCCACCCCTCCTGGTGGCGTACGACGGCGACGATTGCACGAAATGGCGGGCAGCAGCGACACTAGCAGCAACAACAGTGTCATTAGAAAAAGGCTTCGTCGTTGGGGCAGCAGTGGCGACGCAATAGCGGAAGAAGGTGGAGAAAACGAATGGATCGGAAAAGCAACCCTAGCAGTCACGACAACCAGCAACAACTTCGTCTTCAATGTAAGCAGGCAGCGGTGGTAGCTTTTCGGTGGTTTTCCGGCTACACACGACGTCCGGCGACAACAGTGACAGTGGCGTTTCGTTGGCAGACTGTAGGTGGCATGGTGGTGCAAGCAGTGGCCTAGAGGTGCCGGTTGAGAGGACTCAAGAAAGATAGTGGCAGTCGAACAGAGAGGCAGAAATTTGGCGGTCCTTGTCGTCGTCGCTGATCGGAAATGGCTTGGTAGCGGCGCCGGTAGGGAAGTATAAGGTGGGTTGCGGTTGCCTCTCATTTAGGGTTAGGGTTTACCGGGGTGACGAGTTATATACCCCGAGGCCCATACAACTTTATCCCATAATAACTGAAATGGTCCCTCCTTCCCCCATTTTTGTCAAAATGAATCCATATTTTACCCTTTTAGCCCTTAGCATTCTAAATTCATTTCAATTTAGGTCCAATGATCAAACTTCAGCCATGCTAACAATTTTAGTCCCTCCTCCTCTCATTCTTTTCAACTTAAGTCCCAATAATTACCATGAAGCCCCTTTTTTCATAAATATTTACGAAACCAATCCGAAACTTACACTTTTAACCCCCAACTTCTAAATTATAACATTTGGCTCCCGAAAACTAACACCCCACTAGAAATTATGGATTTTAGGGCTACTATTCATATTAATTTGATCTATATATTTATTTAATAAACAGGGTGTTACAACTCTCACCCACTTAAATTAGATTTCGTCCTCGAAATCATTCCTTACCATTCCTTACACACCAAACCACCCAAGTAACATGGCCATAATCCTGGGCACATCCTAGCCTTCCCAGAGTAACCGTAACCAACCTTCGCAAGGCCCTAAAATCCACAGATGAACAAATTCCATGCAACAAAATCACATCTACTCCGTCTGAAATCTACAATCTCAAGGTTCCCACTATAAAACAGGATCACAAATCCAATTATCCCTGCAGGTCACTTAGCATAACCCAAGAAATTTGTTATTGCTTACATACTTGCAACCTAAACGCAAATACTAACACTGCTCAAACACTGAAACAGCATGCTGCTACACGACTGCTTTCCAAAATATAACAAGACTTTCCTGGTCTCAATTCATTTGTCATTCATCTAAAACACCGGGTTTCGGCCCGGCTGCAGAGCCTAAGGACTCTCACATAGTTGCCTCACACGAATTCCGAACGAAATCCTTCATTGGAACTAGTTGCCACTAGTTATCATGCCATTGTGGCTCTAACGACCTTCTGATCTAACCGCGCGGGTTCATACATCGAGTCCTGAAGTCACCATATTCAAGGCTAAAAGTGATTGCTACATGACCAATGGTAGCCTTATACCACAAAAGACCTCATACGGTCCATTGCTTCCCTGTTCACATAGTTGTAGTGGCGTTCCTACGATCGTAGCGCTGCCTCAACCAGATGTAACCCATCTGGGTAATTCTGTAATCCAATCTGTGGATTTCCATATCCTCACTACTGCACCCGAACTGGTGGGTACTACTATTCCTTCCGCGATATAAATAACGCTCTCATGCAATCTACCAATCTAGTGAATGTTACGGCTACACCCGCAGTCTTACAACACTATAACACTATCTACCAACCTCGTGAATGTTATGGCTACACCCACAGACTTACAACACTCTAGCACTATCTATCAACCTCGTGAATGCTACAGCTACACCCGCAGACTTATAACACCCTGGCATTATCTGTCAACCTCGTGAATGCTACGACTACACCCGCAGACTTACAGCACTTCTCACACTATCTCAATCGCCGATTACCAACCCAAACACATCCTACGTAGAGCACATGCACACGATCTAATATCCAAAACTGAACTTGAATCCTAACTAGACCTCTAACCTGGTTCCCTAAACCTGTTATCCGATGCCAAGGAAAAGCGTGAACCAAATGTTGGAACATTTTCTAAACTCCAAACTCACCCAATCCTCAATCAAGACGGCCACTCGACCGCTTTCCCCTTAACGGGGATGCGAAACTCATCCTAGTTTCACACCTATTTCTGCTCTTGAATACCGAATTGATTCTCCCCCAGTTAGATTCGACTAAGTCTCCATGACACGTGAGAATTGAAGGATTCCCAATCCTTCTTGCTTTCTAACAATCCACTGATGACAACATGTGCTTACCAATGCTAGCGATCACTTACCAGTCAAACCCTAAGATCGCCCAACCTCTAAAATCTTGATGAGTACTCTTGAAATCTGGTCCAGTCTGACACCTCAATCCACCTCCCATGCTGACAACTGGAGGCCTTAATCTTCACTCTGGCTGACGAATCCTTGTTCCCACTTCCAATCTCGCAGCACCACGGAATTCTAACCGAGCACAGCCCATGCGAAACTACAATTCTCTTGAACATCCAATGACAAACCACTTATGCATCTAACACCCACATCTGACACCACCATCTTCATACTACCAGTCCTTTCCTAGCAACGGTAGTGCCTTGAACTCCAAAGTTCTTCCATAGACAATTGTCGACCATGCCTGAACAATGATGAGACCACTGAACTCTGACTTCACTGGAGAATTATCGCTCTAACCCTGACCTAATATCCCCTAAATAATACGCTTGCACAGATCCCGACAAAGATCCAGAATGATGACGGTATACATGGAACCCACTCTGCAAGTTACGTCCTTTTGTAGGTTCCTCCAAGACTTCTTGGCATGCATAATGGCATATGACAACCCTTGATAACCCATATGATAGCAGAGAACCGAACCGAGATCTAACTTGTCCAAGCTCAATCAAAATTCCAACGTGGTACCATTTCCCAACATCCACCTGGAAGTGGCAGAGGACGACATACCCGCGAACATCTGATGAAATCCTGATCACCTTCTCCAAAGATACTTCGATCAACCTGAGATCATGGTGCAAAACTCCCTTTCGATCTCGATGACAGGAACTAACAAAAGGATCCTCCTTCCTGAAGGACTCTAAGGATTCACAGGCTTTGGGCTTCAGATGAGCCCTAACTGCCTCGCGACAAATCTGTACTATGTACCGAAAGAACACTGAAAACCCCGAACCAGCAAAAGGGAAACGATCTTACATTAACCACTAGTAATTCACGGCATGCAATTGGCATTTGATGATATTAGATGATCTAACCCAACAGGAGCAAACAAATAAACCAGGGATACACTTACTCATCCTGCTACAGTATCCCAAACCATAGCACAATTCCCACAACAATGTGCAGATAAAACTGAAAGAAGGCAAGGTTACATACCCGTAACATCGCCTACTAGAGTTCTGACTTCTCCTGTTTGACACTAAAGGGCGTGACTCGTTCTGCCGATCCTACACCAACTGGGAAGGAGAACTAAACATCGCCTTATAAGGGGTGTGGATACCATCCCTATCACAACGTGTTTTAAAGTCGTACGGGCAGCAAATCCCATAAGAACTCTGCAGTTAAGCGTGCCCGGGCGAGGGCAATCTAGGGATGGGGGACCCCCTGGGAAGTTTTCGCGTCGGGAGCCTAAAGCGGACAATATTGTGATACGTGCCAGAGGAGGATGTTACAAACGGTATTAGATTTGGGGCACAGGTCGATGTGTTCGATGGGGACATCGAACTCTATAATGGGGGTTGACCGGGCGAGAGCAATCCAGGGATGGGTGACCCCCTGGGAAGTTTTCGCGTCGGGAGCCCAAAGCGGACAATATTGTGATACGTGCCACAGGGGATGTTACACAATGATGAAAAATAATTTTTGTTCATCAATGCTCTTGAGGTTTTTTGTGAAGAAACTAACACACATTTCGTGAAGAAACTTGTGTTCTGAGGCGATAAGTTACTTTGTTATCATTTGTGTTGGTTTTTTTGGTGATTATATAAGTAAATTTCATACACATTGATTATGTGATTATTCATCACTCTATGGTTATGGGTATATAATTCCTAAAATCATAGAATATGACAGTTTTAAGTTTTAACAAGTGATTGTGAGTTATATTTTGGTTTCATTGTATCCGGTAATGTGTATGTTGAGTATCTTACATGTAATATCACATAAATAAGAGTAAAGTAAAATTCTGAATGAAATATATTACCTTCACTGTTTTGGGCCGTTTTTGCAATGCGAAACTCTTTTTTACTGTTATTATTAATGGAGAATAAATGAAAACAACCATCTTTTTACTAATTTATGTAATGTTTTTTTTACCATTTTATGTAAATTTTACATGAGATGGCCAGGTTTGGATTGGTGAAATAGTGAATGCATCTTGCATTGTTTTGCAGTTTTATGTAATCTTTAATTATTGTTAGTTTATGTAACTCATTAATTCAGTTATATGTTTCTACTTTATTAAACCAAATAAAGAATTCTTATTCTACTACTGAATAAAAAAAATTATTTACCAAGAAGATAAGATAAACTTATTCATCAAAATCAAATTAGTTTGTTTTCAATATATGTCATAAAATAAAGAACGTGTCTTTAGGCAACACTTTCAATTCTCTATTGCTTCCAAAAAAAAATGCTACATTTTCTTTTCTAGGACTAACTTTTACTTAAATTTACATATTTTCTCCTTTAAATTGTTACAAAATGTAGATAAGAGTCATTTTAAGGGTTACTTTTGTCTCCGATAATAAACATACTTTATCTTTTGATTTATTGAAGATTATCCATTTAAATCTTGACTTTGTAAATCAACTTCGTAGAATTAACAGGAAATCAAATTTAGGATGAATGAGGAAATTACAACAAATACTATTACGGATAATGGATCGCCCAAATCCATTGGGCCAAATACTTTATTATAATCATATTAATCACGTTGCAAATAATTAGTCAAAGATTGTTGTATGTATAGATTAGATCCTATTATATCTCCTATAGAATAGATCTCAGTTGCTATTGTATAATTGCCTATTTAAAGGCACGCATCTAATAACATTACTTATGCATTCAGATCATATTTCCATAACCTTATATGGTATCAGAGCAAATTGTGCTCCTCTGAGTCCTTCGATCCCCATCAATTCATTCTATCATGTCTTCGATCATTGAAATTACAACCCACACACACTTCCCTATCAAACTAAATGCAACGAATTTTCCTGTCTGGCACAAGCAAGTGATGGCAACTTTGATCGGCTTAGGTCTTGACACCTATGTCGATGGCTCCACGGCGGCCCCATCCAAAACCCTAGCATCAGATGCTACCAAACCCAATCTTGAATATCGCTCTTGGCTGCGAAAAGATCAAATCATCCTAGGCGCCCTAATTGGAAGCTGTTCTGACACAATCCAACCACTTGTATCCTCAACCGAGACATCTTATCAAGCCTTCAAGCACCTCACTGAAAGCTATGCAAGCATATCCAGGTCTCGCATAATCTCACTCAAATCTAGATTAGCCAACAACCCTAAAGGAAATCGTCCTGTAGCTGAATTCCTCCATGATATGAAAACCATATCAGATGATTTAGCCCTTGCTCAAAGTCCAGTAGATGAAGAAGATCTCAATGTTCATGTTCTGGCTCAATTAGGTGATAATTATGCACATATTGTAGCAACACTTAAGGTTCGTGACACCACCATAACCTTCCCTAATTTATTCGAAAAACTAGTAGACTTTGAAAGAACCCTCAAGGAAAATTAGCCAGCTCCTGCCATAATCTCGGTCAACAACACTCAGCGTGGCCAACCCAGGTAGAACCCTAATTTTAAATTTTCAAATAACAATCGCAGCACCAACAACAGGTACAACAATTCTGGACCCAGGCAACCTCGTTTTCAAGGACAACAAAACACCAACAATTTTTCTCGTGGCAATCGCAATTCCTACTGCCAGTACTACATTCCTGGCCATGACACCAAAGAATGTAGAAAACTAGCTAGGTTCCTCAAGGAGAACAACATTACCATCTCTTCCAATACATCAACTTCAGTAAACACAACCTCAACATCTTCGACCACATCTGCAACTCCTCCTTGGATGTTTGATAGTGGTGCTTCTCACCATTTTGCCTCCAGTCCTGCATCATTCCACACTCTATCTGAATATGGGGGACCTGATGAAATTGTTCTAGGAAATGGTAATAGTCTTCCCATATCTCATGTTGGTCATACATCACTTCCTACTCAATCTCGTTCCCTTAATCTTCCTAATACTCTTTATGTTCCAAACCTAAAACATAATCTTATCTCTATCGCAAAATTATGCAAAACTAATCATGTTTCTGTGGAATTTTTTCCATATCATTTTATTATTAAGGATCTGCGCACGGGGGCGTGCCTAATGCGGGGGGTGAACATCAATGATCTCTACTATGCAACCATCAACTAAGTTCATTGTCTTCCTCGTGTCAACTCAGTCACCACCACCTCTCTTCACTCGTGGCATCACAAACTTGGTCATCCCTCCATCAAAGTCTTCAAGATGCTGCTCAAAGACATTAAGCTAGATTCATATAAAATGTCTAATTTTTCCTTTCACTGTGATTCTTGTTCGATTAATAAAAGTCATAAACAACCATTTGGTCCAAACACTTTACTTGTCTCTAAACCGCTTGAACTTATCTATTCTGATGTCTGGGGTCCTGTTAAACAATCCAATGATGGTTATCTCTACTATGTGATTTTTGTTGATTATTTCTCTAAGTATGCATGTGTGATAACCCAAAACTTCTAACCCATGTAACTGATCTGTGTTTTAGCACTAAAACTTGAGTTCATTGTCTTTTATTAAATCTTGTGATTCCATATGGGTGCTTTAGACTTAGTATAAATTAGATATGAGTCATAGGGAGGGTTGGAGAGTGTTTAGTATCACAAAATAGGGCCAAATCTCACCAAATAAGGTGTGTGCGGCCACACACCTGTGTGTACGGCCACATACCAACCGCAAACACCCTCAACCTCACACCCAATTCAATTTATGGATGGATACCCCCTCATTCATTCATTTAGATGTTCTCTTCCCCCTCTCTACTTTCTCTCTCTAAATCATCAACCAAGAACACTTGGAAGGCTTCATAATCGTGATCTACATCATCTTCAAGCTAAGTATAGTGGTAAACACTTGAATCCCAAGCTTAAAATTCCTTATGTTCATCAAATTCATCATCCCATGAAGGTGTATGGTCGCACACCTTCATATGGGGGCAGCACACATTCAAAACTCCCAAGAATGAAGAGCATACACTTCAAAAATCAACATATGGACTCAAATGAGGAGTGTACGGCCGCACACTTCTGTGTACGGCCGCACACTCCTGTGTACGGCCGCACACTCCTGTGTATGGCCGCACACACCCTCTGTACGACCGCACACTCTTGTGTGCTGCCTCACACACACTCCTGGCCGCACTCCCCAGCCGCACACTCATTTTCAAGACCATACACCCACTCTAATACCCATATTTGGTTCTAAACTTGCATAAATCATTAAGTTTGGATCATAGGACACTTATTCTTAGTAATTCCAAGCCCTAAGGATGTTTTCCCATCATGTTTAGTCATGAAACACCTTAGTTCTAACTCATTTACGTGTCGTCACATGAAAAATAGGGGCCATAGGAGTTCAAGGCATCCGGTGACACTCGAACTATACATTAAGCGGTGAGTTCATACCCCTACCCTTTTTCACTGTTATTTTGACTGTTTTCAGGGGGGAACACAAGCAAAGTACAAGGGGTTTCTTGTACTCAAAACTTGTTTTCATGTGTGTGTTTCACATTTTATATGCTTTTAACACTGATCGTTACAACCGATAGCCGTTTGAACATGCAGATCATGTAAACATATATTTGTGAAATGGAATTTAAACTGTTATGTTTTACATATATTTCACAAATGATTTTCCACATTTTATCAGTTAAAAGCATGACATTGAACCTTTGAGCATAGAACTTGTACACTGTTTTGTCCTCGGTAACACTGCACAGAGATACGCGAGTGGAGGATTAGCATATTATCACTAGTAAATTTGTTAGTCTTATATGATTGGAGACACGTCCTCGGTGAACACTCCACAGAGATACGCGAGTGGAGGACTACACCCGTAACCAGAATCTCTGGGTTTAGAGAGCATGAATTGAGTGTATAGATCTATACGGGGCTGACTACCCCACACCTGGCTGCTAGCTACAGCCGAACCGAAATGGTTCAAGGGTGACGAAAGTCATAAGGTAATGTGGACTACTTATTGCCACATCTAGTCTATTGTATGGTTATGGAACTCGCAATTAGGATAACAGAGATTTACTTAGCAGTAATAATGAATAACTTAACACACTTCACAAGATAACCACGTTTCAGTATACATTTTCTTTACATTGGTAACCAACAGTCAGGAAAGTATGGGACTTTCCTGGGGAAAACATTTTACATAACTAGAAAAGGGTAACAAACCGGGTAACTTTACATCTCAGAAGGGTATACATGTTTTTTTTAGAATACATCTTTTACATTTGATAACCAACAATATAAGAAAATATGGGATTTTCTTTGGGTGTGTAACATTTTCAGAAACAGAAAGGAAACTTGAACATTTTTACAAAACAAAACCGCTTATGAACTCACCAGCGTTATGCTGATTTTCAAACCGCTTGTGTTCTCAAGTCAGCATTAGACAGGTACCCGAAGATCATTTTGTTCCAGGTTGGAGTGCGCAGAAGACCAGTTCGTTTTGTTATTATATACTATATATCACAACTGTATAACTTTACTTTTGAAACAAATGTAAAACTTTTCAATATGTAATGTAATGGTTGTTCTACTTTACTTACTATGTGCATTGGATTTGATACTCAACATGGAGTCAACCTTGGAAATGTTTCCGCCTTCGGTTTTCGGGGTGTGACAGATTGGTATCAGAGCCCTTGTTTATAGTGAATAAAGCATACCAAACCTTACATGGTATAAAACTATAAACATTAAAGGGGCCTAAGTGCTCTGAATTAAAAGTATCAACAAACTATATGTATTTTCAAAAGTATACAAGTATACCGAACCGTCGAGATCCGTAACTACAAGTAGAACAAAACATAAGTAAATGGGTGTTGTGTACTGTGGTTAAACATGAGCAGTTATGTAGTCGTGTCTAGGATCAATATAGCCTGGCCAACTATATTCATTCGAGACACGGCCAACATGTGCTTGGGAGTGACTGTGGTATACGGCATGCCTAAAACTTACCCTAATACCACAAACATTGAGCCAATGTCGTGGCGAATTATGAAATACTATTGGAGTATTTCTCGAGCCAATCTTTTGTAGAAATCCTCGTTCACATATAGATCCTTAATCATTCCGTTAGCGATAGTTTACCTGCTTTGATAACTCTTTCCTGCTTTATCGCTTATTCGATATATATATTTGTCATATCTCTCGATTCGAATCAGAGGACTTACCATCCTCTTTCTTTCTTGATCTTATTAGATCAAGATGCCTCCAAGAAAGAGACCCAGCTCCAAGACCAACAATCCTCCTCCGACACCACCTCCTCCTGAATTTGACCCTGTGATGTTCCAGGCAACTGTTACTGCCGCAGTAGCAGCCGCCATGTCTCAAATGAACCCCGGTGGTTCAGGAGGTGGTCCCCAACCCCAAAACCAAGAAAATAGCCAGGGACACCGAAAGGAGGGTTCCTATAAAGATTTCATGAACGCAAAACCTACATATTTCGATGGCACTGGAGGTGTCATTTCCCTTTCCCAATGGTTCGAGAAAATCGAATCCATCTTCGAAATCTGTGCTTGTTCGGAATCTGATAAAGTAAAATTCACAGCCTGTACCTTCATTGATAAAGCTCTGACTTGGTGGAATGTCCGAGTCAAATCCTTGACCCTACCTGTAGGCAATGCCATGGGTTGGGAAGCCATGAAAGAACTCCTGTTAGCTGAGTACTGCCCTAGGGGCGAAATGCAGAAGTTAGAGCACGAGCTCTGGAACCTGAAGATGAAGGGTTCCGATATTGTCGCATACACTTCAAGATTTGATGACCTGGCACTACTTTGTCCGGGATTGGTTACCCCGAAGAGTAAGAAGATAGAAAAATTCATCTGGGGGTTGACCCAGCCAACTAAGGGAAACGTCTTAGCTGCACGTCCGGATACCTATGATAGTGCCAAGAGTTTAGCCCAAACCCTAATTGATCACAGTGATGACGTCGAAGAAGCCACCACCGCTCCTGAACCGACCAAGAGTAGTGGTGAGAAAAGGAAGTTTTGGAAGAAGAAGAAGGGCCAATCCTATCAAGGATCCTCAAAGAAACAGCAGACTGTAGCAGTCCATGCTGCTACTGTCCCCGTTGCTGCTGCTTCTGTTGTGGGATCTACCGCTCAAACATCTATTAGCAAATATGCTGGTAACCTTCCCCTGTGTGACAAATGCAAATACCACCACAACCCGGGCCCCTGCCGTGAACTGTCATGTACCAATTGTGGTAAGAAGGGGCACACAGTCCGATTCTGCAAAACTCCGGCTCAATCGGCCAATCAATCGTTTGGAGCAGGCGTTGGTCAAGCCTGCTATAATTGTGGAGAGGCTGGGCATTTCAAGAGGAACTGCCCCAAAAAGACTACAACTGATAACACTAGAAGAGTCCTAGTCATGGGACGGGAGGAGGCAGTCGCCGATCCCATCGTTGTTTCGGGTACGTTCCTTCTCGACAACTCATATGCTAGTATTCTTTTCGATTCGGGTGCTGAAAGAAGCTTTGTTAGTCATTCATTCAAACATAACTTAAAACATAATCCTCACCCTTTATCTGAAACGTTTACTGTCGAGATGGCTAACGGTGAGAAAGAAAACGCTAACGACATATTCATAGGTTGTACCTTTACCCTGAACGATCATTCATTTCCCATCGACCTTATGCCAGTCTCCATTAAGAGCTTTGATGTTATCATTGGCATGGATTGGTTGAGTCCCAATCATGCTGATATTCTTTGCTAAGAAAAAACCATCCGTCTCAACCTTCCTTCGGGTCAGACTATCGTAATTTATGGTGATAAACTCAGTTCCAATCTTCGTATCATTTCCTGCATCAAAGCTCAAAAGCTCCTGCAAAAGGAGTGCGTTGCATTCTTAGCCCATGTAATCAACGAGAAACAGGAAGTTAAAGACCTCGCGAGCATCCCCGAAGTCTGTAACTTTCCTGATGTATTTCTCGAAGAGCTTCCAGGAATTCCTCCCGAGCGTCAGGTCGAGTTCCGTATTGAACTAATTCCTGGAGCTACTCCCATATCGAAGTCTCCGTATCGCTTAGCTCCAGCAGAAATGCAGGAGTTATCATGTCAACTCAATGAGTTGCTCAGTAAAGGATTCATTAGACCGAGTTCCTCACCCCGGGGAGCTCCGGTATTGTTTGTCAAGAAGAAAGATGGATCTTTTCGGATGTGTATCGATTATCGCGAGCTGAACAAGTTGACCGTCAAAAACCGATATCCTCTTCCACGAATAGATGACCTTTTCGATCAACTCTAGGGAGCCAGTTACTTCTCCAAGATAGACCTTCGGTCAGGGTACCATCAGCTACGAGTTCATGAAAGTGATGTGTCCAAAACAGCTTTCAGGACTCGATATGGACACTACGAGTTCGTAGTGATGCCCTTCGGTCTAACCAACGCACCAGCAGTGTTCATGGACCTGATGAACCGGGTGTGTCGTCCTTATCTAGATAAGTTTGTCATTGTATTCATTGATGACATACTTGTCTATTCCAGAAGCGAAGAAGACCACAAACAACACTTGAGGTTAGTGCTGGAAACCCTTAGATCCGAGAAGTTGTACGCAAAATTTTCCAAGTGTGAGTTCTGGATTCGGAAAGTAACTTTCCTCGGTCATGTGGTAAGCGAGGAGGGTATTCATGTAGATCCTTCAAAGATTAAAGCGATAGAGAATTGGTCGGCACCGAAGACACCCACAGAAATCTGACAATTCTTGGGTCTCGCCGGCTATTATCGGAGATTTATCCAGAACTTTTCCAGAATCGCCAAACCTTTAACCACTCTAACACAGAAAGGTGCACCCTTCTGTTGGAATAATAAACAAGAAACCGCATTCCAAACGTTGAAGAAAGCCTTGTGCAATGCGCCTGTTCTGTCCCTACCCGAAGGGACAGAGGACTTCGTTGTCTACTGCGATGCGTCTAATCAAGGTTTAGGTTGTGTGCTTATGCAAAGAGGAAGAGTAATTGCTTATGCCTCTAGACAGTTGAAAGTACACGAGGTCAACTATACCACACATGACTTGGAATTAGGAGCCGTAATCTTTGCATTGAAGATTTGGAGACATTACCTCTACGGAACCAAGTGTACGATCTTCACTAATCATAAGAGCCTGCAACATATCTTTGATTAGAAAGACTTGAACATGAGACAACGGCGATGGGTAGAACTACTCAGCGATTATGAGTGTGAAACCCGTTACCATCCCGGCAAGGCCAATGTGGTAGCAGATGCTCTTAGCCGAAAAGGGAGTTCAAGTCGAAAAGTGAAGACCCTGACGATGACCATCCATTCCAACTTATCCATGCAAATTCAAGAAGCCCAGTTAGAAGCCGTCAAACCCGAGAACGTGTCAATCGAAGCCATGAGGGGAATGGAAAAGAAACTTGAGATCAGAGGTGACGGAGTCTACTGCTTCATGGATAGAATCTGGATTCCAAAGTCCAGAGGATTCGGGGAGATTGTCATGGAGGAAGCGCACAAGACCAGATACTCTGTTCACCCGGGTTCGGACAAGATGTACCTAGATCTCAAGAAACAATACTGGTGGCCAAACATGAAAGCTGAGATAGCTACATTCGTGGGCAAGTGCTTGACTTGCGCCAAGGTGAAAGTCGAATATCAAAAACCCATGGGTCTGCTCCAACAGCCTGAGATACCCAAATGGAAATGGGAGATGATTACCATGGATTTTATCACCAAGTTACCCAAGTGTCCGAGTGGGTACAATACCATTTGGGTAATTGTCGATCGTCTGACAAAGTCCGCCCACTTCATTCCGATCAACGAATCATTCAAGATGGAAAGACTCGCGAGAATTTACATCCAAGAGGTAGTCCGACTGCACGGTGTACCTACGTCCATTATCTCTGATCGAGATAGAAGGTTTACCTCTAGATTTTGGCAGTCACTCCAAAAGGCTCTTGGAACCAAATTAGACATGAGCATAGCGTATCATCCTCAGACCGATGGACAAAGTGAGAGAACAATCCAAACCCTGGAGGACATGCTTAGAGCATGTGTTATTGATTTTGGAAATTCGTGGGACACACATTTACCTTTGGTCGAATTCTCATACAACAACAGTTACCACACCAGCATCAAGGCTGCTCCATTTGAGGCCCTCTACGGTCGGAAGTGCAGATCCCCTCTATGCTGGGCCGAGGTAGGAGACACGCAGCTAGCCAAGAGTCGAATTCCCGACAGTGCTCTCACTGGTCCCGAAATCATCCGCGAAACCACTGAGAAGATCATCCAAATCCGAGAACGATTGAAAGCTTCACGAGATTGCCAAAAGAGTTACGCAAATAATCGCTGGAAACCTCTGGAGTTCCAAGTTGGAGACCGTGTCCTGTTGAAGGTCTTGCCCTGGAAAGGTACGGTACGCTTTGGAAAACGTGGGAAACTTAATCCTAGGTACATTGGACCCTTCGAGATCCTTGCCAGGATCGGTCCGGTAGCCTATAAACTTCGTTTACCTCATGAGCTCAGTAACATCCATCCCATTTTCCATGTTACAAATCTCAATAAGTGCCTATCCGATGAAACCCTAGTAATTCCTTTAGACGAGATCGAGATCAATGAAAACCTCAACTTCGTGGAGGAACCGATTGAAATCATGGATCGAGAAGTCAAACGTATAAAGCAAAGCCGCATCCCGTTAGTGAAGGTCCGCTGGAATGCCAAGCGGGGACCGGAGTTCACTTGGGAGCGTGAAGACTCGATGAAACAGAAGTATCCGCATCTCTTTCCAGATCCATGATTTGTATCTTGACTTGTATCTTAATTTTGAATTTCGGGACGAAATTCCCTCTAACAGGGGGATAATGTGATAACCCGAAACTTCTAACCCATGTAACTGATCTGTGTTTCAGCACTAAAACTTGAGTTCATTGTCTTTTATTAAATCTTGTGATTCCATATGGGTGCTTTAGACTTAGTATAAATTAGATATGAGTCTTAGGGAGGGTTGGAGAGTGTTTAGTATCACAAAATAGGGCCAAATCTCACCAAATAAGGTGTGTGCGGCCACACACCTGTGTGTACGGCCACATACCAACCGCAAACACCCTCAACCTCACACCCAATTCAATTTATGGATGGATACCCCCTCATTCATTCATTTAGATGTTCTCTTCCCCCTCTCTACTTTCTCTCTCTAAATCATCAACCAAGAACACTTGGAAGGCTTCATAATCGTGATCTACTTCATCTTCAAGCTAAGTATAATGGTAAACACTTGAATCCCAAACTTAAAACTCCTTATGTTCATCATATTCATCATCCCATGAAGGTGTACGGTCGCACACCTTCATATGGGGGCAGCACACATTCAAAACTCCCAAGAATGAAGAGCATACACTTCAAAAATCAACATATGGACTCAAATGAGGAGTGTACGGCCGCACACACCCTCTGTACGACTGCACACTCTTGTGTGCTGCCTCACACACACTCTTGGCCGCATTCCCCAGCCGCACACTCATTTTCAAGACCATACACCCACTCTAATACCCATATTTGGTCCTAAACTTGCATAAATCATTAAGTTTGGATCATAGGACACTTATTCTTAGTAATTCCAAGCCCTAAGGATGTTTTCCCATCATGTTTAGTCATGAAACACCTTAGTTCTAACTCATTTACGTGTCGTCACATGAAAAATAAGGGCCATAGGAGTTCAAGGCATTCGGTGACACTCGAACTATACATTAAGCGGTGAGTTCATACCCCTACCCTTTTTCACTGTTATTTTAACTGTTTTCAGGGGGAACACAAGCAAAGTACAAGGGGTTTCTTGTACTCAAAACTTGTTTTCATGTGTGTGTTTCACATTTTATATGCTTTTAACATTGATCGTTACAACCGATAGCCGTTTGAACATGCAGATCACGTAAACATATATTTGTGAAATGGAATTTAAACTGTTATGTTTTACATATATTTCACAAATGATTTTCCACATTTTATTAGTTAAAAGCATGACATTGAACCTTTGAGCATAGAACTTGTACACTGTTTTGTCCTCGGTAACACTGCACAGAGATACGCGAGTGGAGGATTAGCATATTATCACTAGTAAATTTGTTAGTCTTATATGATTGGAGACACGTCCTCGGTGAACACTCCACAGAGATACGCGAGTGGAGGACTACACCCGTAACCAGAATCTCTAGGTTTAGAGAGCGTGACTTGAGTGTATAGATCTATACGGGGCTGACTACCCCACACCTGGCTGCTAGCTACAGCCGAACCGAAATGGTTCAAGGGTGACGAAAGTCATAAGGTGATGTGAACTACTTATTGCCACATCTAGTCTATTGTATGGTTATGGAACTCGCAATTAGGATAACAGAGATTTACTTAGTAGTAATAATGAATAACTTAACACATTTCACAAGATAACCAGGTTTCAGTATACATTTTCTTTACATTGGTAACCAACAGTCAGGAAAGTATGGGGCTTTCCTGGGGAAAACATTTTACATAACTAGAAAAGGGTAACAAACCGGGTAACTTTACATCTCAGAAGGGTATACATGTTTTTTTTAGAATACATCTTTTACATTTGATAACCAACAATATAAGAAAATATGGGATTTTCTTTGGGTGTGTAACATTTTCAGAAACAGAAAGGAAACTTGAACATTTTTACAAAACAAAACCGCTTATGAACTCACCAGTGTTATGCTGATTTTCAAACCGCTTGTGTTCTCAAGTCAGCATTAGACAGGTACCCGAAGATCATTTTATTCTAGGTTGGAGTGCGCAGAAGACCAGTTCGTTTTGTTATTATATACTATATATCACAACTGTATAACTTTACTTTTGAAACAAATGTAAAACTTTTCAATACGTAATGTAATGGTTGTTCTACTTTACTTACTATGTGCATTGGATTTGATACTCAACATGGAGTCAACCCCGGAAATGTTTCCGCCTTCGGTTTTCGGGGTGTGACAGCATGGTTGTACCCACTCAAACGAAAATCTGATGTCAAAACTCTATTTCCCCAATTCAAAAGTCTGGTCGAAAAATACTATTCCACTCCTATTGTTTCTATCTTCACTGATAATGGCGGAGAGTACATTACTCTCACCACTTACCTCCAAGAAAATGGTATATCCCACTTCACCACCCCACCACACACTCCAGAACAAAACGGTATTGCTGAAAGGCGTCACCGCCATATTATTGAAATCGGGCTATCCTTACTTCACCATGCCAAACTACCTTTTCCCTTCTGGTCTCATGCCTTCCAAACAACCGTTCACCTAATCAACCAGCTACCAAATTCTTCCCTGGAATTTCGATCTCCATACGAAAAACTACACAACACCCCTCCAAGCTATCAAAAACTCAAATCCTTCGGTTGCCTATGCTTCCCGTGGCTGCGGCCTTATGCACCCTTAAAACTTCACCCGAGATATACCAGATGTATTTTCTTAGGATACTCATCCTCCAAATCAGCGTACAAATGCTTTGACCTACTCACCTCCAAACTCTACCATTCTGTCATGTTGAATTTATTGAGCATGAGTTTCCCTATTCCACCGATAAACCTATTACCTCACCACTTACAGCCACATATTTCATTCCACCTATCCCTCAACATAATCCCAACGTAAACCGAGCCTTACATACTACACCAACCTTACTTCCTAGTGAACCACAACAGCAGCCTACCCAAACTGCAACCTTCTTTTTTACTCCTAACAAGGTGACAGAACCATCCTCACCAGCAACTCCCACCACACCTGATCAACCCATCACCCTGCCTCTTCAGCCCCATCTACACCCCAAATATCACCATCTCCTATCTCACGAACCAGCCCTTTTCCCCCACCCAGATGCCGAAAAAAATCCAGATATTACAATGCAAACCTTATAAACACCACTACCCTGCACCCAATTCCCTCTACTATTGAACCATCTACCCACACCCAAGCTCTCAAAGACCCTACATGGCTTCATGCCATGGACCTTGAATTCAATGCCCTCCTCATAATCACACTTGGGAACTTGTACCTCCTACCACTACCAAACCCATCGGATGCAAATGGGGTTTTCGAGTTATACGCAAACCCGATGGCTCCATTGATAAATATAAAGCCTGTCTTGTTGCCACGGGCTTTCATCAACAATTTGAAAAGGATTACTTTGACACCTTCAGCCCGGTCACCAAACCAGTCACCATCTGTAATATTTTTCCATCGCCTTATCCAAGAACTGGCCACTTCACCAACTTGACATAAACAATGCATTCCTTCAAGGAACTCTCCATGAATAAGTTTTCATGGCCCAACCTCCAGGCTACAACCACCCTGATTTTCCAAATCACATTTGTAGATTAAAAAAATCAATCTATGGTCTAAAGCAGGCACCTAGAGCTTGGTATACTGAACTCACCAACTTCCTACTTCAATTTGGTTTCAAAAAATTCTTTGCTGATGCATCTCTTTTTATCTACAATCAATCTGACGTCACTTGTTACTTTCTAGTCTATGTTGATGATATCGTCCTCACCAGTAACAACAATGCCTTCCTCACTCACTTCATTCAAGCCTTAAGCAATAAGTTTTATCTCAAATATCTCGGTACACTCCATAATTTTCTCGGAGTTGAAATCATTCCAACACCCACTGGTATCTTTCTCTCTCAACATAGACACATCCAAGATGTTCTCATCAACTTTCATATGGAAGGTGCCAAAGACGTATCCACTCCCCTCAGTACCTCTGAGCCCCTGACCCTTCATGATTCCACCCCTACAGTTGACCTTACCCCTTACCGAAAATTAGTTGGTTCACTACAATATCTTGCATTCACTCGTCCAGACATCTCTTTTACAATCAACAATTTGTCTCAATTCATGCACAATCCTCGCCAATCTCACTGGCAGGCCTTAAAGCGTCTCCTTCGGTACCTCAAAGGTACCATCTCTTTCAGTCTGTTCCTAAAACGCCAATCTCCCCCCCTCTCTCTCAGCTTTCTCAGATTCTGACTGGGGTGGCGTGAATGATGTTGGACGGTCTACAACTGCTATTATACTGTACTTGGGTTCTAATATTGTCTCTTGGCGATCTATTAGACAAAAATCCATTTCCCGGTCCTCTACAGAAGCGAAATACAAGGCACATGCAAATGCCTCTACATAACTAGTTTGGTTACAGAACTTACTTCACGAACTCGAGATTCCAATCAATGAACCTCCCACACTTTTTTGTGACAATACAGGTGCCACTTATGTATGTGCTAACCTGGTGTACCACTCTCGCATGAAACATGTTGCATCAGACTACCACTTTGTCCGGGAACAAGTAACAGTCGGGCGTCTCTGTGTACTTCATCTTCATTCTCATGACCAGCTTGCTGATATGCTTACCAAACCGCTGTCTCGAGCTTCGTTTCTTCGAAATAGATCCAATATTGGTGTATCCGATGGATCCTCCATCTTGCGGGGGCGTATTACGGATAATGGATCACCCAAATCCATTGTGCCAAATACTTTATTATAATCATATTAATCACGTTGTAAATAATTAGTCAAAGATTGTTGTATGTATAGATTAGATCCTATTATATCTCCTATAGAATAGATCTCAGTTGCTATTGTATAATTGCCTATTTAAAGGCACGCATCTAATAATATTACTTATGCATTCAGATCATATTTCCATAACCTTATAAATACTAGGTAGAAAAAGTCAACATAATCTTTCATGTAGGCAATATTAGCAACTACATGTATTTTTATCAAACCATTGGTTTAAGCGAATTAAGTACCAATTTTCTTTAATGTTTTGTGTATATATGCAGACATGCAATCTATGTCCCCCATCCAACTTTTGGACTAAGGCTGTAGTTTTCACAATGCAACTCTTAATAGATAACATGGTATTATAAGCTTATAACATTTTGTATTTTCAAAATTTTATCAAATCATAACAATGATATATCAAATCTATCTATGTTTCCATTGTTATCATTACGTAATTTAAAGATTTTAATCCATTTTTTACATATTTGATCGAAACCCATTCAAACTCGCACCAACAATGCGTTAGATCTTCCGCTAGTTATCAATAACGGAATACTCATTTTAAATTATTGAATTTTTAAATAATCAATAAATCAACAAGTTATTTTAAAGTACAATCCCAAACACCTCTTAGAAATAGGTTTGGATTATTCTTATGGTGATGGGAATGAAATCAGAGTGGCATATGAGTTGGCTGAGGTGGCACTCTGGTACTGGCGGGAACACCATTCCCTACTTCTTGGGGCCGATAACATTAGTTCGGAAGGGGTGGTGTCACGTTTGTCATAGTTCACATAGGCTCCAACTAAGATTTGCCACATTACACCAAATTTTTGTCATTTACAGGGCGTAGGTTGTCACGCTTGCCATGCTATTTTTTTCTAAAGTTAATTTATATTATAAATAATCAATTTAACCAAATTATCTTAAAACTAAAATTCCATTAAACCTCAAAGAAAATTACAACAAACAAACCAAAAGAAAACAACATAGAATTTAAAAATACAAAACATGGAAATTAAAATTACCAAATCTAGATAGACGTAAAGGGCATCTTCATCGGAATATTGACCGTCTAAATCATCGACCGGTTCCGCATTAAGATCGATATGGTTAACGATCCAAATATGTTTCGTCAAGTCTCTACGAAGAACATGATCGATCTCAATGCCATGAATTATTGCCATCCTCGCCAAAAACTCCTTGCTTCCAACCTCAAGTTTGTGTCGGTGGAACGATCTCGTTCTCATTATACTCACATATTTCATTTCCTTCATCTTTGAGAATCATACTATGGCTCTTGGCTATGTATGTCATGTATGGATCAGTTATGGTATGTGGTATCTGGGGAACTCACTAAGCTTTGTGCTTACGGTTTTCAGTTTTGATTTCAAGTATTTTGTTTTCAAGGAAAGGAGCCGACTCGATCGCAATGCATCACACTATGTTTTCCGCACATGAGATCTTTGGGATTACACTCTGATATGGTTTTATGATAACATGTTTTGATTACTGAGACTTTGGTTTGTCACGAGATATTATAATGAATGTTTTTATACTGATGGTTTTATGTAATAACTTATTTAAAAATGAAATTTTGGCCTTGAATTTTGGGATGTTACACTTGTCCACGACCAAAATTATGGTTATGATTATGGCTTTGGTTTCGATTAAAATAGCAACAGCCTTGTCCTCGGCCACGACCACGCCCTCGTCCACGTGTATTGTTTCGATGACCATTAGTATTTGTAGCATTTGCTTCTGGAAGTGCTACTGATCCTGTTGAATGAGATTCATGGTTTTTCATCAAGAGCTCGTTGTTTTGCTCTGCAACAAGCAAGCATGCATTTAGTTTAGAATATCTTGTGAACTTTTACATCCGATATTATTGCATCAAGGTAATGTTTGTTGCATGAAATGTGGAGTAAGTTTTCTCCAACATATCTTCATCAGTAACTTCTTGTCCATAACACTTGAGTTGTGAGCATATTTTGAACAAAACTGAGTTGTATTCATTCACTTTCTTGAAGTCTTGAAACCTTAGTGTTCTCCATTCATCTCTAGCATTTGGAAGTATAACTTCCTTTTGATGATCAAATCTTTCTTTCAAAAGATTTCGAAGAATACTTGGATCAGTAACATCAAGATATTCAAATCTTAACATTTCATCAATATGCTTACGAAGGAAAACTTGTGCTTTTGCTTTGTCTTGTGTCAAACAATTATTAAATTAATATATAGCATTTGAGATTCCCATGGACTCAAGATGCATTTTTACATCTATCATCCATGGCACATAGTTTTTCCCACTAACTTCAAGTGCTGCAAACTCGAGCTTTGCAATTTGGACATAATGTAACTATAAATTTTAAACAAAATCAAAATTAAAATTAAAATCCATTTATTTCAATAAATATTACACAAAAAAGAAGCGGTAAAGCTAACATTGCATACAAGCCTAAAAGCAAATGAAATTCCATATTATCTTCAATCTTAAGGATTGGGATGAAAAGTAACATGACTATTATAGTCATGATTATCACAAAAGGATGAATCATCTTTTAGCTTGATTTCTGGAAATTGATTTGTTTGATAGAAGAGATAAATATTTTTTGTGGGTAAAATAAGTAGGGTAAAGATGTTTATTTATGGTAAAAAAATATAGTCGTTGTTTTTGCTGTTTATAACCGTTGCATATATATATATATATATATATATATATATATATATATATATATATATATATATATATATATATATATCCGTTGTGTATATTTATAAATCATTTAATAAGATTTATACCTAATACATAACTTGGTATAATTTTACTAATTAGAAACATAAATAAATATTAGTAAATGTTTAAATAAAATTATGAATAATATCTAAAATATGAATAAACATTGACATGTATAAATAAACGTTAGTATATATAAATAAAAATTAGTTGCATAATTTAAATGTTTGTATGCATAAATAAAAGTTAGTTGCAAAATGTAAATGTTAGTATGCATAAATAAAAGTTAGTTACGTAATGTAAATGTTAGTATGCATAAAAATTAGAATACATAAAGAAATGTTAGTATAAGAAATAAAATCGTTAGTAGTCCATAATGTATAAGTTTTATTAATTCATTAGTATTATTATTATTTTAATATGATGAATGTTTTTATAATTAATAATGTTTTTACTAAGTAATACATATATTGATTAAGATATATTTGATTTCCACTTCTAAATAACCTTGGTTTGAGCTTTCGTACTGATAACGTGTTATAAAATTCAACGTGATTAAGATAATTTAAAACAAACTAAACTAACAACATAGATAAAGAAATTTGATGGAGAAGAGGATTTAGAAAAGATATGAGATATTTTATATCTTGTGAAATTTTGTCGTCATATCTTTGCAAGAACATGTTATTTATACTATAAAAAATACCTATCATATGTCATGTAAATAATATGATATGATAGCTTTCACAAATTCACCAATTATTGATGTCATTCACAATAATTTACAACAATGTTATATTTATAGATATTTAAAAATTTAGACAAAAGAGTCGTTCTATTGGTTGATGAGATGTAGTCAAACTCGGTACATTCACACCAAGTAACGATGCCGGACTAAGTTCACCGAGGTGGCGGCGTGGTGTTCACCGAGGCCACCTCAGATTTGCCACGCCTCGCCGAAGACTACTCCGCCAAGCCTTAAAGGGTTATTAGGCAACCATTCCGTCCACACTTACTTTAGTTATAAAGATATCGTCATGTATTTGGTTCAAAATAACATAAATGCAACATTAGTTTTCTTTCTTCATGTTTCTTATCTTTGTTATTTCTCTCTACTCCCTTTATCATGTTTAGTGTAACAAACATGCCAAGAAAACCATAAGCCACAAACATCATTCCACGTGTTTAATGTGACCCACTCATCTCCGACCTCTTGCTCTCTTGCACATGCTGTTCTACTTTTGTGGTTCCATAATCTTTGTAAGAATATGCTCCTTTCAATTAAACTCCATTGGCGCTATGCAAAGATAATTAAAGAAAGGGAAGGAAACACATCCAAAATATCTACTTATAAAAAATAATAAATTAAACTGCAAGTTGAAATTATTATACAGCTCACAGAAAATCCCATTCCCCCATGTACCAATGACTTCTTACTAAGAATAGATAGGAAGCGAGTGTCTCAAATATCCCTTTAAATCTCAAGAAAAAAGCTTCCTTTCGCTTCAGCTTTTCAATGGCAGAACCCAAGAGGTATGTCACATCTGAAGAGCTCAAAACTCACAACAAACCAGGGGATCTGTGGATCTGTATACAGGGAAAAGTTTATGACGTCTCAGAGTGGATGAAAACCCACCCTGGTGGTGACCTGCCATTGTTGAATCTTGCTGGTCAAGACGTCACCGATGCTTACGTCGCTCTTCATCCATCCACTGCTTGGCAATATCTCGACAAGTTCTTCAATGGGTATTATCTCAAAGACTACGCCGTTTCCGAGATCTCCAAAGATTACAGAAAGCTTTACTTCGAATTCACAAAAATGGGTTTGTTCGAAAAGAAAGGGCATGGAGTTTTGATATCCATGGTCGTCATAGCAATGATGTTCTCCGTGTGTGTTTATGGTGTTTTATTCAGCCAGAGTGCTTTTGTTCATTTGATTTGCGGTGGATTAATGGGGTTTCTTTGGATTCAAAGTGGGTGGCTAGGCCATGATTCCGGCCACTATCAGATAATGATGGATCGGAAATTCAATCGTTTTGCTCAGATCTTGACCGGAAATTGTCTCGCCGGAATCAGCATTGCGTGGTGGAAGAGAAACCACACTGCACATCATATCGCTGTTAACAGTCTTGAATATGATCCTGACCTTCAACACATACCAGTGTTCGCGGTTTCTTCAAAATTCTTCGACTCTCTTACATCCAAATACTACGAAAGAAAACTAAACTTCGATTCTATAACCAGGTTCCTTGTTAGCTACCAACATTTAACATACTACCCTGTTATGTGTGTAGCTAGACTCAACCTCTTCGCTCAATCTTTCGTGTTGCTTTTATCGAGCACAAAGGTACCCAATAGAGGCCAAGAGCTTTTCGGGCTTCTAGTGTTTTGGATATGGTATCCTCTGCTTGTTTCTTGCTTACCCAACTGGAGTGAAAGAGTGATGTTCGTGTTAGCGAGTTTTTCAGTCACTGGGATTCAACATGTTCAGTTTACTTTAAACCATTTCTCTTCAACTGTTTACGTGGGTGAACCAAGTGGAAACGATTGGTTCGAGAAGCAAACCAATGGCACACTCAACATCACCTGTTCATCATTCATGGACTGGTTTCATGGTGGGCTTCAGTTTCAGATCGAGCATCATCTCTTTCCAAGGTTGCCAAGATGTCACTATAGAAAAATATCTCCGATTGTGAAGGATTTATGTAAGAAACATGGTTTGCCTTATGATTCTGCCTCCTTCTTCAAGGCCAATGAGATGACGATTGCGACCCTGAGGAACGCTGCTCTACAGGCTCGTGATTTGACGAAGCCTGTCCCTAAAAATCTTGTCTGGGAAGCTGTAAACAGTCATGGCTAAGGTTAAACGAAGAGGGTGTTGGTTTATTTATGCTTATGGTGTTGTTCTGTTTTTGGATTCAACCTCATTCTTTGGTTATCCAGGGTAATTCGTTGGTTCTACACTTCTACTTTATTTGTTGATGTTTAATAATGTGTTTTGTTTTTGCTATTGAGATGATCATAGCTATGTAGACGATGGATCATGGATGGTTTTACTTTGTAGTTAAAGGATAAATTTAGTGAAAATGATCAAAGTTTGGTTGCTTTTGGTCTTCGTAATATTGGTTTTAGGCTATAAATTGTGTTGTTGATGTGTATAAGTCTTTTTTTTTTTTTCTATGTTGGGATATAATTGTGGTTGCATTAATGTGTTATGTACTCATATCGCTAATGTAATGGGTACTAGAAAGAAGTGTATAGCAAAATGAAGTACAACAAATTACGTTTTAAATCATACACAATTGTTATAATTTTAGATGAAGGTATCTATTTAAGCATATTTCTTAGATTCTTGTTCCTAATATAAAAGACAAAAATGTCTTTTTAATTACATAGCCAATTATTGTGTTACTCCATTTTCACGTGATATCCATCAAAATCGATTTAAAAATAATACCTTGCTTGTAATGATAATTTACTTTTTTTTTTTTTTAGAAAACCAACTATGATTTTGTTGCATATTTTTTTAACGGTTATGCATATTTTTTTGAAAGGTTATATTTTATTATAAACTAATTTATAACCCGTGAGAACCATGGTTATAAAATTAAAATTGGTATATAAATCAAAAAATTTAGAAAATTAAGTTGTTAAAATAAACATATATTATAATTTATTTTTCGTGACGTTGAAAAATCTCAAATCTATTGCATTAATATTTCTTGAATTTCTTGAAAATGTAAACATAATAAGTGTAACAAAATTTGCTAAATATCCCTTAATCGAAGGATAGATGCGGTAGATAATATTTATATATTTTTTTGACATATAATTTATGAGTATGAGTTGTAAAATGAAATTCAAATTGGAGAACTAAAACAATGACACGTGACGTCATATTAATTTAATAGCTTGACACATGACATAATAAGATTAACTCTGTTTATTTATTAGATAGGGAGATATGAAGCTAGAAAATAGAGAAAACAATATGCAAGTAAATGGAAGTATTGAATTATCTAAGGAAGATATCTAATTGACATTCACGTACATTGTATTGAACTCTATAAAGTTCAATGGAGTGTCACATCATCATTCACTATTCCATATAATTCTATTTATTTTTATCCCACAATGCATTAAACTCTACAAATTCAATGTAACATATTAAAAAAAAATTTTATTTAAAGATTTAAATACTTTCCTTTTTCCCATTAAAGAGTTCAATGACCATTGAACTCAAAATCCATTGAATGCCAAGGTGACATTTCACAATGGTGGAGTTGTATCTATTGAATGACAAGTATACATGACATCTCATTCAACTCTTCCATTAAACTCCCCATTGCGAATGCTCTCGTTTAGAAAACTTATATACAAACCAAAAAAACTAATGATAGACTAAGACCATCTCCAACTCATCTCCATTCTCCCCCTAATAAATAGAGTAAAAAATGAAGTAAATAGTATTTCATCTCCAACCCTACTCTATTTTCTACCCCATTTTTTACCCCAAAAAGTATATTCCTAGATTATTCCATTTTTATAACTTATATATATATATATATATATATATATATATATATATATATATATATATATATATATATATATATTGTCAAATACACCCCTCTACTAATTAAACTCTATATTTATGGTTAATTAATATAAATTAGTATATAACATGATATTATAAATATTAAATATTGCATTTATATATATATATATATATATATATATATATATATATATATATATATATATATATATATATATATTGTAAAATACACCCCTTTACTAATTAAACTCTATATTTATGGTTAATTAATATAAATTAGTATATAACATGATATTATAAATATTAAATATTACATTTAAATTATAATTAGTAGATAAAATAAATAGAAATGTATAAAATCAAAATGAGAGAGACTAAAATTGGCGATCAAACTTCACCTCCTTTTTTGGAGATATGAATAACATTCCGCCATATATCGGGGAATACTATTTATATCTCCAAAAATAGGGGTGAAAATGAGGTAGAGTTGGAGAAGAACGAGGAAAGAAATAGAGTTTGGTGGTGGGTTTGAGATGTCCTAATCTATCAAATAAAATACTTTCACCGCTTTAATTGCCAAATATCAAAAAGTTTCTGAAGTTTTAAATCACATGCATCACAGTAAAAAAGATGCTACCAAACATACTCTTTGCGTGAGTTTTGAGGAGTGATCACCACCAACCCATCGAAAAAACGTTGTTATCTTTATGTTTTTAACTTCACCACCAACCTACTAGACATTGGAAATGACTACCACTTTTTTAAAATTTTTTTATGATTAAATTAAATAAAAAATAATTTAAAACATAATAAAATATATTAATTAAAAAACATAGAAAATTAAACCTAAAAAAATAAAAAATTAAAGCTAAATTACTAAAAAACATAAAAATATAGAAAATTAAACCTAAATTGCTCAAATAAACATAAAAAACATAGAAAATTAAACCTAAATTACTAAAAAAACATAGAAAATTAAACATAAATTACTAAAAAACATTAAAAAAAATATAGAATCTAGTTGTGATATTTGTCGAGAACTTTTGTTGAATTTTTAAAAACGCCTTTAAATTTTTCGGGTCGAGATTCAGTTGCGGCACCGTGTTTAAAATTTGAAGATCAGTGAGTGCAATTTTTCGCAGATGAGCTTCCTCCGTTGATTCAAAATTTCTTTCTAAAAAGCTTAGAGTTTTGTCTATTTTCTCCACTAGTACGTCCTCATTATTTGATTTTCCGTTTGAACACGTCCCCTTTCTCGCTTTGTCCCTTCCCGGTGGCCGACGAAGTTAGACGTCCGGTGGACCCTCCCCTTAGGTGGCGTCGAACTCATCATTGAGGTCGAGGCTAACACCAATGCCCGACTCGGACGTTCTCTCCCTTTTGTTGGAGCCGATGGTAGATCCTTAATGCACCGTATCCGGATCAAGGACCCATTTTGGACCATTACACCAAACTTCTCATGATTTTTGGTTGGTGAATGGTTTACCATTGTTGGTAATTTTGAATTGGTACAATACAGTTGATAAAATGTTGAAATCGTTGCTACCACTTCTAGGCGTAGTTTTAAGATTGTCAAACACCCTGTTAAATTTGGTGCAAGCCGCTTGAAGGTCACACCATTTTACATTAACGGAGTCGAATGTCCGACACGTTTGCCTTCCTAATAACGCGTGGAAGTGGTCTAAAACACGATTCCAAAAACTTTGACTTGTTTGCGTGTTGCCGACATCCCCGTCTTGTGATATAAAAATCCAAGCTTTAGCTAAAATTTCCTCCTCCTCTTCGGTCCATCGCGTACTTTTCTTTTTCTTTGGATCTTTTGATTTTTTTGTCTTCTACGACTTGGTTGTGTTTCTTCAACCCGTTCGTCGTCGTCATCATTGTCGAGGTTTATAGATTGAGATAGTTGTGAAGGTTGTTGACGTTGAGAAGTTTAGGGTTGAAATTGCAGAGAATGATGTTGTTAAAAGGCTTGAAATTGGGTTTGATTGAATTGTGGTGGTTGTTGTTTTTGGTAGTAGTATGTGTGGTACGAAAGATTGGTGAATAGAGGTTGTTATTGAATTGGAGATTTTATCAATTGCATGTAACTAAGATTTGCTAATAAATCATTTAGAGTGATTGGGGTGTTTAGGGTGGGTGGGGTATTTTGATTTGGATCCATAAATACATATGAGGAAAAAGTATTTTTGTTGAATATGTGTGTTTGTGTTAAAAGAGAGAGAGAGAGAGAGAGAGAGAGAGAAAGAGAGAGAGAGAGAGTGTGTGTGTGTGTGTGTTTGAAATGTAAAATGAATGTGTATATATGGAGAAATGTAACATCCGAGTCACCAGGTATTTCCTTTCGATTTAATTAGGTGTAATATATGGTAATTTTGAGAAAGGTCATATGCTCGGCGTACATAGTGTACGCACGGTGTACATGATTGAGGCACGAAGCGGGGAGAAACCTTGCGTACGTTGGGCGTAACCTGTCTAGTTGTAAACCCTAAAATTTAGGGTTTGCACCATATATAAAGACATTAATTCCGTCCCAAACCTCATTCCCTCAGCCTCCACTATCCCTAAAGAGTAGAAATCAAACGCTAAACCTCTTGCATGCTTTGTAAGCTATTTTTGTGCACTTTTGGGTGATTTTTTGGTGGTTTTGAAGAAGATAAAGTTATAAGAAAGAGCAAGAACATTAGAGGGGCTTGTAGATCCAGGAGTTTAGCATCTTTTCTGACTCATTTGAGGTATCAAGCTTCAAACTTGACCATTGCATGCTTAGTTGTAGTTTTGGGGTGTTTTATGTGACATTTTGACCCCATAGTTGATATTTCTTGTGTTCTGGTAGTTCCAGCTCCATAAGAGCTGTCCTTTTGAGCTCTTGGAAGAATTTAGAGCCATAAAAATAGGGGCCTTGATGGTTAAGCCACAACCATGCAAGTGTGAGATGGCCACAAAGTGTGTTTAAGGACTTAAATCATGTCTTAACCCCCATCCATTCATACAAAGACATAAAGTTTGTAACTTTATGGTATAGGGCGTCTTAAAGGTCATGGATCTATGTTTTGGACATTAGGACTTAATGTATTAAGTCATAAAGGAGTTCTAAGGAAACTTGTCAGTACGTTGGGCGTACCCCTAGTATGTTGCGCGTATTAGGTCAATCCCCCCCCCCCCCCCCCCGAAAGTGGTCAAGACTAGCGTATGTTGGGCGTACGTGCCAAGTACACCGCACGTACGCATGCAGAGTGGTCAAATGGGTATTTGGGCCTAAAAATAGTTGGGCCTTATGACCCACTATGGAGTAAGGCTTCTAGGCCTAGACCTAGGATATATGGTATTGGGCCTTAATGGGTATTATTGGGCCTTGAAACTTAAATGGATGAACTTGGGCATTAATTTAATTAGGAGTTGGTCCTTGGCAGAAAGAGGCCCAATAGGCCAAGGATTAGGAAACCTTGCCTTGGGACATGAATTAGAAGTTTGGGAAACTCACTAAGTTTCGTGCTTACGGTTTTCAGTTTTGGTTTCAGGTACTTCCAGCTCAAAGGAGATAGGGTCGGCTTGATCGCATCGCATCACACCATGATTTTCCGCATTAGTGATTTTGGGATTATGACTCTAATGATGATTTTATATGTATCGTTGGATTGCACAACTAAACTATTTTATGATTACATGGTTTTGGAAAAAACAATATGTTATTTTATGATTAATAAACTTAAAATGAAATTTTTAGGTTGTATTTTTAAGGGTGTTACAAATTGGTATCAGAGCTTTGGTTTGAGAGATTCAGACACGCTCTCGGGGGTGTCTGGACTCAAATCGAGGTTTTGAGAAGTTTTACAAGAAAAAAATAAATTTTCTAAAAATTAAAGTTTAAGAGTTTTAATAAGAAACAAGAAGTGTGATACGTGCAATCAGTCGAGCTCAAGTAAGTTTTTCCAAGATACCATATATATATATATATATATATATATATATATATATATATATATATATATATATATATAGGCTTAGGTTATTTTGTTTTTATTAAGTATTGTGTGTCAAAATGCACAGATCTGGACCAACGGATGAAATTAATCAATGGACATGATTTGAAAGTGTATGATATTACAATGGGGTAACATGTACCATATAATCACACAATTTTTAGCAAAAGGGTATTTTGGACAAATAACTACATTTATAAAAGGAAATTTTCAGATTTTTAGGGATGATTAATTCTCCTAATTTAAAAAAAAAATCTTAATTTTTTAATTAATTCAATTTAAATTTTTACCGATTTTATTCTATCAGAATATTTTTTGTTAGATTGATATTTTTTCAGAATTTTATTCTAATAAAATATTATTGAAGAAAAACAAAATTCTTAAATCAGATGTTGAAAAATAACAAACATTTTAATATATTCTTAAACATCCGAACTTAAATACAAATTCATACATATTCTTACAGACTAAAAGTCTTATACATTTTAATATAGTTATAAATATTCTAAAAGAATATCAACAAAAATGAATAACATTCTTAAAAAATAACAGCATTCTGCTAGAATACTCTCGTTCTCCATGTTTTCTTCATTTTCCACATCAATGGCAGCCCCTTCAAAACCTAAATCCAAAAAAAAAACATAATCAACTTTAAAATAGTATAACTTTCAGTATATTCTAACAGAATAAAACTATAATTATAACAAAATGTGTTAGACATTAAAGACTTTTAATTTATTCTAACAGAATGTACTCGAGTCACTTGATCAAGTATTCCTCGAGTCATCTGATCCAAATTATCGACTTAATCTAATTACAATGACTACATTGTAGCTAACATAGAGGACAATACTTTGGAAAAAGGTCAAATTATTACAATTTACAATGTGGTAAATATGACAGTTCACAGATCACAAATGTTTCTGAACAAAGAGTGCTAAAAATACAGCTGTAACATCGCATGTTCGAAGGACTATAACTCAACCAATATTAATCAAATTTAAATGACTTCTGAACCTAACTTGGAGCTAACACAAAGGAGAATATGCATAAACAAATTTCATATCATTCCAAGCTAGTATGAGAGAGATATGATAGCTCAAATATTACAAAAAAAATTGACTGAAATATTTGATTCAAGCATTTTATCAAACATTTGGTGGGCAAATCAGATGCACAAATCTTTATACTCCATTTGATGAAACATACAACATATGTAATTAGTAAATACATGAATGTGACTAAATTTACAATAAAAAAGATAATACAGTGCATACCTGGAAGCCGATTCCTGCACAAATCTTTATACTCGATTCACAAGGCTGGACTGTTTTTCCTCTTTTCAATCGCGATCTTCTCATCAAGGATGAAGTTAAATCAAAGGATAATGAGATTCATGCTTCTGATTCTATCACCAGTTCATTACGGAAGCTGTTCATTGATGAACCAGAAGAATCTTCTTCGTGTTCATCATCAGAAGCCGACAAATTGGAAGCTCTACCTTCTGGAACTTTCTGTGTGTGGAGGCCTAAGACGGAAAGTGGATCATCACCCGTTATGCGGGTGGAGTAGTTCTACCGAGTCTCTATGTGTGTGTGGGTACTGTATGAGATGATGAAGGAGCGTACAACCCTAATCTGGAGGGGGTGAGGTTTTAAAACTAATATCTTTATTTAAAAGGGGATATTATTTAATTGTATCAATTTACCATAATTAATTATAGTATAGATTACTATTATACCCTTATATTTATTATTAATGATTTATTTTTTTCCTAAATTCCTATTGGTGCATTCATGCACACAATAGTTGCTGAAAACATTTGAACCTAGCTCTCTCTCTCTCTCTCTCTCTCTCTCTCTCTGTATATATATATATATATATATATATATATATATATATATATATATAGTTCAGATCCGGTAAGAACCCAAAAATTGGCAGGAACCGCGATGCCTATTTTTCATCAATCATTTCGTCAATGGCACAAACGACAAACTCATTTACTTGGTCGTGACGCGTTTGCATGCGACGCACGTGCATGGAACGTAATACATACTCAAAGGAACAATCATGTGCGGCGAATGTTTATGGAACGTCATTTAAATGTGTTTTTTTTTCATTTATTTTGTTTTTTTTTTCCGTTAAAAAATCAATATTTTTTAAATAGATATATGCTCGCTTTTAAAGATTTCACTTTTTTAATTTTTTTATATATTTGTTTTTAAATTTTTTTTTCTTTTTTTCGTTTTTTTAATATCTTTAGTACATACTTGAAGATAGTTGGGTTTAATCTTTTTTTTTTGTTTTTATTTTTTGATTATTTTTTGCTTTTTATTTTTATTTTTTAAACTAAATATCGGTTTGAGTTTTAATGTTTAACAATTATAAAAATTTAAATAAGAAGAATACTAAGGATCATAATATTTTTCGTTCATATTTTTTTTAATCATATTATTTTTGGATCATAAAATTTTGAATGATAACGATATTATGCATCATACATTTTTGGATCATATTAATTTGGATCATAATATATTTAATTAAATAAAGTTTTTGTTCAATACAACATTTGGATTATTATATTTTTTGAATAATAAAAAATATAATAATTAAGGATCATAAAATATTTCATAACAAGTTAAAGATCATAAACATATTGAATCATAATATTTTTGAATAATAAATTTTTTTAATCATTTCTATTTGCATCATATTATGTTCAACTTTTTTTGAATCATATTATTTTTGGATCAAATAATTTTGAATCATAGTATTTTTAATCATAACGATATTATGGATCATACATTTTTGGATAATATTAATTTGGATCATAATATATGAATTAAATAAAGTTTTTGTTCAATAAAACATTTGGATCATTATATTTTTTTTAATCATTTAACCTTTGTATCATAAAAAATATAGAAATTAAGGATCATTAAATATTTGAATCAAAATATTTTTAGATCATAACAAGTTAAGGATCATAAACATATTGAATTATTATATATTTGAATCATAAAAATTTTGATTCATCTCTATTTGTATCATATTATGTTCAACATTTAAAAAAAAACTTTTTATCTTTTAAAATCAAGTTTGGTATTTGAAACACTTTATTTTGAAAAAAATCTTTTTAAAGAGTCATTAAAATAGTGAGTAAATGTATTTCTTAAATTTTATAATTATTGCAGAAGTTTTTGTTTCTAAGTTTTTTTATAAACAAAAAAATATATTAAAATTTAAAAACTTTGGATTTTTTAGATTTTGTTTAAAAAAAAATCATACATACTTATGAAGCTAACACTTTTTCTTGAATTTCATGCATTTAAAACCTTTTTTTTAACTTCCTCAAACCACATTCATTTGAAACCCATTTTTTTAACTAATGCAACTCAAAAGTTTTCTTAATTATGATTTAACACTCAAAAGTTTTATAATTTATATTATATTTAAATAACATTTAGTGAAAAGTTTACTAGAAAAATGTCAATCTTTTGTGTCTTTTGTGTTAGATAAAATCTTACATGTAATAAGTATGTCATAAGAAAATGAAAAGAAAGATTTTCAATAGGCACAATTCTTTTAAATCGTATTTGCAGTGATGAAGTCCCTAAAAGAGCTCTACAAGTCAAGGTTGTCGATGAATGTATCATTTTTTACTCATAATTTGATTGTATTATATTTTTTCCAGTAATATAAATAAGACCATTCAAAATCATATGTTTAGAGATATTTTGTTTTCTCAAACCATATTGATTTGAAACCTACATAAAATTTTATATTAATTAATTAAAACCATTTATAGTATTTATAAATTTCCTATAATTTTTTTGCATTCTCTTATTATATATGTAATTATATTAGTACATTTTTCTTACAGAAAGCCGTCATTTGGTTGAAGATATTGTGATTCAAAAGTTTTCATATAGTTGAAGCATTCACGATTCAAATATGATGATTTGAAGAAATGGGTTATGTCACATCGATGATAATTGTAATATGATTTTTTCTTTCAACCAAAACAAATGAAGCTTTTCTATTCTTTCTTTATATTCAGTTTCTCATTTAATCTTTATATGTGATTTTTGTGTATTACTCAATCTTGAATGTGACTCTCCAAACATCAATGTTTTGCTTGGAATATCTTTCTGATTGTTCTTTTTCAAGAAAAATATTTTGGTTGTAGGTTAGCGAAGAATTGTTATCAAGTTTCTATGGTTGAATGGTGTTAAATGAAGAAAGAAGATTCAGAAAACGGATATAGGTTTTTTTGTCATCTTTATTTGTATATTCAACCACCCAATGCTCTTATTTATTTGATTGTAGTTTTTCTATTTTGATTATGTTTATTTTCTATTATTTTTTTGTTGGGTTATCCTACACAACATATTTAAAAGACAATATTTAAAAGATAACATAATTTTTAACATTTGATATGTAATTATGATAAACTTATCATGATATGTTCTTCATATGAAAGTAATTTATCCATATTACTACGACAAGAATTACAAAACATTTACGAATATATATATATATATATATATATATATATATATATATATATATATATATATATATATATATATATATATATTATGTGATTTGTTTAACATGTATATGCACCTATGTATGTTATAAATTTATAATTAAAAATCTTTATGTTTAATAACTGAAGGGATCAAAATGATGCATCAAAACTAATTGTTTAATAATAATAATAATAATAATAATAATAATAAATAAATAAATAAATAAATAAATAAATAAATAAATAAATAAATACACATTTCCAAGTACCACATTCATTTGAAACTCACACTACAACTCAAGAGTTTTCTAATTAATTTATGTATATTTATTAGTTACAAATCAAGAGTTTTTAACTTAAGATTATTAATTAGTAATCACTAATAACTTTTTATTTTCTCTTCTTTTATAAGGTTGTAAATTTTTGCTTATTAAAAACGTTAATGTATTTGAAGAGATTTGTGATTTAAATATGAATAGTTAATATAAATGTTATAATAGATGTTCTAGTGTTTTTATGTTATTAATATATATATATATATATATATATATATATATATATATATATATATATATATATATATATATATTAATACAAATGTTTTAATAGATGTTTTTCTATTTTTATGTTACTAAAAATTGAAGTTCATATTTTTGTTCATACGTTACATGTTATATTATCATTCATTTGATATATAATTTACATAATTTTAAACGGTTTATAAAATTATCAAATAATTGTATGTATCACAATGATTTAAAAATTAAACTATAATTTTTAATAAAACTAACATGTTAACTATATGTTTGCTTTGCTACTAACATTTTGTTTCAAAGTAGAAATATTAAATAATAATTTGGTAAAAGTTATTATTTTAACTACATAATCATATTATTACGCAACGCGTAGGGATTCACCTAGTTATTAGAAAAAAACGAAATTAAAAAAAAAAAACCAACAAATATGTGATTGGCACGTGTCTTGTGGGTGGGGAAGTGCGTCGCATGTTGCTTCCGATGTTTGCTGGACAAAGAAAAGTTGGCTAATGATTCAATTTGTAATTAAATTACCTTCCTTACCTTCTTTTTTTATTTAATAACCCCCAACCTTTTTAATACTCACATAAATAGCCTTAATATTTACAAAGGTTAGCCATTTTTTCACATGAGATGTAAACCATCAAATTTAAAGAATAAGCGTTTAGGATTTGTCCTCGCGGTTTCTATCATCTTTTGAGTTCCTACATGATCTTACTTATATATATATATATATCCAAATCAGTACACCTATTACACATATTAGTTCTCTTTTCTCACAAGTTTATCGATTCTCCTTTCTCGCACCAAGAAGTAAAAGATAGTTGGTTATTGTTTAGATAAAACCCCGAGTCCGGACAACTTCACTTTCAAGTTGTTTAAACGTTATGGGGACAAACTTGAGGATCTTGCAAAATTGGTAAAGCAATTTCTTAAATCTACTTGAATTCTTGACGGATGCAATCCGTCGTTTTTGCTCTTATTCCAAAGATACAAGTGTTAGTGTATGTTAGTGTATTATTATTTATGATTGTATTTTGTATAACCTATTATTGTATTGTTATGTAAAGGCTCATATGTAAACGTATTTATAGTGTTTTAATGAGATGAGATATGCATGAGAATATACTTTGCCTACATGGTAACAGAGCCAACCCTAATTTACCATCTCCTATTTTCTCTCTAATAGTCGTTAACCTCTCCATGTCGATTGTTATCCTCTTCGACCTTCTCTTGCTGGCTATCTTCTACTTCATATCTCATCTCACATCTTCTTCTTCATATCTCATCTTACCATGATTGGAGGAGATGCTCATAAGGTCACTCTAATCACAAAAAAAACCTATGGAACAACTAATAGCCTAATATTCGTGCATCCATTCCTGTCATCCTTGACCTAGATCGCATGAACTATGACTCTTGGAGGGAGCTCTTTGAAACACTTTGCTATGGTTTTGGTGTTGCTCATCATCTCAAAGACCGAAGGACGCATTAACTTCAAATGTTGAAGAATGGAAACAAATTGACAATATTGTCAATATATGGATTTATGGCAGCCTCTCTCATCTCTTCTTCAAATGTCATCCAAACAAAAACCGAATGTGTTTGCATTATGGTCCTACCTCGAAAACCTTTTTAGAGTCAAGAAAGACTCAAAGGCAATGCAACTAGAGACCAAACTTCACAACATTACCGTAGGGAGCTCCACTTTCACAGAATACTACACGTTCAAACTCTTGTTGATCTTCTTGAAAACTTGGATGCTAAGTTCCTGGAGAAAGACATTGTTATATACACAATCAATGGCCTGTCATAAAAATTTGATCATGTTGCTAGTATGTGTAACATCCCGGATTTGCAAGTATTTTCAAATCCTTTCCTTGACATTTCATTTGTGACATTTTGGTCCTTAGAGTTGTTTAGATTAGCCCTAAGGAGCCATGATGGAAAATTGGTAACTTAGAGGGCACGAGATGTACGTTGCGCGTACATGTGGGTAGGCTAAGCATACTAGGGCGCGCCCTAGTACGCTGAGCATACACATATGTACGTTGGGCGTACTAGTGTCCGAGTGAAACCCTAAATTTTAGGGTTTGAGGAGTATTTAACCATCGTTATGGACCAAGTGCCATTATCCTTTCACCCTCCAAGTCCCTCAATTGTTCTTGAAAAACCCTAGCTCCCTTGAGTGAGAGTGAGAACCTTAAAGTGTGTCATTGGTGTTTTAGGGACAAAGGAAGTTCATCAAGAAGCTTGGGAACGTGAAGAAAGGCTTGGATTTGGGGTTTTGGCTTCCTTCTTCATCATCCAAAGGTATAAAGCTCATACATTTATGATTGTTTTGCTAGATCTCTTGTTGGGTTCTTTATTGCTTCTTTGTTTGTCCCAAATGCTCCATTTTGAACATGGCATGTTCTGGATGATTTGAGTTGTCCTTTCAAACCCTTAGAGGGGTCCTTAATCATAAAATTAAGGTATTAATGGGCTAAGAACTTTTGGATGTCTAAAGTCACAAAGTTGGAAACTTTATGACTCTAAGGTGCATTTGGACCATAGATATGAAGTTTGGGCATAAGTGCTTAAGGCATTAAGCACTTATTGAAGTTTGAACTCTACGAGGGTACGCCCCGTGTAGAAGGGAGTACGCCCCGCATATACAGTCAACACCCCCGTTTCCAATCAATGCGAGGCTCGTGTATGCCCTGTGTAACGTACGACTTTTGTTGGGCTTTTGTGAGTTGGGTTTCGGATTTGGGCCATCTTTGGGCCAGTTTGTCTTGGGACCTTAATGGACTTTCTGAGTAGGAGTATTCTGGGCCAGTTATGGAATTGAACCTTAGGATAAGGCCTATTAGGGAGTTGGGCCCAATTTGGAAAATTAGGCCAATTATGGGCCTTGTATATTTGGACTTTTTTGGATCAAGGTTTGGACTTGGGCTTTGACCTAGTTAAGGAAGATTTAATGGACAATTGTGAGTTTAAGAGATTTGAGGTGATAATCCAATTATTAACTGGAGGTTTATTTATTATAATAGTTCGGGTTTTTCATGAGCTAGCGGCCGGAGGTTTTATTTGATACGACAGTGTGAGGTGAGTTTTCCTAACTGTACTTAAGGGTCTAAGGTACCAAGGCTGACCCTTTGGATTGTTATCATGATTATCGTATGATTGAGTACTGTAGTGATCTGTTGATCAGAATCCAGGTAGACAAGATGATACTATATTTATTGATCTATATGATTTGTGCTTGCTTGTTGATTGATTATATTTTTATGAGTTATGTATATGTCAACATTTGTGTGTGTGGTTGGGTTGAGGCGGTCCTACTTTGTGCAGAAGGTGATACGTGCATTTTATGCACCTATTTTTCATGTTTATTTTTGTCTTTTCATAGCATTCTACTTCATAATTCTTGCATTTAGTTAATTATTTGGGCAACTGCATGTTTCATTAAGAATGTCTGGTATTTCACTATTTTTGATTTATTTTTCAGACAATATGGAGCGTGGAGCTTGGAGCTTGGAAGCATGGAACTTGGAGTATGGAGCTTTGGAGCATGAAGAGAAGATGAACCGGTCATTCCATGGAGGAAATCATGAAGACATAACCTGAGTCATTATTGCATTGTCATCATAGCAAAGGAATACGTTTGAAACATGATTCTTGTCACACTGACACGGGTCGTGGTTGTCCTTTATCATCTTATATTTAAGCAACATGACTTGTGGTGAAGTTAGACTGAAGATGGAGCCAACATTGAAGACTTATTGGGTATTTAGCAAAAATCATGGGCCATGCCAAAAACACATGGTCAAGACAAATGGTCATACCAAAAACACATGGGCAAAAGACATGGCCATGCTAAAAACGCATGGCCTTATGACATGCACGTGAACATTAATTAAAACAGGAAAAGACGTCATTTTTGAGGTGAGACGGTTTTTGGGGAGCAATTTGGGCAATCTTGGGTGACTTTGGGAGAAATTTTGGAGCTTTTGAGAAGACCTAATCCTTTCAAACACTTTTGATTTCATTTTTGTAAGCATTAAACATTCCAATTCCATCTTTATTCTTGTTTGATTTGTTCTTAGCGATGTGTGGCTAAGAAACCCTAGTTTCTAGTTCATGTTCAAAACATGTTGATTGATTGACTTGAATCATGTGATTAGATGTTTGACTTGTGATTCTATTCTAGTGATTATGCTCTTGTTTAAACCAGAATCCTTAAATTTGATTTGTGTTTGATTGGCCACTTTCATGAATTGAATTTTTGTGTAGTTAATTAACTTTTAGGGCACCTAATCGTTCTATAAATTTAATGATTGGTAACAAACAATAGGTTTTCTTATTGTAGAACATTTATCACATGTTTTCACACTTCCGAGCGTATGAGAAGAAATGAACATTGTTGGGAAGCTTGTACAAAACTTAATGCAGTTTTTCAATACAATCTAAGAGTGTGTTTAGGTTGAATAAGTAAAGCTAGGTCTAGTCAAAGAGCGTGTTTTGGTTAGATAATTTGGAAAACGAGAGGTATTAGAGTGTGTTAATATCTTTCTGTACCAACTTAGAATAGAAATCACAAATTACATCAAGTCATTATCAGGTTAAATGACAACATTGAGAACTAGAACTGGAAGCACTTTTACAACTTGTTTACAAATCTATTTCATTTTCTGCATGTTTCAAAGTTGATTGTTATTTTCATTATTTGACTTTTGCAAACAAATCCCCCTTTGCGACCAAAGTACCTTGCGCAAAGAGGTATAGACTTTTATCCCGTGTCTCTGTGGTTCGACCCTGCTTGCCTTGTGCTACCTTTTAGTGCATTAAAGCAGTGTATTTGGAGTCTATTGTACCCCTATTATTTGTTGGGTTTGACACTCCTAGCAGAAGGCCAACAGTCCCAGGGCGGTCCGGATAGACTGAAGGCATGTGAGGTGGACTAGTCAGGCCGAAGGCCCGGAGAGCAGTCCGGATAGGCTAAAGGCCAAGTGAGGTAGTCCAATCATAATGTAGGCTCTGTGTGCAGGTTGATGTCGGTTATGTTTATGTGGTGATATTTTGGGGAAGACTCACTAAGCTTTGGGCTTGCAATTTTGATTATGTTTCAGGTACTTCAAATGATCGTGGGAAGGCGAAAGCTTGATCGTGCACCTCCTCGTGTTTTCTGTTATGATTTATGGGAAAACTCTGATGTGAAACTTATTTTAAAAATAAATTGGAATGAAGGATGGTTTTGTGTTTATTTAAAAAGTTTAAAATTTCAAAAAAAATTATGAGTGTTACAATATGATATGCCATCAAAAACCTCTACCATCTTTCTCAGAAACTCAATCTATGTTACACGTTGAAGAATAAGGAATCCAACTTAATGAACAACACAACAAACATCACTCTCATTTGGATCACACTTCCTCTCCATCGACACTTGTTACTGGATCCATCTCACAACCTTCTTCTCTCGGTGGTAATAATGGCGGACGTGGCAGACATGGTGGCAGGGGATATCACAACAACAAAGGTAGTGGCATAGGTGACCGAATTAATGGCCATTACAATGTCAGAATTGGTCACTTCTGTCAATCTTAACAACTTCTATATGGTTAGGGTTATGGCTGGTACCCTCTTGTCGGTTCCATAAGCTCTCTAGCGATATAATAACAGGCAGGCCTACTGCCCTTGCCCTTTCATCGATGATCGGCCAAACAACCCTTTTGGCCCAACGCATCTCAAAATCAAAGCTAATATAGACCAGCCTAACTACCGCCTCAGGCCTATGCAACGATGATACAACATCATCCCACCCCTCTTTGGACTTGGTTTGGTCCATCTGCTTCAAATCAACAATAACCGCAACCCACTGCCCTTCCTGAATTGTCTAACGCACTGTCCCTAAATGATCCAAGAAACAATGGTTGGTTCACAGACACGGGTTCAACGTCTCATCCCCACTCGGAAGCAGGTATTCTTAACAATTTTAGTGATCGCATTCCATGTTCTTCTATTTTAGTTGGGGACAGATGTAAAATTGTTGTAAGTAACATGTGTGACACCGACCTCTCTTTTTCTAATCCTTATCGTCCTTTGACTTTGAAAAACGCCCTTATCACTCCCAAGATAATTATAAATAGTATTTATGTGCTTCAGTTTACAAATGACAATTCTTGTAGCATCAAATTTGACCCTTATGGTTTTTCTAGGAAGGATCTACTGACCAAGCAAATCATTTTTCGATATGATAGCACACGAGATCTTTATCCAGTCACCACCGCAACTCATCAAGCGTTGGTCTCGTTAGTCCTACTCTCTAGCATCAACGCCTTGATCATCCAGGACGTCCTACTTTTCAACATTTAGTTTCGAATAATTTGCTTCCATGTAAAAACATTAAAAATTCTAGTTTATGTCATGCATTTCAACTTGGAAACTATACTCAGTTGCCTTTTACTTTATCGAATTCTACTTCTTTCACTCCTTTTGAAATTGTTCATTATGATGTTTGGATGTCTCTTGTTGCTGGTACTAGTGGTATAAAATACCAAGTTATTTTTCTTGATAATTTTACTCACTTTGTTTGTGTTTATCCATAAAGATTCAAGTCTGATGTGTACTCTAAATTTGTTCATTTTCAAAAATATGTCAAAACTAAATTCCATATTGACATGAAATCCTTTCAATGTGATAATAGGGGAATGCAACAACCATTTATTTCTTTAATTTTGTGCCACAAATGGAATAAATATTCGGTTTTCTTGTACCTACACATCTCAACATAATGGAAAATTTGAACTAATGTTAAGAACTATAAACAATATGATCCGAACTCGTCTCTTTCATGCTCATATCCCCCCACATATTGGGTGGAGGCTCTTCACATGGCTACCCATCTATTAAATATTCTTCCCTCCTCAAGCATTAACAATGACACACCATATCACAAACTATTCAACAAGAAACCTTCATATTCCCACCTTTGTGTGTTTGGTTGCCTATGTTACTCTCATATCCCCACCTTTCCGAAACTCTCACCTAAATCTATCCCATGCTTTTTCCTTGGCTACCACACTCAACATCGTAGAGTCCGTTGCCTCAACCTCAAAAAAAATCAAATTATTCTCTCTCGTCATGTTGCCTTTGACGAGTTTGTGTTCCCCTTCGGATCTATGACACCTTCATATGACTTTCTCAATCATTCCAATATCATTTATTTAACCTTGTGTCAAACTCCGGTCTCATCACCCATCTCTCCTTCCGCTGACTCGTCCTCTTCGATGACAACCTCCCATTCCCAAAACAACCCCCCTGTCGATTCCACAAGCACCAACAATTCTTTTCCACATCTTCCACCAGATTTGTAACACCCATAAAATTTAACCCAATTTAAAACATTTTAACCCATTCAAAAACCATTAAGTTCTTACAAATTGTTTTCAAAATAGTTTAAACATCAGAGTATCCCCAGAACCAAATCACAAAATCATGAAATATGAGGAGTGGTACGATCACGCCTTTGCCTTGCCACGATCACCTGATGTACCTGAAACAATAAACTGAAAACGTAAGCTCGAAAGCTTAGCGAGTTCCCCCAAAATACCCATACACACATAATCATACACATACAACAATGAACAACATACTATGGGTCCAATCAACCGTCAGGTTGGAATACCCAGGCCCTCAACCATCGGGTTGGAATGCCAACATACTATAAGTCCAATCATCCTCAGGATGGAATACTCTCGGCCCATAACCATCGGGTAGGAATGCCCACACACTTATACATACAATAAATACTATGGGTCCAATCATCCCTCGGGATGGAATACCCCAGACCCACAACTATCAGGTTGGAATGCCCACCTACTATGAGTCCAATCATCCTACCGAGATGAAATACTCTTGGCCCTCAACCATCAGGTTGGAATGCCCACCTACTTTGAGTCCAATCATTCTACCGGGATGGAATACTCCTGGCCCACAACCATCGGGTTGGAATGCCCACATACTAGCAAACATGTGCACCTATCAAATAATCATATACCAGTCTACAAGACAACATACTAGGGCCCTATCATCCTACCGGGATGGAATACCCTCTACTACTGCTCAACACGCGCACATATAACAGGTAATCCCCTACCAACATACAGACAGTCAGACCAACTACAAGTCACTAAGCATAGCCACATCCAATCTACCAGAATATCGATCTAATAGAGTATACCATCATATAGCCATCCTATCTACCAGGATGCCAACTAACATATCACAACAATAACTATCTCAAATAACAAATCAAAGGGCCGGTCTTGGTGCCTTAGACCCTTGGGTATAGTGAGGATAACTCACCTTGCAACTGTCGAACCGAACCACAAAAGCACAATCCTGAAGCACTGCCCCAAACTCCAACACCTATAGCCATCAATGATCCATTAACATAAATATCCAAATTACCATAATACCCTTGAAGGTCAAACTGGTCAAAATCAAATTCCTAGCCAAAGTTAACCTTCCTGATTGACCCTACTCGCCGAGTTCCTAAACTCAGAAAACTCTCATATCACGACTCGAATCGCCGAGTCACCCCATGACTCGTCGAGTTCAACAATCTCTGAGTCCTATCATGTCCAACTCACCGAGTCACCACTCAACTCACTGTTCTGAGTCTTAACCAGAAGAGGTTGGGGTTTTGCATTCTGACTCGCTGAGTCCAAGACTAGACTCGTCGATGTAACATCCCGAAATATCAAGAGTAAAGTGGAAGGGCTAAAAAAGTAAATTGGGAAAGAGTGACTCGGCGAGTCCATGGATGGACTCGGCGAGTAGAGTCGTGATTTGGTCGCGTGTTAAGTAGCCGACTCGGCGATTCAATGAGGTGGACTCGGCGAGTAGGCGCTGAGTGGAGAAAACCCTAATTCTCGGGGTTGAGCCCTATATAAAGAACATTATGTTTTCCTCCCAGCCTCTTTATCACCCCTTGAGTCCCAGAAACCCTAAAATCGTGGAGAAGCACCATTGTTGAGCAAATTAGAGCTTGGAGAGGTGGTTATTGAAGAGATCTTAGAGAAGGAGAGGCTTGGAGCAAGGGGCTTTGCTTGGATTCAAGTTTCATTGCAATTGGGGCGTTCTTTTGAGGTAATATCTCGTCTTTGAGCTGCTATTTCCTTGATGCATCATTTTGGGGGTATTAGAGATTGTATTTGGAAGTGTTGGAGTTTAGAGGTTAGATCTAAGGTTGCTACCTCAGATCTGGAAAGGAGAAGAGTTGGAATGCATGAAAGTCCCTGTGTTGAGTGTTGGATGAAGCTATCATGTCCCAAACCTTATCCCTAATGTGCAAAATGCATAGATCTCTTTGGATTCACGTAAAGTTTGCCACTTTACGTGATGGATGAGTTGTAGGAGGCTAGATCTATGTTTTGGAGCAATTGCATGGCCTGGAATGCTTCTGAATGGATTCAGACCGGTGGTACTCGGCGAGTTACATGGGTGTACTCGACGAGTTGCTTGAAGATGAGCTGGAACTCGACGAGTTGGAAAAACAACTCGGCGAGTTGGATGAAGATGGCCTGGAACTCGGCGAGTTGTATGAACAACTCGGCGAGTAGGTTGAAGATAGCCTTAGACTCGGCGAGTCTTGTCGAAGAGTCCCAATATTTTTCTGGTCGAGTCGAGAATCGGGGAGTCAAGGGATGACTCGGTGAGTTGTGTGCGAGTGGACTCAGAGTTGTTGAACTCGACGAGTCTCGGGGTGACTCGGCGAGTTAGGTCGTGGATTGAGGGAAGTTCTGAGTATGGGGACTCGGCAAGTCATCAGGTTGACTCGGCGAGTAGAGTCAGTCAGGGGTTGGCTTTGACCTTGTCTTTGACCAAGGGTTGGCCTGTGGTTTCCAGGGGTATTTTGGTAATTGTTGATTATTGTTTTGAGTTCAATGCATTGGTGGTTGTCCAGTGGTGGAGATCGTATCAGTGATCGGAGCAGCTTGGGTTATCTGTTCAGTCAGCAGTTTCGAGGTGAGTTATCCTCACTATATCAATAGGGTCTAAGGCACCAAGGCCGGCCCTTATCGGATTGAGATCCGGGTAGTTGTTGTTACGTTGTTGCTATGATTTGTTGCATCCTGAGAGCTAGGATGGTATATGTTAGAGACCTGATTGAGATCGGTATCCTAAGAGATAGGGAGATGCTATGCTAGTGACCTGTTAGGTCGGTATACTGGTTAGGATGATGATATGCTATGTGATCTGTTTGATCTGCTTGTTGACTGTGAATTGCTATATGATTGTATGTATATATGCACATGGTTGTTTGGCTGGAGTTGGGTTGAGGCGGGTCTTGCTGTGTGTTGTAGGCCAAGATACCCAGGGCGGACCGGTTGTCCCGAAGGCCCAGCGAGCGGTCCGGATAGGCTGTAGGCCCCGAAAGGGCGGACCATACGTGCCGAAGGCTTGGAGAATGGACCTAATAGATTGAAGGCCCGGTGCGGGCGGACCAGTCATACTGTAGACTCAGAGAGTGGACCAGGTGGATTGAAGGCCTGGGAGCGGGCGGACCAATCATACTGTAGACTCGATGTATGTAGATAGACTCAGAGGGTGGACCAGGTGGACTGTAGGCCGGTGCGGCGGACCAGTCCCACAGTAGACCCGAAGTGCATGGCTGTTCTGTGATCGGATACGTTATGGCATGTTATGCGTGTATGGTATTTGTGGTTGGTATTTTGGGGATATCTCACTAAGCTTTCAGGCTTACAGTTGTGGTTTCATGTTTTTCAGGTTCTTCAGGAGACTGTGGCAAGGCGAAGGCGTGATCGTACCGCTCCTCATGATTTCATAGTATTGTGATTCTGGGAACACGTTAAATGTTTTGTATTGAAAACCTTTTTGTAAAGATTTAATGGAATCGAGATGTTTTTGAAAAATTTAAAATTGGTTGTATCTGTCGGTTGTTACAGTCGAGTCCATAACAATCTTCAACAGACTCGTCGAGTTGTTCCTCCAACTCGTCGAGTTCATGCCTATCTTCATATGACTCGCCGAGTCCACCCAAGTGACTCGTCGAGTCTCTTCAGTCCTTTATTCATACAGAGGCTTTTCAAGCCATGCAGGGGCTCCAAACTGTAGATCCACTCTTCTAGGGCATGACTCTCATGTAAAGTTGCAAACTTTACGTGGAAACAAAGAGCTATAGGCCCAAATCAATCTAGAGCTAAGGTTTAAGACAAGGATGCTTCACCAACATACCAAGGGCTGATACTTTATGAGTTTCTGGACCAAGACAAGTCTAGATTTGAAGTAGCAACCTCAAATCTAGACCCCCAACCCGAAATAGATCCTTAACATGCCAAAATGGCCCCAAATCTCATTCTTGAATAGATATAATTGCAATAGAGTAAAGGTAACAGCTTGTTACCTCCAGAATGTGTCCAAGCTGACGTAGATTCTGGATCTACACAAATCCCTTGATGCAAGTCTCTTGATCTTCAAGCTCCCTTCTCAATATTCCTCCTCCAAAGCTCAAATCTCTTTAACAATGGAAGCTCATACGGTTTTAGGGTTTACTAACTCTCAAGGGAAATAAGCAAGCTGAAGGGAGGACATATGGTCCTTTAAATAGGGTGAAACCCTTAAGATTAGGGTTTTCTTTTTTCAGCACCAACTCGTCGAGTCCAGCTGCCGACTCGGTGAGTTGGTCATTTAACTCGCGACCCGAACCCGCTCTGACTCGACGAGTAATCATACCTACTCGTCGAGTTCCTTCTTCAATTTACACTTAAGTCCTTCAATCATACTTTTAAGTTTTGGGATGTTACAAGATTTTTCCTTCATCGATCCTACCTCTCATCATCCTATGGTTACTAGGTCTAGAATAGGAATTCATAAACCCATTACTCAACTTAACCTTCATGTCGACACCTCATCAATGTTACCCAAAAATTACTTACAAGCTTTTAAGGATCCAAAAGCTCAAGTCACATTTAACAATTGTCATGGAAGGTTTACAAGTGGTCATTTAAGAAGTTATATTACATGACATGTTCCTAAGCAAAAGTAGACATTGATGGCCTTGAGGTGTCTCACTTTTGTATGCCAATGAGGTTATAAATTTATGTGACTGGTCTATTAATAATGTAAACCCATTGATCAAAATTCTTAAAAAAAATTATTGGCTTTGGGTCTTAAAATTAATTTGTACAAACGTAAATTAAATGGTTTGGGAGTCATTTTCAAAGAGGTTAAAAGGTAGCACATTTGATTGGCTGATCTCATACTCGACTACTTTTTGTATATTTTTGGTTGTCAGTTGGCTCTAAGGGAAGAAGGAGTTCTTCCCACCCAACCTACTAAACCCACTGCCACATTAACTTTTCTCATTTTCCTCTCTCTTCCAACCCCCTACACCACAACACATAGAAATCATATCTTTCCTAACCCACTCAACCTAACTCAAGTTTTAATTTTAAAATAAAAACAAAGTAATAAAAATTATACAAAACAAATTTACAAAATATTAAAAACATACAAACTAACTTAAAAACATACAAAATTATTTTTGTACGGATCTTAAAGCTAGATATACGAGTCCTTAATGCATGAGGTGTAAAGGGTTGAAGTGGGTTCATCAACTCGTTGCAAAGCACAAATTCATCCAACCTTCCCAACCCATCGGCAACAGTACCACAACCCAACGATACCGTCTCATCCTATCCCCTAAACCCCATATGATTATGTCTTCCTTGGTATGGGTCTTATTAAGAGTTAGAAATAAGTTGATAAATTTGTGTAAAAGTTTACAAAATGGAAGGTGAAAAATCTTTTGATAGGGGGTGGTTAACCTTTTAAAATTGGTTGGGAAGCTTGGGAAATTATTACATATTTATTTTAAGGTTCCTAGTCAATTTCTTAAATCATAGAGGTCCATAAGAAGTAGTTTTATGTGTGTGTGTTGGGGGGGGGGGGGGGGGGGGGGGGTTGAAGTAGATGATAACGAAATTTTCTGGTGTCGGTTCAACAAAATTGATTTTGGATTTTTCTCCAAATTTTAGGATGAGTTTGATTGTGGAAAAAGCTCTTGTTTTCTTTATAATTTATAAGAAACTCAAAATTTTGGAAACATATCTGGTTTAATAAATGTTTCAACTTTTTTTCAAAAAAGAATGAATTTTATAATATTTAAAATTACAAGAAACTTAAAAACTCGTAACTATCATTTTTCATATTTTACAAATGTCAAAAGCTTTGTATATATAAAGACACACCCCTATAAACTCACCTATCAACAACCTAAATAATATATATATATATATATATATATATATATATATATATATATATATATATATATATATATATATATATGGGAAAAGGGAATATACATTACAGCCGCACCTAAGCTTAGGTACTAAACCTCTTGAAAATACATTGTTTTACAATCTAAAGATTACAGTTAACGGATTCACGATTAATACTTCAAGTTGTAAATTCAAGATTGACACAATTGGGTTTAGGGTTTAGGGTTTAGGGTTTAGGTTTAGGGTTTAAGGTTTAAGGTTTAGGGTTTAGGGTTTAGGGTTTAGGTTTAGGTTTTAGTAATGTTCACTTGGGTGGAGTAATAAACGATAATGGAGGAAAGAAAACAGAGATGATAAAACGATAATGAAAGAAAGAAATGTTATGGAGGATGATATATTTACTAAGTGAAACCAAACCGGATATATTTAGCAAGTTAAAACGATATATTTTAGAGGTTTAGTACCTAAGCTTAGGTGAGGCTGTAATGTATATTCCCTATCCCCAATATATATATATATATATATATATATATATATATATATATATATATATATGCATATACACACACACATACACACACACACACACATATATATATATATATATATATATATATATATATATATATATATATATATATATATATATATATATAGGGAGCGTTTAATCGAGAACATTTTTTATCGTAAGAACATTTGAGAACAAATTTGGACCACACAATTTTTTTAATTAAAATTATAAAATAATATTCATATAAATCAAAAAATAGTTACAAACAATTAAAAAACCCACTAACTAACACCACTCACCACCCAACCAACACCACCCACCACCACTACCTACCACCCATCACCACCACCCGCCACCACCACCACCACTACCCACCACTACCCCCATCACCTGCCACCACCACCACCCACCACCCACCCACCACTACCACCAATCACCACCAACCACCACCCGTCACCACCATCACCACCCAACCACCACCACCCACCTCCACCACCCATCACCACCACCCCCACCACCTACCACCACCACCACCACTCATCACTACCCACCACCACCCAAATGTTGGATTAGTGTCTAAGCCCATAACTATAATTGGTATGTACTTGACCCGATTTGGCATGGTCCATTTGGGTTGCATGACATCGGAACAATTGGATAGACAAAATGAGAAAAAGGATACTTATGATTTATATTAATATATTATAAGTTCTAATATATTAATATTAAATCACATTATTTAATTAGTATTGATCAAAAACTAATTTAGAATTAATCTAGTGATCAAAAGGGACTAATTAAATATGGACTCTTATATAAATGGTGGGCCAAGTTTATTTTGGTTGGGCTAAGCTTTCATGGGTAGTCCATGGAGTGTTTAACCCATGGATCCTATGGAAATGAAAGGTTATGGATATTAGGGTTTACATGAATGTAATCCTAATCCTCCATACTATATAAAGAGGTCTATGGTTTCTTAAAATGTGGGGCTAAGCACTAGAGTATAATACACAAGAGGGCATAACCGATTTGGTGCAAGTATCCTTATTCCCAAGTTATTCCAAGGGTTCTTGGTGTTGTGTGAACCATTTGAGGTGCAACACTTGAGGCACTAGGCTCTTAAAGGTTCAAGACTTCAAGCTCCATCAAAAGGCATGTCATTCTACTAGATTCTTGTAGTATAGTTGCTTCATATTATGCTAGTTAGGATGAAACCTTGGAATATTGAATATTTGCATGTATAATAGAGAAAACATAGATCCAAGGTTTATAGGGTTGCATGTACACCATAGGAGTGTAGAAATGCTCAAAACCCATCAGTGGTATCAGAGCCTAGGCTTGTTTTCATTTATACTTGATGCAATTTACTGAAAATCAAAGTTTATATTCTGTCTGGACAGCTGACTCGTCGAGTCCATTAAGGGACTCGACGAGTCCATGCCTAAATTCATCCAACTTGTGGAGTTGGTTCTTGCACTCGACGAGTTGGACCCCTGACAACATATTTTCGAGTTTTAAGGATGGAATTGGTCTAAACTCATTACCATAAACTGTTTTGGACTTATAAAAAACTTGTTTTTGATGTGGTAATGATTATGGTATACCAATTTCAAGGTTGTTATCAAAATTTTAAGTTTTATGTGTGTTTATGTAATTCTTGAAATTGTTGATATGATTGTTCATACACTTATGAGTTTTGGTAGACCATAGGAATTATTTGCAAATTGGTTGTTAGTTAATTCTTGATCTAAATGTATTTTAATGGAGTCCATAATTTGTCCTCAAGTTATGGATTACCAAAAGTCATTTCTTTTAAAGATCCATTAAAATTCATAGGTTACACAATTGAAGAGTCTTTTTGTCTTATGAAATCCATAACTTGTCCTCAAGTTATGGATGTTCAAGAGTTTCTTCATTAAAGTTTTTAAAACCTTAATTAAACTCATAAGTTATGAAAATCCAAAAGTTTTTGAAAAGTTCAAAACTTGCCCTCATGTTTTGGAATTTGTAAAGTTTCCCCTCATGAATACTTTAATTCCAAGATAAACCCTTAGAATTTTAAAAGTTAAAATTCAACCCTTATGCTTTATAGTATTATAAGTTATATATATATATATATATATATATATATATATATATATATATATATGTATAAGAACAAATTCAGTCTTACCGTTAGTAAGCCTCATTCACGAAGCCGGTCTATAAGGGGATATAAGGTTACTGCCTATAAAATGGCAGTTTAATGGGTGTCCACTCTCACCTACCGCTTCCTTGATCAATGAAGGGTCGTTAGCCGAACGGGTTTGAAAGGACTCTAATTCTCCCTCCGTTATAATTATAATGATAAATATAAAGTAACTAAACCTTTTATAAATTCCCAATCTTAGTTACTTTAGGAAAATGTGAATTTGGTGCTAACCCATGAAATTACACTTTGCACTTTGCTTAAGTTGGTAGTGGATCGCGTGTGGTTAACCGGCACACTAGCTTGGATTTAACAAGGTAGGCAAAGGGTAACTTAATGTTTATCATAGAATCGGTGGAGCGCGTGTGGTTAACCGACACATCGATTAAGTGATAAATATTAAGGGTACCAAGTATATTTGCATGGTTATTCAGACCTTGTTTTGTGATCCTCAGCATCCCAGTCACAAAACTTGAAAGGGCACAATCGAGATTGAAACATGCCATTGAAAAGTTCAATGAATCTCAAAAGATCTAGGAGTTTCAAATCCAATTAAAACCTAATAAATTAATTCGTTTTTCATGGTGGAAATTGGTGAATCGTCATTCGTCTACCTTCAAATATTTTACAGCTTGGATTACGGCATCCCTCTTCCAAGTTATAAAATATTGTGTTGGGTCCTAGCCTTAATATTTCATATTGGGTGTTCTGTTAAGGACTTAAATCAACTAACTTGAATATCTCCCATATTAGATATCTGGTTCAGACAACTATGATCATCCCAAATCCTTTGGAACAAGCTTTCCTAATGAAGATGATGTCGCGTGGTTGGATCATGGAAATCATACTTCTCTTACTCCACCTCCTCCAATTATTCTCCCTAACCCACAAGTTCTTCAATAGTTCAAGGTCACTCAAGCCCTATTGGCAAGTAAAGTCTATGTGTGCTCACATCTTGGAAATGAAGTCACATATTGACAAGCCGGGAGAGTTGGGTGTCAAAGTCTTAAGGAAGTTGGTTGTTGACTAGGTTCTTCAATCACTTTCTATGTCACATAGTGAGTTCTTTAAGGACTACTATGTAACAGGATATGACATGACCCTTAATGATCTTACCTATTTGCTTGATGTTGCTGAATCAACAATGATTTGGAGCACTAGTAAAACAAATTTGATTAGAAGATCAACTTCCTAAACTTCCATGGACATTGACAATGGTAACATTGGATATCCAGAAAAGCTTTCTTTTCCCAATGGAAAGGGATTGAACATAGTCAACTCGGTTGACCAAATGGTAAAGAGAAAGGCTAAGTCTGAGATAGTCCCATTACCAAAGAGTCCATATGGTTTTATTACCAAAGGAAGGGACATTGGTTGCAAAACTGCCCTATTTACCCTAAATATCATGAGGATGGTAAAGTAAAAAATTTTGACTCTGCTTTAGGTAAGTCCACTATCTAACTCTAATAAGTTCCTAATTGATGATTCTTAATACAAAATGTGACTCGGTTACATTTTGATGTTTGGCAGGATCACGCAAAGGGAAGGAAACTTAAAGGAAGAATATGTTCAATCTAATCGCGAAGATGCATGGATTTCAATCGCATGGTTCGAAGAACGGATTCTTGACGTACTACTTAGGAGTTATGATAGATTGCTAGAAAATATGTAACAACATAGTTTTTCATTTAAAGTTGCATTGTAAGGAAAAAAATTCTGCATTTTATAAATAAATAAAATTTTGTTTTACTTTATTTTATATCTCCTTGCAATGGCATTTATGAAAAATTGATGTTTGTATGTTTCTAGAAATATTGGAAATATGAATTTGATTCTTTCTTTTGTATTAGTGTCTAAATTTACTAAATAAGGAAAGATTCTCATCACCCAAATTTCAATTGGACAAAAATTTGGAATCATGCAAGTTGTATCGTATGATGAATGAGAATTTTCATCTTTGGAAAATTAAGACTAATTCATTGTTCACATGTATATGTGAGTCAAGTGAAGGACTAAGGGATCGGGTACACATTCTTGTACACTGGTCAAGTCCACCACAAAGACCGACAAGACTATTCGTCATGATTTACTAAAGTTTAATAAATATGGTTATACTTAAAAGTTGAAGTATAATTCTGAAGCATTGGAAAAGTTTCGATGTATGGCAGAACGAATGAGAAGAATCAAATTTGGCAGAAATATAAAAGTTTCTCAAATCTGAAAAGATGGGAGAGTACTTTAGTATCATGTTTTATGATCATCAAGACCATATCACAATTCATCCTCTAAGGACATCTTAGTGCATTCTTATGGCTAAGAAGAGGAGTCATGAATTCTTGAAGTGGTTAAATCAAGAAGACGAGTCATACTTTGTTCCAAAACAAGTCTTAGAGTCATACTCCAAGATTGTAACTTGAGTGACACATCTTAAAGAAGGTTTATAACACTTGTCAAATGTAAGAGAAAAATGTGTTCTACTCTTATACATTTGAAATTGGTAAGTTGTGATGTTTTGGATAAAACAAAGACCAACTAAGGCCAATTTTGTGAAGTGTTTGTCTTGATAAAAATCCGCACTAAATCTTGAATATTAGCTTTGTCAAGGAATAGTTCTTGACAAGAGAAGCTCATATGTCAAGAGTTTAGTGGGAGTCTTAAAGATCTTAGAAAAGTTACAAGAACTAATCAAGAATAAATCATGTTGGTTATCGCTAGTACACGACTTGAGGTTTGTAACATTTCGTGTTGACATATTTCGATTTCTATGCCCATTCTAGTTAAAGTTGGCTTTGCATATAAGTTCTGAGAGTTCTCAATTGGTTGCATAACAACTTGGAAGCAATGGCAGGCCTTTGTGCTGCCAGGCGGCAAGAATTTAAGATTGCACAATTTCAGTCCATATGAGTTTGGACTTGTCACTAACCTTGTCTTGTGATTATGGTTTTGACAAATTCACATGGTTATGAACACATACACCATAAAATCTAAGTGTCATAAGGTTTCTCTCCGATTCATGAAAATTATGGTGAGGAAATGCTTTCATTAAGAAGATTTTAGGTATATAGCAATTGTGATATTTGCATTCTCAAAGTTGTGAGTGGAGCGTATGTGGTTAACCGGCACACTAACATGGACTTGTAAGGAATGGCAAAGGTTTAAACAATTGAGACTATGATTACGACATCCCTTTTCATAGTTCTGAAACTGTTAAGACACACATGTGTGCTATCTAAGGAAAGGTGTATGATTTTGATAAAGTTTTATCAAAGCATCTCGTATCAGAAATTTAAACTTTGGTAAGAAAGTCAATAAAGTATTGATTTCTAGAAGTCCATCTGATTTCTGAGTACATGTCAAAGCTAGTAGGAGCACAAGTGTTATGCTAATAATCATCATGTAAGTGGAAGCATGCTAATTATAATAAGTGTTGCAAGTTAGCAATGTTAATTATAGAAAACAAAAAGTTTCAATTGGGAAAAGTTGTTTTGCTATAATTAAGGGAGATGAAATTATACTTCATTTCAAATCTAAAAGCTTAGATCGTGAGATTTTAATCAAATTTTGTCAAGGATATATATATATATATATATATATATATATATATATATATATATATATATATATATATATATATATGAATTTCATGTTGGAATGGCTCAACATGAGGAAATTCTATATATGGGTCCATTATTTGCGTTCTAAAATTCAATTATGATTACGACATCCCTTTTTCATAATCTGAATTATGAGAACATGACAAATACAAATAGAAATATTATAGCGAAAGACTGGTCTAGTATCATGTCTTTATGTGAGACATCATGAATCGTATCTCATATGCTTCGGATATAAGATCGATTGCATGTGCTATAATATTCATTTGTTCTAAATTTTTCCAAATGCCTAGGGCATTAAGAGGGAAAAAATACTAGAACTGGATATGACTAATTTGATTAAGCAATTGTCGAGGACAATCTAAGGTTTACCAAAGATTGGTTGCTCAGGGACAGTTGGAAGTATGGTGTAAATTTTTGGAGAGGACCATATTGACATATTCTGAAAAGAGGCAACTCTTGTTCAGAAGTGATAGTCAAAATGGGAATATGGAAATGTTCCCATAGGTGGAAGTTATTCATTAAATCTGTGTAAGATTAGGAAATTTAATGCAAGAAGGATGTTCAAAGCAATGTACTTTGAATTTGAGACTTCGTTTCCATGGAATGATCTCCATTGGAATACTTTGTAATGTCTGTTGACAAGTCTTTGTGACTTTGTGCATAGTCATTACAAGAGGATCAATGCATATAAGTTTAGAATCTGACAGATTTCGGTAAATGGCAGGAATTTAGAATTCTTACATTTACGGTAAGGATTTGGGATTGTGAAATGAGAATCATTGAAATTATGTTCAATTGATCTATTCCACAAAGTAAAGATCATAGACAAACATAATGTGCATGCTTGGTGTGTGGCATAACTATTGTTTAGATAAACATAGTGTGCACGCTTAGAGCATGGCATGACTATTGTTTTTTTATTCAAGTATAAAGTTGATGATTTGAAACATTATGAAATGAATAATGTGTAATCAATATAGTGATAAATAAAAGGTGTTTTATTTATATTCATAAGGTCTGAGACCATATTGGATTCGATTATTCTTGCGTTTCACTTGACATGTTTTGACTTCCAGAATAACTAGGTCCTTCTTCTCGAAAGACTAAGTTATTCAAACCATCCACAATCGATAATACGTTGGAAGTAGGTATTAAGGCAAGATTGTCATGAAGTTGGCTTGTAGAAAGTGTTGGACACAACAATAGTTACTACAGCATTCATGAGTGCTCATAAGTTCTGAGTATTGGATTAAACTCACGCTCATTTGAATCACTTCATGGATTTTATCACGAGTGATCATGATACGATAATATCTTATATTCTTCAAACCTAGAGATATGAGTTGTTGACTATGAGTTGGTTATACATTGATTGTACAAAAACGCATTGGTAATTTGATGTTATAAAACGTGCCTTTGTGTATGATTCAACAAGTAGTAGAACAAGCATATGAGTCAAAGTTTATCCATTCCTTTTACCCTTGAAGGGATGAAAGCGATATATGTGGGCCCCTCAATGATTTAGTGATGATACCCCTAAGTGCTTGGCCAAGCCTGGACTGATTTAATTTGTTTAATTAGTCGGTCGTCATAAATTGGAAATCGGGAAACAACAAATGGACAAAGAGAATGATTATAATCCATGTCTCAGTCCATATGATATCTAGAATGGAGGATTATATGATCCCTTATCTAATGGACAAGTCATTGACTAGGTCAGAGTTCGACAACGGCTTTAAGAGCTACGATTACTTGTCGGGTTTTGGAGTCATACGCAATAATAATTTTAGACTTATCCAAGTGGGAGACTGTTGGATTAGTGTCTAAGCCCATAACTATAGTTGGTATGTACTTGACCCAATTTGGCATGGTCCATTTGGGTTGCATGGCTTCGGAACAATTGGATAGACAAAATGAGAAAAATGATACTTATGATTTATATTAATATATTATAAGTTCTAATATATTAATATTAAATCACATTATTTAATTAGTATTGATCAAGAATTAATTTAGAATTAATCTAGTGATCAAAAGGAACTAACTAAATATGGACTCTTATATAAATGGTGGGCCAAGTTCATTTAGGTCGGGCTAAGCTTTCATGGATAGTCCATAGAGTGTTTAACCCATGTATCCTATGGAAATGAAAGGTCATGGATATTAGGGTTTACATGAATGTAAACCTAATCCTCCATACTATATAAAGAGGTCTATGGTTCATAAAATGTGGGCTAAGCACTAGATTATAGTACACAAGAGGGCAAAACCGATTTGGTGTAAGTATCCTTATTCTCAAGTTATTCCAAGGGTTCTTGGTGTTGTGTGAACCATTTGAGGTGCAACACGTGAGGCACTAGGCTCTTAAAGGTTCAAGACTTCAAGCTCCATCAAAAGGTATGTCATTATATTAGATTCTTGTAGTATAGTTGCTTCATATTATGCTAGTTAGGATGAAACCTTGGAATATTGAATACTAGGTGTGAGACCCATGTATTACATGGGTTTATTTAAAAAAAAACAAATATTAAATTTTAACAATTTGAAAAGTTTGAATTTATAAGAAAAATGAGAAAAATTTTGAATTATTAAAATTAATGAGACTTTAATGTATTGAATATGTTACATATATAAACCTTTTTTTAATAAACACCTTACATATATATTACCTTACATATTAAATGTGGAATTTTAACTTAATAAAATGAAAAATACAATAAAATGACAAGTGGAAAATAGAAAATTTAAAAATTCTAGAAAATGCCATGGGTCCAAATGAAGGAGAAGATGACATGTGGCAAAAAAGCTTCATTTGTTAGAGTAGATTTGCATGTATAATAGAGAAAACATAGATCCAAGGTTTATAGGGTTGATGTATACCATAGGAGTGTTAGAATGCTCAAAACCCATCACCAACACCCATCACTACCCACCATCCACTACCACCCATCACCACCCACCTCCCACCCACTCACCACAACCACCACCCACCACCACCACCATCACCACCCAAGCACCACCACCCGCTACCACCACCCATCATCATCACCCAACCAACGCCACCTATCACCACTACTTACCACCCATCACAACCACCCTCCACTAACACTTGGTCAGATGAACAAGATATTGGCGAATACCACACATGATCGTGAAAAGAGTACCTATAATCACATGAAAACCATGAAAGCCAGTTGGTAAGAAAAAGGTAGAACCATAAATACTATTTGAAATTGTGGGGGCGCTTGATAATATTCCATTCCTTGAAAGGCGGTGAATAATAGAGCCAATGAAACGATAACTACTAAAGCGTCCTACCATCACTACCCATCACTACCCACCACCAACCAACCAACCCCCACCACCCATCATTACCCACCACCCATCATTATCCACCACCCGCCACCACCACCACCCACCCACCACAACCACAACCACCCACCATCATCACCACCTAACCACCACCACCTGCCACCACCACCCACCTCCACCACCCATCACCACCACCACCACCTCCACCCACCCACCACCCATGACTATCACCGCCACTCGCAACCACCCACCCATCACTACCATCCACCTCCACCACCCATCATCATCACCCGCCGCCACAAGCCCCGCCCTACCTACATAACCACCACTCGTCACCACCAACCACCACTATCCACCAATCACTACCACTCATCACAACCCGCCTCTACCACCCATCACCACCACCACCACCCCAACCACCCATCCAATACCACCACCCATTACCACCCACTTACACCACCCATTACCACCACCCGCCATAACCTCCCCCACCCACCACCACCACATGTAATTATATGTATACATATGATTTATATGGATACGATTCGTTTTTGTCTAAATAAATCATATGTGATTAGATACCTTTTATCACATATGATTAAATCCACGAGAATAACAAAAATGTATATTATCCACATAAATCACATGTTATTAGATATATATAATCACATCTGATTACATGTTTTAATCACATATGATATATGTGAACAACATGTATTTTCGCGTTGTTGATTTGTTAGTTGTTCTCTTATATTTAATCACATGTGATTATATGTATGATGTATCTAATCAAATATGATTTACATTGACAAGATTCATTTTCACATTTTCTCTTCAACAAATTTTTTTATGTTTTTAATCACATGTGATTTATGTGGACAATATTTATTTTTGCGTCGATTCAATAATTTACTCATGTATTTAATCATACATGATTAATGTGGACAAGATTCATTTTTGTTCATATAAATCATATATGATTAAATACATATAATTGCATGTGATTATAGTAAAAACAATTATTGAATCGAGAAAGCAAGAATGAATTTTGTCCACATAAATCTTTTGTGATTAGATACATATAATCACATGTGATTAGATACATATAATCACATGTGATTATATGTATTTAATCATATATGATTTATGTGGACAATATTCGTTTCTCGTTTTCCATTCAATAGTTGGTCTCGTGTATTTAAAAAAAACTATTGAATCGAGAAAGCGAGAATGAATTTTGTCGACATATATACTTTATCTAACAAATTTGTAATTATATATATATATATATATATATATATATATATATATATATATATATATATATATATCATCACATATGATTTTTTGAATCAAGAACGTGAAAACAAATATTTTCCACATAAATCATATGTGATTAAATACATATAATCACATGTGATTATATGTACCTAATCATATATTATTTATTTGGACAAATTTCATTATTTTTTTCTCAATTCAATAGTTGTACTCATGTACTTAATCACATGCTATTATATGTATCAAATCACATATGATTTATATTGATATTATTCATTTTCACATTTTTGATTCAATATTTTATCTCATGTATTTAATCATATGTTATTGTATGTATTTAATCACATATGATTAATGTGGAAAAACAAAAACTGTTGAATCAAAAATGCGAAAATGAATCTTGTCTACATAAAATATATGTGACTAAATGTACAAGATCAACTATTGAATGAGAATGTGAAAAAATATTCTCCTATAAATCATATATGATTAGATACATATAATCTAATGTATTAAAATATACAAGAACAACAACTGATTCGATAACGCGAAAATGAATGTTTTCCACATAAATTCTATGTGATTGGATATATGTAATCACATGTGATTATATGCATTTAATCACATATGATATATGTGGACAATATTTATCTTTGTGTTCTCGATTCAATAGTTGTTCTCGTATATATAATCTTATGTGATTATATGTATTTAATCACATATGATTTATATAGACATCATTATTTTTGTCCATATACATCATATGTGATTAGATGCATATAATCACATGTAATTAGATGTATTTAATCACATATGATTACACTTGATAAAGAACAATTATTGAATCGAGAATGTAATAATGAATCTTATCCACACACACACACACACACACACATATATATATATATATATATATATATATATATATATGATTGGATCCATATATGTATTTAATCAAATATGATTTATGTAGACAATATTTATTTTTGCGGTTTCGATTGAATAATTGCTTTTGTGTATTTAATCACATGTGATTATATGTATATAATCACATGTGATTATATGTATATAATCACATATGATTTGAGGTGGACAAGATACATTTTTGCCTTCTCGGTTTCATAGTTGTGCTCATGTACTTAATTACATGCGATTAAACATACAATCACTTGTGATAAAATACATGAGAACAATTATTGAATCGACAAAGCGAAAATGAGTTGTGTCCACATAAATCATATGCGATTAGATTCATATAATCACATGTGATTAGATGTATTTAATCTCATATGATTAATTTGGATAATGATTTGTTTTTGTGTTCTTGGTTCAATATTTGTTATCATGTATATAATAACATGTGATTGTAAGTATCTAATAACATTTGATTTATATAGACTAATTCATTTTTTCCAAATAAAATCATATGTGATTAGAAACATATAATCACATCTGAGTAAATGTATTTAATCACATATGATTAAAGTGGAAAAAAGAAAATTATTGAATCAAGAATGCGAAAATGAATCTTAGCCACATAAATCATATGTGATTATATACATATAATCACATGTTATTATATGTATCTAATCGGATATGATTCATGTGGGCAATATTCATTTCTGTGTTCTCGATTCAATAGTCGTTCTCGTGTATTTAATCATATGTGATTATACGTATCTAATCATATATGATTTATGTGAATAAGATTCAAATTCGTGTTCTCAATTCAATAGTTGGTATCATGTATTTAATCATATGTCATTATATATATTTAATCACATATGATTAATATGGACAAAGAACAACTATTGAATCGAAAACACAGAAATAAATTTTGTGCATATAAGTCATATGTGATTAGATCATATAGTCGCATGTGATTTAATACACGATAACAATTAACGAATCGAGAATGTGGAAATGAATCATGTTTGCATGCCACACTAAAAAACAAACTACATTTTGTATTTCCTTGTTCACTCTACCAGATTAGGGTAACCGTAAACAATACCATAAAACAAGTAATGCCTACTTAAAGTTAGTGTAACTTGCCTCCTTGAACTTGAAAATCAGCTAGAATGAGCAAGATGGCTCATTTCCTTTCCGAGAACCTACACAACAATCATACCATTATTTAGCTTGTGCTTTGTTGTATTACTCTTATAAAACTTATGTATATATTTTCTTATTTTCTCTTTAATTGTAGTGCTCTTTTGGGATCTGTTTTCTTACCATTCAACCCATTCTTAAATTTTAATAAAATAATATTGGTAAAGTTCCCTCTTTTATCTTTTAATAAATATAAAGATCTCGTTCTAATGATTTTTGGTTGATTTTATATTAAATTTACAAGTTAGTAACTTTAAGTTGTCACATTCTGGATCACTGAACACTATTGGAATAAACTGTACCAATATACTACGAATTACATCAGACCCTTTATATGTGGGAAACTATACATCCATATCTAACTATAGGCTTTGGAATTTTAGTATTTGGAGTTCTGATGAATTTATTATGATTTTTTGAAGACAATGCATGAAATATGTGACAACATGGACCAAACTAAGAAGATTGCCAATTTTACCCCTCAAGGATTTGGAATTTCGAAATGTGATTGAAAGTTCTAAGAAACTAGACACAATAATATTTCCAGAAAAATAAGTATCATGATTTTTAGGTGTTCCTACTGACTTGCACGAATTTTAGAAGTTGGAGGACAGATTTAAGAAATTTGATCATAATAGCTTTTAAATCACTTTTGGTGTTCTATTAAGTACTTAATGGTTAAGCCTTAAGTTTATCACTTTTAACATGATTTTTGGTTACTCATTAGGATTTTGAGATGTGAAATTCAGTTTAACCTAAGGACCTTAATGTTTGGCTTAATGAGGGTTCAAAGTTAAGGATTTTCACATAAAATGCCATTTTTACACTTATTAGGTTCTTTCAGACAATATGACAAACACCTTGTGTGCATGAAATCCTACAGTGATCATCAACTCTCTAATAGACTCCAATAAAGACCCTAAAACTTACTATTTTCATTTATCATTGACACCAACAATTAGCATAAAGAAGAAACGCTTCATGATTATAAATGGAATGATGTCAGATTTCACAATATCATGAATCTGACTCATAATTCGATCAGATCCATTATTTTCCTGATCAGAGTACAAATCAAACTAGAATGTGCTAATGAGAGAGAGAGAGAGAGAGAGAAAGAAAGAAAGAAAGAAAGAGAGTAGTGATAGTACCTTCGGAAGATCAAATTGTTGAGTTTGAGCATTGAATTTCTGGAACAAGTATCGTGCGTAGGTGAAAGTTCATAGGAAGAAGAAAAGCACTGGGAGGCGGGGTCAATGTCGGAAGGGCATAACGGCAGGAGTCGGTGTTGGGCAGAGGGCAGGACTAGAGAAGGGTGTCACTTTGTTTGTGCGTGAAAAACAAAGCACATCGAATCATTAGTTAAATTACAGATAACCCCTTTCTTCATTAGCACTTAAATGACACATTCCTTTTTTTAGATGTGTAGTTGAAATTTGTTCTCAAATGTTCTCAATATAAAAATTGTTCTCATTTGAACATATATATATATATATATATATATATATATATATATATATATATATATATATATATATATCCCTACCTAATAAAAGAGTAGCACATTTGCCACGTGTCAATCAATTAGAGCTTCACATTAATTATTTGTCACTTGTCATTCTAAGGTTTTTCCTCATTAATTAAATTTCCACTAATTCACTCATTCGTTTTACACATATCAAACATGTCAACAAAAAATTTATTTGTAATATCTATTTTCTAATTTATTAAATTATTAATTTTTTTTATCATTGCTCAATAATTACCTTATAAATTAATTAAAATTATTTTTACCTTTTCTAATCCGTGGTGTCCACGGGTTATAAACTAGTATATATATATATATATATATATATATATATATATATATATATATATATATATATATATATATATATATATATATATATACATATATAGGGAAAAGTTCAATAGAGAACCATTATTAATCAAGGAACCAAAGAACCAATCCAAAGCGTCGAAATTTAAAGCGGTCAACGACAAAAGGAAGGGTTGTAGACTTTTACAATGGACGCACAAGCACCTGATTATAACAAATTCACTTCTTTTTTTTTCGTTTAAATTTTTCTTTAGGCCATGTTTTTTATCGGAAAAAAAACCGAGTATACCGTTGTTCACGATTTTTTGTCCTCTTTCCAAAGGGATCCATGATGATATATAAAAACGAACTTTTTTTTTCGAAAAAAACACACTTCATTTTCTTTGTTGAAAAGTTAAGGTCTATTTTTTTATAGAAAAAATTAATAAATATATCAAAATTCATGCTTTTTTGTACTTTTTAAACATAGATTCATATTCATGTAAAAAACGATATTTCAGTTCAGATTCATATTGTGAACCTGTTCAGATTCACATTGTGAACCTTCTCATATTCATAGTGTGCATAATAGTAAGTCAGATTCACAGTGTGAATCTGAACTGATCAAAGTTTTTCACATTGTGAATGTTAAAATTTGAAATATTTATAGTTTAGATTCACACTGTAAATCTACATTGATCGAGTTTTTTTTTTTTTTTTTAACCATCTCAGATTCACAGTGTACATAATAGTAAGTCAAATTCACAATGTGAATATGAAATGTTCGAGCTTTTTCACATTGTGAATGTTAAAAATTGAAATATTTATAGGTTAGATTCATACTGTGAATCTACACTGTTCGATTTTTTTTTAATTGGTGTTGATGTTTATTAATAGAGTACAAAAAATTAATATTTTTGGTATAATTATTTTTTTTGATAAAAATTAACTTAAATATTGAAAAAACTAACAAAATGAAGTGGGTTTTTTTCGAAAAAAAACTTTATTTTTTACATTATGTTTGCATTGATGAATTTCGTTTTTATGATTGTTTCTGCTAAATGGGCTAAACACCCTACTTCGTTTAGAGTATAGGATCTTATTATTATGGTTTGATTTAGTGGCTTTGGATTATATTGATTTGATTATTTATCATGTTAAGCTTGTTAAAAGAACATTATGTGTTAATGACAATTATTTTTTGTTGATTAATGAGTTATTGAGATTGCATGAACATCTTTCTTGATTGCTAACCTCTTATGATTTTGTGAAAACAGGATTATAAGCCTAGTGTTGTGAACATAACCCAGGGTTAACTAGAAAATAATTAAATTAATGTGTAAGCTATATATGATGACCAACCATATTTAAGTTAATTGAACCAACCAATTTAATTAACTGCTATTACAAGTTTTGCTTGATTCAAATTGAACACTAGTAAACTCTTTAGTTTTATCACTTGATCACTGCTTGAATTGATTTGTTTGCTAAATGACTAATAATAGTGAACATGAACCTAATCACATTAGAAATCGGTAATTAATGATGTATTAATCCATTGCACTTGCCACGAAATCAACCATAGAAATAAGTGAATCAAATCTAAACGAAAGTCACTTTAATATTATTGAATCTATTTGTCTTTTGTTCCTCTTTTTAGTCGTTAATTGTCCTTGCTAAGTGTTTAAGTAATTGCGTAAGTTTTTAGTCTTGTAAAACTAGAGAAAAACCCCTCTTTAACTCATTGTTTAAATTAGATAATATTAGTAGTAATTTTAATTGTTTACCGTTCATTGTGTTCGATAACTTGCTTACCTTCACTAAACTGTTAATCGATAATGACACTGCCTACCGTGTGTTTGTTTTTGTTTAAGTTAGTTGGAATTAAAATTAGTACGTTTCACACGTATCAATCATCAACACCATCAGATCTATCATAATCTCAAGGTTTTTTAGATTCTCCAAATGATTTTCTTGATGACACCAACAACTAACTCCCAAATTTATTCATAATGTATATCAGAATACCCACTTTAATGATTCTTAACTACTTTACTTTTATGATAATAATTTCTTTTAACCTTTCTTGTTTTTTACTGGGTTAGATCCATGGTAACCTAATTCAGTGCTAAAGAGAACTAAACTCAAAATTTCAAAAGAATTTAAAAATACATAGAGGTTAAAACACAAATATCCACTCATTTGTAATTATAGGATTTGGGAACTCAACTTTATCGAATTCAACTAATTGTAAATCAACAGTGACTTCATTGGCGAAAAGTGACGTTGGTGGAGGTGGTTTAGGTTAGGGTTGTAATGGTGGTGGCGAAAAGTATCGGTAACCAACCCTGAGGAGAAACAAAGACATACGTGTGGTCTTAACCAAAGGGGTAGTAGCGGGAGGGTTGGGGTTGTAACGCCTATTTTTCGAGTATGGTTTAGGTCGCCAAGTTAATTATTAAGAAAAATAAGAAAGAAGGTTTTGATATGGAATTGACTTCACGATGCGACTATGTGTTGGTCACGGTGCATGCCAGCTTAGTAAGTCATGACTCGTTTTGGCCATGGCTCAAACCCCTAGGTATAAGGTTTTGGACCCTATTTAACGACATTAACTTATAGGGTTTCATCTCTTATCAACTTCCATCCTCCGAAATCATAGAGCTTGAAACACTAGCCTCTTTCCATGGATTCTTGAATTTTGGCATGTTACTTGAAGAAGAAGATTGTTTTTTTGGAGCAAGAAAAAGATAGATCTAGAAAAGTTTCAACCTTTTAGTTATCTTCTCAACAAGTAATGAAGTTTCAACCCTTATGATTCTACTTCATCAATCTAGTGTTTTTGTGCATTTAAATGCATTTTGGTCCCTTTTGCCTTGATATTTTTGGAGTTTGGGAAACTCTAGGTTTTTGGGTTGCATATATGACATTTATGGACTTATATATGTGAAAAGAGAGCATGCTTGAGCCCTCTTTGATCCATGCAAGAAAAGTTAACATTTTTAGATTTGTTTTGGATCTAGGGTTGGTGTTTAGAATGACAGAGGTTTATATATGGCTAAAGTTTGGGTTTTTATCCATTAAGAACCTCTTTAGAAGGTTTATCAAAAGTTATAGTCTTTGGATTAACAGATTAAACACTTTTATTAAGTGGTTGTTCTACCCAAGAGACACGACACAACCAAGGCTTGGTCGTGGTGTGAAGTTTGATTTGGTTCGTGATTATTTTAGTGGTCACGACGTGACCAAAGGCCGGTCGCGATGGATGATTGTGTTGACCGTTGACTTTTTACAACTTTGACTTTTGGTCAAACTTTGATGGACACGAGTTGTGGAGTGAGGTTGGACCTCTGATTGGTAATAGTTACTAAGATGTATCTAATGGTAAACATAGGTGGTTCGTGATAAGTGATGTATTTTAGGAGTATTGCGTGTGAGACTTGGACTTCTAGCTTCATGTGAGTTTTCTCACTATACTATGTGTGCTGTTATTTGTCATTTGTGTGGTACGTCTGTGTGACTGATTAGACTATAGGTAGACTATAGTATTTTTATGAAAGATTATACTTTGTCGAATATTTGTTTGAAAGACTATTACCGGACTATATCATTTGTAAGAAAGACTATATATTTGGACTATAACATTTGTATGAAAGACTATAATTGGACTATAACATTGATATGAAAGACTATAGTTGTAGTATATGATTTGTATGAGAAACTATGATTGGACTGTAACATTAGTATAAAAGATTGGTTGGATTATAACATTTATATGATAGACTATCGTTGTACTATAACATTCGTATGATGTTGTGAGACTATAGTTAGATTATAGTAGGGATGAGCATATGGATGGGGGAACCGGCCGGAACCGGTATCGGAACCGGAACCCGATGGAACCGGTCGGGCTAGGACCGGGACATTATTTTGTGGATTTTTGGAACCGGAAACCGGTAGAACCGGCAAAAACCAAAACCGTATGATGCTATTTGTCGAGTACCAGTTCCAACATTTGAAAACACGACAAGAACCGGTAGGAACCGGGAACCGGTAGAACCGCCCGGCCGGTTCGGTTCTTGATTTTGGCCGAAGCCGATTCCCGGATCCGGTCCAGTTCTGGCCTTTTGCTCATCCCTAGACTATAGCATTCGTAAGGGTATGCATTATATGTATGATGATAATATGTGGTATACTTAGAAGCTCACTAAGTTATGTGATTACCCGTCAAATTTAAATGTTTTTCGTATTGTTCTTGTGAGAAGGGGAAAGAAGCAATGTGACTGCACTCACATCTATGTTCTTTTGATACTTCTGCTAAACTTTTGATTATGTTTTTATGATATTTAAACCCAATGAATATTTATTTTATTTTTAATAACATGGTTTTGGTTGTATTAATTATATTTTAAAAAGAAAGATTTTATTAAAAATTTGAAAAGTTATATAGATGGACTTTTATATTTTATAATTATAAATTATAATAGAGTATTAAATAATTTTTAAAAGAAAATGTAAAAAAGAAACTAAAACGGCAAAATAATCATTTCAAGAGACAAAAAGAATAGTTTCAACGTTTTGACTAGAGTTGCAAGGTGAAGAAAAAAAAAAGTTAGACCACGTCCATAATTTTTTATAAACCACTAGGTGTGAGACCCGTGTATTACACGGGTTAATTTAAAAAAGAATTAAACATTAAAGTGTGAAATTTTAATATTTTTTAATGTACAACTTTAAAATAAGAAACGAAGATATATATTTATTGCAATTTAATAGTATATATATATATATATATATATATATATATATATATATATATATATATATATATATGATATTTAATACTTTACATATATAGTATATGACTTTGATTTTAAAAACTGAAACAAACCAAAACTTTACAAGTGGATAATATTTCTTTCAAAAATACCACAAAATGACAAGTGTCAAAACTCATAAGCGAATGACATGTGGCAAAAAAGCCTTTATTTATTAAGAAGGATATGAACCGATTTTTCTATTTACTTAAGTGCTAACAAAGTCGGTGTTTTGGGGCAAAAAAGCCTTTATTTATTAAGAAGGATATGAACCGATTTTTCTATTTACTTAAGTGCTAACAAAGTCGGTGTTTTGGGGTTTAATCTCCTTATCCAAAAAAATAAAGTGAAGGACCAATATGCAAAAGTTGAAAAGCGAAGTACCAAATCTAACATGTGTCAAAAGAGGAAGGTCCTCCGACTGAAATTTAAACAGCAAAGGGTGTCGACACACCCTCTCTCTAACCCTCAAAAATTTTCTGTATTCTTTCCACCCCAAACCACCGAATCTCTACCATATGCGAAACTATGTCGACATTTTTCTCTCTTTTGATCACACTTTCCACAGCCGTCTGCTATACAAATTGTGCGCTGGAAACCAGAGAGTGGCGTAGTTATCGTTCTCGAAGCAAAACGATTCGACGTGAACCTACGATATTTAGGGATCCGTGTCTCTTTTTGATTTCGATAAAACCTAATTTCCCAATTTCACACACCCCATGTCAGTGCTAGAGGTTCTTTCTCTTTCTTGTTAATTTCCCCTTTTAACTCCTCTGTTTCGATTTGGGCCTTTCGTTGTATTGTGGAATCTTGTTTTGTTTCTCTCAGGAACTCTTCCCTCTGCTTTATTCAGAAGAATTTAAAGGAAAATTTGGGACGTTAAAAGGTAATTTCGAAAAACCCTTTTATTAATTTCAATACATACATCTTTGATCTTTGTTAAATATCATTTAATTCAAGATTGAATCTTGTGGGTTTCTTTAAAGAGTGCCTAAGTTTTTCACTTTGATATACATTGTCATATAAACAAGTTCCTTCCTCATGCAATAGTTTGATTATATTCTTGCAAATTCAATACATCTCATCTTTCCATAATTCCATTCGACACTTGATTGCTGCGGTAGTCTTTCTTGATTGTATTACGTGGTTCTCGTTAATATTCTCGAGGAATTTGCTACTGATCACGTAAGTGGACTAATGCTTTCTTCTCTCAAGTCAATTTTCGAAGATTCGAGTGTTCCAATTTCTGTAAAGCGGCTGCTTTTTACCTTTTCCCCGAAATTCGTCATCTCTTTTCCTTTCTTTATCTTCGAATTCGAACAACTCTTGTATATCACACACCGATAGACGATAGTATTTATCTGGCTCTAGGCTTGTGAATAAAAGGACATCTTTAGTGGTCAACAACCCTTTGATCTTTTCATATTGAAGCTCTAAGTTACTTTCTTTTGATTTTGATCCTCAAAAAGGTTCAATTCTCAGGAATCTTTCAGACTCCATGTCAATCGATAGTTGCAGCGAGTTACCTGACCTTGACTCATGCCGGAATGAGAAGGCGGCTCTCATCCTTAAATTCGTGGCCATGGCCTCCATCCTTTTAGCCGGAATAATTGGAGTAGCCATCCCATTGATCGGAAAGAAACGTAAGTTTCTCAGAACAGACACCAATCTCTTCTTTGCCGCCAAAGCCTTCGCCGCCGGTGTAATCCTTGCCACCGGATTCGTCCACATGCTACCAGACGCCACGTCAGCATTAACCCACACATGTCTTCCCAAAAACCCATGGTCAAAGTTTCCTTTTTCTGGTTTTATCGCAATGATGGCTGCTTTGGGTACATTGCTCGCCGACTTTCTTAGCACCCAATACTATGAACGGAAACATGAGAAGCAAATCCAAGCTGTGAGAGTCGAGTCAGTTGACATGGCTGCAGAGGCCGGGATAGTTCCGGTGGCCGGAAAAGAAGACCACCACGGGAAGGTGTTTGGAGAAGAGGATGGGAGCGGGATTCATATCGTCGGCATGCATGCTCATGTTGCACAACATAGACATAGCCATGCAAGTGGCCAGGAGGGATGTGAAGGGCAAGCGAGTAATTTTTCCGATGTCGAGTCACATTCCCATATGCAGTCTCACTCACATGGACTCGATAATGATGATGATGACAATGGCATACGTCATGTTGTTGTTTCCCAGGTAAACTTTTGATACTCTTTTTTTTTTTTTTTTTAACTTTAAATAATCTTTTATCCGATGTTTGACTCGTTGACTTATAACATTAACAACAGGTTTTGGAACTTGGGATTATATCACATTCGATTATCATCGGACTTTCGTTAGGAGTTTCACAAAGCCCATGTACAATCAGACCATTATTAGGGGCATTATCATTCCATCAATTCTTTGAAGGATTTGCACTTGGTGGATGCATATCACAAGCCAAATTCGGGAGCCTTCATTCCATAGTAATGGCGTGTTTTTTTGCAATAACTGCTCCTGTGGGTGTCGGAATTGGAACTGGAATATCAAAGTTTTATAATCCTAATAGCCCAAGAGCTTTAGTGATTGAAGGAATCCTGGATTCCATTTCTGCTGGTATATTGATTTATATGGCTTTGGTGGATTTGATTGCTGCTGATTTCTTGAGTAAGAGGATGAGATGTAATGGGAGGCTTCAAGTGGTGTCTTATGTTGCACTTTTTCTTGGAGCTGGATTAATGGCTTCTCTTGCAGCTTGGGCTTAGATAATGTAATACTAGTAAACACCAAAAATGTAAGAATTAGGGAAATGAAAAAGTAAGCTTGCTAAAAATATTGCAAGTTAAAAACAACAATTTCATTCGGAAATTTAATATAATTTACCACTTGTTTTTATAGAAAGTGTCTATATATTGTTATCATATTACGTGTGTAATTGTCAATCCTGTGGTTTTAGACGAGAGATTAGACTTCAGAGAATTCATTTGTCTTGTTGCTCAATCAGATGAAACTCATTTAGAAGTGTGTTTGTCTGTTTGGAGTTTATGTCTTTATGGAATTAGTGTTTTGTATTTGTTTAGGGTTTTTTGGTTTTTTATGTGGAAGTATAATATCATATCAAGAACAAACCCATGCGTGATTTCGGTGTTATGAATGGTTTATACTTTATATATGTGGTTTTGGTTAATGTTAGGTGTAATTGGAAATATTGTTCTTCTATATTATTGCTTGACTATTTAATTGGATCTTTTTGGCTTCTGTATTCAATTATTGTAGTTGGTTCGATTGAATTTAATTATGGGCTATCAACGTTTTATTAAAAATTCAAATAGAGGCTGCATGGGTCGAAAATCAATTTGGAGATCTAGGAATATTATGGAAAGTGAATGTTAATGACGTATGCATGAATAAAGTTATATATATACAATTTTTTTTACAATGAACTTTTTGAATCTAAGCAAATACTACAAGTTTATCTTTAGATTTAGAAGTAATATCGAGTAAAAAATAACTGTTTATTTATCAATTTTGGTAAAAGTTAAAAAACTTAAATAATTAGCATTTTAAAATACAAACATACGATATATATTAGTAACCTAAATACAAACAAGCGATGAATGAAAATAATATTTATTGATTCCAATCATCTTCTACTGCCAATCATTTAATGCATGAGGACATATCACCATTAAAAAGAATGTGCACAATGATCCAAAAACGAAAGATACGTATTCCTCGATATTTTTCCACTCATAATTCGATGTCAAAACTCAAAACACAGATTTAAGGAACGTTCATAAATCTCTCAATGAACATCTTTCATGATTTTGATTATGGATTTTGCTTATGGAACGTAAAGAAAAAGAAGATATGAATTTCATCGTTTTCCATAATATATACAACAGAAATTGACATTTTATTACAGTTATTCTTATCCAAAATAATTGGTTTTCCAAAAAATTATTAATTCATTATATGTCAAAACTGTTAATTAACTAAACGGAAATCAATGACTACCTCAAATCCTTTTTAAAATTATTTTCTCGTGTGGGAAATTTCTCACTAGAATCTCTATGGAGTCGTACATGTCCTATTTGATGATTCGATTTCGGGGTTTTCATTGAAATAATACGAAAATGTTTTTGTTGAGACATGTCACTGTTCCAAAAAAATATTAAACCGAACTTCTAAAATTAAATAAAAAACCTTTTGTTAATTTTAGAAGCTCCAAGGATGCCAAATCATTTGAATATTTTAGGATGTGTTTTACCAATTTTCGAGTAATTTGGCCTAGTTGGATTAACTCGTCTCACTAAGGGGCCAATTTAGAGTATTTGCCAGACCAAGTTTTACAACACTAACAACATTACACTATGATTTGCATATTAATTTCTCACATTTTGTTATTTTCTATTTCTAAATTTATTTATCTGAATGACAAATACTTTGAATTAAAATAAAAACCGAGCCAATATGAAACTGGACCAAATACAAGGGAGTTAAGACAACAAAAGAGGACCACCATAAAATAAAAAGATAAATGAATAATAGGAGAACTAAAAGTTAAAGCAACACCAAAGTACCAAACACGCAATAAAGGTACCAACTTGTGATACTACTTCAAAAAATAACATCCAACTTTGAAATACCACCAGAGGAATAAAAAAAGCCTTTCAAAAAGTGAAGTGACTTTGAAACCGCGATCTAGAAAACACCAAAAAACAACCATTACAACAATAAGGGCAAAAAAATTTAGGCAGGTCCAACCATTTTGAAAACATGGCAATTAGTAGCAACAACAAGAACCAAAAACAACACAACACAACATAAAGAAAATGTCACAACAAACAACAATGAACAAGCACCAGAAACAAGCTCAACAAAGCACCACCGAGCCAACAAAGAACCGAGGCAAAGTTGTTACACACAACATTATAGCAAACTCCAAGAGACCATGATGGTAGCTACTAACTAAGAAACAAACCAGGGGTATAATGGTCAAAATAAACAGGAAGCACACAAAATGTAAGAAACCAGAATTTAGAGAGATTTTACTTTGGGTAAATAATTGACCAAAAGGGCAATTTGGTCATTTAGAGGAAATTCATGAATTGAGAAGATGTAACTTCATGAAATTGGTCAAGATAAGTTTAAGGCGTGTATATAAGATGAGACAAGTGAGTTCAAGAGAAGAAATGCAAGAGAAGATGCATTTAGGCCAAAATGGTAAAATGGGAATTTTATGCTTTTTAGGCTAAGTTTGTGACTTAATAGATTAAGAATCATATTAATTCCATAAAAAGAGACTTAATGAATTTGTAGAACTCATCCTCACCTTCGCGTGGATATAAAGATCATGGAAAATGGGTTTAGAATGAAGAAGTTATGCACGTTTGAAGATTGTAAGAAAATATCCCCAAAGCTGGAATGTAATCAGCTAAGTTGCTGATATGCAGCCACCACGACATGGTATCCAGAGTGGTAAAAAGGACGAGGTTCTCATCATAAGTAGAAGGCAACGTACTTGTAATGTCCCAAAATTTTCAATAAATTTGAACTTTTTAAAACAACATAGGTTTAACTAAAAATCATAACTTTTATTAATGAAAGATTCAAAACCAACCCCCAAAATCAAAGTAATAAAAAGGACCCATTGTAAATTATTAAGTTTTAAAATCAAAAGACAACATAGTTCAACGTATCATGAAAATCTATGTCACTCCGACTCGAGCCAGTGTGTACCAATATACCCTGTCCTGAGTACCTTTCGACCCCGAAACTATAATTTTAAGGGGAAACCCTATTGGAACACATCTTAGTGAATTTCACATAGACACAATATAATTGCATACAAGCTTTACCTTAACATATATGCATCAACAATAGTAACTACAAAACCACACATGCAAGTCAAAGAACAAATCATAAATAAGCATAATCTCATTGGAACACATCGGCTAAGCCCGATCCCACGAACCTAACCCTATTGGGACACATTGGATACACCTGATCCCCTTAGCTCAGTGCGTCGAGCCCTTGGGACATTATGGCTACGCGTGATCCCTCAGTCAGTACTTTGACCCCTCTTATACGTATTCGTCGGTACTTTGAGTGAATACCATACACCCACTAGACACAATCCCAACCTAGTGCTACCCACATACATTTTATAAGTACACATGAACTAAAGTAAATGATACTCAACATCACACAGTGTAGTGAGAAACTCACCTCTAAAAACATAGTAGACCTCAAATTGTAGCCCAAGAATCCAACGACACAAAATCACCTTGAAAAACTCTTATAATGGTAATCATGATTAAAAATGGCTATTATTTAACCTAAACATATAGATAAACTACTAGGCTCAATTTCAGTATTTAGATCTGAAACAATAGCCTGTTTAAGGCCACTTTAACACCGCCACATCCTGTAAAAGTTACAATATTTTTCCATAATCCATTATTTCAGTCTTTTAGCTTTTCATGGACTACTTGTACAAGTCCATATGGTTTTTCTACAATTTACTATCTATTTTATAACATGGGATATCAATGCAGTTAATTCCATACCAGTCAGCGAAAATTACGATTTTCACCCTAGTTAGAAACATATTTACATCAAGGAAAAAATCATGGAGATACTAAAATCAAACAATATACTTTGGGCACTGATGGAACCTAAATCCGAGCAACCATGATTTTTGTATATTTTTACGAAACAAGGATGAAATAGTGACTTCTTAACAACATTTCAACTTTGGGGATAAGGTTTTCGATCCAAGCACCTAACCCTATGACTATGGTTCAGCCCCAAATAACACACAAAATATCTATACATCTAAAATACATTCAATGAGGGAAAAATCATATCTAAATTGTTAAGATTGAAGGCTCCATACATGCCTTACACCTAAAACAATTTCGACAAACTTTAAAACGTCTGCCATGATCTACGATATGTAAATCAAGCTCCAGAACTTGAAATTAAAATTCCAACGGTCAAAACATCAATATACATCTTAGGAAGCCACACTCCAAATTTCTCGATGATCTGAAATCTCTGGGGATCATCCAAACACTGTTGTAAGGTCTTCAAAAATAGGAATTCCACAGCAAAAGGGTTATTTGGGTTAACTTGTGTTTAAGGGTCCTTAAGTGGTTGACCAAATTCGGCCCTAAGGCCCCTTATTGAACCCAAAATCTTTTTCATTAACTCCCTAGGTTTGAAAACATAACCTCGTTGCCCATCTTTGCAATATTCATACTTTTAATTCCTCAACTCTCATTTCGGCTCCTCAGAGTTCCAACTATCATCGATTTGACCTTCAAGTAATTATAATTTAATTTCATACCCCCAATACTTAGTCTTGAACTATAAAATTAACTATTGAAATTTGAAGAACCGAATTTATAACCTCACACTTTAATTTTATGACCGATAATTGTAGCTATTTAAATTAAATGGAAATTTGGGTGTTACAGTACTTTCACGTGGTGTGTTATTATGGGGTACCACAACGTGGTGGAAAAAGTAAGATGTTATTCGAGAAAGGAATTACGAATCGGTTAGAGGGAGACCGTAGACTAAGAGTGATAGCTTCATTTTATTTACTTTTTTTTATAGTTTATTTTAGTACATTTCGTTCGCATTTTAGTTAACTTCCATGCATATTTTCCCTTTTGTTATTTTTATGGCCATTTCGGGGTACTTTCTAGTTTCTTGAGCATTATTGCAGATTTTCATGGAAACTAGCGGGGCGACACTCTTGGGAGGCGATTGGGCTTGAAGGGAATTGGGGATTTCGTGCTTGATGGCTATGAAGGTGACTCATGGGGTGGACTTGTCAATTGCTTGAAGGCTTGGAAGAATTGAGCTTTAAATTTGAAAGACGCGGGAGAATTCTTGAGTGTGCAAGATCAATATTTGGGAGTTAGCGAAAGTTTAGAATGATGTGAATAGACAAATTGGGCTTTAATTGAAGAAATATTGAAGAAAAATGGGCTAGGAGTTGATTGGATACGAACTGGGCCAATAGATTAGCTGTGGGGGACCAAAACTTGAAGAAGCCCAAAAATACCCGTCAGAGCCCGCGGCCCGCGTAAGATTCCCCGCGGCCCGCGTGGGTTCCTGACAAGGGCAATTTTGGGATTTTGCTAAGAGCTCTATATTGGGAAGGTGGGTGTGCCTCTTTAGCCTGATCTTGAAGGTCCGATTTTGAGACTTTCTCTCTGGAGTTTGGAGCACTTTTGGAGGCCAAGAACACTTGAAGAATATCTTCTTTTCATCTCTTGAATCTTGTCAAATGTTTGGTACAATCTTATCTAACTTTGTTCATTTGAGTTTAGCCATGCTTGGCTAAACAAATCTTGGTTGACTTTTTGTTGAATCTTTTGAACTTTTGTTGGATGTTGAAGAATCCATGAACTTGTTCTTAAATCTTTATGGAATTGTTTTGTGTTTTATCATATTATCACTACTAGTATGTTTTTATTCATGAGTTTAAATATGTTTGTGGTGATTAGTTGGCTAATTTCTTGATTAAGTAAATGATCCTCAAATTAGCAAGCAACAAATGATTTTTGTGTTGTTTTTGCTTCACACAATCATAAAAACATTTCCTCCAACATGGTGGTGAAAGCATTTGACCCCTCTTGGATTTGGTGACTTTTTGGTTCTTAATGCTAGTTGACTTTCACTAATTACATGCTATTTGGAATTAGTGACTTTGACTAAGGAAATTGTTATGAGCTTCTCTAGCCATTTCAACAATTAAGAAAAGTCTAGGTAATCTCAAGCTCCTTGGATTGCTATAGCCAAATTAAGGATTTAAATCAAAGTATTGCACCATTGGATTCTAATGATATGTTCATCAAAAGTCAAAGTGAGGAAACTTTAAGTCAACCATCTCTCCTTTATTGATTTTACATCAAACTCTTATTTTTGTTGCATTTGTCTTTTTAAATCATAGTTAACTCTAGTTTGTTTCAAGTATTTCAAAACACCAAAACCCCCCATTTTATTTTTATTGTCATTTTACAAGTATTTTTACAAAGAGATTTTTCATAGAGTTATAAATTGAACCAATCTCCGTGGATTCGATCCCTTTACCACTATACACTATTTTAGTGTGTAATATTTAGGGTTATTATTTGTGTTGGCCTCGACAACCACCAAAGAGCATGCACCACGACGTGGTAAGCAGACCACCGTGGCGTGATTTCGCAAATCAGAGGATCTATAGATGGAACATATCAAGGATTAACATCCTTACACTCTTGAATTGATCAACCTATGTCTTCATTATGATGTTATTAAGTGTGTTTAGAAGATTTAATCAAGTTTTGGAAGTGATTTCCACGGTTAAATCCATCCATGGAGAGTTAGGGATTGAAACCCTAACTCGTGAGGAAGATGAATTGATGCATTGGAGATTAGAGTGTAATGAATTAGGTAGTATGGGATGCTTAATTTATTGGGTAAATTAAATTTAGAAGCAGAAGATAAGATATTAGAATTATGATCAATTAAGTGATCCTTTTATATTGAGATGTATTAACCTCTTAATAGACTAAGGCAAGTTCTAAGGATCTTGATATGTTGTATGAATAGGCCTTGAGCAAAGATGTAACATCTTGAAGCAGAATAAACCATTTTAGAGATCAAGAATATTTTTTTGTAATATTTTAGAAATAAGGACTATATGTGCAAAGTTCTAAAAAATATGGTTTGACTTGACTTTGAACCATTTTGACTATTTAGGATTAGTTTGCTCATGTTTTTATTGGGAAGGACTTGGAATGTAGACTAGCAAAGTTACATTCCCACTTATTAGAACTTTAGGGCATTATTGTCAAAAACTCACAGTTAGGGGGTGGAAGTGTAAAATTCGAAAATAAGAGGCTCACACTCTTCATTCCAGCAGATGGGATCGATTTGGGGTTAGAAGGTTGTAGAGAAATGGAAATTCAAGCATAGAAGGCCATACAAAAAGATCCTAAGCTTGTCTAGTTCCTTTGGAGCACATTGTGAAGCAATCTAGTGGTCTAAGGTATAACTTTTCCCCCCTTGGTGTGCAAATCCAAAATTTAATTTTTGTTTGGGTTTGAATTCTATTTTCATCTCATTTGACGACTAGGGTTTTGTGTTATAAGCAAACTAAAGTAAAAAACCGGATTTATTTCCAAAAATTCAGCTTGACCCCATCCAGGGGCTCTGTCCCCTATACCCCGCTCCCAGGGGCGCTTCCCCCGGACCCCCGTTCGTTTAGGGGCTTCGCCCCTAAATGACAGTTTACTTTAAATCTTGATTAAATTTAAACAAGTGTACACTCCGCACCTTCCTTACTTGTTTAATGTTCATCAAGATTGATTTTTGGTCAACAAGACAATTCATTACACTTAAATACACATTGATGATACAAAATCAACAACACACATCTATATCTACTCATCCAACTTCAATTTTTATAATTTTGTTTTCTTTTTTTTATAATGAACTTGATCCCAAATTTTGTAATTTTTTTCCAACTTTTCTTACTTATAAATTTTACCATTTTTTTTGTTTATATTTGTTTTTATATGTTTTCTATAACTTAGTTTTATATGTTTTGTAAAAAAACAGTTTTTTAAAGTTACTATATTTTCAAAATCTTATATATCTTTTCTACAACTTTATGTTTTTACGAACCTATTTTGCAAATTTGTTTTTTTTTTCAACTTGTTTTATATTTCTGTTTATAAAGATTTTTCTCTAATTTTCCAAACTATTTTTTTTCAACTTATTTTTTAAAACTATTTATATATATCTTTTAATACAAGTAGGGTTTTTAAAATAAGTAAAAGTTTTTTAAATATTAATTCTAAAATAAATAACAAGTACTCTGTTATGTATTGTTAAACAAAATTCTAAGTAGATTATGTCTTTTCTATCATATACATACAAATGTTGTACATCATCGCATGGAAAGTGACATTCCATTTTCACTAAGATCATAAGTTATATTCATCATTAACCACTAAAGTGGTACATCATCATTACTAACTACCACTTCACTTCACATCTTTTTTTTAATTCAAAAATACAATAAAAATACAACTTAATTTTTTTTTAAAAAAAACATAAATTTTTTAACTAGTTTTTCATTTAATAATAAAAAAACGTTATATTAATATTAAAAACTACATTACTTAACTAACCTAGAATTAAAAAAACAAAAACATAAAACATAAAAAACTATTATCCGTTCATGTTAAGTTGGTACAAATGTTTCGCAACATCTTTTCAAAAATTGAAACCCGTTTCGTTGTTATGAATTTTAATAACTCGTGCTAAAAATTCAGTTGTTCCATGTACAAACTCTTCAATCGGGATGACAACGTTGTCCGGATCATACGTGCAAATCGTTCGATCTTGATCTTTAATAATCATATTATGCATTATAATACATGCTTCGGCCATTCTTTTAATTCTTTCTTTATCTCAGAGTCGTGTAGCGTATTTCACTACATGTCATGTCTGTTTAAGAACTCCAAATGTCCTCTCGATATCCTTTCTCGATGATTCCTGCCTTTTTGTGAACAACTTTGAATTTTCACTTCGAGGAACCGAGTATGCCTTCATAAATGTAGAATAATCAGGGTATATCTCATCACAAAGGTAGTAACTATATTTTTACGAATGCCCGTTCACCGTGAACGATATATCAGATGCTTTGACAGTCTAAATATCGTTGAAAAGAGGATATTGGACCAGGGGTGGATCCAAGGGGTATCCCAGAATACCCCTCAAAACATTTCCGGTAGTGTAATTTTTTTAGAAAAAAAAAATCGTTTTATGTAGTGTATATATACACATCCCTTCACTTATAAACACAAACAAATAGCTAGTCTATTGGTTAAGGTGCTAACTTATTGAAATAAAGGTCTCAAGATCAATTCTTGCTCCTTACAAATCCTTTGTTTACATTTTTTTTATTTTTCCAACTATTCTATTCTTTTATTTTCCCAGCAATGTATCCCACATTGTCAAACACATGTAAACTTAGTTATTTTCATCTATTATATAAACTTGTTATCCTCATGCTTCATTTGATATATACTTTGAGTCTCACATTGATTAAAGTATAAAAAGATACTTCAACTTCATGTTTATATAACAACACTTGAAGTTAGCTAATGATTCGATTAAGGTTTGGGTTTAAAACCAAAACCAAACCGGAAAACCCAAGTACAAACTGAATACCGAAGCACCGAACCGATGGGTTTGGGTTCGGTTTGGTTTTAAAAGTTTCAAAACTGAAGTTGTCGGTTTTGGGTTCGATTTTAGGTAAAAGTAACCAGACCCGCCCCATGCTCAGCTGTTGTGGTGATACCTCGAAAAAAAAAATTGGGATACCCATTTGCTTTGAACCAGTGGACAAGAACATTAATGTTGTTGTTATACCCCGCAACTCCAAAAAACGAATGTCATATCCACAAATCCTAGGATGCAACAATTTCTAGTATTATAGTTGGCTCACCTATATCAGATCGCGTAAATTGACTGCGCCACACATTTGGACACTTTCCCCAAGCCACATGCATACAATCTAGACTATCAAGCATACCAGGAAATTCATGCCTCTCTTCATGAACAAATATAATCTCTCAATATCACATGGAGTAGTTTTATGCAAATGTTTTTTTTTTGTGAAAAACCTCATACACACATGCACAAAACCAATCTACACAATCAATTGCAGTCATCTTAGATACTTTTAAGTACTCGTCAGCTACATCAAATGTTATACCGTATACCAAACACCTAAGCGCAACCGCACATTTTTGTATACTATAAAAACTCATTATTCCTCTAGCATCGGGTTTTTGTTTAAAAACATCATAACGGACCTCTAAAGCATTAACAATACGTAAAAATATAGCCTTATTTAGACGAAAACGAAGTTCGAACGAGTCATCATTGTAAATACAATTATCGGCAAAGTAATCACGTACCAATAAGTCGTGTGCGGTTTGGCGATCACGATTGACAACCGCTCTTGAACATACAACATTCGAACTTTCTTCATTGTGAATGTGTTGCACAACGTTGAAGAAGGTCGAGATGAATTATTCGTCATCATCCGACTCAAAATCTTAAAGAAATCCATGTATTTTTGTTTTAGAGAATGAGAGTGTAAAATTTGATGAAATGTGGGTTATGTATTGTGTTTATATAGGTAATGAGTTTGAAAGAAAAAAAACAATCATTGAACGGTTGAATTGGCCAGCCTCGTTTCTATTGGTCGTTGTCGTAACCATCACGAATCGCCATGACCACGAATCACGACGACACACCGGAACGGTGTGTACCATCGTGGTTCGTGGCCATGTATACCACAAACGATCTCGTACAATGTATACCGTTTGGTCTAATAAACAAAACAAAATCAGTTACTTAAATTCTAAATATTTAAAAAAAATGGTGTTATAACTTTGTCACATCTTGCAAAACTTTCTGCAAGATTCTTGTAGATAGTCTTAAACTTATCTTAAATTTCAAAAACTTAATTCATATAAAAATTATTTTGTTTGTCTTTTATAAGTTTTCAAGGATTTGACTTAATAGAATAAAGTACCAAAAAAAAAATTACCGAAGACCTTAAGACTTCCTCATAATCAACCTTACGATGAAATAAAGAATACGAGGATCGCATTTTCTATACGAACTGTCATTTCATTTTATGTCAAATGTTACTTTAATTCAATGTTCACCAACTTAATGGGTGCTTCCTCATGGCTATGTTCCATTGCACATGGGTTTGAATGTTTAGTCGAATCACCACGCTTAATCTAACCATCTAATCTAGGGATTAAAATGGAACGAATATTGTGTATGTCTATCAAATGATATGCATAACAAACCTATTAATCACATAAAGATCACCATCAATCATATTCTTTTCACGACGTATCTACTCTCCATAAACCATGGTGACAAAAAGACAAGAAAAGCTCGTCGTATGCTCATCTCTAAACAAGTATTAGTAGTATACATGATGATGAATAATAATGGACATTTAACAATTCAATGAATATAAAACGTTATACAAATCATCCATATTCACCTCAAAGTTTTGTCTTTTAGAATATATAGATGTTCTTGACTTTGATAATACTAGACCATTTCCCACTTTGACAATACTGTGTTAAGCATACAAAATGTAAGGTTCGAGTATATCCACTTGCTCCCATGGCATGTCGATTGTCACCTTACTTGACCTTGTGCACCTTTGTCTTTTTGGGCATTTTTATCTTGTCGGCAACGCTTTAAGATTTGAGCCTTGTCTCGCTTGAACTTTCATTGCTCTTTAGAACTTAGAGATGTTCATTTATCCACAACACATAATTCATTGATTTTCTATTTAATCATTTTATCGATATGAATATCTATGAGTAGCACCAATGTTATTATTAGGCCGGACGGAATGAGAGCGGGGAAGACTCGCGGGGAGCTTCCCGCCCGGCGGAACACCGCACCGTCGGTGCGGGGAGCCTCTCCCGCGTTCTCTCTCTGGTTGTGATTGGGGGTGTTTTTTTTTTTTTTTTTTTTTAAATTCAACCGTTATTCAACGGTAAAAAAATAAATACTTTTTTTTTTAATTTTTTTTTTGCTGCAACGGCTAAATTGATTAAATCCAATTTTTTGTTGTTTTTTTTAACCTTTTTACACACCTATAAATACACACCTATTTACCATGAAACAAAATTCACACAAACCCTCTACTCTCTCTACTTTCTTCTCAAAAAAAAAAAAATGAATCCCGACAATCAAACCCTAACTTCCGATCGAAGGAAAAAAAAACCATGGTTCGAGTATAAACATCCATTCTCGAAACATTTTTGCTATCGATTCATCACCACAAGGAGTTTATCGCCCCCAAACTCGATGCTCTCATTCAATCCACACTACTATTCTAATATCAAAATGTTGGACAATATTACTCGATGCAAGTTCCAAATGTTTCGCCGTAAATGTTTTCAAACTTTGTTGTGTTTCCGGATCAATAATCGTCAAATCAACCTCAACCCTAAACCCAAACTCAAACTCAAACCCAAACCCAAACCCACCAACAACGCCAACTTATCGATGAGTTGGATGACTCAGAAGAAGAAGAGATGGTTCCCGAAACTCAACCCACACCACCCCCACAAAGACGTAAAGGGAAAAAACAAGTACGCGAGGGTGTCGCACAACCGGGAAGACAAAAGCCGACTGCATGGCTTCCACACGAAGAGCTAGTTTTGGTCAAAGCTTGGGCTGACATTTCTAAAGATTCGATTCAAGGAAACGCACAACCGGGAGACCATTTTTGGTTTCGCATTTTAGAACAGTTTCAAGAAGAGTTAGAAAAAGGTGACGACTACCGTACGAAACATCAACTGAATTCGAAGTTTCGAGAAATAGCAAAGGGAGTTTCAAAAATAAACGGGTTGTACAACAATCTAAAAACCCAATGGAAAAGCGGCCAAGGGGACGAACAAATACTTCAAGAAGTTTTGCAGTTTTACCTTGAAGAAGTCGGAAAACCATTCAAGTGGCACGATTGTTGGAAATTATTGGTTCGATGTCCTAGGTGGAAAAATACGACCAAGATTTTATTTTTGGAGTCCAACAATCAAAGCGAACAAAAACGGGCTCTAGTGGTTACACAACCTCCTCCGATGCTCGAGTCGGTCTAGATTTAAATCAGGATGACGAACTCGAGCTAGAAGAAATTGTCCGCCCAATGGGTAGGGACAAAGCGAAGAGAAAGGGAAAAGGGACTTCTTCGGGTGCATCTGATTTCAGCGGGGACATTGACGAAATGCGGAAAATAACATCGTCGTTTGATCGATATAATCTTAATTTCTCCGAACGTTTGGCTTTCGACAAAGAAAAAGAAGAAACAAGGAAAAAGGAGCGGACAGAGAGACAAAAAATGGAGGATATGAAGTTTTTGATGGAAAACGTCGATCATCTCTCAGGGCTGGCTCTCGAGTTCGTGATGAAGAAGAGGGAAAAAAAATTTGAAAAAATATTTTCCGTAGGTCGTTGTTGGTTTGTTTGATTTTTAGTTTGTGTTTTTTTTTTTTTTAATTTTTTACTTTTTTAAATTTTAGGTTTAATGTAAGTTTTATTTTAATTAATGAAATGCTTTTTTAAATTAAATTTTATGTTTAGTATTAATTTAAAAATTATAAATCATAAAAAAAAAATTATTTAATAAGAAAAAGTGATGGAAGGGTTTCTCACCCATTCCTTGGGTTTTAGATGGGGAAAGAAAAGTGAAGGAAATGGGGATATGACCCACAAAAATGATGGAAGCTTCTCTCCCATACCCTCCGGTCTAATAACATGTCATAATTTCATTAATTTTGTTACACCGTAAATTAAAAGAAATTAAGTAAACTAATCATACTAAATGTCAACAGGTTTTAAAGAAAATAACTGATTTTTTAAATCTTTTAAAATTGATTATTTTCCCCAAATGTTTACTCTGGATTTGTTTTTCAAGCTCTTATTTATTTCTTTATTTCTAAGATGTTATTAATCTTTTCAATCAAAATTTGATTTTAGTCATAATATTGTATACATTCTCAATTTACTACACCTGTTTAATTTTATTATTATATTTTAGTAAAAAAACAAAATTTATTCTCAGAAATTTTGAAAATATACATTGAATTTCAAACTTATTGTTCAAATTTCAGAGTTTTTTCGAACTCGAAAGTTATAGTTCGAAATCCAGAATATCCATTTGGTATTCAAAATGTATTTTTTTCGGATTTTTTTGTAAGTTTAGAATTTACAGTGATGATTATTTTTCTATAAATATAAATTACATTACATTAATTTAGCTATTTTTCTTAAATTAGATTTATTAACGACTTAAAAAACAATTTAAATATTTTATTTTTTAAAATCTTTATTCTTTCTATTCTAATAAAAGAATATGTTTATTCTATTTTTTGACATTGGTCACCCTATTATTTCTTATAATTAATTTGTCAACCTATTGATTCTCTACATGAAACTTTGAATTTCAAATTTCAAATTTTTTTCATTAATATCAATAAATTAATAATATTAGAATAATAATTAAAATAAAGTTAATACAAATTATAAAATAATATAATTCCATATATTTATTTAAATTAAAAATATAATTTTATATAATAAAAATTCTTAAACAAAACTTATTTTTTTCAAAATCATACACAAACCTGGTTATACCACAAAAAAAAAGAAAAAGGAGAAAAAAACCATTAGATTTTGCGTTGAATGGACACCTCATCAACTCTAAAAAAAATTAAAACCCATCTTCTCCCTCCTCAATACTCTCTCTCTCTCTCTCTCTACTCAGGCCACCCACTAACCCCAGCCTCTTTCCTCCTCCACCCTCTCTGCAAAACCCAATTCTCTCTCTTCTTCTCAAGCGACAAGCATTACCCAATAAACAAGTACAAAATGGAAGACTCTGCAGCATCTATACCATCGATATGGGCATCCATGAACAGCTGGTTCACTCCCACTGTCCTCTTCGTCTTCCTCAACCTCATGATTGGAACCATTCTCTTCACCTCCAACTTACCCAACCATAATAAACCAGAGGATCAAAAGGAGAAATCCCAAAACGACACGACTCAATCCAAACTAGCCAGATCTCCATCCATCCTCCATCGTATCAGATCTTTCAACTTATACCCCCCAAGATCCCAACAAGACTCCACTCCGGTGACCCACCACCAACCCCACCCCCACCACCAACAACAACCGGAAGAAACTCTAGAAACTGCTGCTACAGAATACGTCTTCAATCACCCTTTCCCTCATCACCAGGATGTACAGCCCGTTTCTACACACACAGACAATTTGGATCTCAACCCGACCCGTTTCGACTCTTTCGAACAAGAGGCCAACGCCGACGCTGACGCTGCTCGATATGCTGATTTCAATCACACGAATGAGATACAACTCGCTAATGTGGAGACCCATTTTGTTTTTGAACAGAACCACACCGTGGAGCGGGTGACTACCCATTTCGATTTCGGTTCGGTCGATGGTGAAACCCTACTCGATACGAGTTCGATTGAGAACCATGAGGAAGAAAAGGATCAGTTTCAGAGTTTAGATGAGGTTTATAGCAGTATAACAGGAGGACATGTTAACAGAACAAAGTCCGACACTTTGCCGGCGTCGGGTGAGTTGCCTGTAAAACTACCGGCCAAGATGAAGAAGTCGGCAAGCTTGAAATCTGCATTCTCTCATTTCGAGGAGGAAAAGATAGTGGAGGCTCGTCGGCCGGCGACCGTCAGGGAAAGGAGGTCAGCTGCTAGGGCGACGGAAACGGGTGATGTGGAGGTGGACGCCAGGGCGGATGACTTCATCAACAAGTTCAAGCATCAGCTGAAGTTGCAGAGGCTGGACTCCATTATCAGGTACAAGGATATGGTAAATAGAGGGACTGAAAAATAAAATATCTTAATTTAGAAGGTGTTTTCTTTAACATTTGGGAAAAGCAGGGGGTTAATTTCGATACCCCTTAGGTTTAATGTTTTTTTGCCTCTGTAAATCTAAGCAGTTGTGGGGGTTAGAAAAGACATTTTATTTTTCTTTTTCGTTTTGCTAATTTCCAAGAAAAAAGGGTTTATTATTATTTTAATGTTAGGGTAAGTATTTTGGAAGATGATTGCATATTTAATGATAATGTAATTTCCTTTTAAACAGTTCACGTTATTTTTTTTAATTAGGTAATTAAACAAGAAATAACAACACTTTTTATTAATATGTTTTTGGTAGCGTGGTGCTTTTTTTTTTCATTACAACACTCAATTATGTTGAAAAGATATATGATTAAAACATTTTAATTTAATATTTTTCATAATGGGATAATATATGTTGGATAATCTCACATTAAAAGTTATTATATATTAAGTTGACGATGTTATAAACTTATAATTCTATTCATTTTTCAATTGTAATACGAAGAAATGAAAAATAAAATACCAAGACCAACTCAAATGGATACATAATAACTGTGATTATGTGGACTCAAATGGATACATAATAACCGTGATTATGTGGTGGCTGATGTGAAATTTTCGAAACAATATTTTGTTGAGTGACGAGTCATTTAGAACAGGGGCGGAGGTAGATGGGTGCAAGAGTGGGTTTTGGCCCACCCCACACAAATTTGAGGTGAAATTATATATATATATATATATATATATATATATATATATATATATATATATATATATATATATATATATATATATATATATATATAGGGCTTAGGGAATATGTGGCTGTCATGTACCTAAGCTTATATATAGAACCCTCCAAACAATGTAGTTTTGATCCATTTATATCCAAACTAATCGTTATAACTCTTTCATTATTATTCCTTAATCATGTGACTTACTAAATCGATCAAATTTATGTTCATCTTCTTTACTGTGTCTAAGAACTTAAAGCATTAAAAGTCATGACCATTTAATCAACCCTACTAAATTCTAAATGAAAACTAATAGAATAAAAGATAAAAGAAGAACATGTCATAACTCAATCAAGCTTTTCACAAAATCATTGGGTATAGTTTTTCAATTGAAAGACAAAATGTTTGAGTTATATTCGTTAAAAAATATTAGTTTTTTATTTTCTATATAAACTTCAATAATCATTTGCAATTAAAATTTATATAATTGATCTTTTTCATTCCATAGTTGAACTCAATTCAATGATATTCTAATAAAACAAAACTAAGAAAATGAAATTGAATTTGTTTTGTTTAAAACTATGTCTTTTAAAAGGTTCTATACCTAAGCTTAGGTACATAACAACCACATATTCACTTTTCCCATATATATATATATATATATATATATATATATATATATATATATATATATATATATATATATATATATATATATATATATATATATATATATGCTAAGACTGTGAATTGTATCCCGTTCAAATCTTGAATTCATAATGAATTGAATAATTTACCTACTAAGACATGTCGATTAAAGAATTAAGACAACAATTTTTTAAATAGATCAAATTGTATTTCAATCTCCATGGTGAATTCCTCGTTTATCAGGTTAGTATATTAATATTTTTTTTATTATAGTTAATCATATATTGTTACATTTTACCATATGAAGTATTTAGCTATTTGTTCTTATTTTGTAAATTATTTAGCCTACCCTAAAACAAAATCTTGGCTACGCTACTGATTCAGAAAGAATTCATTGATCGATTCATTCCGATATAAGGTGGTTTAAAGTTTACAAAATTTTATAACTGGTCTTTCCGGTTTGTAAAATATCTCATTTTGAAGACATTCAAGGAAAATATCATGTCATTGGTCTTTGTGGTTTGCCAAGGTCCTCCTACGTAAAATCTAATTTTTTTAACTGTTAGATTTTAATGAAAAACACTATTTTACTTTGTACCAAATTTGCAATATACTATAAACCTCAAGACCATTTGTGTAATATATATATATATATATATATATATATATATATATATATATATATATATAGGTTAGGAGTATGTGGTTATTATGTATGTAAGCTTATATATAAAACCCTCCAAAATACATTGTTTTTATTTGGATATGGGTTTTTGGTATTGTTGCACAACAACGTTTGGTGAATTTATACATTTAGTCAGTCAAATATTTATTGTGCTAAATTGGTCATTAACGTTAGGAAATACTGAAATACCAATTAATTAAGGGTTTGAGGAAAATTGTATCCGGTTCACGGGTGACATGCTGACATGGCTTCACATATGTGGGTTTGTTTTTGGCACTGTAGCACAACAAAGTTTGGCGAATTTGCATATTTGGTCGGTCAAGTAAACGGTTGTTTCTGTATCACGTCATATAATTGTGTAATTGATAGGTAAAATTCAATTCTAATGGTCTATTAGACACAAAAAAACTTGAGTGACTAAACGTGTAAATTTGTCAAACTTTGTTGTGCTACAGTACTATAAACCCTTTGGATATATCCAAACGAATCATGATATGATGGTTAGTATTCTTTGTAAACACACGTGCCTTATTATATTCATCGAATCTATGTTTTTTTAATGTGTTTATGAACCTAAAACATTGAAAACAATGACCATTTACTAAAGGCAACTAATTTTTAAATGTACAATAATAAATTATTAGTTAAAAAGAAAATATAGATAATTCGATCGATGTTTTCACAAATTCATTGGTTATAGTTTTTCAATTAAATAACAAAATATTATGAGTTGTAATCGTAAATACGTATTGTTTTTTTTTTAATAGAAACTTCGATAGATTTTTGCAACAAAATACTATATAATTGAACTCTTTTATTATATAATTTAATTTAATTCAACTGTAATCTTTTAAAACAAAATTTAGAGAAAATGAAATTTGATTTATTTTGCTTAAAAATAAATCATTTAAAAGGTTATATACCTAAACTTAGGTACATTACAGTCAGTGATTATATGTATAAATGTAGGTCAATCAAAATTAAATAAATAATTAGATAATTAAATAAATAAATAAGGGTAATTTAGTAATATGATTAATAACTTCCAAAAATAATCTTTATAATCATGGTCTTGACTTTTAACCTAATTTCTTCAGGTTTATATCTAGAGTTGTTCCCTTCTTTATCTAATTGACTTTTTCTAACCCTAAATTTATCTCCTTCATAAATCGGCCTCACACCCTTACCATCGGTCGACCATAGCAATTTCATATCTTCAATTCGACGTCAACCCAACTTCACTTTCTTCGTTTCTATTCACGATTCGCTTCTCCTTTTTTGTATTTGAATGGTCGCAACCACAACCATTCACATAGCGATTGATCGACTTGTTGGAATATTGGATCTCTCTCATAATCTCTGAATTTAGCAATCGCAGTACGTATTCGATCAGATTTCCTTAATTTGATTTTGTTACAATTCTACAAAATTAAACATCTTTAAAAGGTTTGAATCAACAAAAAGAGTAGGAAGAAAATGTCAGGTGTGAGAAGAATTAAGCTCGGATCACAGGGGATAGAGGTTTGACTAGGATGTATGGTCATGTCTCAAGGCTATGGACTTCCCAAACCTGAAGAAGAGATTATCAAAGTCATCCACCACGCCATCAACTTCGGTGCCACTCATCTCGACGCCTCCGACGTCTACGGACCTCACACTGACGAAATGCGGAAACCTGTGGCCATCCCTTTCCTTGTAGTTACTGGAAATCGAAAATTCAATGAAAGGAACTCGACCTAGGGCTGATTGAGATTGGATCCTTCTTTAAAGGTACCTCAATTTCGATATTCCTTTGATTTCTTCTTTCTTTCTAATAAAAAACCGCAACCACCGCCACCGTAATAATGGTGACAGCCACCTCTGGCCACCGCTTCCATGATGACAGTGGGTGATGATGTTTCCAACTTCAATTTCGAGTTTCCAGGGACCCACATCTAATTGGAAAACAAGCCTTGTTCAGTATCTTGTTGCGATCACTAGGCATGAGTTTGTTTGAATTAACAACGATGAACACGCTGATTTACATGAGTATTTGGATTCTTATATAACTGATGCAAGTGGGAAACTTGTTTTCCAAGAAGGGGTGTTGGTTAAAGCAGTTAGAAATGGTTGTTGGATAGTTCTTTATGAACTTAATCTCGCCCCTTCTGATGTTCTAGAAGTATTAAATCGGTTTGTGTATTTTATACAATTCCAATTCTATCGGAATGGAATCATGAATACAAAATCTATCGGATTGGAAACACGAATTCTAATTACGTTGGAATGGAATATGGATATTTTCTCATTGATTATACATGTTCTATAATTTTTGGTTATTGGTTTGGGTGCAATTAACAAATCCGTATATTTTTCCAAATAAATATAGTTTTTTATTTATCATTTGCTAATGCATTATTGAATTCTAAACTACAAATGGATTTGTTTTCACAGAAATTGATGTTTGAAGAACGGACAACAAAATTGAAAGTGTTTCTTGGCAATATTATTCTTTTAGAATGATTTAGTGTATTTGTTAGATTTTAATGTGTTTTTTTTCGATTTGAAAGCTTTTTAGTTTTATTCTTTAACAATAAATGTAAGTTTTAACAATTGTTACATGTATTCTACAAAAATTAATGTAATTTTTGTTTTAATTCTTCAATTGATGGTTCGAGAATTTTGTTATTCTACAAGAAATTTTTAAAGTCATGATCAAGAAATATGTTCAAGAATCTTTTTTATTATTTTATGGTTCAAAATGTAACGCCCGGGAATTGGAGTATATTTATTTAACCCTTCTTCTCCTAGTTGTCAAGTTTGACCCTTAAATGAGAATTGTCACAGATGAATACGCTGGGCGTACAAAGGAGTACGCTGCGCGTACTCATGCACTTAAGTTGGACGTGGAGTTTACGTGGTTGCGTACAAAGGAGTACGATGCGCGTACTCATTCACATAAGTTGGACGCAAAGTTTACGGGGTACGCTGGGCGTAGTGAGCCCATACTCAAAACCCTAAGTCTGGCTTGTGCACTATAAAAAGGATGTTAAGGCCTTTCCCCCAACCACCATACTTCAGAGAGGGAACCCTAAGAGAGAAGAAAACCCGTAGTAGTCTTGTGTGTATGTTTTTAAGCTTGATGGTGCCATTTCAAGGTGAAGAAGGTGAAGAGGAGGCCATTGGAAGAGCTTGAAGTTGGAGAGAAAGAGTAGATCTGAGTTCTACATGGGTTGGAGCTTCTTTCTGAGGTAAAAAGCTCTTAGTTTTCCATGCCCTTCTTGTTTTATGCTTCATGGTCCATTTCTAGGGTTTAAGTCCCAAAAGGTGGAGACTTTATGAGCAAAAGGGACTCCATGGACCTAGATCTATCCCATTTCAGTGATACGTGTGGTGTAAAGCTATAAAAACCCAATCTTGGTCATGTTTATGGAGTCATGCACGAGTTTGGTCTTAATGAGAAAATGGGATAAAAGGTTGAAGTGAGTTATAACCTTTTCAGCCATGCAAAGTCCTAAAGCTCTCGACTTTATGGTTTGGGAGACTGAGGAATGTCCAGATCTGAGTTTTTAGCTTTTGTCTTAACCCATTCAGACCGAAATCAGAGAAATTGTAAGTCAGGGACTTACGCTGGGTGTAAGTCTAAGAACGCGCAGCGTAGTCGTTTGAGGCCCCGATCAGATCCATGTGCGTTTGGGTACGCTGAGCATACCAAAGGGGGTACGCTCCGCATAACTCCTTCTGAGGGTTTTTGGGCTAAGCTTTATGTTGGGCTTTAGGAGTTGGGCCTGGAGTTGGACTTCATGCAATATAGTCTTGGACCAAGGAAGAATATATTTGTGCTTAGGGGCCCTCGGGTTGGATTTACCTTTCTGTTTGGATTTTGGGCCGTGTGTGGGCCCATTTATCATAGAGCCTTGGTGGGCCCAATGGGTTTAGGGCATTAGTGGGCTAGTAGGTGGTCTACCTTTGGACCTAATAAGTGAGAGAATGATTCTAGTGTCTAATTGTGGCAATTTCGGGATTCGACACAGAGTTAGAGGTCGGTGTTTAGCAGCAGCGTGTTTAGAGGATGAGTCTTCGTGTCAGGTGAGTCTTCTCACTATACTTTACCTTGAGTAGGTAACCAGAGTTATGTGATAGAGTATCTTATATGTTATCTATGTGATGTGTTGCACTGCATTATTTTTATGTGACTTATTTTATGTGTATATTAGAGTTAGGACCGGAAGGTCCACAAAGCTAGGACCAGAGAGTACACAAAGTTAGGGCCCACATAGTTATAGCCTCGAGTGGCTAATATGTGTTATATGTGGTATTTTGGGGAACTCACTAAGCTTCGTGCTTACAGTGTTTTGTGTTATATGTTTCAGGTTTTCTCAGGATCACGGGACGACACCGACTCGATTGTACACACCAGAGGAAGCGTTTTGTTTTGAGGATTCTGGGTTATTAATTGATTGAATAAAAAGTCATGTATTGTAATTTGAATAAAAATTGGATTTCTATGAAAAGTGTTTAAGAGATAAGCGATTTTAAATGAAAATTTTGTTTTGAAAATTTCGGTGTTACACAAAAATATTTTTCAAACATATTCTGTCAGAATGTCCGAATTAAAAACCTTATAATTCGTAAATTTGGATTTTTAAAATTAATGGAATCTATGATCCTTTAAAATATGCAATTTTCTATTATTAAATCTATATTAATTGACTAAAATACCCTTCTAGTTAAATTAGATGGTATTTTTTAATTATATTTAATTCAATAATATATATTAATCACTTTCAATTATATATATATATATATATATATATATATATATATATATATATATATATATATCATTGGGCTACATTAGTGGGTTTGGGTCAGTTTTCGGATCTGGAATAACCCATTCCGAACCAAATGGTTAGTTTTCAAAAGCAGAAAAAAAAATTACTATACTTTAAAAAAATTCCTAAAAAAAATGTTAGATTACTTAATTTCCCATTAAATAATATTTAAGCTCATATTTTGTCGCCTGAAAACATAGAAACACCATTCTCCCTAAGTTATAACATGAGAAAATGATTTGGATAAGATTAATAATCATTTATCTAAATCAATCATTAAAAGATTTATAAAATCATTTTGAGTCTTTAAACAATAAACAATATTGAATGGTTGAAAACACCTTAAACAGTATCAAATGGCTAAAAACACCTTATATCATGTCATAATTACGTGTTTTCCTAATCGGAACGATTCTCATTGACCATTTGAATTTAGTCCAATTCTAATACCAGACATGAGTTCTACATATTTTTGTGATGATGTCTATCATTTTTCAATCCTACTAGCCATGTTTTCATCATATGTTATACACGTAGCTACAGAAGTTGTACCTCATGTATATATGAAAAACATGTTTGAAATCCACTGGAAAATTATGTTCGAAAATTATACCCAAAATAGCATGTTCAAGAAATTCATAGAAGTTCGAATATTCAGATTTTCAATATATATATATATATATATATATATATATATATATATATATATATATATATATATATATATATATATATATATATATATATATATATAGTCCATGAGTTTGAAAATCTGAAACTCGGAAATTTAAATTTTGTTAAAAGGCAATTTTCGAATTTACTTTTTGCATAAAAATGAGCTGGAAAAAAAAAGAGTTTGAAAATATGGTTATTCAAACCGTATGGTCATTTAGGTTTTCTTAAAAAGATTTTTGCTCTTTTTTGTTATTCATTAGGCAAAAATTATTATTTTCATGAACACTTTTAAAAAAATGTTATGATTACATCACCATATATGTATCTTTTTCTTTTTTTAACATTATCCATAAATTAAAAACAAAGTCTAGCTAGGAGCTAGAAAAAAAAAATACACACTAGTTCATAATTGAGTTTTACAACCATCAAATCATAGATTCTTCCTAGTTTTAATGTTTGTAGCACAAAACCAAATAAAAGAAAAACTACAATGTTATCAAATATAAAATCTATCATATACATGTTTCGACAAAAAATCAAAGCATTCTCGTAAGTTTATACAACCCAAACGATTGTTATACAAACCGAGTCCAAAGTCGTATGCTTCAAACGAACTACACACCATACATAATACTGACTCTAGACCTGACAATTCATGTATCCGTGTCATGAAAACGTGTCAGCCACGAATTTGACACGATACGATTACACGATGAAAAATAAATTTTATCTCAATTTTTAAGATGTATCCGTGTCATGTATTCATGTCGTGTCGTATCGTGTCTCTCACAGATTCGTGTCTTCGTGTCAGAAATTGTCAGGTCTAACTGACTCCACCTCCACGCCACGTTTATCTAAATTCATCCGTTTTGGAATGCGGTCCATCATAATTCACCTATTCTAACTAGTTGTAAAATTACCAGTCGAAAAATGTGTGCCATCAATATGAAATCTGACAAATCAAACTGAGAACGTACCAGAAGAATCTAACTCCAATCCTCAAGTTTTTGCTCTCGAAGTCAATTGGACAACTTGTGACAGACAACAACTGAGAAAACTGAACACCACCACTCCACCTAGAATGGGTCCATTCCATATAAAGCTCCACGACTGATTAATCATAAAATTTCGAACCATACCGTGTTAATTGTTAGACAGACATACAATCTATGAAACCGATTCACCGAAGATATACCTAGACAAAGCATACAATCTAGGAAAACGATTCACCATATGTGTATCTAACCTATAAATATTATTGAAATGTCTAAAAAATAGAAATAAATATTATTGAAATGTCTACAAAAATAGAAATAAATATTATTGAAATGTCTACAAAAATAGAATTAATATTTATTTGGTCCATTCAGAAATAGAAAATATTAAAGTTTTAAATCTAAACACTTTATTTGTGGGAGGGAGGCACCGTTGGATAAGCTTTATAGACGGCGATCTTGGCAATTTATGCATTTGCTACACCAAATGGGTCCAAGCATAAACACCCATGTGCCCACCTACACGACACACCTCCCTTCTATGTTTTTCTTCTCAGAAAAAAAAATATATAAAACCCTCAAAATTCAGTATAATGATATGGAAATTATAAAGTGCTTTTGTGCCATGAAATGGACAACTATTTGTCTATTTTGGTTACAATTTGGGTAATAATAAGATTTAAAATTGACAAAATAAGTATTGATAAAACAAAACCAATATAAAATGCTACTACAAATTTCTATTTACGAATCTTTGTGAAAATTATCACGTTATACATATTTATTTTTTCAGATATAGGTTTTATTTTATCAAAAGATGAAATTTGTAGTAATATTTTTTACATTGATAGTTTTCTATTTTGATATAAAACTAATTTATCTAAATAAGTAGCCGTTTAAAAAAAATATAAATAATTACGTTAAACATGATAAACACAAATAGAAGTATAAAAAGGATTAAAAAACTATAAAAAAAAATAAATAAATGACTAAAATGTATAAAAAATAGAGTTTGTTATTTTATTAAGTCAGTAGGTGTGAGGCCCGTGTATTACACGGGTTGATTAAAAAAAAATGAAATATTAAACTAAAATGTAAACTAAAAATATTTTTTAATGTACAACTTTAAAATAAGAAAGGAATTAACGTATTTAATACTTTATATATATATATATATATATATATATATATATATATATATATATATAATTTTAATTTTAAAAATTAAAACAAATCAAAATTTGACAAGTGGATAATATATATTTCAAAAATACTACAAAATGACAAGTGTCAAAACTAATGAAAGATTGATATGTGGCAAAAGAACCTTAATTTATTAAGGAAGAAGATTAACCTACTGATAGAGTCGTAAGAATGGCTATTACCAGTTAAAGTGATATATATTTTAAACATTGTATTAAATTATAATATATTGGAATTTTTTAGCATTAAATTATTAGAGTTTTTAATTGATGAACCTATAAAATCATCTTCTATTTGACTAATATTGCCAACTAGGTCGGCTAATTAAGTCATATATAACACACTACTAAATTAGAATTTTCTCGACTAGCCGTTTGATCTCAAAATCATTACCTAAAAAGATAAGAAATTCTTTTTTTCTTAACCATTTAATCATATACAAAATTAATAAAATGTCCATTTACTTGACCAAAAAAAATCAGTTTGATTTTTCGGTTTCACGATTTATTTGTTATTTAAAGAAAATATATCATTGCTGTTTTAAGTTTTAAGAAACCAATCATGAAATGGAGAAAATAATGTTTACCTCAAATCGTATATTAGGGCAACGGTGTGATAAGCAACGAGAGAGACAGGGGGGAATGGTCCAAACTCCAAACCCATTTCCATTTTTATGAGGTCGAAGCTTTTTCCAATTTTCTATAACAATCTCTTGCTTTCTTGGTTACTCCGGCACCACCTCCGCCACTCCTTTTCCATCTTCCTGTGACATATTCTTCACCGGAATTGCAGTAAAAAATGACGGATAGAGTCCACCCGACATCCAAGCCTAATGGCACCGGCACCACCGTCAGGAACCCAAAACTACCACCTCCACCGGCGAAAACCCAAATTAACAACCTGAACCGACACCCTTACCGGCCGAACCTGCCCAATTATCAACGGAAACGCCGTAGTGGTTTGCGGCGGTGTTTCTGTTTATGCTGCTTCTGGTCAGTTCTCGTCATAATCCTCGTCCTCCTCCTAGCCGGAATCGCCGGTTGCGTACTTTACCTCCTCTATCATCCACAGCCTCCGACATTCTCTGTTACTTCACTTAAAATCTCGCAATTCAACCTCACCACCGCCTCCGACGACACCACACGGCTCACATCCAAGCTCAACCTCACTATTTCAACGAAAAATCCAAACAATAAAATCGTGTTTTACTACGATCCGATCGCGATCACATGCTTATCAGAGGAAACACAAATCGCAACCGGAACTTTCGGAAATTCGTTTACAAGTAGTCCGAATAACATCACGATTATCCGTTCAGCAATCAGCAGCACGTCTCTGCTACTTGAAACGGAGACAGTGGATCGAATGAGATCAGATCTGAAGAAGAAATCGGGTTTGCCATTGAAGATATTGCTTGATACTCAAGCAACAATGAAAATCGAATCAATCAAAAGCAATAAGGTCGGAATTAGGATCAAGTGTGAGGGCATTCATAGCCTAATTCCAAAGAAGGGTGGAGTAAAATCCAATAGTTCATCATCGTCGGTGGCTGTTGCTACTGTTTCTGATGCTAAATGTGAGGTTGATCTTCGAATCAAGATCTGGAAATGGACTTTCTGATGCTTCCACTTTTTACACAAGTTTTTATCCTTTTTAATATTTTTTACATTATTTAGCATATTTTGAATGTAATTGGTGTTTTTAAAATTTAATATTATGATATACCATTTTATTATAATTTCAAATTTAATTTATTTGTTCTTGAATTAAACAAAATGTGTAAGGCTTTTTTCATATGAATAATAATAGCAATAACAAAATATATCATCCAAAGATTGAGTTATTATATTTTTATCTGATCGTTAGTATATACATGATGACCTATTGATTAACTATTAAATAATTTAACAAAAAAATATGTTATGTGGACACATTTCACACTCGTTACAAAAAAGTTAAAAAGAACTATTTTATTAATTTGAGTCATGATTGTCCATTAAAAAGAAAGAAATGGTGTGAAGCATAACATGGGTTTGGTTTTTATGTGGATGATGATGTTGATTGCATCTTTATATTATATGCTTTCCTTTGCTGTTACTCCCAATTTCATACATATTAATTGATTGCAACTTAGATGATAAATCCAATCTTATATCATCATAGAGTGATAAAATTTTAGACAATTATGTATTCAAACTCTGTCTAGAGTAGATTTCTCGACATGATTTTTAAGATGAATATATTCCATCACAACCTATGAACAAAATGATTTCACATGTGTACATAAATGGATAAGAGTGTGTGGAGTGGACAAGTCATCTTCTTCCCTTGGATAATTATTTGAAATATGGAACCACCATGTGCCAAAGATACTTCATACATATTCGTCAAATCAATTAAAAATCCAACTTTAATTTACGTCAATCACATTTAAATATGTTGTTGGTGTTTTTCGTAACAATGAATTCTCTATAAAATATGCAAAGTATATACCGAGGATATACATGACAATATATATATATATATCCACTAAGAGGACCCCGAAGTTTGAGTTTTTCCGAGATTGCGAGGTGTTGATCAAAGAAAAATAAGAATGAAGGTTTATGAGAAAAACCCTTAGAGCGACGTGAGTTTTTGATGGTCACGATGCGAAGTGCCATGTAGGGCGTCACACACCTAGGTCAGATGCAAGACGCAATGTCGCAAAGCCCAAAACCCTAGGTCTCGGGTATTGGACCATATTTAAGAAACATAACATATAAGGTTAGTCATTTCCTTCGGTCTCCATTCCAGAGAGCCCTAACCTCAAACCCCTAGCCTCCTTTTCCCCTTTATTTGTGTTTTGGGGCCTTGAAGTGAGTTTTAAGAAGATAGTTTTTATTTTGTGTCAAGAGAAGCAAACTACATAGATTTTCTACCTTCCTGTGGCCTCTTCAAGCTCTGTAAGTGATTAAGTTTAAAGCTTTATGGATGTATGTTGCTAGATATAACATTTTAGTTGTTATTGGTCCTTGTTTTCATGATTTTTTAAGAATTATAGAAATGATAGATTCTAAAATGAAAACGCCATATGAAGATGTAAATGATTTGGATGAACACAAAGATGTAAATAATATATGTTTCAATCAGAGGATAGAGAGAACAATTTTTTACAAAAGATTGCGTTGAACTATTTTGTGTCAAAAACTCTACCCTCTCTACTAACTAATGCTCCTATATATAGGTGACATAGGAGCACTAGAAAGAAATCCTAAGTCTACAGTTCAGAACTGCAAACCTAAGATTAAATACATTCCAAAATCGGAATAACAACAACCCAATTCGTAATTAAGAAAAGAAATTAAAAATTACAATCAAACGAGAACAACACATACAACTAGACACAACTAATATATGAAACCTAACAATCTCCCCCTTTGTGTCAAGTTGTTATTATGGTCTTTTCTTCAGTTTTCTTCACAGCTTCAAACACCTTCGGAAGAGTATTCAATAAAGTCATAAGAATAAATATCCACCATTTTATCCTATCAGAAACACACTTTAAATCTCCTTCTTTGTTGAACTTGTTCGCTTCAGCTTTTGCAAGGAGTTGATTTAAAGTAGCAGTTGTTGAGTTTTATGCGCTATAACACTCTTATGGTGCACATACAACCCTAAATGCTTTGGATCTAAGTTTTCTCTAGTTATACATGCAATAAAAAATTTCCAAAGCATGAAGCCTACAACTAGCATACAATTTGACATAGGAATCATAAAAGTAAGTTAGAAGATTACCTCTTTGTTGTAGCTTGTAGATGTTGGCCTTTCGAGAGCTTAGCATCCCAAGTGTGATGCCTCAAATGTCTTACAACAAACCAAAAACAAAAGGAGGACTTTGAGAGAGAGGTTTAGGAGACACAAATCGGCTAAGCTCTTCTTATAACTCATAGGCGCGATTTTAGCTAGCTAGGGGCTCTATTTATAGTTTGGAATCCTTAGGGTTTAAACTTATAAACCTTAATTTACTTGGGCTTTTAATACAATAACTTATTAGCCTTATGGACTAACTCTTCATGGACTCTCACAAAGATTTAGTCCATTTCTAATCAACATGGATCATTAGCTCAAACTATAAATATCATTGATTTGCCTAATCAGTCCCTGCAAATTTAATTAGTCTCTTTTGATCACTAAATTAATTCCAAATTAATTCTTGACCAATACTAATTATATAATATGATTTCTCATTTAATATATTATACTTATAATATATTAATAAATCACTAATAACCTCTTTCTCAAATATCCATCCTATTAAATTGTTCCAGAGAGTTGCAACCCAAATGGACCATGCTATTTATGGGTCAAGTACATACCAGTTATAGTTATCAGCTTAGACACCTAATCCAACAATCTCCCACTTGGATAAGTCTAATAACTATAACTGCAAGTACGACTCGAAGAACCGACTAGCAATCGTAGCTCTCAAAAAACCGTTGTCAAACTCTGAACAAATCAATGATGTGTTCGTTAGATAAGGGATCATATATTCCTCCGTTCTACAAGATATCGTATGAACTGAGACATGGATTATAATCATTCTCTCTGTTCATGTTTCCTGATTTTCGATTTATGACGACTGACTAATTGAACATATCAAATCAGTCTAGGCTTGGTCAAACGCTTAGGGTTGTCATCACTAAATCATCGAGAGGCCCACAGATATCACTTTTATCCCTTTTACGGTAAAAGGAACGGATAAAGTTTGACTCATATGCTTGCTCTATTTACTCATCAAATCACACATGACAATATGTTTTATAACACCAAGTTACTGGTGCGTTTACACATCATCAATGTGCAACCGACTTGTAAACTGCAACTATATGTTTATGTTTCAAGAATATAAGATTTTATCGTCTCACTGATCACTCGTGATAAAATCCATGAAGTGATTCAGATGAGTGTGGGTTTAATCAATAGTCAAATCTTATTATAAGAGTACTCGTGAACAATGCAGCAAATTTGTGTTATGTATAAACACTTTCGACAATTTACAGACGTATTCATGACAGTCTTACTCCAATACCTACTTCCAAAGTATGATCGACTGTGGATAGTTTGAATAATCTTATTATTCGGGAAGTCAAAACATGCAAAGTGAAACATAAGAATAATCGAATCCAATATGGTCTCAAGACTTTTGAATATAAGTAAAACCTTTTAATCACAGTATTGATTACACGTTATTCATTGTATAATGTTTCGATTAATTAACTTAATACTTGAATGAAAACAATAGTTATAGGAGACCTTATTGAGGTTTCTGGAAGCCTCCATTTAGATAATTAAAGAACTAGATAACTGAATTACTTGAAATAATATTAGTTTATGTTTAAGTTAGAGTTTATAGATGTTTCCTAATCAACTATAAATTTGGTCTTATACCTTGGAATTTTAGGCCACTTTATTCCATATACCAGATCTAAAATTTTGATCCTTTCTCCCCTTTATCCTGATCTTTCTAGAGTTTTTGTGTTGTGAGTGTGAATCATTAGAGGCTCGCACACAATTAGAGCTTGTTTTCAAAAGACTTTTGGATTTATCTTGTTGGAATCAAAGGGTTGGTTTACAATAATAAATCAGATGCATGTTGCTCTTTTGTGAATTTCGATTTCTATTAGGGTACATAATTGTGTTGTTCAATAGTATGTTGATTCGATAGTGTTATGAAATAGATCAAAGTAGGTTGCATGTACCCTTAAGAGCATAAGGATTTTTTCGCATTATTACATGTAAAACACATCAACTTATACACCTCAAATTTGAAATCATATGCCCACTCTCTCTTCCCTTCGAGCATGGGATGCTAGAGAAATATAACCCTATCGTTGAAAAAGACATCTGAAGCCATCAACAGATCACCCATCCTCAGGCTATAATCTTCAACTCGTTCATCACAATCGCTTCATACATTAGTCTCGTGACTCAAAATGGAACTACTTTGACCAAGGCCCTTGAGACATTTGAATAATCTAACTAACAGGTCTACACTAATCAGACCTAATTTGCCTTGGCACTTAATTCCCGAACAATAATGAAGACTCGCATTCATCCTAAACGATCATCAACGAAAGTCCGGAAGTGACGAAGACAACTACAATTAATGCAAGTGCTATACTACACTATTTATCCTCCACTAGTTCCTTGGAACCTTTTCGACTCTTCCTGATCCCCGTACGGATTCTCTGCTTTCGGTAGTACAGGCCCATACTACATTTGACACCTATACGCATGTGTCTTAAGAATTGTCTCAGATTTCCAACGTCACTACACATATCCACTACCAAATGTAGATACCCATGCTCCCACAAGCACACACTACCATCGTTCATAGACTCTCCCTCTAGGATTCTTCTCACACACATGCATACACTATAATACCTTAACACTTTTCTTAGGTCACTAGAAACTCCATCACGGCCACGTGTACCAACACACCTATAGGATTAGAAAAGCCACCAGAAACTTCCTAGATTTTTACCTTAGGTTTCTTCATACGCAAGTGCCCACACTAGTACATTCTAGCACTTTTCCTAGGTCATTATGAATTCCCACCCTACCCCGTTATCAGTTGCGGAAGACACATCTACCAATGTCAACTAACTATATGATGAATACGATTACATGCAGCAAGGATTAAACAATCATTTGACTGAAAGATCATGCACTATAACGGTTGGACTCAAACAAGAGTTGCACAATAAGGCCAAACCAACCATTCTAAAACTATTTAATATTTATGGCGTGCAACTTAACATATTCACTTAATAGTTAAATAACATCAATACATGTTTCACATAACACAAAACAAGCAACAGTCAAGCAAAAAATCCAACATGCAAAAATGCATCATAAAGATTAGGCAATCATAACACGCAATTCCTGAAGATCCTTAGCCTACACACTATCATGCATCTCTAAAAGTTCACGTATCAGACACGAAAAGGTATATCTCCTAAGCAGAAACTCTAACATGTAACCCTGAGCATATCCTTTGGTTACTTCTAGCATGCAATTCATACTATAACATCAATATCATATAAAACATGTATGTGTATTTTAGGAATCACTTATTTAAGCTCCGGATGACTACACACATCGCATCTTCTCTTCACCTTTTTAAAATTATTCTTTTCAAAGACTCGTGAAAATCCTTATATCCTTAGTCTGAGTTTGGAATCACATGAGTGTTCATCCAAATTTTTTAAACTAGAGCTCTGATACCAACTTGTAATGTCCTAAATTCCAAAATAAATTTTCATCTTTAAAATAGAAAAAACACTTATTTTTACAAATTTACATCAATTCAAATCAATTGTTCATACCAATGATTCAAAATCAAAAATTTTAGGAAGACAATACGAATCTCAATTCATAAAACCGTTGATATGTGTGTGCAATCCCGCCTTCGTAATCCGATAAGTGCCTGAAAAACATTTAATCTACAACTATAAGCACACAACTTAGCGACTTCCCCAAAATATCACATACATCACAACATAATAGTCAAATATTGGTTATCCGTAACCCTTTGGACTATCAACAATACTAAACATTACATACAACACAAAAAAATATAAACAACTATGGGTTATTAGCAACATTGGGACTATCAGCAGTCCTATGAGCTCATAACAACCCTACAGGTTATTAGCAACCTTGTGGACTATCAGCAGTCATGGTGCTATCAACAACTCAAATACACATATAACAACAATCAACAAAATAAAACCCATATGCTTAGCTTTGGGATGCATACACTGTAATATATGTGATATAGTGAGAAGACTCACTTGAACGAACAACTAAAATCCACTACTTAAAGTCCCACATAATCAGCTACATGAACCTCCTAAACTAATCATAATCTAAACCTCATACTATAGTTCAACACCTATTTAAGTTTGACAAAAAGTCAAACTGGTCAAAAAAGACAATGGTTAAAGTCAGCTCAAGCTGACCTCTACGTCGTGAACACCTATAGGCCACGACGTGGCAGCTACACGACAAACAATCATGGTGACACCAGGCTCCACGTCATGGCGATAAACATGTCACTCCATGGGAACCAATTCTAACAACTTAATGGGATAAGCACTTAACCCTAATACCCAAGCTTCCAACTTTTCAGATATGGTATCTACCAACTTCATAATGGATAAACTTTCCAACTTTATCCATTAGGATGGTCTAAACAACCAAGAATCTAAACTTTAAGTCACAAAGGGACCAAAAATGCATCTTTCTAACTTAATCCATTAAGTCCAAACCTCCAATCTTCATATGTGGATCAACATGATGTTTATATGGATAAAGTTTCCAACTTTATCAATAATAATGCCACAAACATCCAAGTCCAAACTTTAATACAACAAAATGACCTAAAGGACAAAGATACCTTGCATGTCTTCAAGGTAAGGCAAAATATCCAAACTTTCCTAGTCGATGAGGTCTAAGAAGCATTCCAAACTGATCAAAAGGTGGTTGGGTCATCTCAAGTACAAGACCACCCATAAAATGGACCATAAGTGCCAAAAATCACAAATGACATGTAACAGCCCAAAAATCGAGGGTAAAAATTTCATTTTTAATATAGACAAAACATAGATATCATTTATTCCAACATCCAAAACATCGTTAGTTAAAACATTTATCAGAGTTCATCCCAAAATCATTCAATACGGAAAACATGGGTGTGTGCACTGCGATCGATTTAAGCCCTTTTTTTTCCAAATCGATGGTACCTGAAACCAATAAACAAAATTGTAAGCATGAAGCTTAGTGAGTTCCCCACAGCATACCCCACACAATCCAAATAACCACATAATGCATATCAGCTACGACAACTACATAAACCATATCAATCACATATCCATGCATATCAACATATACGGATGTCGTGGGATCGTCCCCAGGGTCTTACTCCAGGATGTCATGGGCTCCCCACATGGTCTTACACCTAAGTGTCATGGGCTCTCCCATGGTCTTACATCCGAGTGTCATGGGCTCTCCCATGGTCTTCCATGCAAATATCACAAAGATAACTAACATACCACGTAATCACTGGCATAATATATATATATATATATATATATATATATATATATATATACACATAAATACATACATACATACCAGACATATCAGTAGTGAATCTACGATAAACACTACAACATAGTAGGAAAGCTATGGGCTCTCCACATGGTCTTACATCCAGGTGTCATGGGCTCTTCCATGGTCTTGATGTGTTATGAGCATAACATCATTCCTATGGTGTTCATGCAACCCTAATGACTTTGATCTAGGTTTTTCTAAGTAAACATACAACATTGAATACCAAAGCAATAAACCCTAATTGAATAGCATACAAATCCCAAAAACACATATGATGTAGGGTTTGGATCTTACCATGATTGTTATGTAGCAATAACAATCACAAACCTTCTTGATCTTGACTCTTGAAAGCTTAGTGCCTCAAATGTTGCACCTCTAATGGAATCACAAACACCATAAGCATCAAAGATGAATAAGAAGGAAGAAATAGGCACCAATAACGTCTTAGGGTTTATCTTAGAAGGTTGGGCATGTTTTTTGAGGCTTACGGGTTCCTTTTATACTTAGGCTTCTAGGGTTATCAACTAGGAAATCCTAATCTAGCTGCTTAGTCCTCAAGCAGCCCAAAGATCCTTCCAAAAGGCCCTTGGACGATTTTTATATGGATTCTCATATAGAATTCGTCCATGCTTCCTTTATGGATCTTAAGCCCAATCTTTGTAACTATCTTATAATTACAATATCGGTCCCCTTTATTTAATTAATCTCTTTTAGCCACAAAATTAATTATTGACTAATATTGATTAAACAATATGATTTCTCTTTTAATATATTATTCACATAATATATTAATAAATCATAATTAATCCTCTTTCTTTTTAGTTCATCCTATCAGTTGGTATGGTGAAGGCAACCCAAACGGACCATGCTCATAATCGGGTCAAGTACATACCAAAATAGTTATGGGCTTAGACACCTAATCCAACAGTCTCCCACTTGGATAAGTCTAATAACTATTTTGCATGTGACTTCAGAATCTGATTAGCAATCGTAGCTTTCAAAAGTCGTTGTTAACTTTGATCTTATCGGTAACGCGTCCTTTAGATAAGGGATCATATATTCCTATATTCTAGATATCGTATGAACTGATACATGGATTTAAATCATATCTCTGTATATGTGTTGTTTCCCGATTTCCGATTTATGACGAGTGACAACAGACTACAACTGAACACATCAACTTAGTCCAGGCTTGGCCAAGTGCTTAGGGTTTCATCACTAAATCATCAAGGGGCCCACAGATATCGCTTTTATCCCACTTTGGGTAAAAGGAGTGGATAAACTTCGACTCAAATGCTCTCTTGTACTTACTCATCAAATCACACACAACAATATGTTTTATAACACCAAGTTACTGGTGCATTTACATATTATTAATGTGAAACAGACTTGCAAACTAAAACTTACATGTCTCAGTTTCAAGAATATAAGATATTATCGTCTCACTAATCACTCGTGATAAAATCTACAAAGTGAGTCAAGTGAGCGTGAGTTTAATCCAATACTCAAATCTCATTTTAGGAGCACTCATGAACACTGCAACAGACTTTTGCTATGTCTAAAACGCTTCAGACAATCTACAGTCAGATTCATGACAGTCTTCTTTCATACCTACTTCCAAAGTATGATCGACTGTGGATGGTTTGAATAATCTTATTATTCGGGAAGTCAAAACATGCAAAGTGAAACACAAGAATAATAATAATCCTATACGGGCCCAAATTTTTGAGTATAAATAAAACACCTTTATTTAAATCACCATATTGATTATTCATTATTAATTGTATAATGTTTCGGATAATCAACTTATAACTTGAATTATAACAACAATTGTCCAATGCTCCAAGCATGCATAATATGTTTACCTATGATCCTTACTTTTTGAAATAGATCAACTGAAAAACATTTCTAATGATGCTCATTTCACAATTCCTAATCCTTATCACTAGTGTAAGAATACCAAATTCTTGCCACTATTAGAATATACTAGATTTTAACATTTTATGCAACGATCATTTCGTAATGTCAAAGCACCAAAGTCACCAAGACTTTGCTAATGACATCACAAAGTCCTCTATTGGAGATTGTTACAAGGAAATTCCATTGATATGAATTCTCACATTCAAAGTACATTCATTTGAACATCCTTCTTGCATAAAAAGTTTATAATCTAGACATGGATTCTCGATATCCAACTCCCAATATGGAAACATTTCCATATTTGACATACGACAACTCGTTATTAATAGAATCATATATAATCATAATAATGTCATTATGGTCCATTCGTTACTATACTTCCAACTGCCCACAAGTGACCAGTCCTAGGCGAACCTTAGATTATCCTTGACAGTTGTTGAATTAACTTAGTCAAATCCGGTTCTAGTCCTTTTTCCCTCTTAATGCCCTAGACATTTGGAAAATTTAGAACATTCGAATATTACAGCATATGCAATCGATCCTATACCCGAAGCGTATGGGACACGATTCATAATGAAAAACGTGATACTTTACCAGTTTCTTGCTATAATATTGCCATATATAGAATTCTTTTAAGTTGAATCTATTCGACATAACCTCCATATATGTCCTTTGACTAAATTTGATTAAAATTTCTCGATCCAAACTCTTAGATTTTGAAATGAAGTATAATATTCTCTCCCTTAATTATAGAAAAACAACTTTTCAACCCCTGCAACTTTGCAAAGTGAAACTTTTGTTTTCTATAATTAATATGTCTAACTTGCAACACGTAAAATAATAATCATGCTCCCACTAACATGATAATTATATCCATATTAGCATAACATTTATGTTCCCACTAGATATGACATGTATCCAGAAAATAGCTTGACTTCTAGAAATCAATACTTATTGACTTCCAAAGTTCATATTTCTAATACGATATGCTTCGATAAGCCTTTATCTAACTTCTCAAAGTCATACACCTTTCCTTAGATAGCTCACATGTGTCTCTAAACTATTTTAGAACCTACACCAATATGTCTCGAATATTCATACTTATTGCCATTTCTCACAATTCGAACGATGAAGATGGATGTCGTAATCATAATTGAATTTAAGAATGCAAGTATCACAATAGTTATCTCCATAAAATCTATCTTAGCAAAAGTGTTTCCTCACAATCATTTTCATGAAGCGAGAGAGAAACCTTATCATTTAGATTTTATGGTGTATGCGTTCCTAATCATGTGAATTTGTCATAACCATAATCATAAGACAAGGTTTGAGAAAAATCCAAACTCATATGGATTGAACCTGTTCATTCTTTAATTTCTTGCCATCAAGGGTCCCACCATTGTATCCAAGTTATTTAGCAACTCACCTATAATAGTCAATGTACTTTCATTGAACAAGGCACTTGCCTTTATGCAGTCTATTGAGAACTCGTAGAACTCATATGCATAAGTAACTTTAGTGGAATGGTACATAAACAAGAATGCGTTGACACGATAGGTTACAAACCTCAAGTCGTGTGCTAGTGTCTAATAGGTTTACTCTTGATTAGTTCTTGAACCTTTTCAAGATCATTTAGACCCTCATTGACCTCTTGACATACAGGATTCTCTTGTCAAGAAATATTTCTTGACAAACAAATATTCAAGAGTTAGTGCAGATTCTTATCAAGACAAACACTACACACAATTGGTCTTAGTTGATCTTTGTCTTATTTAAGACATCACAACTTACCAATTTCAAACGTGCAAGAGTAAGAAAAACATTTTTCTACTCCACATTTGATGAGTCTGTCAAAACTTCTTAAGATGTGTCACTCAAGTCATAATCTTGGAGTATGACTCTAAGACTTGATTTTGGAACGAAGTATGATTCACCTTTTGATTTAACCATTTCAATAATTTCTGATTCCTCTTCTTAGCCATACTAGTGCATTAAGGTGTCCTTAGAGGATCAATTGTGATATGGTGTAACACCGAAATTTTCCAACAATTTTTCACATTTTAAAAACATACTTTCATTCATAAATATTATAAAAATGTCATTGTATCACATATCAATCCATAGAAACACAGCCCAAGATCATAATGTATAAAAACTCCTCATGTGTGTACTGATCATGTCGGCGCCTTCCCGCGATCCTCACTGGCACCTGAAACACATAACACCACACTGTAAGCATAAATGCTTAGTGAGTTCCCCAAAATACCACATACAACACATATTAGCCACTCAAGGCTATAACTCTGTATGACCCTCTGGTCAAAGTGTCCCAGTGGGACCCTCCCGTCCCATAACTCTGTGGACCCTCTAGTGTTCGCCCTCAAGATCTGGCATAACTATATGTATGTGGTTCGATGTACCATATACACGGACCACAAGAGCTTGAAGTATCTGATGGATCAGCCCAACCTGAACATGCGTCAGAGGAGATGGTTGGATGTGGTAAAGGATTATGAGTGCGAGATCCTGTACCACCCGGGCAAGCCTAACGTTGTAGTCGATGCCTTGAGTCGTAGGGCAGAGAATGCCCCGATACGAGATGTTTGTATGAGGTTGACAGTGATGACTCCGATGTTGGACACCATTCGGGAGGCCCAGGTAGAGGCCATGAGACCGAAGAACCGCAATAGAGAACGGGTGATCGGGCAGGTATCTGAGTTCATTCCCGATAGCCGAGGGCTTATGACCATCCAGAGCCGGATTTGGATGCCATTTGAGGGCGGGGCACGTACCATTTTGACGGAGGAGGCGCACAGGTCGAGGTTTTCGATCCATCCCGAGGCCACTAAGATGTATTTGGACCTGAAGAGAGACTATTGGTGGCCCTGTATGAAGAGGGATGTGGCGTGGTTTGTAGAGAGGTGCTTGACCTGTCGCAGGGTTAAGGCCGAGCACCAGTGTCCACATGGAAAGTTGCAGCCACTTGAGGTTCCCAAATGGAAGTGGGAACATATTTCTATGGATTTCATCACCAAATTGCATAGGATCGCGAGAGGTGTCGATGCAATTTAGGTGATCGTCGACCGGCTGACAAAGAGCGCTCATTTCCTTGCTATCAGTGAGAGCTCTTCCGCAGAGAGGCTGGCGGAGGTGTATGTGAGGGAGGTGGTATCGTGACATGCTGTACCGATCTCGATTGTGTCAGATCGAGATGTACGTTTCACTTCTAGGTTCTTGAAGAAGTTCCATGAGGAGTTGGGTACGAGGCTGCATTTCAGTACCACTTACCACCCACAGACGGACGGACAGAGTGAGCGGACGATTCAGACGTTCGAGGAAATGCTTCGGGCGCGTGTGTTGGACTTCGGAGGGTGTTGGGACACTTATTTGCCATTGGCTGAGTTTTCCTATAACAACAGTCACCATTCGAGCATTGGTATGCCTCCCTTCGAGTTGTTGTATGGAAGGAGGTGTCGGACTCCCATCTGTTGGGGAGAGGTAGGGCAGTGAGTGATGGGCAGCACTGAGATATGCGGACAGGTGACGATCCGAGCTTGAGTTCCAGGTGGGAGACTTCGTGCTCCTGAAAGTGTCTCCTTGGAAAGGAGTGATTCGATTAAGGAAGACTGGCAAGTTAGGGCCCCGGTATATTGGGCCGTTCAGGGTAACCGCGAGGGTGGGCAGGGTAGCATATCGTTTGCAGCTACCTGTGGAGTTGAACCAAATTCATGATACCTTTCACGTGTCTCAACTGAGGAAGTGTATAGCCGACGAGTCGGCAGTGGTGCCGTTGGAGGATATCCAGGTGGACTCGAGTCTGAATTATGTTAAGAGACCGACCGCGATCTTGGACCGAAAGATCAAGGTTATGAGGAACAAGGAGGTGCCTCTGGTTCAGGTCCAGTGGCGACATCGGAGGGGGTTCGAGCTGACTTGGGAGCTGGAGTCAGAGATACGGGAGCAACATCCGGAGTTGTTTTCAGCATGAGAGTTCGAGCGCAAAGTCTAGTTCTAGTGGGGGAGAATTGTAACATCCCGAAATTCAGGTACAACTATTTAACCCTTCTCTTTTGTCAAGTTGTCAAGATTAGCCCTTGAGTGGAAAATGTTGCAAATGAGTACGTTGGTCGTACTAGAGAGTACCCTGCGCGTACTCATGCGCTTAAGTTGGACGCAGACTCGCCTAGGTACGCTGGGCGTAGCGGGCCCAGATGCAAACCCTAATTGTGGCTTGTGCACTGTAAAAGGAATGCTTAGGCCTTATCCTCAGCCACCATATCAGAGAGTGAAACCCTAAGAGAGCCTTTCCTTCGTCCTAAAGCTTGTGTGTGAGTGTTTCGAGCTAAAGGTGCCTTTGTGTGTTAGTGAAGAAGAAGGAGAGGAGCTTGTGGAGGCTAGGGTTTGAAGTTCAAGCTTGGATCTAAGTTCTTCAGAGGAAGGAGCTTCACTTTGAGGTAAAAATCTCAGAACTTTCATATTTATTTTGGTTTGGTGTTTTAGGGTCCATTTCTAGGGTTTAAGTCCCAAAGGTGCAGATTTTGTGAGCAAGAGGGGCTCCATGTAGGGGTGTCAATTTATGACACGACACGACAAAAATACACGACACGAAATGAAATTGGGACGAAATCAAAATTCGAATTCGTTTTCGTGTCGTGTTCGTGTCAAATATAAAAAACACGATGTCGTATCGTGTCGTGTTCGTGTTTACAAATCCACACGAAATTGACACGATTGAGCATGTGTTGTTTTTCGTTTTTATCGTGTTATATATGATTAAATATGAATTAAATAAAATAATAGTTATATAATATTATCTTTGTCGTGTCGTGTCGTGTCGTGTTGTCGTTTTTTAATTGGTTCGTTTTCGTGTTAGTGAAATAAAACACGACATCGTGTCGTGTCGTGTTCATGTTACAAAAAACATTGTCGTGTCGTTTCGTGTCAGACAAAAACACGACACGATGGCACGATTTGACAGGCCTAGCTCCATGGACCTATATATGTCACATTTCAGTGTTATGTGTGATGTTGATCCATAAAAATCCCAACTTGGTCGTTGTTATGGAGTGATGCTTGAGTTATGAGCTCTTAAGTGTTGAAAATGGAATGTTATGGGTGTTGGTGACTTTTACAACCATGCATTGGCCGACTCTCTGTAGCTCGAACGACAGCAGGGGCAGATCCCTGCGATGCTCCCTGTGCTGACCCCCGCAACTGCGGACACTCGGCCTTTCGGTGTCCGGTTTGGTTGCAGTGAAAACAAACTGCAAACCCCTTGGGGAAATCCTTGGCCATGTGCCCCTCCTTGCCACACTTGTAGCAAGACCCTGCTCTGCAAACCCCCTCATGACTCTTGCCGCACTTGCCACACTGTAAGCACGAAGCTTAGTGATTTCCCCAGAGCATACCCCACACAATCCATATAACCATATAATCCATATCAGCTATGACAACTACATAAACCATATCAATCACATATCCATGTATATCAACATATACGGATGTCGTGGGCTCGTCCCCAGGGTCTTACTCTAGGATTCCATGGGCTCCCCATATAGTCTTACACCTAAGTACCATGGGCTCTCCCATGGTATTTGATAGGAAAGCCATGGACTCTCTACATGGTCTTACATCTGAGTGTCATGGGCTCTCCCATGGTCTTCCATGCAAATATCACAAAGACAACTAACATACCACGTAATCACTGGTATATATATACATACCAGACATATCAGTAGTGAATCTATGATAAACACTACAACATAGTAGGAAAGCCATGGGCTCTCCACATGGTCTTACATCCAGGTGTCATGGGCTCTCCCATGGTCTTCCATACAGGCATAACACATATATCACTAACATACTTCCTAGCACATAACCAACTAACATGCCATATAATACAACTTCATCTAGTGTACCACATATCATAAAATGGGCCGACTTTGGTGCCTTAGACCCATTGGTATGGTGAGGAGACTCACCTTGCACTGCTGAAGTCCCGCGAATAAAACTCTAGTTGCTGGATGACAAATTTACATACTGTCAGCACCAAACAATGCCCAATTAATAATTGGGTTCCAAGCCTAAGGTCCAACTCACACTCCAAAGGCCCATTAGGCAAGTAATGGGCCAAAGCCCAACATATGGGCCAATTTTCCAAATTGGTCCCAAGCCTCTACATTGACTTATTTCAAGGCCCAACCAATTATTCTAGTCCAAACAATTGTCATTCTAATAGCCTAATGGCTAATAATCCTTAAGGCCCAAACATGGCCCACGTATGGCTCAATTTTCCAAATTGGGCCCAAGCCTCTCTAATGGGTATTATCCTGAAGCCTAATAATTTACCTTAGTCCATTAATATGTTCCCAATTGGCCCACAAAGGCCCACATCAACTTAGTCCAATAAATTCCCAATAAGAACCCAAAACCCAATTGGGTTTTTTTCACATGAAATGATGATTAGGGTTAAGTATTCCTTCTTAACCCATTAAGAACTTAATCCATTAAGTCCAAACATACAATGAAATTGGGTTTGAGTCATAACTCCACCCCAATGTTCCAAATTGCGGGTACTGATAAGTCCAAACCAATAATCCCAAAATAGGGTTTCCAACCCAATCAGAGCCCAATAGGCCCAATAGCTAGGTCTTTTGATCAATTAGAGTTCGTTACCCATTATGGTTTTAGTCCCTTGTCCAAACATCCTAACGAATCAAACACAACAAGCACACCGCGACCCAACACGACGGTTGGTGGTGGTTAGGGTTTCTTTTCATTATTCCAATTCCTAATTACATTTTACAATGAAATAACCAAAATTAAACACACACACACACACACTCAAAATAATCACACACACAACCACCCTTATGGTGGTCGGCGATGGCACCTGGTGGCAGCTACCACCTCACGGTGGTGGTAGCGGGGGTTTTCTTTGAATCTCCGGCGAAGAAACGATCCTACAACCCTTACAAGTAAAACACATGTATACAAAGACTGTATCCCACTCATAACCACCCATACACGATAGTTAAAGTGGCATAAAAGGAACTAGCGGCGACTGCCACCATGGTTGGTAGCCATGGTGGTTTCCTCGGGTTTTCCGGCCAACTAGCACACACCAAAAGTATTGAAACGCACACATACCCACATACAGAACACCCACATCACATATATACTTCTAACATGGAGGAGGATGACGACTACGGAGGATCCCGCTACATCGGCGACGTGGCTGACGACGAAACTTGAATAAGAAGGAGGTGAAGGAACGCCCGCTATCGACAGCAACACTGCCCAAACGTCGGTCTTCAGCATGCATCAGTTTCGTCAGCAATCATCGAGGAGACCTCGCTGGTGGCTCACGACCACACAACAGTGAACCGGGTCCATTCATCAGTCCCCCGGCGGTCATCCCATTTGCTGCCAGCGCTGATCACGATGTCCGACAGTCGTGGTGGCATTCTGATGGTGAAAAAAAAAGCGGCAGTAGGGGATTCGATGATGCAACAATCATAGCCCAATAGGCCCATTAAGGACTTAATCCATTAAGTCCAAACATACAATGAAATCGGGTTTGAGTAATAACTCCACCCCAATGTTCCAAAATGTGGGTACTGATAAGTCCAAACCAATAATCCCAAAATTAGGGTTTTCCAAACCCTAATTAGGGTTTCCAACCCAATCATAGCCCAATAGGCCCAATAGCTAGGTCTTTTGATCAATTAGAGTTTGTTAGGGCCATTAGGGTTTTAGTCCCTTGTCCAAACATCCTAACGAATCAAACACAACAAGCACACCACGACCCAACACGGCGGTTAGTGGCGGCAGTCACCACCTCATGGTGGTGGTTATGGTTTCTTTTCATTATTCCAATTCCTAATTACATTTTACAATGAAATAACCAAAAATAAACACACACACTCAAAATAATCACACACACAACCACCCTTATGGTGGTCGGCGATGGCACCTGGTGGCAGCCACCACCTTATGGTGGTGGTAGCGGGGGTTTTCTTCGAATCTCCAGCGAAGAAACGATCCTACAACTCTTACAAGTAAAACACATGTACACAAAGACTGTATCCCACTCACAACCACCCATACATGATAGTTAAGGTGGCATAAAAGGAACTAGCGGCGCCTGCCACCATGGTTGGTAGCCATGGTGGTTTCCTCGGGTTTTCTGGCCAACTAGCACACACCAAAAGTATTGAAACGCGCATAAAACCACAGACAACACACTGCACACACCCACAAACAGCACACCCACCACACATATATACTTCTAACATGGAGGAGGATGACAACGACGGAGGATCTCGCTACATCGACGACGTGGCTGATGGCGAAACTTGAATAAGAAGGAGGAGAAGGAACGCCCACTGTCAACAACAACACTGCCCAAACATCGGTCTTCAGCATGCATATGTTTCATCGACAATCGTCGAGGAGACCTTGCTGGTGGCTCACGACCACACAACAGCGAACCGGGTCCATTCGTCAGCCCCCCGACGGTCATCCCATTTGCTCCCAACGATGATCACGATGTCCGACATTCGTGGTGGCATTCTGATGGCGGAAAAAAAGCGGCAGCAGGGGATTCGATGATGCAACAATGGCTGGTGGAGATCTTGATGGTGACGGCTGCTGAATGGTGCCCTTAGGGTTAGGGTTCCATGTTTATGGGAGGGGAGGCCAATGACGGTTTTAAACCCGTCTCCAATATAACCTCTTTCTGATTTTAACAAAATTGGTCCCTCCTTCCCTTATCTTTTTCCAAAATAAATCCGAAATTTACCTTTTTAACCCCTTATTCCATAATTCTTCACAATATAATTCCAGAATTTACATTTTATCCCTTGCTTCCATAATTCCTTCCATATTGAGTCCTAATTTTTACCAAGTAACCCCTGTCTTCGATATTACTTACAAATTAAGTCCGAATTTAACACTTTAACCCTCGCCTTCTAAAATTATGACAGTTAACTCGTCGAGACCAACAACTTGCTATATAGTTATTAATTTTAGGGCTATTGTTGGGGTACGAAGTTATCCATGTATGACTTTGTAAATGGTTTGACTTTTGTAGACCCACTTGCATGTGGTGCATTAACCTTATGACATGAGATAAAGAGTGAGAGAGAGACATGAAAACACCTCTATATAAGGTGGGTTCATACCACTTATGGAGGTGTGCTTGAGAGATGTAAAATTGAGTGTGTAAGTGTGTGTTATTTATGTAGATTTAGATCTATATCCCTTTTTGTAACACCATACATAATCGAATGCATCTTTTAAACACCGGAATCATCATGTTCATTGTGTGTTCTTTAATTCCGCAAGCAAAACCAAAGTTCATAATTCACATCAATTGGTATCAGAGCAGGTCTTCAAAGATTAACACGATTTTTTGAAGAAACGATTCTCGGTTTGGCAAAATTTGTCACAATTGGAGCATTTATGGTGAGTCTCTCTCTATGATCTTTCTTAATCTCGTTGATTCATGTGTTACGTTCTTGATTTTTGATCATTTTGACTCATTGGATCAATTTTTTTTTTTGAAAAACCTTTTTGTTATGATCCAATAATTTTTTCATTGATCAAAGCCCCATCAAATCTCATATTTGTTGTTCGATTTGATTCTCAAATTACAGTTGTTCATTTGAATCGAGTTATAAGCCCAAATTCACTGTGATCTAATTTTTTGCCCAAATTCATAATATCTTGTTGTTCATAAATGAAACTTGAGCCCAATTCATATTCTTATTTGATAATTTTGATATGTGTGATGATCAAGAGCCCAAAATTTTCATTTGTTTAAGATCTAAAAGAACTCTTTACTGTTCACAATTCTTGAGCCCATACAAATTTCTTATTTGATCCGATATCATAATTGTGTGAGCCCAAATTCGATTACAGTGTATGGTTTATTGAACTTGTCCCTGATTTAGTCATACGCTTCAAATGGTTGTACCATAGAACTCATACGCTTATGTTCTTATTTCTTAATTGATTGCATTTGATTATTCTTCTCGTTTTCTCGATCATTTTTTCCTTCTTTCTTTTGGTTGATGTCGATCAATAATCAGATAATTTGTTACGATTTCATGTGATTTGGGACATGAAGAAATCGATTTCATACAAGTTCAAGTGAAGAAATCGTCAAATTTGATGTTTGATTTTGATGAACTTGTACAAAGAAGTCATGAATGTGATGATAAACTCTCGGATAATCATGTTTTGATCCAAAATTTGGTGTTTGAATCATCCATTTGCTGTTTGTTCATCTTTGACTTCGAAAAGTCAAACACATCAAAAAGTCAAACTCGATTTTTAAGTGATGAATCAAAGAATTGGAGGTTGAAATCGTTGGATTTGAGTTGAATATGGATATGAATGTCGAAATCAAGTTTAATTTCGAAGTGGCTTGGATTGGAATTCTTGGTATCGATGATAGTTCATACGATTTTTGTTTGACTCTTAAAATCGATTTCGAAATTGGTTGGGTTTGCGGTCGATATTGATGGTCGAAATCGAGATTTCAACTGTGGTTCCAGGAACGAAAGTCAATTTTGATTTTGATAGTCGAATCCTTTGAAGTCGTTGAGATCCATTTTAGTTGTTGTTGGTATGTTGATCTGGAATTAGTTTGTGATTTTTGATTTTGAGGTTGATGAACTGGAAAATGAAGTCGTGTTTGGATGAATGAATGGTAACGAAGTGGTGAAATCGACTTGTTGATGTCGATGTGGGTTTATTGCTTGGTATCGACTGGGAAGCATGATGACTTTGAAAGCGCATGAAGTATAGTCTGATAACGAACTGGGTTTGGATATAGCTCGAGTAACTCATAACGATGGGGTCATGATAACGAAATGGGTTTTGGGGTTCGTTCATGAGGTATCGATTGAAGAACGAAGCCATGGATTTTACAGTTAAATATTTGAGTCGATGGATTTTTGATAGTCCTGTTAACGATGGATGTGGTTTCGATAGTTTGGGAATGCACTGAATAACGATCTCAGATGTTTGTTCGTTGGGTTTTGAAAATGTTCGCTCGTTTCTTGACGATGAATTCAACAGTTGAAGCGTGAATGTCAATTTCTAACGAAGACCTGTGATTTGGCACTCGATGGTTTAAGGACGAATCATAGATGGTCTAGTAATGAAGCCTTGGTTGCTAACGAGTTTTGAAAGTTTGTTGTTTGCTTTGATTAACGAATATTCGATGGGTTTTGTTAACGAAAAGCTGAGGTTGAGTAGCGAATGAGTGATGTTTAGCTATCTGAGTTTACTTTCGTTATAATGGGGAAGATGATAGAATATTTCGAAATTGGTCTCTGTTGATTCTGCAAAGTTACATCTTTCACCCTGTTTCGACAAAATGGGTGTTTTCGTTATGTTTGTGAAGTGAGAACAAATTTTTGCAATCAATCCCTGTACTTTTAAGAATCTTACACATTATATCCAGTTTCAATTTTAGGGTATAATTTCGATAATTAGAAGGAATTGGAAGAAGTTTCGAAAGCAGTCCCCGAAGTTTTGAAATTTTGGATGTTTTTGCCCAGATTCGAAAATGGATTGATTTTGTTGAGAAGGTGAAGAAAATTCATTTTAGGCCCCTGAAGTTTATGCGAATTGACGCTTTCTACCCTGTTCGAAGAAGGGAGAGAGTTTCGCATTTTTGGCTGTTTTGGGCGCACCGGGTCACTGCAGAATTTTGAAATTGACAATTTCTACCCAATTTTAAATTTTTTTGTCAAAGACGGTCCGTCAACGAAGCTAAAAATTGAAGATTTTTTCGGTTTTCCGGATTGAAGCAAAAAGTCTATGTCACATGTTAAGGGGGAGTTTTGACAAGAAAAATTCCGATTAGGGCATGCTATCTTTCCTTATTGGTTTTATAATCAAATTTCGATTATAAAAAAAGGGGGAGAAATATATATATATATGGAAATTCGAAAGTTGAATTTTTCATATTACGTGGACTTGAAGACCAAAGTGACCTTGAATTTTTTGAAGTTTATGAAATGATGCGATTGGAGATTCGGAAGTGATTTCGATTCAAGATGGGTTTGGAATTATTGAAGATTTTTGGGGTGTGTTTTTATTCTCAACTTTAGGGTGATTATTTAGAGTTTGAGAAGCTCTGGATCATTCGTTGATGCTCGGTTCGTTTGGTCTCACATCCTAGAGCCCAAATTGAAAAATCATTGAAGAATTGAAGATTTGAAGTTCATCTCAACATGTGTCACGCTTGAGGCTCGTTCGCGTAGTTGCTTGATTTTGGAAGATTTGAAGTGGGTCATCCATTCCTAACTTTGAGGGGGAGAATGTTGGGGTACAAAGTTATCCATGTATGACTTTGTAAATGGTTTGACTTTTGTAGACCACTTGCATGTGGTGCATTAGCCTTATGACATGAGATAGAGAGTGAGAAAGAGACGTGTAAACACCTCTATATAAGGTGGGTTCATACCACTTATGGAAGTGTGCTTGAGAGATGTAAAATTGAGTGTGTAAGTGTGTGTTATTTATGTAGATTTAGATCTAGATCCCTTTTTGTAACACCATACATAATCAAATGCATCTCTTAAAAACTGAAATCACCATGTTCATTGTGTGTTCTTTAATTCCGCAAGCCAAACCAAAGTTCATAATTCACATAAGCTAAAATTCATTCATTAATTTGTTTATTTGTTTATTAAATAAACGGGGTGTTACATGACAAGATATAAAGAAATAAAACGCAAGTTATGAACTTTATACTCATAATGGTCCAACAATGAAGTGACTTTGATGGATCCAAACTTGAAACTGTTGGATTAGTGTCTAAGTCCATAATTATTTTGGTATGTACTTGACCCGATGGTGCATGGTCATTTTGGGTTGCCTTCACCAAAGCAACTTGATTGGAGAAATAAATAGAGAGAGAGGTTATTATGATTTATTAATATGTTATAAGAATAATATATTAAAGGAGAAATCATATTTGTTTAATTAATATTGGTCAATAATTAATTAAGAATTAATTTTGTGATCAAGTGTAATTAATTAAACTAGGGGGGTTGAATTGTAATTATGTGATAGTTACAAAATAAGGTAAGGATTATCTTAAATATAGGGTGAACGAATTTAAGGAGATAATGCCTTAGAATTCGACTAGGATAAGGGTTTCTAAGACTTATCTTATGGTTGCTTGGTGGGCAAGCAACTAGATAAGGATAAGGACTAAAACCCTAATCTTTACACCTATATAAACCCCCTAAGGCTCATGAATTCGTCTAAGCCTTCCCAAGAGGTCCTAGAAACGAATTCAATACCTCCCCTCTCTCCTTATACCTTCTCCATTTGCTCTTGGTGTTTGTAAGCCATTAGAGGAGTGACACTTGTGACTCTAAGCCTTCCAAAGTCAATTCAAGGAGGAATTGGGATTGTTATTGCTACATAACAATCAAGGTAATATCATAAACCTAATTATATGTTAATATTGATTTCCATATGCTAGAATTAGGGTTTATAGTCTTGGATTAAAGCATGTACAATAGAGAAACCTAGATCCAAGCATTAAGGTTTGTATGAGCACATAGGATGTCTTATGACCAAAACCCATCAGTGGTATCAGAGCCTTGATTGGTTTCTATTGTATTGATGCTTGAGATGTTTGAAAAAAATTTGATTTTTGGTGTTCTGCTTGATGGACTCGGCGAGTCCCACTGTGGACTCGGCGAGTTGTCCCTACTCGGTGAGTTCCAGAGGGTGACTCGGCAAGTCGGTGCGTCAGACAGAGGTATATTCGGGATTTCTTGCTGTTTTTGCATTGGGATAGTTACCTTATCATGTTAGATCAATATTAATCCGATTATATGATATATTTGACTATAATTTTGATCTAATTGAAGATATTTATCAATTAATAAGATAATTGTTTCCTTATAAGATAATTGATTAATTATTTTTGACTAAATTGGTAAATTGTTTTGCAAGAAATCATTAAACAAATCAAATATGGATAATTATGTGATTAAATGTTAATTATTTGTTATTTGATCCTTGTTGTTATGAAAAGTTTCATATTTTCCCCTTAGGTTTTATAGTTTAAATTTGAACCCAATAGTTTTGTTGTTTTGAAATTTAAATAGTTAGAACCCTAATGTTTTGAAAAAGGTTTCAAAACTTGCCCTAAAGTTTTGGAATTTAAATTTTGATTAAATAGTTTAATTTTGATGTATATTTAAATTCTAAACCCTAATGTGTTGAAATGTTTCAAAACTTGCCCTCAAGTTTTGGAATTTAAAAGTTGATTAAAAGTTTAATTAGGAATGTTAAATTATAAAACACTAGTATTGTTTTGAAAAGTTCAAATCACACCCTTATGGTTTTATTAATTAATTAAGGTGTTTAATTAAAAGAGGTTTAATAAATCCATAAAAGTTTAGGTTTACAATTTAATTGAATTAAAAGTATAATTGTTAAATTTAACCACCTAATATTTTAAAAGTGTAAAATACACCATATACTATATATAACATTAAAAGTCTAACATTATATATATGTATGAGTAAAAGTCAGTCTTACCGTTAGTAGGCCTCGTTCACGAAGCTGGTCTATAAGGGGTGTTTAAGGAAATTGCCTATAAAATGGCGATTGAATGGGTATCCACTCTTACCCACCGCACTCTTGACTAGTGGAGGGTCGTTAGCCGAACGGGTAGGATAGGACGAAACCTTCCATTATAAGTATAATGAAGTATAAAAGTAATTAAGTGTTTTCATAAAATTCCCAATCTTAGTTACTTAGGCAAAAGTGAATTGATGCAATTCCATGAAATTACACTTTGTGCCCTTGCGAAGACGTTAGTGGAGCGTGTGTGGTTTACCGGCACACTAAATGGTTCTAAGCAAAGGTAGCAAAGGGTGACTCAATGTTTGTCATAGTTCGATGGAGCGTGTGTGGTTTACCGGCACATCGAATAGGTGATTATAACATGTGAGCGCACCATGTAAGTTTGCATGGTTATTCACACCCGCTTTGTGATCCTTGGCATCACAGTCACAAACAAGAGGAGCATATCGAGATTTGAACATGCCATTGAAAGTTCAATGAATCTCAAAGGATCTAGGAGTTTTCATAGATTTAAAAACTTAAATTTCTTTTCGTTTCTCGTGGTGGAAATTAGTGAATCGTCATTCACTTACCTTCAAATATTCTGCAATTAGGGTTACGACATCCCTCTCCCGAGTTGTAGAATATTGTGTTGGGTCCTAGCCTTAGTATCTCATTTGGGTGATTTACTAAGGACTCAATCTATCAACTAACTTGAATTTGTTTTTCTCCCATTTAGTAGATGTCAAAGTTCGACAACTATGGTTTTCCCAAAACCCGTGAAACAAGCTTTCCACATGAAGATGGTATTCCACGATTCAATCGAGGAACAAGAAATCATGTTTCACTTCCTCCTCCTCCTCCTATTGTTCTCCCCAACCCACAAGATCGAAGAATTGAAAGGTTCAATATCACTAAAGCCCTATTGGAAATGAAACATGAAGATGGTAAACCCCTGTGTGCCCACGTTCTAGGAATGAAATCACACATTGATAGGTTGATAATGTTGGGTGTGTCATTCCCATATGAGTTGGCTGTGAATTGGGTTTTGCAGTCACTTCCTGAATCATATAATGAGTTCAAAAGAAAGTATTATATGATGGATCATGACGACAACCTCATTGACCTAACTTACATGCTCATTGTTGCTGAATCAGAAATGATTTGGCGAAGCAATGGAGCGTATTCGTTGGGAAAGTCAATCGACCATGCTTCCGAGGACGTTCTAGGAGAACCGACCTGCGTTTGCTGCCAAAAGAAAGGGCGTTGGATACAAGTCTGCCCAAAGAGCCTGAAGAGTCCAGAATATGGGAGAGTCAAAGAGTATGGCTGCGCTTCAGGTAAAATCCACTAACTCCATTAAGTTCCTATTCAATAATTCTTAATACATAATGTAATAAGATTGCATTTGAATGTTTTACAGGATCGGTGAAAAGAAAGGAAGCTTGGTGAAAGAGCAAGAAGAATCTAATCACAAGGAATGGATCTTGATCGCATGGACTTGAAGATTAGATTTTGAGCTTAGATAGTTATGATAGAGTTGTTAGAAATTTTCTTTTGACATACATAGTTTTCAATGGATTTTGCATTGTAAGGACAAATGTTTTCCGCTGCTTTTATAAATAAAATAAATTTTCGTTTGACTTATTTATTTATTTGTTTATTTCCTTGCAATGAAATCGTTATGAAAATTGGTGTTTGCATATTTCTACAACAAATGGATATGATTCTTATTTATGGTGTTTATGGAAAAGTCGAGAATTTACCAAATAGGGAGAGTTTCTCATCGCCCAAGTTTCAATTGGACAGAAATTTGGAATCATGCAACTTGGTTGCACGATGAATGAGAAATTTCATATTTAGAAATTAGACTAATTCATTGACAAAGTGTCAAGTGAAGGACTTGGAGATCGAACACACAAAGTTGCGTGTTGATCAAGTCCACCATAAGAGTAACAAAGATATTTGTCATGATTTACTAAAGGTTTAGTAAATATGAGATTAAGTGTAAGTCTGAATTGATTAAAGGGTTTAGATCAATAGCAGAACGAATAAGAAGAATCAAGTAGGCAGAAAGATAAAAGTTTCTCCATTCTAAGAACAAGGGAGAGTACCTTTTATGCTTTATGATAGGTCTTAATGATTAAGAACCATATCTCAATTGATCATCTAAATGAGTCTTAGTACAATTGTATGCCTAAGAAGAGGAATCAAGAATTAAAGAAATGGTTAAATCAAGAAGTCAATCATACTTCGTTCCAAAACAAGTCTTAGAGTTAAGATCGTGACAATGAGTGACAAGTATTAAAAGGTTTATAACATTCATCAAATGTGGAAAGTTGTGATGTCTTGGATAAGACAAAGACCATCTAGGACCAATTTATGAAGAGTTTGATAAAAACTACACTAACTCTTGAATATTTGTTTGTCAAAAAATGTTTATTGACAAAATAATCTTATATGACAAGGAGTAAGTGGGAGTCTTAATGGTCTTGAAAGGTTTCAAGAACAAATCAAATAAACCTTATCCATCATCACTAGCACACGAGTTGAGGTTTACAACCTATCGTGTTGACATTATTTTGTTTCTGTGCTGTTCCAATTGAGTTGATTATGCATGTGAGTTCTATGAGTTCTCATTTTGAACGCATAAAAGGCAAAGCACCTTAATCAATGAAAGATACATTGATAGGAAAGGGTGAGTTGCTTAATTGATTGGAAGACATGGTGGGCAGCTGTGCTACCATAAGGCAAGAAATCAAGATTAAGAAAGATCGGTCCATATGAGTTTGAATTTGTCGTAAACCTTAGTTTCAACAAATTCACATGGATAGGAACACATACACCGCTCAAATCTAAGTGTCATAAGATTTCCTCCTTCATGAAAATGATTGTGAGGAAATGCTTTCACTAAGAAAGATTTAAGAAGATAGTGATTGTAAATTTGCATTCTCGAATTCGATTATGGTTACGGTATCCCTTTCCATAATTTGAATTGTGAGGTTTGGCAATTGTTTACACACACATATGAACTATCTAAGGCAAAGGTGTATAAGTTCAAGAAACCTTGATAAAAGATTATCAAAGCACTAAGTATTAGAAACGTGAACTTAATAAATTCAATAAGCATTGTTTTTCTGAAAGTTAAGATGTTTCTAAAGACATGTCGAAGCTAGTGGGAGCATAAGTGTTATGTTTTATAGTAATCATCATGATAGTGGGAGGATAAAAGTTATGATTATTATGGAAAGTATTGCAAGTTGGCAATATTAATTATAGAAAACAAGAGTTATACCTTGCAAAGTTGTAAGGGTTGTAAAGTTGTTTTGCTATAATTAAGGGAGAGAATATTATGCTTCATTTCAAATCTAAAGGCTTAGGTTGTGGAATGTTAATAAAATTTAGTCAAAGGTACATAGTGTGTTCTTAAAATTTCGATTATGATTACGACATTCCTCTTCACAATTCGAATTTTGAGAACATAGCAAATAAAACATTATGCGTCGTATCCCATACGCTTCGGGTATAGAATCGATTGCAAATGCTTTAATGTTTGATCATTCTAAATTTTTCCAAATGTCTAGCGCATTTAGAGGGAAAAGGGACTAGAATTGGTTTTGACTAAAATAATTAAACAACTATCAAAGGACAATCCAAAGTTCGACGAGGATTGGTCGCTTGTGAGTAGTTGGAAGTATAGTATTGGAAAATATGGAAATGTTTCCATATTGGATGGACCATATCGACATCATTACGAATAGATAAGATTCTATTAAGAATGAGTTGTCATATGGAACATATGGAAGTATGTCCATATTGGGAATTGAATATTGAGAAATCTATGACTAGATTAGAAACTTCTATGCAAAAGGATGTTCAAAGAATGTACTTTGAGTGAGAGACATCACGTCTATGGAATTGTCTTGTAACAATATCCGATAGAGGACTTTGTAATATCATTGGCAATAATCTTTGTGACTTTGGTGCAGTGAAATTACGAAATGATAAGTTGCATAGAATGTTAGAATCTAGCGTATTCTATAAGTAGCAAGAATTTGATATTCTTTAACTTATGGAAAAGGATTTGGAGTTGTGAAATGAGATTGATTGGAAATGTGTTCAATGTGATCTATTTCACAAAGAAAGAACCATAGGTAAACATTGTGTGCATGCTAGGAGCATGGGACAAGTGTTGTAATTCAAGTAAGAAGTTGATTAACCGAAACAACAAATAATGAGTAATCGATATGGTGATAAATAAAAGGTGTTTTATTTATGCTCAAAGGGTTGAGGCCATATGGGATTAGTATTATTCTTGTGTTTCACATTTGCATGTTTTGACTTCCAGAATAATTGAGTTTATTAAGAATAATCGAATTATTCAAACGGGCCACAGTCGTTCATATGTTGGAAGTAGATATGAATGAAAATTATCGTGAATTGGTGTGTGGATTGTCTAAAAGGTATTAGGCATAAGCAAATGTTTGCTGCAACGTTCATGAGTGCTTATGAATATGAATTTGAGCATTGGATTAAACCTACGCTCACTTGGATCACTCCATGGATTGTATCATGAGTGATTGGTGAGACGATAACATCTTATATTCTTGAAACCGAGATGTGTGAGTTGTATCTTGCAAATCGGTTGCACATTGATAATATGTAAACGCACTAGTAACTTGGTGTTATAAAACATATTGTTGTGTGTGATTTGGTTAGTAAGTGCAAGCAAGCATTGTATCAAATTTTATCCTTTCCTTTTATTCAAAGTAAAATAAAAGTGATATCTTTGGGCCTCTCGATGGTTTAGTGATGACAAACGTAAATGCTCGGCCGGGCTAGGGCTAATTTGATTTGTTCAATTAGTCAGTCGTCATAAATCAGAAATCGAAAAGTAGTACAAAGAGAATGATTTGAAATCATGTCTTATATGATATCTAGAATGGAGGAATATATGATCCCTTGTCTAAGGACACGCGTATTTGATATGATCAAAGTTGACAGCGGCTTTGGAAAGCTACGATTGCAGATCGGGATCCGAAGTCATACGCAAAATAGTTGTTAGACTTATCCAAGTGGGAGACTGTTGGATTAGTGTCTAAGTCCATAACTATTTTGGTATGTACTTGACCCGATAGTGCATGGTCCTTTTGGGTTGCCTTCACCAAAGCAACTTGATTGGAGAAATAAATAGAGAGAGAGGTTATTATGATTTATTAATATGTTATAAGAATAAGATATTAAAGGAGAAATCATATTTGTTTAATTAATATTGGTCAATAATTAATTAAGAATTAATTTTGTGATCAAGTGTCATTAATTAAACTAGAGGAGTTGAATTATAATTATGTGATAGTTACAAAATAAGGTAAGGACTATCTTAAATATAGGGTGAACGAATTTAAGGAGATAATGCCTTAGAATTCGACTAGGATAAGGGTTTCTAAGACTTATCTTATGGTTGCTTGGTGGGCAAGCAACTAGATAAGGATAAGGACTAAAACCCTAATCTTTACACCTATATAAACCCCCTAAGAATCATGAATTCGTCTAAGCCTTCCCAAGAGGTCCTAGAAACGAATTCAATACCTCCCCTCTCTCCTTATACCTTCTCCATTTGCTCTTGGTGTTTGTAAGCCATTAGAGGAGTGACACTTGTGACTCTAAGCTTTCCAAAGTCAATTCAAGGAGGATTTGGGATTGTTATTGCTACATAACAATCAAGGTAATATCATAAACCTAATTATATGTTAATATTGATTTCCATATGCTAGAATTAGGGTTTATAGTCTTGGATTTAAAGCATGTACAATAGAGAAACCTAGATCCAAACATTAGGGTTTGTATGAGCACACAGGATGTCTTATGACCAAAACCCATCAGAAACAACATTCCTTGCAACCAAAATAACTTCCTTGATCTTCAAACTTCATCAAAATACCACCAAAAGCATCTAAAAGAGGGGAGAGGAAAGTTGAAGAGCTCAAATAATGAAAATAGAGATATGCTCTCCATCCACTCTGTGGAACTTGTTTTCCAGTCCATGGTGATCACCACACCTTGGAGATATGCTCTCCATTATGTGGTGACAGTTTTCACCCAAATCCCTTCCAGCTTCAAACAATCGTAACTTTTTCGTTTTAACCCCATTTTCAATGATCTTTATATGCACACGAAGGTATTGACAAACGTCACAGTTATATCTAATTACTCTATACTAAAAACATACTGAACTAAAATTTGTTAATTCGTGCAAGAAGTCCAAAATATCACGTTCTCATTTTACCCTTTGGTTTAAAGCACAAAGAAAGCCAAAGATATTTACTTGATCACATTACAACCCAAAATCCCAAAATAAGAAACGTCTTGAAAATCGATGTTATAAAATTTGCCAAATTTGCCAAATCTTTTCCCTTTTGTAGCTTCATGAACGCATGAAACATAGAGATAGAATTTAGAAGACAAAATTAGAGTCATTTCTCCTCCTTTATAAGCTAAATAAAAAGCTAGCTGATAGCTGAAAAGCTAGCTGATAAAAAATAACGTTTGGTAAAACTAACTGAAAAGCTAGCTGAAATATATAAAATTACATAAAAGGACATGTAAGACTATGTGTTTCTATAATTAATTAAGGGGTGTATTTTGAAAATTTTTAAAAAGCTCCTAAAAAGCTAGTCTAAGTAGCTTTTCAAAAAACTAGCTTATCTTATCAGCTACTTTTTGGCTTACCAAACACGACAACATAAAAAAGTTCGAAAAATAAGCTAGCTGTGGTGCGCCAAACACAGCCTAAGTTGATATAATATATTGATTATTTTGAATTATATGATAATATATAAATATATTAAAACTGCATAATCTCAATTTTTTGAATGTCCTCTACCTGGGGGTTGCTAATGAATAAAATTAAATATAATATATGGTTTAATGTTATTTATAGTTTTGTTATTGTTAATTAATTTTTTAAAATTTATTTTCTTAACGTTTTAATTTCTATAATTGTAACTATTTAAAACATTTAATATATATATATATATATATATATATATATATATTTATTTATTTATTTTAAAGGTAACAATATAATCATTTAGATAGATTATTTTTAACTATTGTTATTGTAAGTTATTTTAAACTACTTATTTCAAAAATTTTAAGGATTATAAAAATATCTTTAAGAAACATTTTAGTTAAAATGATATTACAATTTAGTTTTTTGTATTTAGCACTACAATTTATCACTTTTAACTATTCACAAAATATTCTTTGAGTTTTTTAAGTTGAACTGAAATTTATATTGAAGTTGACCGTATAATGTTATATTTAAATTAACAATTTAAGTATTTTGTCAAAACTGTTTAAAAGTTATAACTTTAAACTGATAATGGTTTACATACAACAACATATTAAAATTTAATAAATTAAGTATAATATGTTAAAAGTTAAAGACATAGCTTTATAAGTAGAAGTAAAAATATTATTTTAATATTGGAATTTAGTTTATTTATGATTACACTTTAGGTTTGATACTTGTTTAACCTTATTAACCAACTTATAATCATTACAAGAAAGATACTACAATTTATCACTTTTAACTATTTACATAATATTTGTTGGGTTGTTTAAGTTACACTAAAATTTATATTTAAGTTGATCTTGTAAGGTTGTATTTAAATTAATAATTTAAGTACTTTTATACAATTTTTTCAAAAGTTGTAGCTTTAAAATGATAATGGTTTACATACAATAACATGTTAAACCTAATAAATTAAGTATAATATGTTAAAAGTTAAAAACATAACTTTATAAGTATAAGAAAATATATTATTTTAATATTGAAATTTAGTTTATATATGATTACACTTTAGGTTTCATATTTATTTAACCTTATTAACCAACTTATAATCATTATTAGAAAGAAATTGAAAAGTCATGGGAGTTTCAAATGAATGTGGTGAAAGGAAAAATGATTCCTTTATAAATATATACTAGGCGAATGTTCGCGCGTTGCGCATAAACACCTATATAGTTGAAGTCTTTACAAATATATGATTTTTTAAATATAACAATAACGTTGTTGTTAAATTTGATATAATAATTTGTATATACTAAATTGATATAATATATTGATTATTTTGAATTATATAATAATATATACATTTATTATAACTTCATAATCTCAATCGTTTGAATGACTTTTACCCGCGAGTTACACATGAATAAAATTAAATATAATATATGATTTGATGTTATTTATAGTTGTTTTTATTGTTAATTAACTTTTTAAAATTTGTTTGCTTAATATTTTAATTTCTATCATTATAATTATTTAAAACACCAAACATTGTTTTTTTTTATTTTAAAGCTAACAATATAATTATTTATATAGAGTTGTTTTTAACTATTGTTATTGTAAGTTATTTTAAGCTACTTATTTGGAAACTTTTAAAGATTATAAAAATATATTTATGAAATATTTTAGTTAAATTGAGATTACAATTTAGTTTTTGCTTTTATTACTACAATTGATCACTTTTAACTATTTACAAAATATTCTTTAGTTTTTTTAAATGACACTGAAATTAATTCATATTTAACTTGACATTGTAATGCGTAGAAACACCTATATAGTTGAAGTCTTTACAAATATATATATATTTTAAAATATAACACTAACGTTGTTGTTAAATTTGATATAATAATTCGTATATTACTTTGATATAATATATTGATTATTTTAAATTATATGAATATATATAAATCTATTATAACGTCATAATCATAATCGTTTGAATGACTTCTACTCGTGAGTTACACATCAATAAAATTAAATATCATATATGGTTTAATATTATTTATAGTTGTTATTTTTAACTAATTTTTTAAAATTTATTTACTTAATGTTTTAATTTCTATCATTAAAATTATTTAAAAAATCAAACATTATTTTTTAATTTTAAAGGTAACAATATAATCATTTATATAGAGTTATTTTAACTATTGTTATTATAAGTTATTTTAAGCTACTTATTTGAAAATTTTTAATGATTATATAATTATATCTAGGAAATATTTTATTAAACTGATATTATAATTTAGTTTTTGCATTTATCACTATAATTTATGACTTTTAACTATTTACAAAATATTATTTGGTTTTTTTTAGTGGAACTGAAAATTATATTTAAGTCGACACTGTAATGTTATATTTAAATTAACAATTTAAGTATTTTGTCCAAACTGTTCAAAATTGTAGCTTTAAACTGATAATGGTTTACATTCAACAACATTTTAAATCTAATAAATTAAGTATAATATATTAAAATTTAAAGACATAACTTTATAAATTGAAGTAAAAATATTATTTTAAAATTGAAATTTAATCTATTTATGATTACACTTTAGGTTTGATATTTATTTTAATTATTATTAGAAAAACACTACAATTTATCACTTTTAACTATTTATAAAATAATCTTTGGGTTGTTTAAGTTAAATAAAATTTATATTTAAGTTGAGCCTATAATATTATATTTTAATTAATAATTTAAGTATTTTATACAAATTGTTCAATAATTATACCTTTAAAATGATAATGGTTTACATCCAACAATATATTAAAACCAATAAATTAAGTATAATATGTTAAAAGTTAAAAAACATAATTTTATAAGTAGAATTGAAAATATTATTTTAATATTGAAATTTAGTTTATATATGAATACACTTTAAATTTGATATTTATTTAACCTAATTACCAAATTATAATTATTATTATAAAGAAATTGAAAAGTCATGGAAGTTTTAAATGAATATAGTGAAAGGAAAAAAGAATGAAAGTTTCAAATGCATAAGATTTACAAGTATGTATGATGTATGATAATGAAATGATATAATGAAAATTAGAACAAAGTATTCAAGACTCGCCACATTCACAAGTGTATGTCGAATATAATGTAATAATAATAACAATGAATATATACGAAGCTTCAAAAATTCAAGTGATATTTTGGGGAATAGGCGGGTGAAAGAACCTCCAAAACGACACTATAAAAGGCGATGATGAAAAATGAGGGTTACTTCATTTCAATAGTCCGGGAAGTCAAAACACAACACTCACACAATCACCCAAAACACGTAATGCCCTTGCCCTATTCTGCGACGCTCGTCTTCCGTTCGCTACCGCCCTCCGCCGTCATCACTTTCTGCTCCACCGTCACATCTTCTCTGGCATAGCGTCCCTGATTTTCATCTAAATATCTCGATCAAACAGGTAATTTCTGTTTTTATCGCGAATTTGTGAATTTAGGGTTCCAGATCTACGATTTTTTTACGTAGAAATTGGTATGAAATGAAATACAGAATAGGGGAACAATTTTTTTTTCTTCTTAATTTTGAAGTGAGAAAAACGGAGATGGATTTTAGGCTCCAATTCGAGAAATTAGTCATCCTGCTGTATCGATTGTTACGAGCGCTGATTATTTTGATTTTTGATTTTTTACTAACATCGTCGCGTAGGTTCCAACTTTCGCCCATATTCTGATTTTTTATTTTTAGGCTACAACTTTGAATTTCGATTGTTCATTTCTGATTTATTCAGCTATAATCTGCGTATTTCGATTTTGACAGTGACTTGGAACGAAAAGGCTTTTTGAATCTAAAGTTTTATGTTCTATACCTAGTAGGCGGATCCAGGATATTTTTTTTCCCTGTGTCACAAAACACCAATGTTACAAAGCCGAAAATTTTGTTTTATCCATGCACAAGGATAAATTCATAGATATATGTACATACATCTATACTTTGATTTATAATCACTGGTTTTAAGCTCATAGAAGCCATTTGGTTCTCCTAGCTCATAGAAGCCCAATAAATTTTCCTGGAGACAGACTTAACAGACCAAAGTTAGTAAAAAGCTTTGATAACCTTTAAACTTTTTGCAATCAACATATCAAGAATTCATTTATGTATTACATTGATTTCCCATTGATAGATTAGCAGTGTCCTCTAAAGTTGTTAGAGGTTTCCTAGCTTATTAAGAAGCTAGTTTACATAATTTTCTATTAAGAAAGTGGTGTTTAGTCGTTGTAAGGTGGGAGGATTCTTGTCATATTTTACAGTTATATAATTGTATTAGGAACTAATCAGTTTTTTTTTAATGTTGTAATCAGGTTCATTGCACTGGTAACTTCTGAAGATGGCTGATCATCGCAATGGTGGGAATCATCCACCAGCCAGTAAAGGTGCAGGTGCAGGTGGAGCTGGAGCTGGAAGTGCATACTCAATTGATGCAGAAACTATGAGCAGAAGGTTAAAGTTAATGTATTCTAACTGGAGGGAACACAAAGATGAGTTATGGGGTTCTTGTAATGCCTTTGCAGTAGCCACCCCACCTCCTTCTGATGATCTTCGTTATCTAAAATCTTCATCTCTCAACATTTGGCTTCTTGGTTACGAATTCCCAGAAACAATAATGGTTTTCTCAGAGAAACAGATTCACTTCTTATGCAGCCAGAAGAAGGCAGATTTGTTAAGTGTTGTGAAAAAGTCTGCAAAAGAAGCAGTTGGTGTAGAAGTTGTGATGCATATCAAAGCTTCAAAAAGTGATGATGGGGCGAAAGAAATGGATGCCATATTACAAGCCATCAGTGATGGTGATGACACTGTTCTTGGCTATATAGCAAAAGAAGCACCTGAAGGGAAGCTTTTAGAGAAATGGACTGAAAAGATGAAGTCTTCAAGATTACAGCTTTCTGATATCACAAACGGATTAGCAGATCTTTTTGCTGTGAAAGAAGCTGGTGAGCTTACAAATGTGAAAAAAGCTGCTTATCTTACTGCTTCTGCTATGAAACAGTTTGTTGTTCCAAAACTTGAGAAGGTAATCGATGAAGAAAAGAAGGTGACACATTCTTCTTTAATGGACGACACTGAAAAGGCGATTCTTGAACCTGCTAGAATCAAGGTGAAGTTGAAAGCTGATAATGTTGATATCTGCTATCCTCCTATTTTTCAAAGTGGTGGAAATTTCGATCTGAAACCTAGTGCTTCAAGTAATGACTACCATTTGTACTATGATTCTGCAAGTGTGATAATCTGTGCACTTGGGTCCCGCTACAACAGCTACTGTGCAAATATTGCAAGAACTTTCTTGATCGATTCAAATGCTACACAAAGTAAAGCTTATCAGGTTCTATTAAGAGCCCATGAAGCTGCTCTTTCTGCTTTAAAGCCTGGTAACAAAGCAAATGCTGTTTATAAAGCTGCTGTTGCTGTGGTTGAAAAAGACGCACCTGAATTGCTTCCTAATTTAACAAAGTCAGCGGGAACCGGGATCGGTCTCGAGTTTCGTGAATCCGGGATGTCTTTAAATGATAAGAATGAAAAAATCTTGAAAGTGGGAATGGTTTTGAATGTGAGTTTAGGGTTTCAAAACCTACAAACAAAAAGCAGCAAAACAAAGAGCCAGAATTACGCCCTTCTGTTAGCTGATACTGTTACTGTATCAGCTAAAGGACCTGAAAATTTAACTTCTTTGAGCTCCAAAGCTTTCAAAGATGTTGCATACTCTTTCAATGATGGTGAAGAAGAAGAAGAAGTTGAAAGGGTACAACAGCCAAAAACCGAGCCAAAACACTCGAAAGCCACACTCCGTTCAGACAACAACGAAATGTCTAAAGAAGAGCTTCGAAGACAGCATCAAGCAGAACTCGCGCGTGCCAAAAACGAAGAGACAGCTCAGCGCTTGGCTGGCGGGAAGAACGCCAGCGGGGACGGGAGAGCATCTTCTAGAACATCAAACGATTTGGTTGCTTACAAGAATGTAAACGACATCCCACCTAATAAAGATATCATGATTGTAGTGGATCAAAGAAACGAAGCAATTTTGATTCCGTTATATGGCGCCATGGTGCCATTCCACGTGGCGACAGTTAAGACGGTTTCCAGCCAGGCGGATACATCTAGAAACTGTTACATTCGGATCATATTTAATGTCCCTGGGACACCTTTCTCCTCTCATGAAACAAATTCATTGAAAAACAACACCGGCATCTTTCTAAAAGAGGTCTCGTTTAGGTCAAAGGACCCGAGACATATCTCTGAAGTGGTTCAGCAGATTAAGACATTAAGAAAAAATGTGGTGTCACGTGAGTCTGAAAGAGCTGAACGTGCGTCTTTAGTGACACAAGAGAAACTTGTAACTGCTGGGAATAAGTTCAAACCGATTCGGTTAACGGATCTTTGGATCCGCCCGGTGTTTGGCGGGCGGGGACGGAAGCTTCCGGGGACTTTAGAAGCTCATGATAACGGGTTCCGGTACTCGACTTCGAGGTCAGATGAACGTGTTGATATTTTATTCGGGAATATAAAGCATGCGTTTTTTCAAGCAGCTGAAAAGGAAATGATTACTTTGTTGCATTTTCATCTTCACAACCACATCATGGTTGGAAACAAGAAGACAAAAGATGTTCAGTTCTATGTTGAGGTGATGGATGTTGTTCAAACTTTAGGAGGTGCGAAAAGATCCGCTTATGATCCGGATGAGATTGAAGAAGAACAACGAGAACGAGACCGGAAAAACAAAATCAATATGGATTTTCAAAGCTTTGTGAACCGGGTTAACGATCTTTGGGGTCAACCCAAGTTCAAAGGGCTTGACCTTGAGTTTGACCAACCGTTACGGGAATTGGGATTCCATGGTGTACCGTATAAAGCTTCGGCTTTTATCGTCCCGACTTCAAGCTGTTTGGTGGAGTTGATTGAATCTCCGTTTCTTGTTGTGACTTTGAACGAGATTGAGATTGTGAATCTTGAAAGAGTTGGATTGGGTCAGAAGAATTTTGACATGGCGATTGTGTTCAAGGATTTTAAAAAGGACGTGTTGAGGATTGATTCCATTCCGTCTACTTCGCTCGATGGAATCAAAGAATGGCTTGACACGACTGATATCAAGTATTACGAGAGTCGTTTGAATATGAACTGGCGTGCGATATTGAAGACGATTACGGATGATCCGAAGAATTTCATCGATGAAGGCGGATGGGAGTTTTTGAACCTGGAAGCGAGTGATTCCGATTCTGATGGTTCGCAGGAATCAGATCAGGGGTATGAGCCGTCGGATGTGGAGCCGGAATCAGAATCGGAAGATGAAGGGTCGGATAGCGAGTCGTTGGTGGAGTCGGATGACGATGAGGAGGAAGGGTCGGAGGAGGAAGGTTCTGAGGAGGAAGAAGGGAAGACATGGGAGGAGTTGGAGAGGGAAGCAAGCAATGCAGATAGGGAGAATGGGGTTGAGTCAGACAGTGAGGAAGAGAGGAAACGAAGGAAGATGAAGGCTTTTGGGAAGTCACGTGCGGGGCCCAGTAGCAGTAGCAGTGCTCCTAAGCGTCCTAAGTTCAGGAGGTAAAAAAATCATTCGATTATGGATGATGGATGATGGAGGTGTAGCAGTTTGTTTTATTTTGGATTTTGGATTTTGGATTTTGAGTTTAGAAGAATTAGTGGATTTTGTGTTGTTACTTGTTACTGTTAGGTGTACGTTTTGTTTTTGGGTACTTCAGAAGTAATATTGTCTTATTATTATTATGAATTAATTAAACGTTGAATGTAGCGTCAAGGATATTCTGTTTTCATAAGTTGTGGAAATGTTTTAGTATCTATGAATTATGAATTTATGATTATCAATATTTTGTTGGTTTGAGATTTAAAAGAAGAAAAAGATAAAGATGATGTAATCGTCAAATCAATGGAAGTAACAAATGAAACTACTTCCATTGATTTGTGAGTCATAATTAAATGACAAATTGACCTTTTCTACGTTATATTAGAAATGTTTATTGTTAAAAATCGATATTAAAAAGTTTTAAAATCATATATCTGGTCAAATATTATACATTTTTTTAAATTGAAAATCTTTAGACGTCCAAAAATGGTTCTTCTCCTATCTCTAAAACCACTAACACCGTCACCGGTACAGTCACAATCGCCACCGCTTCTCCTCCTTTCTCCGCTCACCTCCTCTTCTCTATTTCCGCTCACAATCAAACCCTGCAAGTCTAATCGCCTACGGCAAACCCGCTTCTCCTACAGCAGCCGAGATCCGCCGCCGCCGGAAACAGGCTGCCCCGTCCCACCAGAGCAACAACCGATCAACGAGTACCAATCTCTGTGCACTTCCTCCCCTTTCTCCTGGGCCTCCGGCGACTTCGTGGAGTACTGCTCCCGGTTACTTGCCACAGGCGCTGGGTTTGCTATGTTCGTCGGGCTTCCTGTTTCGTGGTACGGGTCGGTCGGTGTCGGGTGGGAACCTACTCAGCGGATCCTGGGAGCCGTATGCAGTGGAATATTGGTGGTTACTCTTGCTGTTGTGAGGATGTATTTGGGTTGGGCTTATGTCGGCAATCGATTGCTCAGTGCCACTGTCGAATGTATGTATACTTCCCTTTCTACCATTACAAACACAACAATCTCAACTTTTGATTCGATATGATTATGAAAGTGAATCACATATATGATATATGCAATCAGATAATGAAGTATGCTTCTAGTTCTAGGCATCTGTGATTCAATGAAGCATTTAGCCTTTTAGATTTCATAATACTGATTTAACGATGAAAGATGAATAGATTTGATTGGTTTAGAGGGTTTCAATCTATACTCAATGCCCATTTCTTGCAACACAGAAGGCGTAAGTTCTTGTTTCAAGTTCCCATAATTGCCCTATCTATCCCTAACCTTGTTTTTTGCTAATGAAGTTTTTTAGTACATTGTTAAACTTATAAAATTTATAACGTGTAAATGTTATAATATCTTATTGTGTAATGTGTACGTACAGATGAAGAGACTGGATGGTATGATGGACAGGTAATATCTTTATAAATCATATAAGTTTATTACTTTTTTTTGGCATTGGATTATGATTTTGTATATTACTTCTTGTTGCATACATATGACATGGTAACAGAAGATTGGATTATGAAAGTTAACTTGTTATGATAAACAAACAGATTTGGGTGAAGACTGCTGAAGTGTTGGCAAGGGATCGGCTTTTAGGATCATTTACTGTAAGAGATTCATTCTTTATTATTTATTGTTTCCAAACACAGATTCCAATTCTTTCAAATTCCAAATATCAAAATTACTTGTTTTTGTGGTGCAGGTGAAGCCAGTGCTGAACAGATTAAAGAACACATTAGTGGCTCTTGCATTATCTTTATTCATGTTCATTGTTCTTCTTATCAACACTGAAAGCAGCAGCCAGAGCCAGAAGCTGGCCTCCATCACAGCAGGTGTTGAACCAGGTGGCAGAGCAGTTGCAGGTGTTTACAGTGATGAGTCAGCAAGATCTTTTGAACCAGAAGCATTTTGTGGTTCACCTATGGCTGATTAGATGAAGCAGCATTTGTAAATACAAGCAAGAACATATTTGATGTATAGTAGTACGTACCCTTTGTACATATGGGACACTTTAATTTAATCAATTAAGTTACTAACTCCAAGATTGTTGAATTAATTGATCAAGATAAGATATTTAAAGATACGTGATGAATTTAGGAAAGAAGGAAACGACTTTATCGAGGTAAAACATCATTCTCAATATATGTGCATTCAATTTTTATGTGGAAAAAGTAATTTCTAACTACTCCATCAACCAATTTAAGATTAAACAACTCCAAAGTAAACGAAAGTGTGACAATGAAATGTTACCTAATTATTTCTCTTTCAACCAAATTAAATAATTATAGATCGGCTATTTTGGAATTTTGGCTTCCGGCCGGATTTCTCCTTTGTAGTTTGTACAATTTCTTCATTTTAGATCCATCATGGTTTCATTTCAATACCCCTTTTGGGTTGAACGAGTCGTGTATCTTATGATGAATATTCATTCTATTTTGTCCACTTATTTAACAAGTCGGGATGGTTTCATTTCAATACCCTTTCCTTGCAAAAACCAAGAACCAAAGGGGCCTTGATATTTGTGACTCGTGGAAATCTCTTACAATGTTAATTACTCCAATTCGATGCCCTCACCATAATCTCCTGTTATTAACCTTTGTACCTAAAACATGGAAACTAGTGGTTAAACAAGGAAACAAGATAAATAGTGGAATAATAAAATAGAACTTTCTCTCTTCCCCCTCTAAAGATTTGAACTCCACCTTCAACCCATTAAGCCTTCTTTAGGGGAAGAAAAACAACATACAATAGTTTCTATGATGCGTTTCACTACTTCTGTCTGTAACTGTTAGACCAGAAAGTTGTTTTTATTGTCTATAGACACTACATGCTCATGATTTTCTTTTCTCTATCCTATAGAGGGTCAGCCAACACATGACACATCTGGAGTATCATACTACCCATAAGTATCGCTTCATGATTCTCTTAATTTTGGTTGATGAGGTATTCCTAGTTTGCCGGAAGGCATGATTAAACTCTTTTGCAAAACATGCAGGATATTATAGAGAATTTCCAAGTTTCAAGTATCAACACAATATGGTGATGGACATTTTGGTTTTTGGATGGGTGAAATAGAAACATGTTTGTATGGATCTAATAAGGGTTTATCCTCTTGCAGACATGAGGAATAAGGGTTTCACGGTGGGGCAAACAACTTTAAAAATGACAAAACACGAGAAACCGTGTATGAAAAATCAATATGTGTTTATATCATTCACGTTTGATACATTTGGTTTCCTTACACCAGAAGCCGTGTAACTTTTCATTAAAGTCTCACCAGTCATGCATAGTAATGTTATGATCAGTAGATGTTGTTTAAAAAAAATAGTTTTGTCAAAACAAAAGAAAAAATTAACAACGCAACTTGTTGTCCGTTTACCGTCTAGTTCGATGTAAACTATTACTATTTGTTAAATGAATTGTGAATATTGAAAATCGAATTAATATAATTAATTTTTCTTTAAAAACATTATATGAAGATATTTGTGATAGTTAGATGAATATTTAATGTAATCTTCTTTAATTAATAATGTGGTGTAGTTTATATAAACACTTGAGTTTCTAGGCCATATAAAAACATGGGGTGTCATCCTCCAGCTCCTGGCTCACTGGTTGTGTAGGTTACTCCAATGCGGACCCCACTCGTCTCTCCTCTTCCACTATCAATTAATTCGTCACTGAAACAAAACCAAAACCGACACAAATTCACACACACATAAACTCACCCGTGTGGATCCCTCCGTCGCCGTCCCTGCCATGAAAAGGGGGATACCCACCTCCTCCTCCCACCTCCGCCGTCTCTACTTCCTATCTCTTATCTCATTAATCCTTTCCTTCTTTCTTTCTCTCCCTCTCCCTGTCCTCGCCGACACAGATCAGGAGCAGCTTGAAGACATTAGCGACACCTTTGTTAATAACGCCACTCTCACTTCCAACAATGCTTCTTCTACTACGGATAGAGACAGGAGCTTTGCTGGTATGATCGATCGTGCTCTGGAGAAAGAGTTCACTGAGAATGATCAGACCGAAGGTTGGCTTATTAGATCTGATGCTTTTATTTAGGGTTTTACAATGTATGCTTTCATTTGCTTGCTAGGATTCTAATTACTGCATTTAATTGCTTTTTTTAATTTTATTTCTTCCTTCCATGAAAAAAGGGGAATTCAACAGATCAGCCATTATCATTGGTTACTTCAGGAATTGAATCTTTTCTTTTTAATTGAAAATGTTAGGGCTTCCATTTTATATGATTCTTTTGTAGCTATATTGTTACCTAACTTTAGAGATCCTACATCTGGAATCTCAAGGTTGACTTGTGATTAGAAAGAAAGAACACTATTCAAAACTTATATGGATCTCTTAATCAGCATGGTTATCAAACTTGAGCTTTTGTGATGTGAGGATCTTGTTTGAATCCAAAGCATCACAATGGCCACACTTTGACCACCCAAGTTCTAGCGACTTGGCATCTACTTATCTGATATTGAGGTCCTTCCTCTTTTCAAAAAAGGACCTTACGCTTTCATTTTTGATGCAAAACCTCATCTTTCTAAATCCATAATTGCAGATTTAACGCCAAAAGCAATAATATAATTTAAAGAGATAATGCCCTTCTTAAGTACAAATATTGTGAACCAAACATATTCTTTGTAATGTCTCCTAGCTTATCTTGGAATCTTTACTTAAAAGTATTAGGCCCCAAGTTTCCAACACTCATCAAGTATAAACTTATCTTGGAATGGTCGTACTTTTATATAAATATTTTATCAATGGCCCAATACAGTCTGAAGAGAAACTATAGTTGAATATCTGACATAATCATCTTAAAGGTGGAATTGATATAATACAAAAGAACCAATAACTAATCTTCCTAAATCCTAACTGAATTTGCAGAAGAGGATGCAGGCAGCTTCAATAACAGTGTTGCTGGGCAACAGGTTGCTCTTTCAATTTTCATTTCTTTTAAATGCTGTAATAAAGTAAGCATGTTTCTTAATTTTCTTTCCTTGCTGATTATCTTTAATTTACATGTGTTTTCACCAGGCTGTATTGGAAACTGTAGCTAGGGTTAAGTCCAAGAAAAATGACACAAAGGATGACAAGTATGATCTTTTATCCATTTCTTGCTTAATTCTATGATAATTATATGAATTAATATCCAATTTATAATATACTACTTATATTAAGACAATTTTTATAGGTCCTTTCAACTTCATCATGTTTTCACTATGGATAATGACAACGGAGCAGAAGAGACACCAACACTAATTGACAGAAAGGTAAATTTTGATATTTAAACTGTTATATATTGTATTGTATTGGCTTCATGTAGTTAATGTATTCTTATTCTCTTTTTTCAGGATAATGTCTTTATCATATCCAATTTCAAATCAAAATATCCAGTGCTACAGTTGGACTTGAGGTAACTTTTTTTTTTTACTTGATGACAATCTTCCTATCAGTACATGTTACAAAAGCAACATTAATATTTAATATAATATAAATGTTGAATTTACAGGTTAATATCCGATCTTGTAGTTGTCATTGTATCTGCCACTTGTGGTGGCATTGCCTTTGCTTGTGCAGGACAGCCTGTATGAATACTGTTTCAATCTTTGTTTCTGCTTATCTTTAAAGAAAATTTGCTGAAAATAGCATTTTTTTTTTACCAATATAGTCATTGTACTTTTATTTTTACCCATAAGTATGTTGCTATTTCGTATAAAGAAAATGTAAGTATGTTGCTATTATGGGTAAAAAAAATAAAGCACATTGCTTATATTAGTAAAAAGAGTAAAGTAGCTATTTCTTGCAACTTGCATGTATCTTTATGATCATATAATGTTTTTTTTTTGTTTTTGTTTGTGCATTTTTTCCTGAATCACATGTGGGTTTCACAGGTGATTACTGGATATTTGCTGGCAGGATCTGTTGTTGGGCCTGGTGGGCTGGATGTAGTTAGTGAATTGGTCCAAGTAGAGACAGTAGCACAATTTGGTGTAATTTTTCTTCTTTTTGCTTTGGGGTTGGAGTTCTCCATGGCAAAGGTTAGTTTCGTAATTAATGTTGCCTTGGATAATTAATACACATGAGAGACTAACTGTCTAACTCAAAGTAATTGTTTGATAATTTTAGCTTAAAGTTGTTAGAGCTGTTGCTGTTCTTGGAGGACTTCTTCAAAGCTTCCTATTTATGTGCATATGTGGAATTACAGCCTCTGTAAGTTTGACTAAACCTTCTAATTCCGTTGACTTTTTAACTTTTTTTTTTTTTTTTTTTTGGTTTCATTTAGTAATAAAGTATGAAATATCAACAGTTATGTGGTGGTAAGCCTTCTGAGGGGGTGTTTGTTGGGGTGCTTCTTTCAATGTCATCAACAGCAGTGGTAAGCAAAATCTTACTATTATGGAACTCTTTTGCTTAAGCCTACCTCTCATCGACCTGTAGCTGATTAAACATTAATTTAATTATGCAGGTTTTGAAGTTTTTGATGGAAAAGAATAGTGTTAATGCCCTTCATGGACAAGTTACAATTGGAACCCTAATCTTGCAAGATTGTGCAGTGGGTTTATTGTTTGCTCTTCTTCCTGTTCTTGGTGGAACTTCAGGTGTTCTACAAGGAGTCATATCCATGACCAAATCGTAAGTTATCAACCTTGTTTATTTGTATACTATTTTTATTTTTGAGAGAAATTGCAACCTACTTTATTCTTTTTACCAGTATAAGCAACGTACTTCATTTTTTATACCAATAATAATTGCACTTTATTTTTAGTATGTTGGTATTATGAGTAATAAATAAAGTAGATTGCTTATATTGGTTAAGTATGTTGGTATTCTGAGGAATTTGGCTAATAATTTAGTTAATTATATAAAAAAATGTTGAAATGTTATATTGTTTGTTTAGAGATTTCTGTTGATTTCAGCATACTGATTGTTAGTTAGTCAGGCTGGTGGCGTTGGTTGCATTTTTGGCAGTTTTATCCGTTTTGTCACGGACTTGTTTGCCTTGGTTCCTTAAACTCATGATTAGCCTCTCCTCACAGGTGACACATCATCAACTTTTATTTATTTATTTTAATATTATATACATATTTTTAATCGTATTTTCCTAATCTTTTGTGCAGACCAATGAACTGTATCAGTTGGCATCCGTTGCATTTTGCCTGCTGGTAGCCTGGGTTTGTCTTTCTTCATGATACTTGATTTTTTATTTTTTATATAATCACAATTCTTTTCTGGGTAAAAAAAAAAGGTATTTTTTTGATAAATTGCAGAGTAGTGATAAGCTTGGATTAAGTTTAGAGTTGGGTTCGTTTGCTGCTGGAGTTATGATATCAACAACTGATCTTGCTCAACATACACTTGAACAAGTAAGATTCATTCAAATAAAAAATGAACTTCACTCACTAATTTAGAGTAAGTCACATTTTTAGTCCCTGAGTATAGTCGATTTTTGTCCCAATAAGTTTTCTGTTGCGAATTTGAGTTTTTTGATCCATATGACTAATATTTATGGGACCCAAATTTCTCAGGGACCAAAAGTTGTCATTTTACTTGGAATATAGAGCAAAAACATTTAATAAGGACCAAAATTGAAATGATAAAACTTAATTGGGACCAAAATTGTAAAAACCAATCAGACCAAAAAATGTAATTTCCTCTTAAATCTATATTATGATAGTTATATCTTAAAAAAAAAAATTGTATTGAAGTTTGTTTTAATGATGCAGGTAGAACCTATACGCAATTTTTTTGCTGCTTTGTTTCTTGCAAGCATTGGGATGCTGATTCATGTCCATTTCCTGTGGAACCACATTGATATTTTACTGGCATCTGTTTTATTAGTTGTCATTGCCAAGACAATTGTCATCTCCATTGTTGTCAAAGGTTTTGGCTACAACAACAAAACTTCAGTTCTCGTAAGCTTTTATATATAGCAACCTACTTTCTGAAAATCATTTTTAAAAAATAAAATAAAAAAAACACTCTTTGCTTTCGTCATAGTTCATTGCTGTTGTTATGTAGTAAGTAATATTGAAGAAATAAAAAAATGCAGGTTGGAATGTCTTTAGCACAAATAGGAGAGTTTGCTTTTGTCCTTCTGAGTCGTGCTTCCAATCTTCATCTTGTTGAGGTTTGTTTCAGGGACAAAAGATATTCATATTATTTTACATTATTTACAACATAAGGAAAAAAAGTTAGTTCAGAAAATGACATACATACATGATTTCAGGGGAAGCTGTACATGCTGTTGCTTGGAACAACTGCTCTTAGTCTGGTATGGTATTGTATTTATGAACATAATATTTAGAGTACATTACATTTTTTGGCTTTTGTCCCTAAACTTCTCTTTTTGCTATCTTGGTCCTTATCTGAGGTTTTCGTAATGCCTGATTTTTTGCAATGAAAAGTTGTGCCTTATTTTGAGGTTCTTGTATTTTTGCCCAAAAATTGTCATTTTAGCTGGAATGGGAGGGTAAATATGGTCATTTTACTTGGATCTGGTCATCAAATAAGGACCAACTATGCAAAAAAAAAAAAAAAAATGAAAAAAAGAGGTATATTAAGGGACCAAAAAAATGTAATTTACTAATAAGATAGATGGTGTGTAATGGATGGGATATAACTTATAAGCAAGCAAGAAAAAATATGATATGATATGATTTTAAAATATAGGTGACAACTCCATTGCTGTTCAAGATAATTCCAGGGGTAGTGCATCTTGGAGTTTTGTTACGGTGGTTCACCCCGGATAGTCAGAGTGAGGTCAAACATTCATTATCTTTATCTTCTTCAAAACATATAATATAGTATCTTTTATTATTTTTGCTTTCTAAAAACAGCCTATAACTAACTCCAATAATAACAAAAAACACAAGCAGATGGGAATAAAAATAGAAGGTCTGCGATCTGATAGTGCAAAGCAACGGATAGCCTTGATTGCTAAGGATCTTTTGATTCATGAAGGTTGACCAAAGCAGGTCAAAGTTTGGATTGGATTGGATAAATGCAGAATGCGGGTTATCCAGACCAGACCAGACCAGAGTACAATGCTTGGTTTGCTGTAATAGGAAGTTGTGTTTTTGTTTGGAAGAAGAAAGAGAAAGAGAAAGAGGAGGAAAAGAAGGGAGAGAGGTATTCAATCTAACCAATAGACAACTAAACTAACTAACTAACAGGTGAGGTGAGGTGTGAGCTAATTTTTGTGTGTTTGTGTGTTTGTTTGGTTGGTTGTTTGTTGGTTTGTAATGTAAAAATAGGTGGTGTACTTTGTATCTAGTGGAAAACAAAACAAAACAAATTTTCCATGTAATTTTTGAAAGGAAGCCCGGGCCGATCAATTCTTTTAAATATTGTTTCTATTTGCAGCAGTTGTTGCATAAAAACCTGTCTTTCTCGGTATTAGATTGTGGAAATAAGACCAGTTGGATAATCAACTATGAAACATCACTAGGGTGTAATGCCCTTCAAATTGTTAAAAACCTAACAGACAATAAATGTTGTACTAAATTTGGTTTTTTTATGAATACACTTTGGACTCATCAAACAATACTTTAACGTCACGGGATTTTTTTTTTTTTTTTTTGATGCAATCTTCAACAATTTTTTGATATTCCTATATATTCCCCAATTTCATATCATCACTTTGATTTGAACCACCTTCAACATCTTTTTGATTGATCTTCTTCCCATGGGATGACTAGTCCTTGGAATCTCAGTTGGTTCATCTAAATTGACTGAGTAACCATACATGGATTGACTATGGATGGTTTTGGTTCTTTTTGAATCACCCATATCCGATGTATTTACTTAAAAGCTATTTTATGGTTACTCGTCAACTTAGACGAACCAATTGAGGTTCCAAGGACTAGTCATCCCATGGGAAGAGATCAATCAAAAAGATGTTGAAGGTGGTTATTCACAATATTTCAAAGCTCAAACATATTTAAAAACACTCTTCTTTTCTTTCTCGTAAAGTTGTTGAGTTTTTGTTATGATGATTACATCATTTGCACTGCTTGGCCGTTGATGAACAAACCATTGAACTTCATTACACTTTTGTTGGTGTTGCTTCAATTCGAGTAGATTTAATGTTTTCTTCGGTAGTTGTTTTTCTTCATTTAGGCAAGGAAACACTTCCATATTTCATTATAAAAAATCACCTCACTTTGATCTTTCCCAACTGTTGGGTCTTTTTGGAAGATCGAGCCATGATTTTGCTAATGTAATCTCTTCTTTCGGGGTCCACCGTATATTCGAGCTGGGTTAACTGTTAAGGATTGGGTACACCATTAGGATTGGTTCAAGAATCGATTTCGGGTTGGTTGATTGGAATTGAGTTTTTAAATTGTCTCAAATTGTTCAAAATCGGATTGGGTATGGGTGTGGTTTGGGATTGAATTGGAAATGGTTTGGTGCATATGGATTATAAAATGAACCATTTCTGACATAAGGAAACATTGTTGGGGAATAGACTGGACGATCCATTTGAAGTTGGTATTTAAGGTTACATCGTTAAAATATGGTAAAAAGTGGAGATTGATGTTAGTATTTATATTTGTTAAAAGTATATAAAAAATTTACATTTTTGTTATTGGAAATGGTTAAACATAAAAAAAATACAAGCACTTATGGTTCACAAAGACATGCAATATGTATAGGAATCACGACTTTCTTCTATCCTACTCAAACCCTCTTCATCCTTTCCTATATTTCTCTGTGCCATAGCCACACTATTCGACATCTTTTTTTTTTTTTAATGTTTATTCTCACACATATAAAAAATTTAGGTTTGGCTTAAAAAACACTCATTTATCATGTAGACACCCTATTTAATTATTTAAATATTTTCATTGGTTAAATTTATATTATTTTACGAAAAAGTTAATTATAAAAAGTTAATTATAAATTGATTTTTGATAAAAATGTTCATATGATATTTAAGGAGGGTGTCAATTTAACATCCAAAATTTTACTTTTTTATAGTTGAAGTCTTCCAAACTTTTATATTTAGAGTTATCATGTATCCGTTTCAAATAAATTGTGCTCTCTCTAAGAATATTCTCACTTTCATATTTAAAAAAAAATGCTTATCAATCATGAATCATTTCATATCATCTAAAATGGTTAGGATATTAACATTTTCTTTGTTTCCTTTGTCTTCTTGTCCCTAATTCGTCATATTCAAGTTTTTAATTATTATTATTTTGATCAAACTTGGACGACAATAATACTGTTAATATATTTTTAAAAATATAATTGGTAATAACTTCTCTATTTAAAAATATGACACTAGGCAATTAACTAACTTAGTGCTTATGGCGTCCACTGTTTTGTTCGTTGCTAATTATTATATAAAATTAACGACCTTAAATTATATAAGTTTCTTGTATTTTTTTAATGTCATAAACTATTCTTAATATTTAAAAAACAATCAGATATTTGTATTAAATAAATTAAATTCTGAAGGTGTTTCTCTTATCCGCCTCATATTAAATGTAGCAATTGACTTTTTGGGATGTATATTTAAGTATTCCATACATGATGATGATGATCATGATGATGCAAATAACCACCTTCATGACTCAATTTTTGACTTTTTTATGTTATGCCATCCATCACTCCCAATAAACCAAAACCAACACAAGTACTATATTCATATTCATTTTAATAACTAAATATCATATCTTAAAATATTACGATTATTTTTCGCTTAAAAAGAAATTTAAGAAATTCGTTGGAAAAAAATAGTATTATAATTAAAATTTTATCAAAGATGTTTTATTTATTTTTAGAACAAATGCGTATAAAAGGCTTTCTTTTAAAACCAAGAAATGCTTTCATTTGTAACAGCAGTAGTAAATTACATGTCAAAGACATATTTTATAAATTTTAATTTTAAATATCATTTTCTTAATCAATACAACAACAAAACACAAGTCCTATAAGATAATAAGAATGTGATAAAAGGAGATGTAAGATGTAGGTAGCTTATACATAAAGGTAGATATATAGCTTCTATCGATGACCCACAACATAACAACAAACGCGAGCTCATACCGAAAGATTTATTTTTTCTTACATGTGAAGTGAAAACTCAATTTTCAAGAATAAACAATAGTGTGTGATTAAATATAAAAAACAGATACAAACAATAAAGTTTAAAAGTAAAACAAATTGATGGTAATCATGTAAATATTATACATATTCACAAACCGTGAAATTAGATAGTAATAATAAAGTCAGAAGCATATAATAGCAAAATAAGTCGAAACAAAGAGGAAACAAGAGTAAGGAGGTATAAAAACAAGTGAAAAAAGCTAGTATCTACACTACTTCATTGCCATGTTTTTATGCCTTCACACCCTTATATATGAAGTTACATATTTGGTAGAAGTCAACATTTTTTAAGTTTATCCTTATATTATCTTTTCAAATTATTTTAGTGGCATCATCTCTTCTTTGAAATTTTTTTTCCAGCCTCTAGCTAGTCTTCTTGATAATATTTAGTTGTTCGAAAAAAAAAGATGAGCAAGACGTCTTCCCTCATATTTCAATTGTTTGGTGAACTTAATAAAACATTTTCAAGTCAACCGGTTAAGTAACCCAAATCCATTAATTAGTTACTCCTTGATTAATTAACCGACTATTTAAATAAACTATTGTATTTAAGAAATACATAAACATATTTACATATTTATTTTGCTTCTGATCAACAAATAAAAAACAACAAATTATTACTCATTTACTCTATTTATTTTAAGTAGTAGATAACAAATTTAATACTTATAAATATATTATTTATTATATTAATGTTCTTTTTATATGACATTATAAGTTCATATATACTTAACAACAGTAAATTCTTTATATCGTGCACACTAGATCTTACAAATTCTCACTTGTACAAAGAACAAAAACAATCAACTATGCAAATAATGTTAAGCACCAAACAAAACGTCATTGTCTAGCCATAAATCAATGTTTGTATCCACAAAACTTCTATCAACCAATTAACGGTAAACAACACGTCGTCTTAATCTTCATTTGCTTGACATCCTTGAACATGATGGATGGATCAAATTATTGATTTCTTGATTTGTGAATATGAATAAGATCATTGGAATTAATTAACCATCATGCTGGATCATATGGATAGCCACACACTCAAAATCTATTAAGATTCATCAAGGAATTTGACCTATATCACACTCCAAAAAGTAGATGAACAAATCATGTCTTGACTATATGGGTTCATCATCAAGTTTCACATCATATCTGATAATAGTATTTAAATGTATGATGTTTAGAAAATTGTTTAACTACATCAAAACATAATGCTACACTTACTCAGAAGCCAATATATCACAATTTGAAGGATATACAGACTCAATTTAATTTCAAGATTTACCTAACAATGTCAATCCGTGAAATGACATCTTGAGACTAAGTCAATGCAATGTTTGTCATCGTTGAATACATTTGAATTTGGCTATTAACAATATGCCTATTCATCCATGTGAATATTATCAACATTCACATTAGTCTTCATTTATAATTACTCTCGTAACATGGTCAGAGAGGGAGAGAGAGAGAGAGAGAGAGAGAGAGAGAGAGAGAGAGAGACCAACATTAGCTCTATGTACCATATAATTAGATTGATTCTAAATTCGTAATGAGAAATCTACAGAAAAGTCTTAAAACGTTACCTTAATTAACAAGAAAGCCCCAAACTAAAATTTGTTTACGAAAAAACATTAATTACCAGTAAAAATGACGATATGACCTATTTTTCCCGGTTTATCTGTTTCATTACTTACATGTTTCATTAAAATCCAATTATTTTACCCTAATTTACGAATAATTCCCAAACTAAAATTTAGTGATTTTTTGGTCATTTTCTCTATGTAACATACATTTTACTAGTTTTATTGCTGATCTGGACGCCTAGTTATTAAATGAGCTGATGAGATTGATATGTTGAATTATTTAATGCTATGTTTACCATAATACTTGATATCCTAATGTACTGTATATTTTTTAGAATATAAAATGCATCCAACGAAGATTATTGCAATAATGACATAAACTAGCAACAACTGCGTTATTTTTTACATTTATAAGAAATTTCAAAATTGTCTATCTAATGTAACATCCCGACTCTCAGGTATAATATTTATATATTTATTTTTGGGATGGAATGAATGACTCGACGAGTTGTATGCCCGACTAGTCAAGTAGAATCAGATTGGTCACGTGGGTTTAATGACCAACTCGACGAGTCAGAGATCCGACTCGCCGAGTTGGCGTTGTGCGAGGAAACCCTAAATCTCCGGGTTTGTGTCCTATTTAAAGGGCCTTAAGCCCTCATTTCCGCCTCCCTCATCACCCTTGAGCATTGTGAAGAACCCTAATCCAGTTTTAGCTTTGTTGTGTGAGAAGGAGAGGCTATCTTGAGCATTTTGGTGCACCTTGAGAGAAGAAGAGGAAAGTATCAAGGCTTGGAGCAAGGAGGGACGTTTGGATCTAGAGGTTCTCAGAGGATAGCTTCTCTTTGAGGTAGAAAAATGCTATCTTGATCATTTTTCTTGTGAGATCTTAGTTTGGGGAGTTCAAGGGCTTTTCCCCATCCATCTTGTGTTATTGAGTCCCTTGAGCATATCTTGAGGTTGAAACCTTAGATCAGGATTGTAGGAGGTCTTGTGAGTCCAAAGACCCAAGCTTTATGGGGCTAGAGGCAAGCCTTTGAGCACCAAACCCTTGTGGGAGCTTTGTATTGGCATTATGGAGCAAATATGTCATGCATGAACGTAAAGATCGAAGCTTTACGTGACATTCGTGCCTTGGGAGACTAGATCTAGGGTTTGGAGTGGTAGATCTACCTTAAAACTTCTGAATGAGAATACAGACTGAATTGACTCGCCGAGTCAATGAGCTGACTCGATGAGTCGGCTAGGGTTTTCCCGATGAGACTGAACACGCGGTAACTCAACGAGTTGACAGGTCAACTCGGCGAGTTGAGTTGGACTTTCATGAGGGTTCTGAGGAACCTAAGGGACTCACGAGTTGCATAGATGCACTCGACGAGTTGGGTCAACATGGACTGTTGACTAGAGTGTTGACTTCTGTTGACTTTAGGGTTTGGTCAAACTTGAGGGATAGAGGTCATGGAGGGGTAAAATGGTCTTTTACCCATCCCAAGAGTTAAAGAGGCACTATCATGAGTTTATTTATAGTTGTGATCTTTAAGTGTTAATTAGAGATGCTTATTACATGTCGGCGGGGGTTAGACTGTTCGAGGGGTATTCAGTTTCATTGCTTGCTTACGAGGTGAGTCTTCTCACTATACTTACCTAGAGTGGCAACCTTTGTGTGATCGGAGGGTCTTATGTGCCTATATTGAGTATTGTGATATCTTGCATTATGTCTCTATGATTTATGTTGTGTATTATTCTGAGCTTACTAAGTTAGGACCCGAGGGTCCACCCGAGTTGTGGGACCGGAGGGTTCCACTGAGACACATTGACCGGAGGGTCTTATTCGAGTATAGCCATGAGAGGCCAATGAGATGTGTGTGGTATTTTGGGGAACTCAGTAAGCTTTATGCTTACCATGTTATGTGTTATGTGTTTCAGGTACTTTTTAGGATCAAGAGAAGGCACCCGCTTGATTGTACATACACGAGTGGAGATATTATTTGGAGGATCCTGCATTGTGTTTTGAACAATTTATGAACATGTGTTTTGATAACTAAATAGTTTGGGGTTTTTGTTATTCTGATGATGAAATGATTGTGATTTTTAAATGAAAATTTTGTTTGAAAATTTACGGTGTTACATCTAATCTTATGTAACCCAATATATCCATCTCATCAGACATCAACTTATTTCCTACCATTTTTTTTTCTTGGAAACACACATTTTATTGGTTTCATTACTGACCTAGATACATAGTCATAAATGAACCGATGAGATGAATATCAAATTTTATAATAAATGTAACATTATGTAACTCATCGTATCCATCTTTTCAGCTAATTTAATGACTAGATGTCTAAGTCAGCAATGAAACTGATAAAATGTATGGTACATGGAGAAAATGGCCTAAACATCATTAAATTTTAGTTTGAGACTTATTCGCAAATTAGGGTAAAATAATGAAACTTTAATGAAATAGGTAAGTAATGAAATCGGTAAACCGAAAAAAATGGTCAAATCGCTATTTTTACCGCTAATTAATGTTTTTTCATAAACAAAATTTATTTGTAACTTTTTCATAAATTAGGGTAAAATTTTAATAGGGTGAACATAATAACCGAAAAACCGAACCAAAACCAAATTAACCAGTATAACCGAACCATTTTAAAAACCGTTGGTTCGGTTTCTAATTTTTGTTAACCGGTAATTAACGATTCGGTTATGATTTTATAGGTTAACCGAACCATTATTAACCGAACTGTAAACTTTATATTTTAATATATAAAAATTACAGATTATATATAAAATAATATAGTCAAACTTATTTAAGACCCATTAAATTTTCAAAATACAATTCATTAATCTCACTTACTTGGAGACGAACGAGCAATCAAATCATTAACAGACACACAAAATCTTCCAATCATGCATTGAGTTAGATTATTGATTAATGTTGTAATTTCTAATCGGCTAATTTTACAATTTGTAAACATTATTTTCAATTAGTTTAATCTTCACACTCATAATCATAATCGGAGGCTTCTCACACCGTTAATCCTAATCGAAGATTATTTTGACTTTATAATCATGTTCGAAGGATTTTTTGATTTATAATCAAGACTTCTAGGTAAGTTAAGTTTTTGGTTCTTCTTGACTTTGTGATATATTAAGAATGTTTTTTTTTTTGAATTTTTTGGCTTTTTTTTTTTTATTTACTGTTTTTGACTTAACCACATTGAATATACATGAGCGATTGAATTTTTTTTATCTAGATAACACATAATATGAATGTTTGTCTATTTTATTTTATAGTTTTTGATTTAATCGCATTGAACGTGTATGAATGTATGACTTTATTTTAATATTAATATCAATTATCAATATATGAAATTATTAATGTCAATTTTGTTTAATTTTTTATATTTTTATTGAATGTTCTTTATTTTGAATGTAACTATGTGTTATCTCACTCTGAGTATCGATGGTACACATTTTTTCTATTACTATAAGCTAGATTACAAACATTGGCGCCGATGACATTTTTGTATTCTCTTTTCAACATTTATGTCAATATACTTTCACTATTTATATTATTTTGAACATTATGGTTAACCAATATTAACCATTAATCAAAATCGTTAACCAACAAAAACCATTAACCATAACCAATATTAACCATACTCAATGGCTACCAAGATGCGATAACCAATCATAATGATTATGGTTCGGTTTTGACCAATAACCAAACCAAACCGCCCCATACACACCCCTAAATTTTTAAGACTTTTTTAGAAATTTCTCATTAGTAATTGTCATCAAGTAACAAAAAACATAATATGTGCAAACATATACAATCATAGACTTGACCCCCACAAGAGGGTGTCTACAGGTTCAAACTAGTTCGACATTTTTGACACTTAATTACATAAATTCGGGTTACATTGAATGATTTGAGGACATTAAAATTACCATAAGATATGGACACAATTTTAGTCGAATACAATTTCATATCATGATGTTGTATCGTTTTATACTTTATATATGGAGACGAAGGTATCATGGTTGGAGATAAATAGTGTATTTTGTACAATGTTTTAAAATCCGGTTTGAACCGGTTGGATCAAGAACCAGAGAAGGGAGTGGTTCAACTATCACCGGTTTTACATTGATTTCTAAACCGGATTTAACCGGCCGGTGTTTAGAAAAACCCAATTGAACCGGTCAAAATAAATCGGTTGAACCGGTTAGATCGAATAAAAATACATGAAAAAAAATAATTTACATAATAAACTTTGGTTATTTTTTTATATCTATTTAATTTTCTTTAAATAAAAACATATGATAAATGTTATAAAGTTTTTTGATGTGTTTATATTCATTTAAAACTATATTTCGTTACGTTATTATATTTTATTTTCTTTTTGACGTATATGGATTGATGTAAAACGCTAAAATTTATGGTTATCTGTTATTTTAATGTATTTGGATTCATCTAAACTTATTTTTATATGTATTTTTAATGTTTGAATTTATAAACATCGAATTCATGATTTATATATGTATGTATGTGTAAGAAAATAGGAAAAAATATAAAAACTATAGAAACCGGTTGACTCGGCGGTTGAACCAGAAACCGATTATCGTATCGATTCAACTAAAACACCGGTTTTTAAAACATTGATTTTGCATGATACATATGAGGAAAGTAAAGGGGTACAAAAAGTACACCTCACAATTGAAATGAAAAGATGCGAGGAGGTGCATGGTTTAAGGCTGCTCTGGTGGCGGAACCCTCCAAAATAGGGAGTTTGGATCGCTTGGCACTTTGTCAAACTCCTTTTTCAGTTTTCACATGTGTAATTTCAAAACAGGCCCTTCTACTTCATCATTGTCCCAATAATGATCCCTCCACTTTTACTCATTTCCTTTTGTTTTCTTTTCACATTTTACTCCTCCTCTTTTCCTTATTCGATTCAAACCACCACCAAGTTGACGTTATATACCTTTTATTTTGTTGGAACTTCCTCTAGAAAAGACTGTCAATTGAATAATCTTTGACCATTTATCACATAAAAACAAAAGCAGAGAAGTAATTTATTTGAAAGAGATATAATAATATTCCACTGTGATTCTGTGAAGATGATGTTGGGAGGCCCATCCAAGACAATTTGTAGTCTAGGGCAAAGAAAAAACTGGAGCCCTTAGCTTGTAGACTTTAGTGTGACATTACCTTATTATCTTATTATATAAGAAACGTGAATTTCATAATGTAACTGTGTTAGAATAAAAAATCTAAATGCACCAGAAATCAAAATAATCGAAGTCACAACAACATATGTAAACAAAATCGAGTTTAATAGTCGAAGATTACAACATAAACCAGAATAACTGAAGTCACAACATCATATTAGAAAAAATTGAGTTTGACAGCCAAAGAATGCAATAGAAATTAGATTATTATAATCTAAGTCACAACATCAGATTACGAAAAAAATTGAATTTAACTTCGAAACCTATATGACTATATATGAAAAAAAATCATATATTGCATCTGATTAAAAAAATTGACGCTAACAGCCTAAAATATCGATATTTGAATTACATGGTAAGAATAAAATCAAATTTGCATCAGATTAGATAAATCGAATTTAACATAGAAGAAGCTTTGAACTTACATTGATTCAGAAACTAATTGCACGATTTGCGTCTTTGAACTCTATGATTCGGCCTTTCATAAAGAAATAGAAATCAATAAGGTATTTCAAGATCAGAAATAAGAATTGACTGTGTGAGATATGAATCGTTGGATCAGAAATCATAGAGGAAATCGATCAGCTCTCAACTCTCAATGGGTGCAAGCGTCAATGCGACAAGATCTCGACAACTCTCAATCAAGGGAAAAATCCATCAGATGGGGAAGAAAGAAATCGTGCAATCAGAAATCAAAAAAGAAGAATAATAAGAAATTGGCAATCGTATAAAAAAGAGAGATCGAAGTATCTATTGTTGGATGCAGTCTCGAGTGGAAGTGTGTTGCAAATGCATTTGGAGTTTCCATAGAAATCGGTATTCATATCCTTGGAAATTGGAATTCACATCGCACACTTGACGCTACATATTCTAGCTCCCGCTTTCTCAGTTTTTTTAGCGCCTAATAATGTTAGGATTGGGCCTTAAACTAGTGGACTAGGCTAAAAAATAATGGGGTAACTTAATACACCCAGTACAAAATGGGGGCCCTATGGCATTTGGGGGCCTATGGTGGTCGTCCAGCTTGTCTAGGCCCATGGGCCGACCCTGGATGTTGGGGAATATAAGTAAGGTGATGGTGGAGAATCGAATTACTTATGGATCGTATAAGTTCATTTTGCCAACTGATATTTTCACCATATGCTTGTGTTACATGAAATCCAATATAGGATAATCCAAAAGGATATTTATGTATCTAGGCACAGAAACACAAGTCAAATTGTCAAACTAATTCTGAGTTTATTGTAGAAGAAAAAGAGTTGAGAAGGGTTCTCTACGACTCAAAAGACGAGTCATATATATGCATGATAGATTAGAGTTTCTATCTTCTAAATTAGTTAGGAGAATCTTGAACTTAATGTCTTAATCAATGGTTTCCAAAACTGACGAGATTTGTCAATCTTACCATAATCACCCACTAGAATACGGTTTTTCCATAATGAAACTAATTCAAATTTCCGAAGACCTTTTGGGGCGCTGCCCCAAACTACCGCCAGGGGGTTCTGCTCCTTGGACCCCTCTATGGGCGCTGCCCCTATGACTGTAAGATTTTCGGGTCTTAGAATATTGATTAACTTGGATAATTTCTAGGATCGTGATTGCACTCACTTTTTAAAATCTGTGATTTTAATCCTTATGCCTGGGGTATCCTGAAATCCATTTTGGGATAATCCAAGAAATGCATTTTTGAAATTTGGCCACTTCCAAAATCAAAACACATAAATATACCTTGTTGTTTTGTGTTCTGTAGAGATAGAGAGAACAAAATATACTTTTACTGTATATGAGTTCCAACCATTTTTCTAGAACCAGAGAAAGGTTCTTATACTAGAGGGAAAAGAGGTTGTGGTGTTTGCCTTCATATTTGGCGCCAAAACCGGTAGTTATTAGACATAACTAACGCTTACATCATCAAGATGTCATCAGGAGAGTTTTGGCAGAAAATTACATGGAGCCAATGTAAAATCCGTTTAGGTTTCGGGGCGCTGCCCCTAGACCCAGCCAAGGAATTGCAGCCCCTTGAAACCCTTGCACCCAGGGGTGTTGCCCCAGACCCCCATATTTCCGAGTCCATAATTATCACACCAAGTGTGTACTCTCATACCTCCAAGCTCGGTTAGTAAATGAAGTTCGGCCTATCTCATCATTAATACCAATTACACCAAAATATGTTGATAACACTAAAATCACCAACAAAGACCCTGCAAGGGGTGGAGCCCCTTGACCCCCGCTTTTCTATTGTACCGACTTATAATTCAAATTACAAATAAAAAGTCTTTTAGCTCACATGTTAGTTTCCATTACAAAAAATGTCACGTAACATTAAAACCACCAACAAATGAAAGAGCAAAATAAATATAAATCTTATTATATACATTGGATTTTAATTAAGTTAACTATATCTCATCAACGCCGACTAGCTAATTAATATTCTATGTGTCAAATTGTGTTTACCTTTGCCATTTCTAATTGTTTAATAGTGGAGAAAAATCATACCATTAATTTGAGTAGGAGGGTATGAATATATGATTTATAAATATGTATTGTAATATAATCAAAATGAAGGGGTTAAAGGTCTTAAGGAGCATTTTACCATGGTATGAAATGTTATTATTTATATGTAGGGATCTTTACTTGCATTATTTAAAGCTAGTTATTTAAACTCTGCGTACTAAATGTTTACAACATATAAGCAATTACTTTCATGAAACATTTTGTTCAAAAAATGTTTTTTCCACCTATCCTTTCGGGTTATTAAACAAAGATCCATACCACAATCACAAAATAATAATAATAATAATAATAATGATGACTGTCATCTCGATTTCAAGTAAAATTAGTCATGATGTCCATATTAATAAAAGTTGTGACAAATTATAAAGAAAACTTCATCTTTGTAGTAAATATAAATATCCAGGATGTTGCATGTGTTTGATAATGATGTAACTCATGTCATGTAGATTTACAATCTGTTAAGCCTTATATGAAATTAATTTCGAAAAACATTTAGACTTTTATATATTAAACTTGATTCTAATTATTTTTACAAGAAAGTAATGATGTTAAGTTTCTAATTATAGGAAGGCGAAGTCACAATCTAACTAAAAATAGTAATAATATAGCTTCTAAGGAAGATTTTGGGTGGTGCATAATTGTATAAAAAATTATAAATATATATGATGGCCTGGGGTCATGTTGCACAAACTTGAAGAGTTAAGTTGACTCTCAACAAATTGTTTATCAAATCCACCATCCCTTAATTGGGAAGAAACCTCAATCCTGCGCAACTTGGCCATAAATTATTAAGCAATATCCAAATTCATACTTTGATCCCCTTGGTTTCATATATTTTCAATTCCGGTCCTTGTAGTTAGAGTATACGTACTTCTTATCCAAAACCATACATCATGTATACCTCAATAAACGTCTTGATTCACATACCAGTTAAGTGGATTTGCTTATCGTATACAATTTGCAAGGTGGATTTGCTTATCATATACAAGTCAAGAAAATAATGTGTTACAGATGTTGGGACATGTAAATAATTATTCCATATTCACATATAGAAACCAATTCAAATAAATCATTTTCTTAAAGCTAATGTACATTTATCTTTTTACAAAAAAATGTTTTCTTAGAAAAAAAATTATATATTACTTTAGCTTTGAGAATTTGAAAATTTAAAATCTAGTTTGTCAAAAAGATGCATTAATCAGTTTTACATAGAAGAAGTCCAAATGAATTGGAATGGACAAATTCATCAACGTTGTGTTTGGTTGAAAAATCACTAGAAATGATTTCCATAAATTTCAAAGCTAAAGGATTTTATCATTACTTGATATAAAGTAAAGCTAACCCAAATGGAATAATTGGTTTAAAAATGACTGAATAGAAACACAAGAAAAGTAGGAGGGGCAAATATAAACTTTCTTGTAACCTAAAGGGCAAATAACTCAAAAGTTTGAAGGAGTGACCCCTAAAGTTCTAAAAATTCATAAGAAAACCCTTCTACCTCCATGGTTCATGTGCCATTGTCCTATCCACCAACCTCTCTCCTCTCCTCTCCTCTCCTCTCCTCTCTTCTCCCATCACCTTCAAACAATCAAACCCATTTCCATGTGATCTTGTTCTTAATTTAGCAGAGCAGTATCCCCATCTCATCTCTCTTCCTTGATGATTCATTCAAACTAGCTAACCCTACTCAGTTGCTTGATTGCTAATTATTCTGGTTCTTGAAATGGACAGAAATAATTCAATCCCACAAGGCCTGACTCCAGATGAATATTCAGAGCTAAAACCCATAATTAATGCCTACCACATGTTCGACAAAATGCCAAACACATGCACCTCACTGATCACGCAGCGCATCGACGCCCCCGCCCACGTGGTGTGGCCCTTGATACGCCGCTTTGACAACCCACAAAGCTACAAGCATTTCATCAAGAGCTGTAACATGATTGGTGATGGCGGTGTTGGGAGTATCCGAGAAGTCACCGTCATCTCAGGCCTTCCGGCGTCCACCAGCACAGAAAGGCTCGAGCTTTTGGACGATGAGAAACACATCTTGAGTTTTCGTGTTGTGGGTGGAGAACACCGATTGAATAACTATCTTTCTGTTACTTCTGTCAATGAGTTCAACAAAGATGGAAAGGTTTACACCATTGTTTTGGAATCTTACATTGTTGATATACCAGAAGGGAACACGGTGGAGGATACGAAGATGTTTACAGATACTGTCGTAAAATTGAATCTTCAGAAATTGAGTGTGGTGGCCATGTCTTCTCTGCATGGTAGCGAATGAATGAGTTAATGACAATCATTACGCCGGCCGGCGATGGGCGGCACAACTGGTGGTGCTGCTGGTGGTGGACCAGGTATGATGACTTCTACTTCTACCACCAAAAGTCAAAGATTCTGATAGGGTGGTGTTGAAGCTTTAATTAGTAAATCTTTTTTTTTTTTTTTCTTGATTTCTTTCTTTCTTTGTTGAATCAAATAAATTTGGGGGTTAGTTTTAGTATTCGATTATTCACAAATAGTTCTTTGATTTCATTGTCAACAGTTGCAATGATATCGACTTTCGCAAATCAAATTGTATAATTTTATTGGTAGTTGTAATTAATTAAAGATTCCAAATAGAGTTAAAGTGTTGTTATCAAGAGGTGCTCTTATCTAATTTAACAAATATATATATAAATAAATAAATGTTGGCTAACTAGCAATCATTCGTTGAAGCCCACTTGTTCTATATATCAACTTTAATTAAATAATAAAATACCATATGTCAATTAGCCAAAAGGTTTAAGTTTCTTATAGATTGCCATTCATTTTTTGCAAAACCATCTACATTAGTTAAAAGTAACAATCTTAGTAAACTTTTGGACAATGCATATGTATGTAAAGGTTCAAAATGATTTTTTATGATATGCAAAGACACCAAGTATATTGTATATATTCTGGTTATAGAAAATGATACTTTATACTTTAGTATGTGAATCCCATGCATGTCAAAAAGGAAGTAAAAAAAATAATGTTGAAGTTAGGAAACTTGTGAATAGTTGGGAAACATGTGAACAGAGAGTTATCCTCAACCTTTGCACTTGGACTCATTGTAGCCATTTCTTTTCTTAACATGATACATATAATGCATCATTGAAACTGTTCATGATTTATGTCATAAAGTTCTGTCGTGTTGAGCTTTAAGGTGTGTATATAGTTTTATCTAAGAGAGTGTTAATTTGGTGTAAAGAGTTTGAGTTGAAAAAGTATCAAACGAAATGGAATGTGATCAAATCGATATAACTTTTTTTTTTTGAACAACAACAATTCTCATTACAAACCAAAAAACCCATCAAGAAACTCGAACAAACACAGAAACACAATTACATTTTGGAAAAAGCAATATGAGGGGTATTCAATCAAATCGGTATGACTATTGTGTAACTACAAGGTATTTGTAATGATCTCTAAAAGTTTCAACTACAAACAAATCCAATCGGGAGTTGAACCCTCAATCTATTGGCTAAAAGGAACCTTTCCAACAACTTCTATACCACTAGCCACATTCCTTTTGGTTTAATTTCTAAAGTTGTAAGCACAATCAAAGGCCTAATTTGCTTTAATAAAAGCTCATATCGTTAAAGCTCTGCCAACAAACCAAATGCATGTAAGGAGGTTTTGTCTTTTTCAAAAGATGTTTGGAAGGAATGCAAATTCAATAAACCCATTATGACCCAAAAGAAGCAACTTGGGGTTAGTATATATCTTAGTAGTAACAGGGGATTGAAAGGTAGAAGTGAATATTGTTGGTTAAATGGAAAACTTTTTCTATGGGACTTGTCCCACATTGAAAGAAAGAGGAAATTTCTATTTTGACTTTTATTTTATATTAAAAATATGTTAAATTCGTTTTAACTGTGTTGATAGTTATTTTCGGTTAATAGTTTTCGGAGGGAAAAACAGTCGATCTATATCTATAAATGGATCACCAAAGACCAGATTTCGGGTTCAGAAAAAACTACACACATATTCCTCATATAATTTTGTATTCCACAAACAATGAAGAGAGCATAGTGAATTTCGTCAGAATCAAGAGAAGATATTGATTGATTGTTGTATTCTCTTGACAGATCCCTACCAAAGAAATTTGTTAAATTGTTGTATCCTCTTGGTTGATTGTTTTTTTTTAAATGTTATAGTGGTCGAATCATAAAAATATGTTAAATTGGGTGGGTGCTGTAAATTCGGAAAAAATGGACATAACTATACTGATTTTTTTTGTTGTTTATCCAAAAACAATATGACAAGAGTCTGAAATTATATGAAAACGATAGTTTTGTATGTATACACAAACAGTAAAAGATAAGCGTTGAGTTATGGTCGAGCTTGGCTTAAAGTGCCTTATATGTTTGATCTTTATATGCCTCATAAGACATAAATCGTAATCTACCATATGCCTTTTCTCAACGGATTGATATATATATATATATATATATATATATATATATATATATATATATATATATATATATATATATATATATATATATATATATATATATATATATATATATATATATATATATATATATATATATATATATATATAACCCTTTAATAAAACTTGTCTTTTTTCTCAATGGATACAAAGAAAGTGGTCAACCAACCTAGGATATGTACATTGTACTCGCATCAATCACAACACTATGTCACTATTCACTACCTTATTTCTTTCTTTTAAACGGAACAAAAACTTAAAAATCTATTTATCAATGTTTTAAGAAAAAAAAAATCTATTTGCGAATAAATCGATTTTATTACTTTAAGTATAACTTTTTTTTAGGTATAGCATATTATTTACCAAAAACCATGAATATTTTATTTGAAAAAAGTAATGAAGAAAAAAAGATTTCGAGAAATATTCACAAAAAACTGAAATTGGATGTTCCCATTTTTTTTTGTCATGTTTATTATCTTTTAAAATGTCGAACTGGATGTTCCCGTTTATTTTTTGTCATGTTTGCTATTATCTTTTAAAATATATTTCATAAATTAATTAATTTCTACAATTATAAATACATGATTTGTTTTCTTTAATTTTCATCCAACATAAATTATAAATATTACAAATTGTAACTTACATTTTCTCTTACAAATTTACTGTAGCTAAAAGTACTACACAAAATGCATAGTGTACAAGGTTGAATTACAGTTCAAATATTATGTTTCAATTGTTTCGAATTAAACTTTCAGAAATGGTCCTTACAGTTTTATATTTTATTCATAAATTATCTAACATGCCTAGTTTTTTTTTTTTTTTTTTTTTTTTTTTGTTTTATTTTTTACCTTTATAACCCACTTAACTTTCACTTTGCAACATTTTTTATTTTTTTTATTTGCTTTTTACCCTTATAATCCATAAGTTATTACCCTTCTTCACAATAGATACCATTTTTTATTTTGTTACTTGCTATTTTCCACATTATAACTTTTTTTTCAATCTTTTATATTGAAAATCTACATTTTTGTAAATACACGTTGCAAGATTGGTATATATAATGGTACCAGCCTACATATTTTGCTAGCAACAAATACATCGGCAAGAAACTAGATAAAAATTGTAAAAAATAGTTCCTAAATTCTTCTTAAGGTTCCTTATAATGCGCATTATAATACTTCCTTTTATATTTATGACCACTACATTCTTATAGATTATTCATAAACAATCCAACTTACAAAAATAATCCTTAAACTCTTCTCAACTTTTAATAATTCATACAACTTTCATTTCTTTTAAACTTTTAGTGTTTTTTAGTTGTGATAAAAAAAAAAAAAAAAAAAAAAAAAAAAAAAAAAAAAACATGTAAGAACCCGCAGCAAAGCGCAGAATCAAATACTAGTAAGACGACTAAGATGCATATCCTATGAAAGATCCCCTTATCCTCATATGTAATTAATCAAATAACATAAAAGATAGACGAGAAAAGGCACTCATAGTCATTCCCCTCTCACCTTCAAATTTATTAATTTCTTTTTCACCATAATAGGCATAATAATAGAGTATATAACAACATTTTATTTGAAAGATATACACGATACTATCCCTTTTCTACTTAAATCTTTTCAAAACAATTTTCAATCTTTTGCTCTCTCTTACTCTCTTTCTCTATCATTTTGTGTCCTATATATCTATATACCTCCCCCTTCCAAACATTCTTCTTCCCCTATATAATATGCAAACACTACTAATCGGATCCTCACACGTCACTGAGATACATAGAATTACAAAAATCTTGCAAACATACCAACCAAACCAATCACATTATTACATTTGTGAATGTCGGGTTTTAATGGGCTTCAGTTTTAACCCCATACTTTCCGGTGTATAAAGCTCGGGTGAAATAGAACTTGGGCTTAACGGGCTTCTTGGGCTAACATCCATCTGTGAGGGCCTATAAAATCCAAACCCCATCAGAAAATATTCCAATGGTATCAACATCGCATCTGGTTGCTCCTCCGTTACCATCGATCCACATCCCTGAACCTATACATACATATAACCAACATTATACTTATATAATAATAATCATCTGACATCAGTCTCAGTTCAATGCATATCATAATAATAATACCTCTACCAATGCACTGAATCTTCTATCGAGTTTTGAAGTCATGTGGAGAGAGTCCGAATTGAATGGAGAATTTTCTCCCACAAAGATCAGGGAACGACATTGCAGCCTCTTTAATCCTTCCGTTATATCTGGTCTCCTGAACAAAAAAAAAACAGAACAGGTTGTACTGCGTCAGATGATAAAACAACGCATAACAAAACACAACAGGTTGTGTACTGTGTCTGCATCTGACACAGACATTGGATTAGGATAGGACTAAATATGATAGGACAGGTTATACTGCGTCTGACATGACATGTATTGGACAAAAATTATAAAATCATCCCGAATGATTTTTTAATAAAAAAGAAAGTATTAAAATCTTACCCGTTAATAGCTTCAAGATAGTTGAACACATTTGGACCCTGCCTCTCACTAAGCAACTGTAAAAAGCCGAGTTTATGGTGAGAACATTTTATTTAAAAAAAATATTTATATTTATATACTCGGTACTTACTTTTCTACACGAGTGAACAATTTCTGTTTCTGGAATTATAGCTCCTCCACGAACTTCCTGTTATTTCATTATCAAAATAAAATCGAATTACTCATCAAGATTTAAAAATAGAATCAAAATCATATAATTATCAAGATATACACCTTGCTGAAGTATCGGATTAGAAGTAACTCCTTTATCAAACCACACATCCCATAGTAATAAAGTACGTTTCCCATAAGCTACAAAATAAATAACTAATCAAGTTACAAAATAAAAAAAAGCATATTATAATTACTATTATTATTATTAGTATTGAGAATTAACCTTGTTACACAACCATTCTGTCCATGAAGGTGTTTTGCATACAGGAGAAACAAGTATGAGTCCAAGCACACGCCGTGTATATTTTATCTGTTATACAAAATATGTAAAAAGACTAATTAAACCTTGCAAATTCAGAATTTAAATAAAATTTTAGAAATATATATAAAACAAAAAGTATTCGCCTTACAGCAAACAAGGTGAGTACATATGCACCAGCTGTTACTCCCATGCACATAACCGCACCACGTCTGCAAAATTAATTCATCAGAAAATGAAATAAATAAATAAATAAATAATAAAAAGACTCTTTATAAAAATTTAAAATTACCCAAAATAGTCAAGAACCTCAGCAACCTGATCAGCTAAGTCATCAACAGATAACAATGGATCACTATATGACATTGCTGCAGCTCCCAACTGCAAAACCTCTTAAAGATGTACAAAATAAGATAGGAATACAAATTGTTTAACTATTGAATTGTTTATATATTTAAAAATAAATAAATTAATAAAAATGAAGTTATGATTGCTGACCTCATGGCCAGGGGGGCTAATATGGTAAATGCAGAAATTATGAATCAGTAAAGAAAATGCTTCAGGGCATAAGAAAAGACCTTGGAAACAAGACATATCTGTTCAAACAGGCAAACAAATAAGCAAGATTTCTTTTATGTTAACAAAATTTTGTTGATTAAAGAATGAATAAACAGAATCACTTACGATTTAAAGCTAAATCAGGATATGTAATAAGAGCTGGCTTCTCTTGGTCTCCATATATGGCAACAGAAACAAATCCACTGGAAGTTTTTACAAGGTGTTCCTGAAAATGAAATCATTAATTTGTGTTACAATGAGAACATGAATTTAAGATATAGATTCAATTCAAATTAGTACACAATGAATAACACGAATCCCCCTTTCAAAGAAAACGATGGATTCATGGAATCATAGATTACCTAATATTTACTTAGAATTTACTGAACCACTGAAAAAGTTAACTTAAACAAAAAGAAAAGCAGATCCTCGAAGTGAAATACAAACTTCTGATAATGACAATTGACAAGTAGATTACACTTCAACGTCTTTAATGAAATTAAGCACAACAGATGAAGAAATCATTTGTTTCTTTACAGTTGGTGGTCAATCATGATGAAATGCAATCAAAACGAATAAACAAAATGCATTTATGAACAAAAAGTAATAAATAAAGGTAAAGCGAAATTTTATGATTAACAATTAAGGTGTGATTTCTTTATACGTATTCTTGCTTCAATTAATTGACAAAGAACAGAAAGCAAAACGGAAAATCAGATATTAATTTAATTGTAATTGTAATGTATGTATCCCATATTCAATCAATCGATCGATCAATGGAAATCTTGCTGTCATCTGAAGATTACTCGATGATTATTGCAGAAAATTAGAAGAAGAAAAAACTCGGACGAATATAAAATACACAGACAAACGTACATTCCTCAAGTTTAACATAAACATTCAATCTCATTATATATAGGTATTAATGATGCTTCAATCTGCAAACCTTTCCGGCGAGAGAGCTCGTTTCCATGTCAATGGAGATAGAATCGCTTGAATCCGCCATTTTCTCTTTCTCTCCCTCTATCTTGCAACAAAAACCTCACCCTATTTTCTCAAATTTGAGAAACATTGGATTTGGCATCCATGGGTTTATATAGAAATCTGCGTTTTTCTCTCTCTATATCCGTATCTATATATAAGCAGAATATATCTATACATCTCTTTCTCTCTCTATATGTATATATAAATCTAGATGGCTGTATGTGTATACATAAAGGAAAGATATCAGTTTTGGCCACAAAAGTTTTCCAAGGTTCTCGATATGACCACCATAGTTTAATTTTAATCTAGTTATGCATTCTGCCCCTTCATTCTTTTCAACATAACCCCTTTGGGTTTCTAATGGTCCAAATAAATAAAATGGTTGTTGTATTTTCACATCTTTTTGATATATATCGGATAAAAAAGGTTTATCATAATATGTTTATATTTATATCAACTAAATCATATTTGTTTAACTACATTAATTAACTAACATAAGTTACTAAGGTTTTGTTTGTTTTTTTAATCTAAAATGTATGTAATTTGTGAATCACATTTGTAACCTTGTGAAGCAGAAAAATCAATTAAAACTAACTATACAATAGTTAAAAATAATTATAAATCAAAATTTTATTTAGTTTTAATCATATGCAAATCATATATAAATATTATCATGACGATATGATTTTTAAAACGTTTATATAAAATAATTAAATATAATAATTGCTAAATAACAATAAATAAAATTGTTAATTTGATGAACAACATGTTATTTTGTTAAATTTTCCAAGGCAATTGTTATTTCTTCAGTTATATTCAATAAATTTGATAATTTTTGTGATTAACTTTATAATTTATTAATATTTGGTTATAGACAATGTAACATAAAAATATATTTATATGAAATTTACCAAACGGTTTTGAAATTATGTAAAATATATTTGAATTGTTTATAATATCCTTTACATTATTATTTAAATAATAAACATTTTGTTGAAAAAAAAATAAAACGAATATATGTTGAATAATATAACTTAACGTAAGGTGAGAAATGGCTTGAAGATGAAGGTTCGGTGTTGCACCACGCAACATATACACAATAGTTTTTAAGTTATAAGTCTTTGAAAAAAACAAACTATATATGCCCAAGTGTTGTGTGTGTGTTCTCCGTGACGCAACCAGAAGTAATCAGAAGTGGTTTAAAAAAAGTAAAAAACCCTTAATCTATTAGCGAAAAGCAATTTCTTAAAATGAATGTCAATCATCCTAGCCATTATTGGTAACTTTAATTCGGTTAACTCATACAAAATGAGATCAAATATGAAATACTTTACAATCGGACAGATTCACACGATTACAAATCTAAGTAAGAATCTATCAAACAAGATTAACCGTACGGAATTAAAATATTTATATGGTTTAATCATAATAAATAGAATTCTTTGACGTATGTCCATGATAATCTTTGTTATTGATTTCTTCTAACAACCTTCAATGTAGAATCACTCTTCTTGAAAGCCCTTATCATAGAGTAATTCAAAAATCAAACAACCTTTAATCATCTATTTCTCATCCCTAAAAAACATGTCTCTCAAACTTTCCAATAATATTATAACTTTATCCGACACTTAAAAAAACATATATAAACCCAATTTACCTAACATTATTTTTGATATAGTAGTACAACCACCGATTGAACTTCTTTTTGTATGTATCAATAATAAGATTCACCGTCCACTCATACCATATATTAACAATTGGTAACCCAACGTAAATAAATGAAAGTCGTGTTAGATTTCACCCCATGATACTAGTCAAGTCTTCGACTTCCTTACAACTAACACCAATACCATACGAGTTAGACATTTGCAATGTTATCATCAGACAAAACATCAAATTAAAGCAATTCAACACTTAACACACGTACCATATTTTTAACATTCTCTTGAGACCACTCCCTAATAAAAAGAACATCGTCAACATAGAAAACTGAGAAATCTAAAATCGATCAAAACTAACATGAGCTCTGAATAACACATTTGCCACAACAACTCGAATATCAATGTCAATAGCTTCCATCGTCAATACATTTAGAAAAGATGAAAGAGAATCTCCTAGTCCCAACCTTCTTTCCAGTTGAAACTTGGAAGTTCGGTTTCCAAATTCCAATAACCATAACTTATGCATGAGAAGAAACCATTTTTGACCCATGCACGCTATTTGGTCCAAATTCTGAAGAACTTTATAACATGTTCAAATAATCCCAACCTAAAGAGTCCTAAGTGTTTTCAAAGTTAATTTTGAAAATCATGGGTTTTTTTTCTTGTTATTGTACCAGTCAATCACCTCATTTACCATAACAGTTCATTGAGAATCTGATGGACTATCATTTGCACATATCACTTGAAGCTCTAACAACTATGCAATGCCATTAGATTGAAGTAGCTCATACGACGATGCGTATGACTTGATGTAAACTAACCAACATAATTATATTCAAGTACATATTCAATTGAAATAAATAAAAGTGCACCGACACTATCATCTTTCACGCTTTTAAATAGCTAGCAAATGAAGAAATATTGTTTAAAACATGTGTGTCATGTCGTTCCATCTCATTGGTGTCTTGTCATGGTCCTATGTCGAGCATATGTTTCTTCTTGTTACATATTACAAGTTTTATTCGGCGATGCCCAATGTATTTATACATGGTGGTGTTTTGATGCTAACATGGATTTTTTATTTTATTTTTTATTTTTCTTTTTTCAAATATGTTTTTTTTTATTTGGTTGTCCCATTATTACGAGGTGAATTCATTTTGGTAAACTTATTGACCGACGTTCATATAAAAATGATGAATTAATTGTGTGTCAAGTACAACTCCACTTTTATGTGGTGCCAAGTAGTTGTCATGATGAAATAAGTTTATTTTATATTCAACTATGAACTTATTCTCTTATTTAAAATATGACAACAAATTTGACATAAAGATGGTATTAAAGAACAGATATTTATCATATAAATATTGTTTCTAAAGTCAGTGAGTAAATATTCCGCACTTAATTAATAAAGAAGATTATGTTTTTTTCATAGTTGTTGATCGAATCAAATCCAATTGAGTCAAATTCCGACTGACCGAGTCATGAATCAAACCAACTAAGGGGCATTTCGGAGAAATCATAGCCGAGTAAGAGTTTTCTAAGTATGGTATCAAATCGTCTAAATCTAATCGAGTTGTACTTAACTTTTTATTAAACCGAGTAAAAAACATATCAAACGGTCTAAATCTGACCAATTTATACTTAACATCTTATCAGACCCAGTAAAAAACATATGAAACGGTCCTAATAAGTCAACTATGTCAAAGTTCAAATACATCTAAAAAAACAAATGATATAGGCTTTTTACTAAAGACAAACAAACAATATCTCTAAAGCTTCAAATCGAAACTTTTATATAATACAGAAGATCTGATTACTAAATAGATAAAGATATTGTGGATTATTAACTAATTTTGGGAAGTAACATAAATTAATTTAATTGGCAGGGATGCACACGTGCGTTCTTGGTTAATGGTTCCGGCGAAATATTTGGCCGACGGTTTGACGAATCAAATAATATAAATATACATATAAAGATTAAAGGTTTGTTTATTCGGTAATATTTTATATTTTATTTAATTTATATGAGAAAGTGGTTTTTAAGATGAATAATGCAACTAGTTTTAGTTAAATAACTAAAATTTATCTTGGTGCTTTAAAATGTTGTACTGCATAACTTATAAATTATTGTGTATGACAAAAAATTATTGTCTATAAATCACTTTCCAATTGTAATTGATTCTTATTTGTCCTATAATAAAATGTGGGATATTTCGTTTAAAAACCATTTTATCTGGTGGATTAGAAAAAGAAATTAATCATTATCCGATAAATAAATATTTAACTCTAAATAAAACTTCTTAGATAGTCCAAAAGTTTTGTTTGCTTTATTGTTAAATATACAAAGTCCAAGATATCGAATGAAAAAAAATATTTAACACATGACATAGGTGAGGCGATAAAGTCAAATTGAAATATATATATATATATATATATATATATATATATATATATATATATATATATATATATATAGAGAGAGAGAGAGAGAGAGAGAGAGAGAGAGAGAGAGCGTTAGGTTCAAGTATTAAAAGTAATTATTGTGTTATTGTATTTATAAATGTGAGTCAATCAAATTTAAATAAAAAATTAAATAATTAAATAAGTAAACAAGGGTATTTTAGTAATTTGGTTAGTAACTTCCAAAAATAATCCCTATAATCATGGTATTGACTTTTAACCTAAATAAATAAGTATGTTTCGTCAATCTCCCACCCGATAAAGCCTAGCATCCTAGAGGAGGGTATCGACGCTTTTCAGATCGTGTTCTGAAACCCCCGTCCACGAGTTCTAATCGGAATGGTGCTCAACTTGTTCAAAGGCATCATAAGCTTACAGGCGGTGCGTAGTCGGTTGATTCGTGAGGAGAGAGTATTTTCTGGGTCGTGTTAATTCACACATCGTTCTTCTTTATTAACCCTACTTGTCGATGCTGATGATCAAAAAAGATATAAGGCTTGAGCTTGCCCCTTTGCCGACCAACACCATCAGCCACCATCGCCACCGAACACCAGCAGCCACCACCATCCCTCTGGTCATATGTCACACCCCCAAACCAAGGATGGCGGAAACGTTCGAGGGTGGAGGACTTCATGTAGAGTATCACAACAATGAGTATAATAGTGCTCAAAGTAAATACAACCATCATAAATATAACTGAAAAAGTTACACCAATGTATATGTTTTACATGATTCAAATCAATTACATTATGAAACAAAATGAACTGTTTGACGATTTATCGTCCCATCCTCAAAACGATGTTGGTTTCCTGTTTTCACTGAATTCCTGAGAATACAAGTAGTTTTGAAAAGTGTCAACACAAAGGTTGGTGAGTTCATAAGAGATTTTATTGGAGAAATAGACCGTTTTCCTTGTAAAAATGATATGATATGTATTCATAAAATCCGATATTTTCTTTATAAAGTTTATGTAATGTAGTCTCATAACCGACGACCAAAATGTATAAGTAACCTTTCTTATTAAAGGAAAATAAAATGTGCTTAAATTGACATAAACGCACTTGAATTAAATGATGTTCCCGCAAATTCTTATGTTTGTTAATACTTAATGTATATGTAGTCCTAAGTCTCAGGACCGAGAAAATAACAAGTATCGTCTATACTTAAAGTTATAAATGTGGTTTCAAATGATGTGTAGTCATAAATACCAAAAACCGAATGTAGACAGTAATATCGGTACTTATTGAGATAAAAGTGATTTTAAAATCGACATAAAACTCATTAAAGTTTTATAAAAATCCCGTAAACTTTATGTATTGTTATATCCTTATGTGAGCCGCTATAATCATACTTAAGACTAAATGAACCTGCCACGACGTTTCTCAGGCGTCGAAAAACTGAAATGACAATCGTCACCCGTAGACCTGCAGGTCCAACTGTAGCTAGCAGCAAGGTGTGGGGTGTCAAACCCAATATAGATCTATATACAACTATCACGTTCTCCCTCTAGGAGACTCTGATTATAACGAACATGATTTTTATATCCCGCACTCGGATGTACGGAAAGAGAATGTCTCACAATTTAGGTTAACAAGTTTACAAGTTGTATGCGGGAGTGTAAAATCTTTCTGTATGAATGTACCCTTTTCGTACGTGTGTGTCATGTGATGTATCATAAACTATACCTATTATAGTTTATCCAAAATGTTTGTAACATGTAAGAACTCTTTTATGAAAAAGCGTTAGGATTATGAAATCCATTAAACTATGCTTATTATAGTTTATATATATACGTGTTCTAAATAGATGAATAATCTTATCATGAATAACTTATTTTCAGTTTATGATGATAAAATTTACAACGTATCGCATTCAATACTTAGAACTTGACATTATACACTTTGCTCAACATAATACAAAGTGTTGTAAAAATTACAAGCTGTTAACAAATTTTCAGCCTTTCTACACTGTTTTTGAAAATTCATAGAAAAATCATACGAAGTCGAAAACTAAATCCGTAAATTCTGGGAGTTCCCAAAATGTGTCTAGTTTACTCATAATTTTTATCATGATTTTTAATGACCTGTAACTTAGGTGAAAAAGTCCATAATCACAGACTGGTCCGGATTGGTGTTTGAAATGATAGGCAGTTTTGTAAAAATCACCATAAATTGTAGAAAAATCGTATGGGGATGTGCAATTAGCCATTTTAAAGCTAAGAAGTGGAACTTCATGCACCTAAAACAGTTTTGAAAACTAAAATGTTTAAGATGTCCAAAACAGTCCGTGAATGGACTCCAACATTTCTGATGAAAGCTGTTAGAAAATTTTAGTTATGTTCTTGGTGTTTTAACTTGTATTCCCCCCCCCCCCCCCCCCCCCCCTAAAAACTTAAGAAAACATGAAAAAGTAGGGGTATGAACTCACCTTGTGTGATTTCAGTAGATAAGTGTTGAAGAAGAGAAGTGTTCAACCCAAGAACACTTACAGAATCGCTTGAAGATTCGAAGCTCTAACACAAATATAATGGAGTTTGTGTAAGATATCCATGATTTGAGTGGAAATAATTGAGATAATCTTAAAGGAAATGGATTATGCTTACCAAAGGTGGAGGAAACTCTCAAGATCAGCCCTTGAATCTCGGATTTCTAGAGAGAGAAAGTGAGAGAGAAAGGAGTTTGATCTTCTTGTGAAATGAGATCAAATGAGAGAAAATGAGGAGAGAGGATGAATATCCAGCTCTCAAAACGTGGAGATGGCTTGTGAGGGAGGTAAAAAGTACAAGGAAGTGACAAGGTATGGTGGGGAGGAGTGTGGGTTAATCATGGAGTGGGTATGGGGTTGCTTGTGTCATAAAATAAGGTAAAGTCAAGACTCTACCTTTGTACTTTACCTAATCTTATTTGGATAAGATTTTACCCTTAAAATATGATTAAATCATTAATTTAGGGGTCTTATATTTTAAAATAAAGTTTTGGTGAAAATCCCATGTTAAAACAATTAAAAACGGGTCTTAAACGCAAAATTACGCGAAAACGGGGTGAAAAATGAGTTTTCCAGCGAGATTCTTCGGACCTAGGCCGAGGTTCGGTCCCTAGGCCGAAGTTCGGTCAGATGGGTGCACGGTTCGGACGCGAGAGGCGCGAGCCAGAAGGAAGAAGCGAAGCGAGAATTGATCCGAGGCTCGGTCCGAAGAGAAGCGAAGTCCGGCGGTTCGGTCCGAAGGGAAGCCAGAACCGAAGGAACTGTTGTGAACAGTAATGAACAGTACCTTCGGGTTCGGTTCTTCCTCTTATGCGATGTTCGGTTCAGATGAACAGTAGTCTCGGTTCGGACCTTTCTCTTATGTGATGTTCGGTTCGGATGAACAGTAGTCTCGGTTCGGACCTTCATGAATAGTACTTTCGGTTCGGTTCATGAATAGTACTTTCGGTTCGGAGTGTTCGTTTCCTTAAGTCCGTTTTTTCGCGTAGACTTCAGTTTTTGGGCTATTTTCGCCAAATTCGGGGGTCGGAAAGCCCCGAGTGATTATAGAAAGTTGGGGAGAGATTTCGAGAGAGATTTGAGAGAGATTCCACATACTCAGAGAGATTTGACATACTTGGGGAGATTTCTCATACAAAGAGAGATATGGGAGAGATTTCACATACTTAGGGAGATTTAGGAGAGATTTGACATACTTGGAGAGATTTCACATACAGAGAGAGATTTGGGAGAGATTTCACATACTTAGGGAGATTTGGGAGAGATTTGACATACTTGGAGAGATTTCACATACAGAGAGATATTTGGGAGAGATTTCACATACTTAGGGAGATTTGGGAGAGATTTGACATACTTGGAGAGATTTCACATACTTAGAGAGATTTGGGAGAGATTTGACATACTTAGAGAGATTTGGGAGAGGTTTGACATACTTAGAGAGATTTCTCATACAAAGAGATAAGTGGGAGAGATTTCACATACTTAGAGAGATTTGGGAGAGATTTGACATACTTGGAGAGATTTCACATACAGAGAGATATTTGGGAGAGATTTCACATACTTAGGGAGATTTGGGAGAGATTTGACATACTTGGAGAGATTTCACATACTTAGAGATATGTGGGAGAGATTTCACATACTTAGAGATATGTGGGAGAGATTTCACATACTTAGAGATATGTGGGAGAGATTTCACATACTTAGAGATATTTGGGAGAGATTTCACATATTTAGAGATATGTGGGAGAGATTTCACATACTTAGAGATATGTGGGAGAGATTTCATTGGTGACCTTTTTGAGTGTCCGGCTACGCACTGCAAGGTCCTTAAACCCCGTTAAGCCTTGATTAGGGATCTTGCATACTCCCGATGAGTATGTAACATTGTTTTATCGGTTTGGCTCTCCACGTACCACCGTTTTAGGTTAAGGAGATCTAAATGTACGCACTTTTCGATTTATGATTTCTCATTAGAATAGAGAGTTGTTTAGAAGTTACATAACGTAAACTCTAGTACTCACGGCAAATTGAGTTGACCGGTTTGACTTGTTGACTTTAGTTGACTTTGACTTGACCGAAAATTGACGGTTGTCACATCATAATCTTCCATTGACAAGAAGAACGCGAGGCGACTGCTACCTCGTATTTGCATCAATTTCCATCGACGAACTTGACACCATCTGATTCACTTGCAGAACTGAATTCCTCATCCTCAACAGGTGGCTTATACTTCTCATCGTCTTCCAAACCCACCTTCTTTTTGCCCTTTTTGTTCGCGTTTCGTGAAATAGGAACCGAACCCATAAACGAAGATGCTATTGTGTCTAAACCCATTGCTTTCATTCTCGCCTTGTTCTTTTCATTCTCTGTTTCTCGTACTATGTAGCTTGCATAAGGGAGGTTAGTTCTTTAAGCACTTACTTTGAAACAACTAATTGCATTCATAAATATGTGTTGTGTACTAGTGTTGTGTTGTTACTGGAAAAGTTGTTTGTATCAATTACAGGTAAAATTTTTGATTTTTTTAAGTATTTTGTAGTGTTTTAATTTAGCAATTCAGCTTAAACATGCATCAATTTGTACTTCATTTGCTCCCAAAGTGGATTTACATTCGATGTTTTCTGATTCTTTTGACAGGAAATGATTAATTTGCTTTTCATGTTCCTCTCTACTTGTTTGATTTCTTCATACCCATTGGTTGCTCCGATCAGTAACAGGTTCTCTTCCCTTTTCTTTTTGTTTGAATGTTAGATAGAAATCATTGGGGTGTTTGCGTTTGTTTCATTTGATAGAAACCAATGGGTGTTTGAATTGGTTGTTTGACATGGAAGGAAAGGAAATCAAAAGCAGATCGCTTATTACACGCTTCATCAGATTCAGCCTCTTGTTGTATCATTTGAGGAACAAGTTTGTTTCATACTAAATCATCAATCATCTATCATTTATGCATAGTTCAGTAGCAGGATCAGAACGTTTTGAAGTAGAGATAAAGTACATTGGTTTGTTGGATGTGCAACAATTTTGTGACTAGGACTCTATATGTCATCCCAAGATGGTGTTAGCTCTTTTTATATTATCTACTAAGATAGTCTCGTTAGGCTCTATAAGATGACATCCTTTAGTCGTTTAATTTTATTTGGGACTAATATGCATATCAGAATGAGCAGTTTTTGGCTGCATTTTATGAATTGATTTATATTTCAATTTATGTTTTTTTTCCTGATTTAACACTTCATTTATGTGGACAGTGCAGGATATTGACAAGGTTAAATTCTGAAAATGTATCAAGTATGTTTATGTAGATGATTCAATGGATGATATTGGTGAGATTCCAATACTATTGGAATGGAATCACGAATTCCAATTATGTTGGAATGGAATGACGAATTCCAATTCTGTTGTAATCACAGAAGTTGATGCTTGAAGAACGGACCACAAAATTCACAAAAGTTGATGCTTGAAGAACGGACCACAAAATTGAAACGAACCACATTACTCTTTGAGAATATATTAGTCGTTGTTAGATTTTGATGTTTTCTTTCCCGTTTTGATTGTTTTTTAGTTTTATTTTTTAACAATAAATGTAATTCTTAAGAATTGTTACCTGTATTCTATAAGAAATAGTGTATTTTTTGTTTTTATTCTTCAATTGGTTCTTCAAGAATTTGTTATTCTACAAGAAGTTTTTAAATTCATGATCAAGAAATAGGTTCAAGAATATTTTTATTATTTATGGTTCAAAAATATTTTTATTTTTTAATATACTCGTAAACATATTCTGTCAGAATGTCCGAATCAAAATAATTATAATTCATGAAATCGGATTTTTAAAATTAATAGAATCTATGATCCCTTAAAAAATGCAATTTTCATTTATTAAATCTATATTAATTGACTAAATTACCATTGTAGTTAATTAAGATGATATTTTTCAATTATATTTAATTCAATAATATATATATATATATATATATATATATATATATATATATATATATATATATATATATAATGAGTTCAATAGATAACTATAATTAACAAGGAACCAAAAAAACAATCGTGAGCATCGGAAATCATAATGATCAACGGCCAAGGAAATAGATGTACACTTATACATTGGACGCACACACAAGATTATACCAAAAAATTCACCTCCTCACCAAAATACTCACCTCTTTTTTTCATTTAAAAACTTTTTTAGGCCACATTTTTTATCGAAAAAAAAAAAAACCGAATATACCGTTGTTCTCAATTTTTCGTCCTCTTTTCATAGATATCCATAATGATATATAAAAAATGAACATTTTTTTCGAAAAAAACTCACTTCATTTTGTTAGTTTTTTCAATATTTAAGTTTATTTTTATAAAAAAAATTATACCAAAAAAAATTAATTTTTTGTAATCTATTAATAAACATCAACACCGACTAGGAAAAAAAAGTCTCGATCTGTGTAGATTCACACTGTGAATCTAAACTGTAAATATTTCAATTTTTGACATTCACTATATGAAAAAGCTCGATCAGTTCAGATTCACATTGTGAATCTGACTTGCTATTATGCACACTATGAATCTGAAAATGTTTACAAAAAAAACTTCGATCGGTGTAGATTCACAATGTGAAAAAGCTCGATCAGTTCAAATTCACATTATGAATCTGACTTACTATTATACACGCTATGAATCTGAGAAAGTTCACAATGTGAATCTAAACAAGTTCAGAATATGAATCTGAACAGGTTCACAATGTGAATCTGAACTGAAATATCGGTTTTTTTACATGAATATGAATGTATGTTTAAAAAGTATAAAAAAAAACATGAATTTTGATATTTTTTTAATTTTTTTCTATAAAAAAATAGACCTTAACTTTTAAATAAAGAAAATGAAGTGGGTATTTTTTTAAAAAACACAAATTCATTTTTTATATATCATATTGAATCTCTTTGAAAAGAGGACGAAAAATCACGAACAACGGTATACTCGGTTTTTTTTTTCGATAAAAAATATGGCCTAAAATAATTTTAAACGAAAAAAAAGAAGTGAGTTCTTTTATAATCCGGTGTATGTGCATCCATTGTAAAAGTCTACAACCATTCCTTTTGTCGTTGATTGCTTTAAATTTCGACGCTTTGGATTGGTTCCTTGGTCCCTTCATTAATAATGGTTCTCTATTAAACTTATATATATATATATATATATATATATATATATATATATATATATATATATATATATATATATAGGGCTAGGTTATAATATGGATGGACAACTATTGTGCGGACTTGTGGACAATGTTATTGTATTAAAATTACTAAAAGAATAAGTTGTTTAGTAATGTGAATACATTCAATCTCACTAAATTATTGTTATTTCCATGCATTCTCACTAATTCTTATTCATTTTTGTTCTCACGCATCGTTTTTCACTCAATTTCATTCTTACAGAATACGACTCAATAAACATTCTGACAACATTTTGATAAAATGTGAATAATAATAAAAAATTAATAATAACCTTATAGACGATTTAACTTGTGAAAATGCATGATAATGACATGTAACATCCGAATTTCCAGGTATAGAGGGACTCGACGAGTTGACGCCTAAACTCGTCGAGTAGTATCGCGACTGATGACTCGGATTAATGAATGGACTCGACGAGTCGGTGAGGCGACTCGACGAGTCCGCGTTGTTGGCAGAAACCCTAAATTTTTGGGCCTGAGCCCTATTTAAAGGCACTGATGGCCTTCAATTGTTGTTACCTTTCCCATAATAGAGAACCCTAGCAAGCTTGAGTGTGTAGAGTGAGAGGAAGAGCTATCTTGAGCTTTTTGGTGTGATTTTGCAAGGAAGGAGAAGAGTTCCAACAATAGGGACCAAGGAAAGTTATTGTTCCAAGTTATTCAAGCAAGGAGCTTCATTCTGAGGTATAAAACCGAACCCCCCCCCCCCCCTTTCTTTCCCTATTGTGTAGATTCCATTTTGTGGTTAGGGCGTGAATCACTTCATCTTTGGGGTTTTGAATGCCTCAAACCCCTCTTGCAAGTTTGTGTTGTAGATCTGGACCCTTCTAGGTCCAGAGAGCCGAGAATATGAAGCTTTAGTAGAGTAAACCTTAGGGTTTGAAGCTGGGAAGCATTTATAGGGTTTTTATGGTATATAATGCAAGATACACCATGTATGAACGCTAAGTTCATACCTCTACATGATTTTTGGGTGTTAGAAGGCCAGATCTATAAGTTAGAGAAACAGATCTGACCTCGGAAGATCAAACGAGTAATGCTATGGAGGAAACTCGCCGAGTCCATAAAAGAACTCGACGATTCGGACCGGGTTGCCCCACGATTCGTGACCAGTGGTAACCCATTGAGTTGAGAGGTTAATTCGACGAGTCGAGTGAGGCCTTAGGAGGAGTCAGAGGACACGTATGGACTCGTTGAGTCACCCGAGTGCACTCGACGAGTCTGGTCAAAGTTGGACCGTTGACTGAGTTGATTTCAGTTGACCTTAGGGTGGGTTAAACTGATTTATAAGAGGTCAGGAAGGGGTAGAATAGTCTTCTACCAATTCTTAGAAAGGAAGGATGTAAGGAGTGTATTGATTAGAGTTGTTATCATTTTGTTAGGCGGAGGCTAGATCAGGGATTCGAGCACGAGAGTTTTCTAGACATCTTACGAGGTGAGTCTTCTCACTATACGTTACCTTGAAGGGTATCTGTGTGCATACCAGAGGGTCTTATGTGTATGTATATGTTTGAGATTTATGTGTATTGTGTTATATGTATGCTATGTGTTATATAGACCGGACCAGAGGGTCCAACGACTCATGGGGCCAGAGGGTCCTCAAACAGACCGGACCGAAGGGTCCAACAAGCTAGAATGGACCGAAAGCTCCAACGGACTACGGGACTGGAGGGTCCCGCTGAGACACATTGACCGGAGGGTCATAGTGTAACCCCCGGGTTTTGGGGCTAAGCATTTTTAGACAATGTAATAATTTAGTTCAACTATTGTAACTCTTTTGAAGTAATAAAGAAGAAATATTTGAATACTATGTGAATTATGTGTATTTATGTGCTTACTACGTATTTATAAATGTATAATAAATAAAGGATAAAAATAAGCGTCAAAATTAAAGTGTGATATAAGCCCTATATCTCTACATAAAGTTGTAGAGGTCGAAACAAGGATTCCAGAGATATAAAGAACGCCGAAATCCAAGTTATAACGAAGAAGTTATGACCCGTCGAAGTTTCGCGATGGAACCAACATGATACCGGGAAGCATAAATAGTGAATTTACGATAGAGCAAGTTTTAGCCTTAACGATCTAAATGAAAGTCGTAGAATACGTTAAACCGAGAGCGTCCATAAAAAGAACTCCCAAATCTGACTTCGTATGAGGAAGTTATGATTTTTCGAAGTTTCGGCTTAGCAGTGTACAGCCCGAAATTCGAATATTAGATTGAGCGGTTTTTAGCCGACACAACCTAAAAGAGAATCGAACTCGTTAATAGTAGCGTAATGATAAAAAGACAGACAAAAACGGACGTCGGATGAAGAAGATATGAATTTTTAACGGACCAATCATGTCCCGGCCTGTTAATAATATAACTTTAAAAATTAACTCAAAATTAGCCGACGGAGTCTAAATGAAATTTGTAGAGTACGTTCCCGCCTTTGCGTGGATATAAAGAACATCGAAAACAGAGTTCGTATGTGAAAGTTATGAATTTTTAAAGTCGAGTGTGCAATTTGCAAAATCTGATGCAAGAAACGATGACGTGGCCAAATCCCAGTCGTCGCTTGCTGAGCACGGTCTCGCTTCGGATGAAGGACAAGCCGCTTGGCCATTACACCCCGCGTCCGAGATTGGTACGCCCAGCGTACCTTCACTCCTTGTCCTTCCAATTCCGAGTGCGGGCCAACTGTATGCGAGCTGGCACCCTTATCCGATGAACGCCCCGCGTAGAGTGAACCTACGCCCAACGTACTGCGAAGCCTCACACCTATAAATAGGGGTGCGAGGGTAGCCGGTTTCTCACTCCAAAAATCAACTCTTTCTCTCACTGCTTTCTCTCTCTAAGTGCCCTAAACCCTCCTAAACCCTAGGGAACCCCTTGCACCCGAAGGAAGCCCCGAGGCTCCTGGAGTCCTGAGAAAAAGGGTCTTTCGGTTTCGAAACGCTGCTCCAAGCGAAGCCCGGTTTTCTTTAAAATTCGTTGTAAGTGAGCTACGCCTATGAAATTTTTAATATAGCTTTTAAATAATTATAGTAATGTTATTAGGTCCTTAAAATAATTATTTGGACTATTATTATGAGTTATATAGAGTGTTGTTTAACGTTTATATAATAATGATAATAATAATAATAATAATAATAATATCTAGACTATTAATTAGTCGCGGTTAACGTTAGACTAAACCCTAGTGGTATTGATACTAGGTTTTATCGAGGGAAAATTATTTTGAGATAATGAAGCGTTGTTCAAGTGCAGAGTCACCACCTTTCAGGTGAGTGCATGGTCACTTTCAGCTTACACATAGATATGAAGTATTTTATATAAATTACGTGCTATGTGTGCATATTTTCTGAATACTTGATGTCTATGCTGGATGAACGTTTTTATATATGTTTTAAATGATTTAAACTGTATATGTATTTTATATCTACGGAAATGTTGGGGTAAAACATGGGTAGATGTAATAGATGATGTGTGATAAAATGATGAGAGGCCTCGATGTTGTTGTTGATTCTGTCATCTAGCGGAGTATGGATGACGACCACGGACTCTTCTAGACAGTGTAATGGAACGCTAGCAAACTCGCAACCTGTAGGTGTTTGTGAACGATGTGTTTACCGGTGTACTCCATCCCCCTCATGGTTGCCTTTAGGACATTTATTGCTAAGCAACCCCCTTAGCAGTAGTGTCTATCCCGATGATGATCCTTAGGATAGGTCCCTTATGATAGGTGTTTAGGGACGTAAAGTGAGGATAACGGGAACGGGTAATCGGGTTATTGTTGATTGATGAAATTAATAAACTTATTTATTGGGGGTTGAAAACCCTATGTGCTCACCAGGTTCCCAAGCCTGACCCACTAAGTTTCATGTATTACAGGTAGTGGCGCTCGAGCATAGATGTGATGTTTTGGATGAGGGATTACGGATATAGGCCTGTAGATATGAAATAATGTAGTAAGGCTTATATTGTACTGTTTATGCTTTTGATCTGTATCGAACATGATATCCCGAGTCTTTTAATGAAATACATTTCTTTGGAAATGCTTTTGATAAATCTTTATCATATTTTGTGGCCCTGAAAATGGGGATGTCACACATACCGAGTTATAGCCTCGAGTGGCTTATGTGTTGTATGTGTATTTTGGGAACTCACTAAGCATCCATGCTTACTGTGTTATGTGATATGTGTTTCAGGTACTAGCGAGGATCGCGGGAAGGTGCCGACATGATTTGTACGCACTGATAAAGGAATGTATTTGAGATTCTGGGATATGTTTTATCATGATGACATTTGATATACTCAAGATTTGAGATGATTTGTGTGAGACATGTTTTGTTTGAAAAATGAAAAATTGTTTTGAATTTTCACGTTGTTACAAGTTGGTATCAGAGCCTTGGTTTGAGGGATTCGGATGCACCTTTGGGCGTATCTAAACTCAAACTGAGGATTTGAGAAAATCTTTCATAAAAGAAACAATTTTTCTAAAAAAAGTAAAAGATTTTGAGAAGAGCAAGAAGGAGCAGTGTGTACGATCAGCCAGCGCCCGAACAGTGATTTTCCAAAATACCTTACATAATGTGTTATGAGATATTATGTGATGTGCTATGCATGCTAGAGTAGGCTAGGTAAATCGTATTTTAGGACTAGGGTGTCCTGATATGTGATGCCTTAGCCTAGGAGTTTATGCTGCTATGAGTTGCTCTGAGTGCATGTAGGTAGCAGAGAGTTGCTTATGAGAAGTCTGCGTGAGTTTAGGTTGAATTCAGGGGGTATTGAGTACTTGCGAATTGGGATCCTGGGAGGAGGACTTGGTGTGGATACGGATACGGTGTGGAAGGTAGTATTGGGCTCGTACTACTGAAAGCACTGGATCGGTAAACATCCCAAAAAAGGAATCCTTAGGGTGCTAAGGAACAAGTAGGAATGGTTGATCGAATGTGAGAAATCTCGGTCGAGTCTCTGATTGTTTTATGTTGTATTTCAGGGGCATCATGGTGGGGATGCGCCACAACCCAGGAGGCAGTGGGACCAGTGGTACTAGTGATGAGGAGATCCGTAGGATGATTCATGAGGAGGTGACCGCCGCCATCCGAGCTGAGATACCAGAGATGTTTGGGTCTATCAAGACCACGCTGATTGAGACATTCAACGAGCGATATGTTGCTCTTACTGAGGTGGCTGCTGCTACAGCCACTGCGGTTGTCGCTGCCGTGAGGCCGCGGGTGGGTGACTCGTTGTTGTACCAAGAGTTCAGCAACACGAAGCCACCAGAGTTTGACGGGACTCAGGATCCGATAGCCATGATGAGGTGGATCTCTGACATCGAGGGATGCTTCTACACCTGTTCATGTCTTGAGCATCTGAGGGTACGGTTCGCACTGAACCAGCTTCGCTTAGGAGCGAAGGATTGGTGGGAGTTTGTGACGGCGGATTTTACTCCTGCAGAGCTTACCGTAGTGACCTGGGAGAGGTTCACCACTATGTTCCCCCATTGGATACGGAACGTTTGGCCTAGGATTTCTTGTCCCTCAAGTAGGGGACGGAGTCTGTGACTATGATTACACGGATGTTTCATGAAAGGGCGTTGTTTTGCCCCGAGCATGTGTCTTCTAAGCAGGCACGCATGAGTCGATATCTGAGTATATTGAGGCGAGACATTCACGAGTTCGTGGTGAACTCGTCATACCGGACATTTGCCAAGTTCCAGGAAAATGCCCGGAAGAGGGAGATCAAGCTAGAGACTCGGGCCAGGGAGGAGGTGGAGTCTCAAAAGAGGGATAGGCGGCCGACATAGTCTCAGCTGGCAGCCAAGCGGGGAAAGCCTGCTGATTCGAGATCGGGAGGACCGAAGGGCCGCACTTGTGGGAAGTGCGGCAAGAGCCATGAGGGGTGTGCAGGACGGTGGTGTGCTACAAGTGTGGCAAGAAGGGGAATTTCGCAAGGGATTGCCCCAAGGGGTTTGCAGTTTGCTTCCACTGCAACCAGGCTGGCCATCGGAAGGCCGAGTGCCCACAACTACTTCAGGGATCAGCACAGGGATCTGCACCTACTGCTACTAGAGCCACCGAGGCCCGGCCAGTGAAGGATTCGGCACCGAAGGCTCGCGGGAGAGCCTTTCAGTTGACGGCGGAGGAGGTCCGCGCATCGCCCGATGTCATGGCTGGTATGTATTCTTTTATTTGCTTATACTGAGTTTGAGATATTGTGCTTATATTGTGGTATGCTTAGGCATTTTCGTTGTGAAATTTGTACCTGTCTTGGTGTTATTTGACTCGGGTGCGAGTCGTTCTTTTGTGTCTTTAACATTTAGTTAACACATCAGTATCCATCGAGAGGCATTGAGTCGACCTCTGCGAGTTTCAATAGCCGATGAGTGAGCGGTTCTTGGTATTGATGAGATTCGAGGAAGTGTACTCGATATTTTTGGTGTTGAGTTTCCAATAGACATGGTACCGATTGCGATTGGGGATGTCTGTGTCATCGTGGGCATGGACTGGTTGAGCCGATTCGGAGCTGTTATCGACTGCGAGCGCCAGTTGGTGACCATACGAGACCCTAGTGGGGAACGACTTACGGTATATAACGAGGGTACCCGATCTGGGTCAGCATTCTTCTCGGATGCCAGAGCGAGACGGGTTCTACAGCAGTGAGAGAGTTTCCAGATGTTTTCCTCAAGCAGTTTCCAGATGTTTTCCTCAAGCAGTTTTCGGGTGTGCCTCCCGAGAGGCAGGTGGAGTTTCGCATCGATTTGGTTCCGGGGGCGACGCCTATTGCTAAGGCACCTTATCGCCTTGCGACACCGGAGATGTAGGATTTATCCTCGCAGCTCCAGGAGCTGTTAGGGAAAGGATTCATCCGACCGAGTAGCTCGCTGTGGGGAGCGCCGATCCTTTTTGTCAATAAAAATGATGGTTCACACCGGATGTGCATTGATTACCGGGAGTTGAAAAAGTTGATGGTCAAGAACTGTTATCCACTACCAAGGATCGACGATCTGTTCGATCAGTTGCAGGGGGCTTCTTGGTTCTCCAATATAGACTTGAGGTCTGGATATCACCAGATGGGGGTGCAGGACGAGGATATCCAGAAGACGACGTTCAGGACTCGTTATGGGCATTACGAGTTCGTGGTGATGCCTTTTGGGCTCACCAATGCCCCCGCAGCGTTCCTGGATCTCATGAACCGTGTATGCAGGCCGATGCTGGATCGATCAGTGATTGTGTTCATCGACGATATTCTAGTGTATTCGAGATCCAGAGAGCAGCATGAGGAGCATCTGATGGAGATTCTTGGAGTATTGAGATCGGAGAGGCTTTATGCCAAATTCTCCAAGTGTGATTTCTAGTTACGAGAAGTCCAGTTCTTGGGACATCTCGTTAATCAGAATAGATTATCGGTTGATCCGCCCAAGATTGAGGCTGTTATGAGTTGGGAGGTATCGAGATCCCCCACCGAGATCATGAGTTTTTTGGGATTGGCCGGCGACTATCGGAGATTTGTCAGGGATTTCTCCAAGATTGTCGTCCCCCTCACCAGATTGACCCGGAAGGGCGTTGCTTTTACTTGGGGTCTCGAGCAACAGACCTCATTCGAGACTCTTCGCCAAAGATTGTGCGAAGCCCCGGTGTTAGCCCTTTCGGAGCAAATGGAGGATTTTGTGGTGTAACTTGACGCGTCTATATCGGGGATGGGTGCGGTGCTTATGCAGAGAGGGCACGTGATAGCATACGCATCGAGGCAGCTGAAGCCTCATGAGATGAGGTATCCCACCCACGATTTGGAGTTGGGGCAGTAGTGTTCGCCCTCAAGATATGGCGCCATTATTTGTATGGGGTTCAGTGTACCATATACACGGACCACAAAAAGTTTGAAGTATCTGATGAATCAGCCCAACCAGAACATGCGTCAAAGGAGATGGTTGGATGTGGTAAAGGATTATGACTGTGAGATCCTGTACCACCCGGGCAAGGCTAACGTGGTAGCCGATGCTCTGAGTCGCAGGGCGAAGAGTGCCCCGATTCGAGATATATACATGAGGATGACAGTGATGACTCCGGTATTGGATACCATCCGAGAGGCCTAGGCAGAGCCTATGAGACCGGAAAACTGCAAGAGAGAGAGAGAGAGAGTGATTGGACAGGTGTCCGAGTTTGTTACTGATAGCCAAGGGCTTATGACCTTTCACGGTCGGATTTGGGTGTCGTTTTGGGTGGGGCACGTAGCATATTGATGGAGGAGGCGCACATATCAAGGTTCTCGGTCCATTATGGGCCCACTAAGATGTATTTGGACTTGAAAAGAGATTACTAGTGGCCTTGTATGAAGAGGGATGTTGCGTGAGTTGTAGAGAGGTGCTTGACCTGTCGCCGGCTTAAGGCCGAGCACCAGCATCCGCATGGCAAGTTGCAGCCGCTAGAGGTTCCCCAGTGGAAGTGGGAACAAACTTCTGATGTGTCAAAACAACAAATAATGGGATATAATAATAACAAATGAACACGATACACTACTACAATATACTAAGAGATAGTATAGAGCAAGTAGGGTCGAACCACTGAGATACGTGACTTCTTATTTGGCCATGTTCTCACACATTGCAATATCAGTTGTTAATAAAAAGGGGGATTTTGTTAACTTCAAATTGAACTTCATAAAAAGATAAATTAAAGACTAAAATTTAGAAATTAAAAGACATTTTTGATTCTGATTCCTATTCACGTGCTACGTTCTAAGACATGATAAGACTATAATTCATGTTCAATCTAAGTTGGTAATTAAGATATTAATAAGATCTAATATCCAAGTTAACAAAGATATTTTACTCAAAACATGATCTTTAAGTAAAACTTCATCTAGTTGATTTAACACAATTAAGCTCTTGAATTAAATCACGAGAAGGCTTTGAGGTCATGTAACAATTACCAAAAACATTCAACACTATTCATATGTTTGAGAGTGTAAGAACATCTAATCTTTTATTACACTAATTCTGATCGACTTAAAACCATTTAATTGCTTGTTACCAACATCAAATAATAAAACATATACGAATTTTATAATTTGGTTAACTAGAACAATAAGAACCCTAATTCCATTGATCAAGTGAAATTTAGTGCAAATCAAACATTTTAATGAATATCAACCCAACTATTACTAGATATAAACATGAAATCTAGTACAGATCACAATCTAAACACCAAACACATAAGAATCTAGAACCGGAAATGATAGAAAAGTTAGCCACACGATGTGGTCAAGGCTTCTTCTAGTCTTGACCTTTGTGTAATGAGCTTATAGTGTTGAGACACTTCGGATCTAGGCATGTTTGGGCTCTAAGGGCTCGCATCTGTAGCCTTTATGGACCCTCATTGCTTGAAGACCTTGGATCTACCATTTTAAGTACATTTTGAACCCTAAAATTCGTATTGGTGAATATCTACACGTAAAGTTGGAAACTTTACGTGTGATTCGTATTCTAGGAGTCCAGATCTGTGAATGGCATGGACTGGAATCGAGCAAATCTGTGTATTTAGTGGGTGCATGGCAACGACTCGGCGAGTCGTTCATGTGACTCGACGAGTCTGTTCGCGAGTCTCCGAGTTTGTCCCCTTTTCGTAGTGTCGAGTGAGCAGTGAGTCACGGGGTGTGACTCAGTGAGTCGGAAGCTGAACTCATCTATGGAGGAACTCATCGAGTCAACGCCCTGACTCGGCGAGTTCAAGGCAATCTCCTTAGATCAAGAACAGACTCGGCGAGCTGTTCATACTACTCAGCGAGTCTTAGCATAAGTGTTCATCGGATGAAGATGAACTCGACGAGTTGTTCATACAACTCGACGAGTAGGATGAAGGACTTGAATATCAGTTTAGAAGGAGAACTCGACGAGTAGAAACGGGATTCAGGGCAATCGTTTGGGTAGGGACTCGGCGAGTTGGAAAGCCAACTCGGCAATTCGGGTCAACTGAAAGTTGACTCTGACTTTGATTTAGGGCATGATCAGGGGTAAAATGGTCATTTTACCCAAAGGATAGTTAGTAGTGGTCGATTGAGTATGTTGTTGGAATTGCAGTCGGAGGATTTCCGGAGCAGCAGCAGCAGCAGTAGACAGTCAGTTCCCGATCAGATCAGCAGCTACTTCGAGGTGAGTTACCTTCCAGTAGCGGTGGGTCTACGGCCACAATGTCGGCCCACCAGTAGGAGTTATATGTAGATGATTGTCTCCGTGATATTCGTCTAGGGATTACTACTACATGTGTTATGTTTACGTGCTAGTACGTTATGATGTTATGTGCTAGTGACAGTAGAGGGGAGATAGTCCTCGAGGTAACCGGTCGGTAGGGCCGAAGGGGTAGTTATACCCAGCCATGTTAGATAGATTTGATATTGTGATACATGTTATGTGGTAGTAGTTGAGGGGAGGAATAGTTCCCCAGTATCCGGTCGAGATGACCGAAGGGGAGGCCAGCACCCAGATATGCTAGGCAATATCTGGTCGAGACGACCGAAGGGGAAGCTAGCACCCAGATATGCTAGGCAATATCCGGTCGAGAGGACCGAAGGGGAGGCCAACACCCAGATATGCTAGGCAACATCCGGTCGAGAGGGCCGAAGGGGTAGGTCGGGTACCCAGATATGTCTGACCATATTTGTATGTTATGAGATTATATGGTATGTGGTACAGTGGGGGAACTCACTAAGCTTCGTGCTTACGGTTTTTAGTTTTGGTTTCAGGTACCTCCTCAGCTAGGGGAAAGGAGTCGGCGCGGTAGCAGCATGTCACACACACACTCTCTGGTTTCCGCATTTACGAGATTATCTGGGACTTATACTCTGATATTTTGATTGGTTGTATGATTTGGCTTTTGGACATGGTTTACGTTGTGTTATGGTTTGATCAAACAATGTTTTTAATTATTAATGTTTTCTAAATTAATGTTTTAAAACGAAATTTTTGGACGTGAAAATTGGGTCGTTACAAATGTTATGATTAAACATGATGTAGACATGTGAAAAGGTGCAATTTATGCACCTAACAAATACTATCGCAATCTTGTCCAAGTAGGACTTGCATACTCGATTCATGAGATCTATAAAAACAGTTGGGGCATTGGTCAGTCCGAAAGGCATGACCAAAAACACATAATGGTTGTATCACATTCTGAAATCAGTCTTTGGAATGTCCCATTACATTGCTCGAAGTTGATGATATCCAGATCTTAGGTCGATCTTAGAGAAGTAGTTGGATCCTTGCAGTTTATCGAAAAGATCGTCTATTTAGGGAAGTGGATATCAATTTTTAATGGTCAACTTATGTAACTCTTTATAGTCGATGTACATCCAGAAAGATCCGTCCTTCTTCTTGATAAATAGAACGGGTGCTCCTCAACGCGAGAAGCATGGTATGAAAAAATCCTTCTCAAGAAGTTCATGTAACTAGCTGGAGAGCTCTTGCATCTCCGATGGTGCCAATATATATGTGACATCCCCAAAATCTCGGCCAGAAAAAACCGGTTTCATTTATGATTTTTAAAATAATTTCAGAGTAAATCATTTTGATTTAAAAGAGTTGCAGAATTTGTTCCCAAAACAAAATATGATAAAATAATATTTATCAAAGCATTTCATCAAGAGATGCATTTTCATTATATAATCAAAACTCAGGATGTCATGTTCCGATACAGACCATAAAGCATAAACGATAACATTACAAGTCATTCAACAAATATATACATATACAGACTTGTAAACAAAACAACTCGATGATTCATCTATCTTATGCTCTTGCGCCACTTCCTATAATACAAATAAAACTGAGTGGGTCAAGCTTGGGAGTCTGGTGAGCATATAGGGTTTTCAACCCACAATAAATAAATTATATTTAATTTCACCAACCAACGATAACCCGATTACCCATTCCCGTTATCCTCACTTTACGTCCCTAAAACGAGATACAATCCATGTATAACAGTCAAGTTTGGAACTTGGTTGACAATGTGCCAGGTCGTAAGACTGTAGGGTGCAAATGGATCTTCAAGAAGAAGACTGACATGGATGGTAATGTACACACTTATAAGGCTCGACTGGTAGTAAAGGGCTTCTCTCAAACTCTTGGAGTGGATTATGATGAGACCTTTTCTCCAGTAGCCAAGATTAAGTCTATTAGGGTATTGTTAGCTATAGCTGCATTTCATGACTATGAAATATGGCAAATGGATGTCAAAACCGCTTTCCTTAATGGAAAATTGGCTCAAGATGTTTACATGAATCAGCCAGAGGGTTTTGTCAACTCAGAGTACCCTAATAGAGTGTGTAAGCTTGAGAAATCTATCTATGGATTAAAGCAAGCACCTCGCAGATGGAATCTTTGCTTTGATGAGAAAGTCAAGGAATTTGGCTTTTCTAGGAGTGAAGATGAATCTTGTGTACATGTCAAGGCTAGTGGGAGTATAGTTAGCTTTTTGGTATTGTATGTGGATGACATACTACTCATAGGAAATGACATCCCAACTCTGCAGGAAGTTAAGTCCTGGCTTGGGAAGTGTTTTGCTATGAAGGACCTAGGAGAAGTTGCCTATATTCTAGGGATAAGGATCTTGAGAAACCGGAGTAAATGACTAATTGGACTTAGTCAGAGTACATACTTGGACAAGGTGTTGATGAGATTCAACATGCAAGATTCCAAGAAAGGAGAGCTACCCATCCAGAGTAACACTAGACTGAGTAAGACTCAGAGCCCGAGTACTGAGGTTGAGATAGTAGAAATGAGTCGGGCACCTTATGCTTCGGCAGTAGGCTCGATCATGTATGCTATGACCTGTACTCGTCCTGATATAGCCTTTGCTTTAAGCATGGTTAGCAGGTATCAGGGGAATCCTGGTAAGGCTCACTGGACAACGGTAAAGAACATTCTCAAGTACCTGCGAAGGACTAAGGACTGGGTCCTTACCCTCGGTGAGAGTGATGACTTGAGAGTTGTAGGGTATAGTGATGCTAGCTTCCAGAATGATAGGGATAATTTCCGCTCTCAGTCGGGCTGGGTCTTTACCCTAAACGGAGGAGCAATCTCTTGGAAAAGTTCCAAGAAGGAGACAGTGGTTAATTCAACTTGCGAATTAGAGTATATAGCGGCAAGCAAAGCGGCAAAAGAGGCTATGTGGCTAAAGAACTTCATTGGAGACCTTGGAGTTGTACCAGCTATATCGGAGCCTAAATAGATTTTCTGTGATAGTGAAAGTGCAGTTGCCTTAGCAAAGGAACCAAGGGATCATGGGAGATCCAGACACATTGATAGAAAATATCATTTCATCAGACATCGTATTGAAGAAGGACTCCTCGTGGCAAAGAGGGTATCATCGGATGAGAACCCAGCAGATCCCCTCACGAAGGGATTGGGTAGGGTTAAGCATCTCCAGCATGCTAGTAGCATAAAGCTGAAGGATGATATTAGTTTCAGTAGTTAGATAATATTGAAATTAGTAAGATGTAATTGACATTTGATGATGAATAAAACTTGTATTTATTTATGAGTAAAGTGTTACTATCTTTTGTCAATCATTTGCTATTATTTCTTTTGCATGTTTTGACTTCCAGAATATTTATGTTGTTTCACATTTTATTCAAATTATCCACAGTCAGTCATATGTTGGAAGTAGATATGAAGTAAGACTGTCATGAGTTGGTTGTAGAGGTCTAAGATGTTGGACATAGCCTCAAAACTCATGAGTGCTCATAAGTTCTGAGTATTGGATTCAACCCACGCTCGCTGGTATCACTTCAGGGAATTTATCTCGAGTGATCGCGAGACGGTAATATCATATAAGTCTTCAAACCTAGAGATATGACTTGTTAACTATGAGTTAGTTATGCATTGAACGTATGAAACCGCATTGGTAACTCGATGTTATAAAACGTGCATTTGTGTGTAATTTAACAAGTAGTAGAAAAAGCATATGAGTCGAAGTTTATCTGTTCCTTCTTGGATTAGAAGCTGATATATGGGCCCCTCGATGATTTTGTTTTGACCTATGTACCGGGCCCGATCAGAACTAAGTTGATGTGTTCAATTAAGTTCTTTGTCAAACAAATCGGAAATCGGGAAACAAACTGTTGGACGATAAGCAAGACTATGTTCCATGTGTTTGTCCGACTGATATCTAGAACAGAGGATTATATGATCCCTTATCTGAAATGGCATACCATCATCTTCTCAGTTCTGAGAAACCTTGAAAAGAGCTACGATTGCCGATCGGTTCCTGAAGTCATACTTACAGTTATAGTTATTACACTTATCCAAGTGGGAGACTGTTGGATAAGGTGTCTAAGTCCATAACTATTTCTGGTATGTACTTGACCCGGCCCGGCATGGTCCATTTGGGTTGCATGGCACCATGCAATTGGATAGACTAAATGAGAGAAATAACACTTGTGGTTATTAATATATTATAAGTTCTAATATATTAATAATATTATTTAATTAGTTTGATCAAGAATTAATCTTGGTATTAATTAAGTGATCAAAAGATAACTAATTAAATATACGGGTTGATTATGTAAATCATCCATAACTTATATAGTGGGCTAAGAGGCTCCATGGATAGTCAAGTTGGGTTAAACTCATTGGATGCTCCATGGAGGCTCCATGGGAGTTACAAACCCATGGGTCATGGAAATGAAGAGTCATGACACATTAGGGTTTACATGGTGTAACCCTAGATGTGTCAACACTATATAAAGCTCATGTGTTCTCCCAAAATCGGTTAGAAAAGAAACAAGAGGGCTAGAGCCGATTTTTAGAGTGTTATACTTTCTCTCCAAGTTTACTCCATAGCATTTGGTGTTGTGTGAAGCATTTGAGGCATCACACTTGGGGTGCTAGGCTCACAAGGTTTCAAGGATCAAAATCAACAACAAGGTATGTAGTTCTATCTTTTATTCAAGTTAAAATTGTTCCCCATGTACGCTAGATAGGATAGCCTTGGAAATCAACTTTGCATGATAATTAGACAAACATAGATCCAAGGTTATTAGGGTTGCATGTACACTTAGGAAGTGTTAGAATGCTCAAAACCCATCATATATATAGTCATGTAGGATAGACTGAGGACTCTTGATCTAAGCTCTCTTACGTGTTCCTTGTTTGGTTGTGGTTTTAGAGTAGGATCACCTGTCCAAGTGACTATCTCACCTCTGAGTATATACGATTAGGCATTCCTTGGGTTGTTGATATTTAGTATGTTGTTATGCTGTAGTGATCTATTAGATTTATGTTCTGGTATTGAGTATGTTGTTAGGTTGTAGTGATCTGCTAGATCTATGTTCTGGTATTGAGTATGTTGATATGCTGTAGTGATAAGTTGGATTTGTCTCTGGGTATTGAGTATGTTGCTTTGTGGTAATAACCTGTAGAACTGTATGTTATCTGTTCTTGTTGGTTATCATTTATGGAGTGCCTTTAGGGATTGTCGGTGGTTATGTAGGATAGTCTGAGAACTCTTGGTCTAGGCTCACTTGCATGTTCCTTGTTTGGTTGTGGCTCTAGAGTAGGACTATCTATTCGGGTGGCTATCTCACCTCTAGTTACTTATGGTTACGCATTCTAAAGGGGGTAGCTGGTAGCGGGACGGTATGTTGTGAGAGGATTAGTAGGCAGTTGTGAGTTGTATGATTGTTGTTTGTCTATATTATGTGCCTACTTGATCATGATTGTTTATACGTTGACATGTTGTGTTTGGTTGGGTTGAGGCGGTCCTGCTTAGTGCAGTAGGCCAAGATACCCGGTGCGGGCGGCAGTAAGTTGTAGGCACGGAGGCTCGGGAGGAGCGGTAAGATTGAGGCGGTTGGCCAACAAACCCTAGGTATACCAACCTGATGGTTGATTGGACCCGGCATATTAGTATTCCAGTCCAAGGCTAATTGGGTCAGACATGAGTATTTGTGTTTATGTTTGTTTTGTGTGGTGGTATTTTGTGGGAAACTCACTAAGTTTTATGCTTACAGTTTTAGTTTATTGTTTCAGGTGCTTCTGATGATTTTGGCAAGGCGAAGGCGTGACCGTACACATCCTCGGTTTTACAACATATTGGATCTTGAGAAACTCTGATTTTCAAATAATGCTTGAGAACACTATTTTGTAAACATTTTATTAGAAAAATGATCGTTTTGAAAAGTTTAAATTTGTTGAAATTTTCAGGTCGTTACAAAAAACTTGTGAACTCACCAATATTATATTGACGTTTTCAAAATACATATATTCTCAGGAAGATGAGTGAGGAGGAAAGCTAGACAGATGATGACGTCGTCAAGGAAGCTTGCTGGAGTTTTTTTTCTGTCTGTTTATCTTCAAGTTATGTTTAGGATGCATGCTTGATCTGCTAAACAATATAACCCCTGAATATAACCCCAAGGTTGTGACATTTATCTATACAAACATTTGTTTTGTTTATATGTTGTAAGTGATTATATATATATATATATATATATATGTGTGTGTGTGTGTGTGTGTGTGTGTGTATGTATGTAATTACATAAATGATCATTGTGGTTTCGCAGATTCGCAAGTGTAGTCTATGTGTTACATGTATGATCTTTGTGGTTTCTAAAACTTTCATGGTGGTCCTTGAACACATGAAATGACTTATTTGCCATTTTAAATTTATTTTATCTTTTCTTTTTATTTATTTAAGTAGAAAAAATACTAATAAACTTAACATGCTTAATTCTTTATATCACCACCATCTATCGGTGACAGTCTGAGACAAAGTTAACCCAACGACACTAAACCATTGCACCACCATCTAGCGGCGCCAAACCCTCTACTACTGCCAATTCCTTGATGAGTCTTTTCTAATTGATTACTCGAATTGGTTGGTCAGATTAAACATTCGTTCCATGTTATCTGGATTTTTAATGTTTCAAAAATGTCACATGTTCTTTATCAGTGATAGATAGATGTATGTGTATGTTCAGTTGCATGTCTATGTGTGTTTATGCGCTAAAAAATTCTACAGATCCCTTACAAAATTCATCAAAGTATATAGATATTATGTAACGTCCCAAATTTCACGTCTAAAAATTTCGTTTTTAAAACATTACTTTAGGAAACATTAACAATTAAAACATTGATTAGTTAAACCATTTCACATCAACAACCAAGTTTAAAATCCATAAAAGATAAACATTCAAAATATCAGAGTATCAATCCCAGGTAAAACACATAATTGCGGAACCAAGGAGTACGTGTGTGATGAGCCGCTACCGCGCCTGCTCCTTTCCCTTAGCTGAGGAAGTACCTGAGACAATAACTAAAAACCATAAGCACAAAGCTTAGTGAGTTCCCCCAACCTACCACATACCATGCGAACACATAGCACAAATACTGCCAGACTATTCTGGGGTGCCTGACTACCCGATACGGCCATTCTGGGGCGCCGACTACCCGTGCGGCCATTCTGGGGTGCCGTCCTACCCGTGTCAAGCCATTCTGGGGTGCTGACTACCCGTCGGTCCTGACAACCGACCCTCGGGGACTAGTCCCCTCCCACTACCTCTATCGCATATAACATAACAAGCCAGCATGCAAACACATCATCATATACTGTCAAACATTTCTGGGGTGTCTGCACAACCCTTCGGTCCTAACAACCGATCTCTATACTATCACATAAAACAGATCATGCTAGCACATAACATACCAGGTAGTAGCAAACCAAGATGATATCACAAAGACAATCATCTAACAACAACTCCTACTGGTGGGCCGGTATTGTGGTCGTAGACCCACCGCTACTGGAAGCTAACTCACCTTGAAAAGGCTGCTGGTCTGTGTGGGAATTGACTGTCTATTGCTGCTGCTTCTCCGGACGTCCCCCGACTGTAATTCCCACAAAACGCTCAGTCAAACACTGCTAGATGTTCTTAGGGTAAAATTACCCTTTTACCCCTTACCAAACCAAGTCTAGGTCAAAGTCAACTTCCAGTTGACCGGACTCGCCGAGTCCGCAAGCAACTCGCCGAGTCCATCCCTTACTGATCCGGTCTCTCTCCCCACTCACTAAGTCACCCTTGACTCGCTACCCGGGACTATGGGGCCGACTCGAGTCCTAACTCGCCGAGTTCCTCGAGTAACTCGCCGATTTCCTCGAGCAGATCCCCTGCTCGCTTTCAATCCACACCAGAACACCCCATACGAGGGTTTGGGGTTTCGGGACTACGTTACACAGTTAATTCCATGCACAGGTACGAAGGGTTGAGCCTTCGATGCTTAAACCCCTCGTGCTCTGCGGATGTTCATATGACTCGCCGAGTTTGAAGAACTACTCGGCGAGCTCCAGACAATCTTCATAGGACTCGCCGAGTTGTTCATCCAACTCGCCGAGTCGATGACTATCTTCATAGAACTCGCCGAGTTCCACTTTGGGACTCACCGAGTCCTTCGACCCAATTCCTGAGTAGGCCTGATCTGGGACATGCAACACTTCAAAACCACAGATCCATGGTCCTAGGGCTCATTTACCACATAAAGTTGCAAACTTTACGTGCATGCATGGCCCTATGAGCTCAAACATGCAATTCCAAGCTCTTTAAGAGGTCCTATACTCAATGGGGACCTCAATCACCTCAACCACAGAGACTTTATGCTACTAGGATGACCAAAAGGTCCAAATATGAAGTCCTTGCAGAACATTAACCATAGACACATAGAGATTTAGGTTCTTAGGGCTTAAAACCTCTTTTTAGGGACAAAAAGAGGACTCAATGAACTAAAGATCAAGGTAGGAACTTTTCTACCTAAATAGAAGCCCTTCACAGAGTAGATTCCGGATCTTCTTCCCTTCTTGCACTCTTCAACCTTCTCTTTCTTCTCCCAAGCTCCAAACCACCTTCAAAATGCTAAAAATCACCCACAAGGACACAAAAGGGGCTAGGGTTTCGTTCTACAGATCTCTGGGAGTGCTAGGGGAAATGGAGGTTGGGTTATATCGTTGAAATAGCGTGCAAACACCCAGGTTAGGGTTTAAGTCCAGACAGGGTCTACTCGTCGAGTCCCTCGGATCTACTCGCCGAGTAAACCGAGTAGATCCCGCGTCTAGTCCCGCTTCTACTCGGCGAGTTAGTCCTTCAACTCGCCGAGTCCAAGGTTAATCATGTAATATAAGGAGATTTAATAACCAAGAATACATACCAGGAACCAGATGCTACAAATCTCCCCCACTTATTTTAGACTTCGTTCTCGAAGTCTGCTGCTCGATCCTGAAACAGCTCGGGATAAGGCTCCATCATCTCGTCCACCTGCTCCCAAGTCCATTCCGAACCCTTGCGGTGCTGCCATTGCACCTTCACTAGCTCCACCCTCTTGTTCCTCAAATCCTTCGACTTCCTGTCGAGGATTGCGACTTGGCGCTCAATGTAGTTCAGGCTGTCATCAACCTGAATATCCTCTAAAGGCACTACTGCTGAATCGTTCACTAGGCACTTCTGCAGCTGACAAACATGGAAAGTGCTGTGGATCTGGCTGAGCTCGACTGGTAGATCCAGTCTATACGCCACCTTGCCCACCCGGGCTACAACCCTGAACGGTCCGATGAATCTCGGGCCCAACTTGCCCCGCTTCCTGAATCGAATGACGCATTTCCAAGGCGACACCTTCAGGAGAACCATATCCCCGACTTGGAACTCCAAGTCGGATCGACGCTTGTCGGCGTAACTCTTCTGTCGACTCTGAGCAGTCTGAAGCCTGCTCCGAACCTGCTGGATCCTCTTGGTCGTCTTGAGCACCACTTCGGTGCTCCCCATGACTCTCTGACCAACTTCGCCCCAGCATATCGGGGTCCTGCACCTCCGTCCATACAACATCTCGAATGGAGGGCAGTCGATACTCGCGAGGTAGCTGTTGTTGTAGGAGAACTCGGCCAAGGGAAGATAGGTATCCCAGCTACCACCGAAGTCTAACACGCACGCCCGTAACATATCCTCCAAGGTCTGGATGATCCGCTCACTCTGACCATCCGTCTGCGGGTGAAAGGCGATGCTAAAATGCAAACGAGTGCCCAACTCGTCATGAAATTTCTTCCAAAATCTAGAAGTGAAACGCACATCCCTGTCCGAGATAACCGATACTGGCACCCCGTGCAGCGCCACGATCTCCCTGATATAGATGTCAGCCAATTTCTCGGCCGATATGCTCTCCTGAATCGGGATAAAGTGAGCACTCTTGGTCAATCGATCCACGATGACCCAAATCGAATCCACTCCACGCGCGGTCCTGGGAAGTGTCGTGATAAAATCCATCGTGATATCTTCCCATTTCCACAGTGGAATATCCAACGGCTGCATCTTGCCATGCGATCTCTGATGTTCGGCCTTGACCTTCCTGCAGGTCAAGCACCGCTCAACGTACCATGCCACATCTCGCTTCATGCAGGGCCACCAATAATCTAGACGAAGATCCCTATACATCTTCGTCGCCCCGGGATGAATAGAGAATCGGGACTTGTGCGCCTCCTCCATCAAAATCTGGCGCACGCCTCCGTGATATGGCACCCACACCCTACGGTGTAGTGTCAATACTCCTCGGCTATCATAATCGAAGGAGGAAACCTGTCCCACCACACGCTCGCTCTTCCGATGTTCCTCCTTGATAGCCTCCTGTTGGGCCTCCCGAATCTGCTCCAACAGCGGAGTCACTACCGTCGTCCTCATACAAATATCCCTGATCGGCGCCGCCTTGCGGCTAAGTGCATCGACCACCACGTTGGCCTTCCCTGGGTGGTAAAGGATCTCGCAATCATAATCCTTCACCACGTCCAACCACCGACGCTGCCTCATGTTCAGATTTGGCTGATCCATGAGGTACCTCAAACTCTTGTGGTCCGTGTAGATGGTACATCGAACCCCGTAGAGGTAATGTCGCCAAATCTTGAGGGCAAAAACCACCACCCCCAACTCCAAATCATGCGTCGGGTAGTTCGCCTCGTGAGGCTTGAGTTGCCTCGAGGCGTAGGCAATGACATGCCCCCTCTGCATCAATACCGCGCCCAACCCTGAAATGGACGCGTCACAATAAACCACAAAATCCTCTACGCCCTTTGGCAGGGCTAAGATCGGCGCCTCGCACAATCTCTATCTCAGTGTCTCAAATGCAGCCTGCTGCTCGGGTCCCCACCGAAAGACCACGACTTTCTTCATCAGCCGCGTCAGGGGTACGGCTATCTTGGAGAAATCCTGAATAAACCTCCGATAGTAGCCTGCTAATCCAAGGAAACTCCGAATCTCAGATGGAGACTTCGGAACCTCCCATCTCATCACGGCCTCGACCTTGGCCGGATCGACCAGAATCCCGTTCTGGTTGACGAGGTGTCCGAGAAATTGCACCTCGCGCAACCAAAACTCACACTTGGAGAACTTGGCATACAAGCTCTCCCTCCTTAGGGTTTCCAATACCTCTCGCAGATGCTCCTTATGCTCCTCCTGTGTCTTGGAATAAACCAAGATGTCATCGATAAAGACTATCACAGACCGATCCAGCATCGATCTGCATACGCGGTTCATGAGGTCTATGAATGCGGCAGGAGCATTGGTGAGCCCAAACGGCATCACCACGAACTCATAATGGCCATAGCGCGTCCGAAACGCGGTCTTCGGCGCATCCTCCACTCTGACCCTCATCTGATGGTATCCCGAACGCAAATCGATCTTGGAAAACCAAGACGCTCCCTGAAGCTGGTCAAAGAGATCATCAATCCTCGGGAGTGGGTAACGGTTCTTCACTGTTACCTTATTCAACTCCCGATAGTCTATGCACATCCGATGCGACCCATCCTTCTTCTTCACAAACAGGATTGGGGCTCCCCACGGTGAACTACTCGGACGAATAAATGCCTTGTCTAGCAGCTCCTACAGCTGCGTAGACAACTCCTGCATCTCGGGAGGAGCCAACCGATAAGGTGCCTTGGCTATCGGAGCCGCACCAGGAACGAGGTCAATCCTGAACTCCACCTGCCGCTCCAGAGGTATCCCAGGAAGCTCCTCCGGGAAAACATCGGCAAAATCTCGAACCACCAGAACCTCGCTCACCGTCGCCTTACCCGCCTCCCGGGTATCCATCACATACGCGACATATCCTGCGCATCCCTGCTGAAGATAGCGCCTAGCCCTTGCTGCTGAACATACAGTGGGTCCGCAAGGTGGCCTCTCGCCATGAATCACTAACTCTCCCCCACCTGGGGTCCTGACTCGCACTAGCTGCTACGCGCAATCTATCACTGCCCCATTAGGGCTCAACCAATCCATGTCTATAATCACTTTGTTCCCACGCAACGGAATGGGAACCAAATCTACCAAGTAGCACTCCTCGAACAAACGCAACACGCAATCTCGAAATACCATCGATGCTCGCACCGATCGATCATTAGCAATCTCTACCTCCAAAGGGCAATCTAACTCGTCCGATGACTCATGAAACTTCTTACCAAGCGCAAGGGAAATAAATGATTGGGACGCACCCGAGTCGAACAACACCTGAACTGGAATGCCATTCACATGGAACGATCCTAATGCATACATATACATGCAGAGCACATATCAATAACATAGCATCATACAAATAAAATAGAGGGAAAGAATCATACCCGTCACCACATCGGGTGCGGCGCGTGCCTCCTCGGTAGTCAGCTGAAATGTCCGGCTCCTCACCACTGGAGTCTCTGCCTTGACCTGCCGGCCATCCGTGATCCGCAGGGTCACTAGAGCTGGCGCCTTCACTGGCGCTGAAACTGTCAACTATGGGAAATTGGCCTTCTTGTGGCCCCTCTGGTTGCAGTGGAAACGCAGCAACTCGGATGTCTGAATAACTGCTACCAGAGCAGTGCAATCCCTGCTGAAGTGTCCAGACTTGCCGCACTTGTAGCAGCCTAATGATCCCAACCTGCACGCCCCCTAGTGCGGCCTGCCGCATTTCCTGCAGCGGCTCGGTGTTGACTAGCCCTTCGGCCTCCCATCTGATCCCTTGGGCTTCATCCCCGAAGCCCCTCCTGTTTGTACCTCCTCTGACTTCCGTTTCCGGATGTGCTCCAAATCTATCTCCCTCTCCCTTGCCCTGGCAATCATGGAGTCCAGGGTGGGGCAAGCTGAAAAACTGACGTGCTCCCGGATATCAGCCCGGAGCATGTCATGGTAGCGGGTCCTCCTCATGTCCTCATCGCGCCGCATACTGGGGCACCAGTAATTCCCTCTCCCGGAACTTGGTGGTGATCTCTGCCACAGTCTCCGTCGTCTGTCTCATGTCTAGGAACTCCCTGGCCAGCTGCTGAAGCTCGACAGCCGGCGCAAACTCCACCCTGAATCTGGTCACAAAGTCCGACCAGGTTATAGCCTCGATAGCGGGGGCTACCAACGAGTCACCCACTGACTCCCACCAATCACGAGCTCGGTCTCGTAAACACTTTGTTGCATACCTCACCTTCGACCCCTCGGGGCAGAAGCTCGTCAACTGTGCAGACTCGATGTCTGCAATCCACCACCTGGCAGCAATGGGGGCTTTCACCCCGTGGAAATCTGGCGCACCACTGCCCCTGAAGTCCTTAAAGGACAGTGTGCGAGGACCCGACTGGCCAGATGCCATGTCGCTCCTGAACGCCCTGAGGCGATCCTCCATCAACTCGATGATCCCTTCCTTGATCGACCCGAAGATAATGGGAGTCGACTCAAGGATACCCCTGGTGATCTCTGACGCGTTGAACTCGTATAGTCCCTCATTTACCTGCTTGGAACCTGATCCCGACCCTGACCCCTCTCCTGAACCGCCATCTATCGGCCTCGATTGAAGTACCATCATTCTGCAATACATAATAACACACATTAGTGATACTAATACTTCCTGAGGGATCACAACTACTTACAAGTTCCCAGGTCTTATCTTGGCCTTCCTTGGTTCGGGTATGGATCCTCTGATTTCAGTACTACGGGCCCATACTACCTTCCACATCTATCCGTACCTTCTTCAAGGACTGCCTTGACTCCACCAGATCCCTTCCACTATGGGTGATCACTACTATACACATCCTAGGCTTGCCCTAGGAAAATCTCAGACTCCACCCTACCAGGTCCTCAGCTGTTGAAGGCCTCTTAGTAGTGCCAATTAACCATTATCTGAACACCATCACATGTGGTGAGGCTCGGATAATCCTTCGAGTAACCGGCTCACCCCTACAATGGTTAGACTCAAACGAGAGCTGCGCAATAGGGCCAAATCTAGCACTCTAAGATTATTCAACCCTGATCACATGTGAGGTGACGTATTCACCTAATGGCTAACTCCCACCACTCAGAGTTCCACAAAGCACAAAGCAAGCAGCATTCGAACCAAGGGAACAATCTCATTCAACTCTATCGGCTTACAGGAACTGTACTAGCATGCAATGCTAAGCTCATACAATCAGGCATAACCTAATCAGGCTATCCTACTTGCTGTCTACTCAATACTAGCATGTAATTCTTATACAGCTGAGACACATAAAGCAGGCACATAAGGCATCACTCCTAGATCCTTAGTCCTATTCTAGCATGCTGTTCTACAAAAGCTGATAAACATAACATAAACTTGCATGGGTACTTTGAGGAATACTTACTTGAGCTCAGGCGGTCGCGCACATCACACACTTCGTTCTTTCTCAAAACTCTTTTCTCAATTTTTAGAAAACATTTTCTTTTAGAAAATCTTTTAATCCCTCGATTTGAGTTCAGACACCCCGAAGGTGTGTCCGAATCCCTCAAACCAGGGCTCTGATACCAACTTGTAACGTCCCAAATCTCACGTCTAAAAATTTCGTTTTTAAAACATTACTTTAGGAAACATTAACAATTAAAACATTGATTAGTTAAACCATTTCACATCGACAACCAAGTTTAAAATCCATAACAGATAAACATTCAAAATATCAGAGTATCAATCCCAGGTAAAACACATAATTGCGGAACCAAGGAGTGCGTGTGTGATGAGCCGCTACCGCGCCTGCTCCTTTCCCTTAGCTGAGGAAGTACCTGAAACAATAACTGAAAACCATAAGCACAAAGCTTAGTGAGTTCCCCCAACCTACCACATACCATGCAAACACATAACACAAATACTGCCAGGCTATTCTGGGGTGCCTGACTACCCGGTACAGCCATTCTGGGGCGCCGACTACCCGTGCGGCCATTTTGGGGTGCCGTCCTACCCGTGTCAAGCCATTCTGGGGTGCTGACTACCCGTCGGTCCTGACAACCGACCCTCGGGGACTAGTCCCCTCCCACTACCTCTATCGCATATAACATAATAAGCCAGCATGCAAACACATCATCATATACTGTCAGACATTTTTGGGGTGTCTGCACAACCCTTCGGTCCTAACAACCGATCTCTATACTATCACATAAAACAGATCATGCTAGCACATAACATACCAGGTAGTAGCAAACCAAGATGATATCACAAAGACAATCTTCTAACAACAACTCCTACTGGTGGGCCGGCATTGTGGCCGTAGACCCACCGCTACTGGAAGGTAACTCACCTTGAAAAGGCTGTTGGTCTCTGTGGGAATTGACTGTCTACTGTTGCTGCTGCTCCGGACGTCCCCCGACTGTAATTCCCACAAAACGCTCAGTCAAACACTGCTAGATGTTCTTAGGGTAAAATTACCCTTTTACCCCTTACCAAACCAAGTCTAGGTCAAAGTCAACTTCCAGTTGACTGGACTCGCCGAGTCCGCAAGCAACTCGCCGAGTCCATCCCTCACTGATCCGGTCCCACTCACCAGGTCCCTCTCCCCACTCACTGAGTCACCCTTGACTCGCTACCCGGGACTATGGGGCCGACTCGAGTCCCAACTCGCCGAGTTCCTCGAGCAGATCCCCTGCTCGCTTTCAATCCACACCAGAACACCCCATACGAGGGTTTGGGGTTTCGGGACTACGTTACACAGTTAATTTCGTGCACAGGTACGAAGGGTTGAGCCTTCGATGTTTAAACCCCCCGTGCTCTGCGGATGTTCATATGACTCGCCGAGTTTGAAGAACTACTCGGCAAGCTCCAGGCAATCTTCATAGGACTCGCCGAGTTGTTCATCCAACTCGCCGAGTCGACGACCATCTTCATAGAACTCGCCGAGTTCCACTTTGGGACTCGCCGAGTCCTTCGACCCAATTCCTGAGTAGGCCAAATCTGGGACATGCAACACTTCAAAACCACAGATCCATGGTCCTAGGGCTCATTTACCACATAAAGTTGCAAACTTTACGTGCATGCATGGCCTTATGAGCTCAAACATGCAATTCCAAGCTCTTTAAGAGGTCCTATACTCAATGGGGACCTCAATCACCTCAACCACAGAGACTTTATGCTACTAGGATGACCAAAAGGTCCAAATATGAAGTCCTTGCAGAACATTAACCATAGACACATAGAGATTTAGGTTCTTAGGGCTTAAAACCTCTTTTTAGGGACAAAAAGAGGACTCAATGAACTAAAGATCAAGGTAGGAACTTTTCTACCTGAATAGAAGCCCTTCACAGAGTAGATTCCGGATCTTCTTCCCTTCTTGCACTCTTCAACCTTCTCCTTCTTCTCCCAAGCTCCAAACCACTTTCAAAATGCTAAAAATCACCCACAAGGACACAAAAGGGGCTAGGGTTTCGTTCTACAGATCTCTGGGAGTGCTAGGGGAAATGGAGGCTGGGTTAGATCGTTTAAATATGGTGCAAACACCCGAGTTAGGGTTTAAGTCCAGACAGGGTCTACTCGCCGAGTCCCTCGAATCTACTCGCCGAGTAGACCGAGTAGATCCCGCGTCTAGTCCCGCTTCTACTCGGCGAGTTAGTCCTTCAACTCGCCGAGTCCAAGGTTAATCATGTAATATAAGGAGATTTAATAACCAAGAATACATACCAGGAACCAGGTGCTACATATTAAACCAACATTTATGAAAAAAATAATAAGTCATCAAGGTTCGCTTTATTGGTGCTAATTTCTAGTTGGGGATCCTCTTTTTACACTAAAATGATACTAATTTAATAAGAAGTTGACTTGGTTCTAAACAAGGGCAGTTCCGAGTTGAACCAACTCCATTTCCAAGCTCTATCCTTCCCAACCTCTACTAACTCTACTTTCGTTGTCTTTTTTCCTTTTCATGGTTGACATGTTCAAATGATATAGTGAGAGTAGATATTATGGCAACTTTTTTCCTTCACTTATGCTTCAAGCATTTAGCCTTTTATAATGTTTTCATCACCATTAAATGATACATACCTTAAACCGACTGAGAAAAGGGGGGGGGGGGGGGGGGTTATTTTGTTTCTGGTGGTTGCTAAACAGACACAAAAGAATATGCGTAGATACACCCCTAGTCTTGACACGTACAATAGTAAAAAGACCCACACCCATGTTCTTGATCTTTATATACATACATGCAATCCAGATATTGCTACCAGTAGATCGTCGGTGGTGAAGGGAGGTATAAATATCGATATTATGTGGTGAAGAGATTTTACCAATAGTAGGAGCTCTTTGTGGTGAAGAGATGAACGAAAAGGGGTTGGTGAATTTGGGTACTGGTACGATGGGGATGAAGTGTGGTGGGTGGGGTGTTTTTTATTTTATTTTCTTATTAGGTTAAATTTAGTTAAAGAAAAGGTTAAAAGAAATAATAAAAGGAAAAAAAATGTAATTTTATATGGCTTAAGGACCAACCATGTAAGTTTTAGAAACCGAATGGACCATGTTTGTTTAAAAAAAAATATTAGCAGAGATTGAAGTTGTGACTTTGGTAAACCATATTGACCATTTACAATATATATATATATATATATATATATATATATATATATATATATATATATATATATATATATATATATATATATATATATATATATATATATATATATATATATATATATATATATATATAACCATAAAAAATTACATAGTTTAAATAAATTGCAATCAAATTTCTCTACCATATATAAACATGGATAATCATATATGATTATGCATACTGCGCTGCTACTGGTATGCTCGAACGGCAATGAGAAATATGTGTCTGAGGTTTAATCTTTAGATCTTTACTTTTTTTTATTAAATCTTAAGTGAATCGTCAATATATATATATATATATATATATATATATATATATATATATATATATATATATATATATATATATATAATAAAAAAGTAGCTCTTTTGTCATGTGTCATCATATTAGACATTTTAATTAATGTGTTGCCACTTGTCAATCCATTAGTTTTCCATTTTAAATTTATTAGATCTCCTCATTAATGTGATTCTATTTTAAATTTTAAATTATTGTTTTCATTAATTCACAAATAAAAAATATCTAATATATATTAAAAATTAATTTTATATATTTATTTGAATCAATGACTATAATTTCACATAACTAATAAAAATATCTCTTAAATTAATAATTTATTTAAAATAACTTATTAATAATTTTAAGTTTTTACTATTAAAATTTGATTAATTTTATAACCGTGGTTTCCACGGGTTATAAACTAGTATATATATAAAAGAGATAAAACGGTTTTAATAGGCCTCTAGATAAATTATAAAGAAGATTGCTATTTTAAGACATTGTCTATTGTAATTTATGTGAGATTTGTTAGTTGTGAAGGACTTATAAAAAGTAAAACATTGGTGTGGATTATTGAAAATCCGGAAACATTATTGGCGAAAATTGCAATTTGTTCCGATATAATAAATTTTGTCTTTCTCTAAAGTCTAAACTTAAATCATGGTTAACCCACTGAGTCACCGACGCTTGCTACAAATTTGTATCGCTTTTATTGGTCCAACTCACGAATGGGAGTGACCCACCATTCTCTCTATATTTCTCTCTCAACGACCTAAACCCTATTTAACCGGATACTGTAGTTAAGGAATTAACTAAAGTTAGAGACCGACAAGTTTTGGCTGAATTTACTAAAAAACCCTTGCTGCTGTCCACTCTAATACATCGACACACATCGACATCTGACATTGTGTGACACTCCTTTCATCCTAAAAATAAAGATTTTTCCTTTTTTATAGTTTTATATTTAAAAATGCATACGATACAATAAATAATTAAATATCATTCAATAACAATAAAGATAGTCATTCAAAATAGAAGTCAAAGATCATAGAATTTATTTTACTATTTGTTAAGTTTTTTATGACATTATAATATGTTTGGTAAAAGTTATTTGTAACTAGCTGTTGTAATCTGGGAATGTGTATCTATATTGTTGATGATTATTTGAAATTGCTTATTTAAATAATTTAACAAACGTTTTTTCTGAAAAAATGTTTATTAAGCTATTTAATTTGAAGACTGACTTTTTAAAAAGATATTTGAATTAGTTTATTTGGTAATTCTTTTTTAGTGTTTGACAAATTTTAATAATCGTTTACAATAACAAAAAAAACATATTACATAATTTTTTTGTCTATTTAAATATAAATTTTATATTTAAAATATTTTTTTTGACAAAAATATATATCAATAGCATTAATATATATATACTAGCGGTATGGAGGTATGGAGTGACCTTCTCAAATGAGAGGTCAGGGGTTCAAGTCTCTATGGAGACATAGGTGGTTATTTAGGTATAGATTAGTTAGTTTGCCGTTTCAAAATATATATATATATATATATATATATATATATATATATATATATATATATATATATATATATATATATATATATATATATATATATATATATCACAATTATGATTAGTTTCATAAAAGTTCCTTAAAAAATATTATCTATAAAATATAAAACCTTGAATACCAATAATATTAAAAAATATCGCTTACAAAAATTGAAGAATGATGTCGCAACTCGCAACCTTTGCGACGCGAAGAAAGAAATGTGTGAAAGGAAAACTGGAAAAGTAAGAAAAAGTTCGTGATATATACTATAATGTTTAATTTGAAAGAAGGAAAAAAAAAATTAATAAAATCTAATAAAGAGTTTTAAATAAGCAAACCTATAAAAAAAGCTTACACCTTCCCAGATTACAACCACTAGCTACAACTAAATTTTATCAAACATATTATAATGTCATAAAAACTTAACAAATGAAATAAATTCTATGATCTTTGACTTCTATTTTGAATGACTATCTTTATTGTTATTGAATGATATTTAATTATTTGAGTTGAATGTTAGGTTGGTAGGTTGAGATCAACATTGGAAAAGAAATGGTTATGAATGAACGTCATTAACACTGGAAAAGTATTTGGGGTGTAATTTTAGTGGAGATTAGAAGGATGAAATTTTAGATGTTAGTATTGGGAATCAAGTTCTATACTAAAATATTAAGTTTCATTTATTTATTTATTTTAGTGGGTGTTAACGTTGATGGGCCGGTCAAAGTGGAGAAGGGCCTCCGTTGTCTCATGCAACAAATGGATTCCTTACCAAAATGTTTATAAATTGTATATGAAGTTTTCTGAATCCTAAAATAAATTATGAAAATAAGTATTTGTTATATAAATATGATTTTATATAATGGATTATATACTTTTGGGAAAAGCATCAACACGTAACAAAGGTTATGATGTTGATTCAACACGTACAAAGAAAGCGATGTAAAGCACCACCTGATATTATAATTTTTACCAAAAAAAATCAAACACTTTAACAATAATTATTAGGGTAAATTACAAAAATAATCCATCTGGTTATATATATTTTTTTAATTAAGTCCCGAGTTTCAGTTTTAACACGCAGTCTGAATCTTTGTTTTTGTCACAAATTTCATAGACATGAAATGAAATGATTGTTACACCCTTTTAATTTTTAGTTTTTTTCTATTATAATTTTCAATTTTTTAATACATTTTCAAAAGGACATAATAAAAAGGACCACAATTATGATTAAAACAAAGATTCAGGATTGTCCCTGTTCAAATTAAAACTTAGGACTTGTTAAAAAAATATAACCACATGGGTCATTTTGTAAATTGTAATTTACTCTAATTAATAATTATTGAATGAGATATATATGAATGGTATTAAAGTATTTATGGTTGTTTGTTATTTAAAACAATATATGTTAATTATTTAAAAAAACTGTTAGAATTTTATTTTTATACGAGAGATTATGTAACGCTTTTTGGGAAGTCTTTCAAATCATATATCAACGAAAACAAAGAAGTCATAGGTATCTTTGGGTTGAACGCGAAAACACGCCTTGACGCTCAAATACAACAATTTACATAAAAGTGGAAACTTTTATTACAAAAGTAAATTACATCGGTACTATTCTAGTGGTACACAAAAGTTGAAAGTACATGCCCGGGCCTCAAACAATAGGCAGTTCTAATAAACTAATATACTAGACTAAGGGGGTGTTTGTTTTTTCTCTGCAGGTCTGCGTGACCTCTTCTGTCTGCGAGGCGCAGACCACGCGCAGACATAAGGGTTTGCAGTCTGTTTGTTTTTCTGAAGTGCGCAGACATAAAAACGTCTGCGCGAAGTCTTCACCACACAGATATGGGATAGCCTCTTCTAAAGTCTGCAAGCCTTTGACCTAAAAAACACACACGCGTTTTTTTTTTTGTTTCCGCCTCTTTCCGCTCCAGTCGTCGTCCAACCTTCCACTTCCCAGAAAAAACCCTCGATCGATCGTACTACATCTTGAAGCGACCAGCACCATCGCAACCCTCCTCTCCGATCAAAACCGTGGATCGTCGCCTTCCTCTCCGATCCGGCGACTGTAGCAACGAGCGAACAACGGTCGACTGTAGCAACGAGCGAACAACGGTCACAGCGACAACTTCGACTAGCATCAAAAATCCGGTTTGTCTTCACCTCTTTCTTTGATTGATTCACATTTTTGTTCAATTTCAATTTCAATTCATCTTGATTGATTCACATCTTGTTTGACCGATCATGTTGTTTGACCGATCAAAATCATCGCTGCCTTCCCCTCTCTTTCTCTCTCTCTCGATTTCAATTTCAATTCATCTTATTTGAATCACATCTTTGTTCAATTTCTTGTTTGATTCACATCATTGTTCAATTTATTTTTTGATTCACATCCTTGTTTCACAGAAAATTGACAGCCAAATTCCCAGGAAATAGCAAATCTTACCTGTAAACAAATTGGATTTGTAAACAAATTGGATTTATATTTTTCTTTGATTGGAAGCCAATATACATAACTGTGAATCAAAAGATTTCATTTTCTCTTGTTGATTGTGATTGTTTATGTGTATATGATTTTTGATTGTGTATATGTATATGATAGTGTTGGAAGCCAATATACATAACTGTGAATCAAAAGATTTCATTTTCTCTTGTTGATTGTGATTGTTTATGTGTATATGATTTTTGATTGTGTATATGTATATGATAGTGTATATATATATGATTGTTGATTGTGATTGTTTATGTGTATATGAGTTTTGGTTGTATATATATATATATATATATATATATATATATATATATATATATATATATATATATGATTATTGATTGTGTATATTTATATGATAGTGTATATGTATATGATTGTTGATTTTGTATGTATATGATAGAAAGCATGAAAAAGAGTCATAAGTTTTGTTTATTTGATAGAAGTAAAGTTTTTGTCGTTAAAGTGAAGTTTATTTGATTTATAAAGTTTTTTAGAAAACTTTGATTTTGTATGTATATGATAGAAAGCATCAAAAAGAGTCATAAGTTTTGTTTATTTGATAGAAGTAAAGTTTTTGTCGTTAAAGTGAAGTTTATTTGATTTATAAAGTTTTTTAGAAAACTTTGATTTTGTATGTATATGATAGAAAGCATCAAAAAGAGTCATAAGTTTTGTTTATTTGATAAAAGTAAAGTTTTTGTCGTTAAAGTGAAGTTTATTTGATCTATAAAGTTTTTTAGAAAACTTTGAATTAAAACACTCTAATTGAGGTTATTTATAATTGAATAAAAAGTTTCACATTATTGTGATTGAAAATAAAACAAAATTACAAATTTGTCGTGAAAATAAAAACTTTTTCTTGAAATAATGATGTTACTTGTTGACTGTTTATTGTTATTTGGTTATTAGAGATGGGAGAAAAACAACAATGGACCAATGAGCATCTAAAATGCTTATTGGATACTTGTATTGAAGAAGTAGAGAGTGTTGGTAGAAAAGGATTAAGTTTGCAGAAAGATTCATGGATAAGGCTTGGAAGAGTTCTTAAGGAGAAATTTGGGGTTGAGTTGACTCAAAAACAAATGAAAAACGCATATGATAATCTGAAAGCCAAATACACTGGATGGGTATATTTAAAAAACAAAACCGGTAATATATACAATTCTCAAACAAACACTTTTAATTTAACAGCCGAGGAGTGGGATGATTTTAAGAAGGTACATATACATTAATATACAATAATATATATATATATATATATATATATATATATATATATATATATATAACATTTATGTTTGAAGTTGCCAAATATTCTTATATTATTTCTTGTTACATTTGGGTTTAGGGGCATCCGAAAGCTGCTTCTTTGAGAACAATTCCACTGCCTTTTCCTGATCTTTGTGCACGTCTTTTTGATGGAAATAGTGCTACTGGTAATTTTAGAAGTTACTCAACCCAATCATCATCAGTAGCTGGCGCATCCTCCTGTCGTGTTCCACCACTTCAGATCACCGCCACCCCTTTTGATGCAATGGATGATGATGGTGCTGACACTCCTCATCATGAGCCACCACCTTCTGCTGCTTCACCTTCTGCAGCTTCACCTTCTGCTGGTTCACCTTCTGCTGCTTCACCTTCTGCTGGTTCACCATATACTGCTACACCATCCGGTAACCCCAACAAAAGGGCTAAACCCTCAACTCCTATAGCTCCTAGTGCCTCACCGTCTGCTTCTTCACCTGATGGAACTTCTGTTACTGCTGACGATTTAGCATTTGAAATGAAGAAAGCTCTACAAAGTTTGACTAAAGGGTATACAATTCCTCAGTGTTTAGAGAAGTTAGAGGTCCTTCAATTAGGCCCTACAGATCCTTTACGCTTTGTCGCATATCATATTTTTGGAGGAACCATGAACATGAGAGAGATGTGGATGCATTTGCCCGATGTTCCCGAGATATTACGAGGGTGGCTTGAGATGACGGGTACCAGTTTAGGAGTTTTGAAGGATGGGAAGATTGTTCGATGATTTTCTAGTGTTGAAAGTATTTGTTATGTCTTTTTGCCATTGTTGGAACTACTTTGTTAAATGTTTTTGCCTTTGTTGGAACTATTTTGTTAGGTCTTTTTGCCCTTGTTGGTACTTGAAATATGATTAATGGAATGTTTATTTGATACTTGAAATATGGTTTATGTAATGTTATTTTGGCTTGAAATATGATTAATGGAATGTTTATTTGATACTTGAAATATGGTTTATGTAATGTTTTTTAAAGTTCCACTTTGTTGATTTTAGGTTCATATGGATCACGATCAAAAGTTACTTCTCGTAATTCTAATGTACCTATACATCCGTTATTTTTGGAAGAGGGGTGTGAAACGATTGCGGGATAATGATTCAGAAATGACGGGACACGAATACACATTGGAGTTATTACACCGTAATCGTTTACAATGTGTTGAAGTATTACGCATGTCCCGTGAATCTTTTGTACGACTATGTGCTCATTTTAGAGCAAATTACTCATTAAAGGACAGCAAACATGTATCAGTTGAGGAAAAGATGGCTATGTTTTTGATGATGATCGGACATAATCAACGTTACGTGATTATCAAGCGGAGATTTCAACACTCGAAGCAAACAATTCATAAATTTTTTTATGAAGTGTTGGAAAAAATGATGCTTTTCGCACAAGATGTTATAGTACCAACATCTTTTAATCCGAATCCAAACATTCCAGGACATAATAGGAGGCTACGAAGGGTTTTCAAAGGAGCAGTTGGTGCACTTGATGGCACTTTGATACATGCTGTTGTCCCTGCTAAGAAACAAGACTTATATAGAAGTAGGGGAAAGGGAGATTGCTACCAAAACGTATTGGCAATTTGTGACTTCAATATGATTTTTACATTTGTTGTGACCGGGTGGGAAGGGGTAGCGCATGACTCCAGAATATTATCAGAAGCAGTAGCCGATCCACAAGCATCATTCCCGTTTCCACCACCAGGTAAATTTTTGTTTTTTTTTTTAAATATTTTTATTTTAATTTGAAAATTGATTAGTGTTTTGCATTTTTTTCAGACAAATATTATCTTTGTGATGCCGCGTATGCACACACTCGAGGATTTATGGCCCCTTATCGTAATGTGAGGTATTGGCTTGGAGATTTTCGTCAAAGACGTGCATTGACCAATAAAGAAAAATTTAACCATGGACATGCAAAACTTCGGAATGTCATTGAGCGTGCTTTTGGTGTTTTGAAAGCACGCTTCCCTATATTGAAGAGGATGGCACCATTCCCGTTTGTGACACAAAGAAACATTGCCATGGCATGCTTCGCGCTTCATAATTATATAAGGAAAGAAGGATTGAGTGATGAGTATTTCGCACGATACGATGAACCCAATGTCCCGTTTCGAAATAACAATGTGGCCATTGATGATGATGAAGACGAGATTCCAACACATGGTACTGCAGCAGACCGTGAATATATGACTCAGTTACGTGATGAAATTGCTGATCAGTTGATGCACAATATAGATTGAATTGTTTTAAATGAAATTGTTATTGTAAAACATTTTTTTTTATTGTATGACTAATTTAGTTGCATGAATTTTATTTTCAATGTTATAAGACTATTATTATTAAAATTTTGGTGTTGAAAAATCATTTTAAGTTTGTAAAATAATTTTATTTAAAATTCAGTTTATTTCAGCAGCCTGCAGACGTTAAAAAACAAACAGTCTTCTTATTGCAGACTGCAGACGTTTGGTCCACCTCTTCTGCTGCAGAGGCTTGCAGATGTGGTCCGCAGACTGCAGACATTTTGGCTTCAGAAAAACAAACAGCACCTAAGTAGAGTGCAATCTCATGATTATTTCGAGAGGGTAAACTTTCACTTACATGTTAATTTTAAAAAATATCAAACTAATGTCTGAGTTTATAGGTTTGAAATATTTGAATCAAAAGCACTTTTAATCAAAAATATATTTTCCATACATAAATGGTTTCCCAACTTATATATAAATGAATTTAGTACACTCCCAACGTTACAGGTAGCCCTTATAATTAAGAGTGTGATAAAAAAACCAAAATCAAATAACTAAATTGAATCAAATGATGTTTGGTTTATTTGGTTTTTGGATAATTCGGTTTCGTTAACCGAGTTATGATACTTTAATTGGTCTGACTTTGATTAAATTATAACTGTTTTGGTTAAAACCAAAAAAACAAAATAGACTATATATATAGGGCTAGGTTATTTTGTTTCTTACATTTATTGTATGTTAGAATGCACCAATATGAATTTAGTAAATTAAATAATTATTTAATTAAATAAATATAAATATTAAATGATTTCCATAATTATACGTATATTAAATGATATCCATAATTATAATTTTTTTTATGGAAACTGATTAAATTCGTCATTAATCTCAACAAAAACATTCATTCAGAATGAATTCGCATCTAGGTGTTTATATATGAGTTCATATTTTGTTTCAGGTCTCACTAACTTAAACTACAATAAAGTTGCATGAAATATAAAGAACGAGAGTGTATTCTAATAAAATATACTCTCATTCTGCTGGATATGAATTCATTCTGAAAAAAATATTATTGTTGACATTAATGACGAATTTAATTAGTTTCATAAAAATGAGTTATAAGTATGGATAACATTTAATATACATATAATTAATACTAAATTTTTATTAGTGCATTCTAGCACACAATAGATGTGAAAAACATTTGAACCTATATATATATATATATATATATATATATATATATATATATATATATATATAGTAAGTCCCCAAATCTGTTTGTGTATCAATCAAATCCAATTAACGGTGCATAATCTCAATCAATTGGATGATGTCAGATCAAAATGGAAGAGAAGGAGAAGAAGAAGAAGATGAATCTATGATGTATTAATGAAATGATTGAAGCTCCATACACATAGTTCACGCACACTCTTCTCTCTTGTTTCCCTCACACCTTAGAATACACACACTTAAGCTCCTTGGTTGTGTCCTTCACATGCACTCCTCACCCTATATATATATATATATATATATATATATATATATATATATATATATATATATATATATATATATATATATATATATATATATATATATCGAGTGACAGAGATTCACAAGAAGTAATGTAACGGGCCTAAATCTTTCGTTGTAAACTCACGAGATAGTTGAGTCATAATGTTCTGTTTTAAATTCGATGACGATGTGATAAGGATGATGTCATCGACATAAAGTAATAGATATGCAGTGTCATGTCCCTGTCTGTAGACAAATAATGAATGGTCACAAGCACTATGATGAAATCCGAGGGTGGTGACAAAATCAGTGAAACGTTGGTACCACGCTCTGTGTGCCTATTTAGGACCATATAGAGATCTTTTCAAGCGACACACGTGATGGGGATAAGATGGGTGTCGAAATCCTGCAGGCTGATGCATATAAACTGTTTTAGCTAGATGTCCATGTAAGAATGCTTTTTTGACATCTAACTAGTTAATCTCCCACCCGTGAAGTAAAGCGATGCTAAGTACTGTAAGAATTGTTGTTGGTTTAACAACTGGGCTAAATTTTTCGTTACAATCCACCCTTTTTGTTGAGATCTACCATCACAAACCAAGTGTGATTTATAGCATTCAAGCGACCCATCAGACTTGGTTTTATGTTTAAAAATCCACATACACCTTATTAAGTTCATATGGGGATGATGAGGCACTAATTCCCATGTGTTATTGTCAATAAGGGTATTAAACTCATAAGTCATGGCATGGTTCCAAACAGGATTATGTAGGGCTTCTATTGGGTTTCGAGGAATAGGCTCAAAAGGAACGATAGTGTGGAGGTTTATTGGGTGTTTGGGTTTAGAATTACCCGTCATACTGTGGGTTTTCATGGTTCTGGCCGGTGGGGGAGGTGGAGTTGGTATGGGTGATGGTGATGATGCAGTAGGTTGTGGTGGGGTACTGGAGGCCGAAAATGGGATAGGAATAATAGTAGTGGTAGTTTTGGGTCGGCGACAATAGGTTTTGAGATTACTAGAGTGTTTGGTTGTGACAATAGGTGAGGTAGGCATCTTGTGGGTTGGATGCGGAAATAATGTTTGGGGTAGGGTGGATGGTGTGGTTTCGGTTAGGGTATGCAATATGGTGGTAGATGGTGGTTGCGTGGTAGATGAGGTTGTTGCAACATAATACCAAATAGATGGGTGTAGATCGGTGGATGGGGTGGAATGAAGGAAATCATAAGATGGAGGAGAAGAGTGTAGCTTAGAAAAAAGGAAGACATGTTCGTCGAAGACAACATGTCGAGATACGATGATCTTACGAGTAGAAAGCTCATAACATTTGTAACCTTTGTGGTTGGATGGGTAACCCAAGAATACGCATGGGGTTGAGCGATTTTCTAGTTTATGAATGGAGGTGGAAGGAATGAGAGGATAACATAGGCACCCAAAAGTCCATGAGTGGGTGTAAGTGGGATGTTTCTTATAGAGAAGAAACGTGGGAGTGAAGTTGTGTTTAGTTTTAGAAGGAAGAGCATTTAAAAGATATGTGGCCATTGAAGAGCATGGTGCCAAAAGGTGGGTGGAAGAGATGCATGGGTAAGCAGGGTACGAACGATATTGTTAATGGATTTGATGTTTTGTTCGGCCTTACCGTTTTGGGAAGAGGTGTAAGGACAAGAGAAACGGAAACCATCTCGTGTTTGGTACAAAATTCAAGAAAATATTTATTATTGTACTATGTTTCGTTGTCGCATTGAAAGCATTTGATTGGACGTTCAAATTGGGTGTTAATGAGCTTGTAAAAATTAAGAAAGGTGGGATACACATATGATTTACTGGTTAACGGATATGTCCATAAATAATTAGTGTAATCATCTAGGAATAATACATAATAACGGTGACCTCCCGAACTGGTGATCGGGGATGCCCATACATCACTGTGAAGAATATCAAATGGCATAGAAGTATGAGATAAAGAATCATAGAAAGGTAGTTTTACATGTTTACCAAAAACACACGACTGACATAAATGTTTGTCAGAAAATCTATCAACGGAAATCAAATTATGTCTATTCAAAACACGCAATAAATAAGAACTCGAATGACCCAAACGTCTGTGCCAGAGATCTTGAGACAAAACAGCAAAGGTGGAAGGATGAGTGACTCAAGCAGAGGGCACGGTAAGAGGATAAAGTTCTCCGATGCTGTTACATCCGAGGATAGGAATCCGCTTTGATAATCCTTCACGAGAAAACCAAATGGGTCAAATTCTATGGAAATTAAATTATCGGTGGTTAGACGACAAACAGAAAGTAAGTTTTTAATAAGCTTAGGGGCATGAAGAATGTTGTTAAGTTTTAAGGGTAGGTATGGTGGTTGTAGGGTTGTGTAACTGGTTCCAAGAATTGGAATTTTGAAACCATTGCCAACGACTATATTGTTTTGTATGCCATTATTAAAATAACTAGAAATATTACCTGTTGCATTCGACATGTGGTTGGTTGCTCCATAATCAAGGTACCAGTTTTGATCAGGATTGAGAGTCATCGTATGCATAGCCTGTTCTATGTTTGTAAGAGTGTAAGAGTTCTCATTGCCTACAAAACCAAGTGGTGGGGATCCAATAACACCTACAAAATTGTTCCTGTTAGGGTACTTATTTCTGGGTTGAGTCGGGTAATGGCATTCCACTGTTGGGGCTACCATGGAGCATTCAAACCATTCCAGTTCTGATTTTACACATAATTGTGCCCATAGTTTAGATTATATCCAATGTTATTTCCGCGCCCGCGACCGCGTCCCCGGCCATGACCACGTCCGCCTCTGTTGGAGTTACTACTGCCACGGTAGGGCTGGCCACGACTGCCACTGCCACCACGATGTAGTTGTTGTTGTTCACTGCTTTCGGTTTGGGTATTAAGCGCAACTGCAGACTGATTAGTAGTTTGTTTATCGGCAACAACATGTAAGGAGGCGGTTGAGTTTGCAACACTGTGGGCTTTGCGTGTTTCCTCTAAAATCAACTTAGATCTTACGGTATAGAAATCAGGTAGAGGAGTAGACTGTTGAAGATGGGTTGCTATGTTTTCATATTTCTCACCAAGTCTAGCGATCAATTGCAATACTAAACGGTCATTGGAGACCGGTGCATCAACATTACTTAATTGATCAGATAATGTTTTGAGCTCTTGACAATAAGCAGACATGTTGGAGAAGGAGTCCAACTTAACATTAGAAAATTTGTTTTCTAAGTAAAGTGCATGGGAAGGTTTGTTATCAATGAAAATTTGTGCCAGCGAATTCCATACTTGTTCTGCACTGGAGTTAGGTTGCAGAATTGTGATTAGCAAGTCCTTTGAAATCGTACCATATATCCATTGGAGAACTGTGAAGTACAATCTTTTCCAGAGAGCTTTGTCATCTATCTTGTCTTTGTCTTTATTTGTTGTTTTTTTAGAAGGAGAGATTTCTAATAGAAGAATGTGTTGTATCACATCACGAGCACAACAGTGAACCTTAAATAATTCAACCCATGATATGTATTGACCGGCTTCCATCTCCAATATGAGGGGAATAAAGTTTATGATATTGGTAACCGTCATCGCATGATGAATAGAAGCCATTGCAAGAGAATAGAAGAGGAATAGAAAGAGAAATAGAATTATCGATTCAGTGAAGGTAGCGGCTAGGGGTTTAGGTTAATCAGATGATACGCTCTGATAACATAACGGAATATGGTCGCCATCCTTTTATTAACTTGAGATGTATATATATATATATATATATATATATATATATATATATATATATATATATATATATATATATATATATATATATACAAATATTACAGTTTTGGTACCTCAACTATTATAAACATGACAATGTATAATTCATAGTCTAATAGTTACATCCCTCATCTTCCGGGCTCATTCTCCTGAGAATACATGTGGTTTGAAAGTGAACATAATGTTTGTAAGTTCATAGGTTTTATTATTATAAAATGTGTTGTGGTTGTTTAGTTATTTTAGTTATCCTAAGCTTGCTCCTTCGATTTTAGCGTACTATCACTACTTTCTTACGTTATTTCTCAATAGTAGTCTAAGGGAGTGTTTGGATAAATTAGTTTGTAGCTTATTTGCGGTAGGAATAAACAGTTTTTGCAAAAGTGTTTGATTAGCTTATTGCGGTGGGAATAATCAATAAGCAATAAATATTTTTAAATTTTGGCAAACAAAACAGCTTATATGAGTTAAATGATCAAAAATGGTTTCCTCTTATATGTTAACATATTTTTCTTATTAAAACAAAACAATTTTGTTTTTTAAATAACAATAATAATAATTTTCTTATCCATAAGAACAAAAAAAGCATTTACCACATTATTTTTACACCTATTTTTAAATAATAATAATAATAATTTTCTTATCCATAAAAAAAAGACCGCTTTTAGGACCGGCTATGGTCATTATGAGTTTATGGTGATGCCGTTTGGGCTCACCAATGCTCCAGCCACGCTCATGGATCTCATGAATCGCATGTACAGACCGACGCTGGATCGGTCTGTAATAATATTCATTGATGACATCTTGGTTTATTCCAAGACTCGGGAGCAGCATGAGGATCACCTGAGGGAGGTGATAGAGACCTTGAGGAAGGAGAGACTTTTCGTAAAGTTCTCCAAGTGCGAGTTCTGGTTGCGCGAGGTGCAGTTTATGGTGCACCTCGTCGACCAGAAGGGTATATTATATGATCCGGCCAAGATAGAGGTCGTGATGCAGTGGGAGGTCCCGAGGTCTCCATCCGAGATTCGGAGCTTCCTGGGTTTGGTAGGGTATTACATGAGATTTATCCAAGACTTCTCCAAGATAGTAGTTTCATTGACCCGACTGACCAATAAGTCGGTGGTGTTTCGCTGGGGTCCTAAGCATTAGACAGCCTTTTGAGACACTCAGGCAATGATTGTGCGAGGCTCCGATTCTTACCCTGCCAAAGGGAGTAGATGACTTTTTAGTCTACTGTGACGCTTTGATCAAAGGTATGGGAGTAGTCTTGATGCAGTGGGGGCATGTGATAGCTTATGCCTCGAGACAGTTGAAGCCTCACGAGGCTAACTACCCGACACATGATTTGGATGTGGGGACGGTGGTGTTCGCCCTTAAGATTTGGCGGCATTACGTCTACGGGGTCCGGTGTACTATCTACACGACCACAAGAGTTTGAGGTACCTCATGGACCAACCGAATTTGAACATGAGGCAACGTCGGTTGTTAGATGTGGTAAAGGATTACGACCGTGAGATCCTTTACCACCGGACAAGGCCAATGTAGTGGGCAACGCCCTGAGCTGCAAGGCGGGTAGCGGCTCCGATCCGAGATATTTGTCTAAGGATGACAGTGATTACTCCATTGCAGTAGCAGATTAGGGAGGCGCGGGTTGAGGGACTCAAGGAGGAGTGTCAGAAGTGCGAGAGGATAGTGGGCTGAGTAGCTTTGTTTGATTACGATAGCCAAGGATTGTTGACCCTGCACGGAAGGGTCTGGATACCGTACTGGGGCGGTGTACGGCATGTGTTGGTGGATGAGGCCCACAAGTCTCGGTTCTCCATCCATCAAGGGGCGACGAAGATGTACAGAGATCTTCGACCTGATTACTGGTGGCCCTGCATGAAGCGAGACGTAGCTTGGTATGTGGAGAGATGCCTAACCTGCAGGAAGTTCAAGGCAGAGCACCAGAGGCCCCACGACAAGATGCAGCCATTAGACATTCCCATGTGGAAATGGGAGGATATCACTATGGACTTCATTACTAAGCTTCCCAGGACCGCACGTGGGGTTGATTCGATATGGGTCATCGTGGATCAGTTGACCAAGAGCCCATTTTATACCGATCCATGAGAGCATCTCGGCTGATAAGTTGGCCGAGATTTATGTGCGAGAGGTAGTGGTACGTCATGGAGTGCCTGTCTCGGTGGTGTCAGACCGAGATGTCCAATTTACTTCCAGTTTTGGAAGCGGTTTCATGAAGAGATGGGTACTCGTCTCCATTTCAGCACCGCTTTCCACCCTCAGATGGACGGGCAGAGCGAGAGGACGATTCAGACTCTCAAGAACATGCTTCGGGCATGTGTGCTGGATTTCGGTGGCAGTTGGGATACGTATCTTCCGTTAGCAAAATTTTCATATAACAACTATCACTCCAGTATAGACCGGACTCCCTTCGATATGCTTTACGGGAGGAAGTGTAGGACCCCAATCTGTTAGGGTGAGGTCGGTCAGAGAGTCATGGGGAGTACGGATGTAGTACTCAAGACCACGGAGCAGATTCAACAAGTCCGAAGCAGGTTCCAGACTGCTCAGAGTCGGCAGAAAAGTTACGCCGACAAGCGGCGTTCAGACTTGGAGTTTCAAGTAGGCGATATGGTCCTCGTGAAAGTGTCACCCTAGAAGGGTGTTATCAGGTTTCAGAAGCGGGGTAAGTTGGGCCCCAGGTTCATTGGTCCATTTAGGGTTTTGGCCCGGGTGGGTCGGGTTGCATATCGGTTAGATCTTCCAGCAGAGCTCAGCCATATCCACAACATGTTCCATGTTTCTCAGTTGTAGACGTTCTTAGTGGATGATTCAACGGTGGTACACCTAGAGAACATTCAGGTTGATGATAGCCTAAACTACATCGAGAGACCCATGACGATTTTGGATCGCAAGTCAAAAAATCGAGGAACAAGAGGGTAGAGTTAGTGAAGGTGCAGTGGCATCACCGCAAGGGTTTGGAGTGGACGTGGGAGCCCGAGGAGGAAATGAGGGAACACTACCCAGAGTTGTTTTCAGAGACAACAAACTTCGAGGACGAAGTCTAAGATAAGTGGGGGAGAATTGTAACACCCGGTCTTAGGTACGCATTTAAATTCAAGCCAAACTTCATATTTTACCATTGGACTCGGTGAGTTGGAGGCCCAACTCGTCGAGTAGTATCGAATCTGGGTCGGGGGACTAAGTGGCCTACTCGACGAGTCGGAGGACCGACTCGACGAGTATGAGTTGTCTGAGTGAAACCCTAAATTGGAGGGTTTGCACCCTATTTAAACATCTTATGAGGCTTCCACCCCAGCCACCATCACCTTCAAGCTTTGTCCTCAAAACCCTAATCAATTATGAGCATTCTTGATCAATTTGTGCCTTTCTTTGTGATTTGAAGTTAGAAGAAGGAAGGGAAAGCTTGGTGAATCAAGAAGCAAGTCGGTGGATCCAGAGTTGTGGTTGCACTTCCAGTTATTTGAGGTAAAGAGCTCATACCTTGACTCCTTATTTGTTAGATCTACTTTGAGGCTTAAATCTTGACATCTTTGTGTGTTGGGGGGGGGGGGGCAATTTCCAAGCCATTTCGGATTGTAGAATGTAATATAGGGTAAATGCTTCAGATCTGGAACCTTGGAGGGTTCTCATGGCATAAAGGTGCCAACTCTATGGCTATGAGAACCCCATGCTTGTAATAAACCCTAATTTTGGTCTTTTAAGCTTAAAAGTCCCATGCATAGACGTAAAGTTCATGACTTTACATGTTATATCGACCTTATGAGCCCATATCTACCCTTTGGATGAGATTAGCAAAACAAAATTCGAGTTATGGGCATGGGCATTAGTTGACTCGGCGAGTCGTTCATGGGACTCGACGAGTCGGGGGTTTTATTTCCCAACCTTTTCTGATTCGAAGGGATCTAGTTGAGTATAGAAGGGATCTAGATGAGTCCAGAAGGGGGACTCAACAAAATAGACGTAGTTATGGACCTGGAAACCATAGGACTCGGTGAGTGGATGAACACATTCAGCGAGTCCCAGGCAATCTCCCAACCCACGAAGATGGACTTGACAAGTTGTTCATACAACTCAGCGAGTCACAGACTAGTCGCACTCATATGATGAAGATGAACTCAACGAGTTCAAGGACGAACTCGGCGAGCTAGATGAAGATAGTCTCGATGTTATGTTTAAAGGAGAACTCATCAAGTTCTTGCTAGACTCGATGAGTAGAGTCGGGTTTGGAAACAAATGAAAGAATAGGGACTCGACGAGTTGGTCAACTCAGCGAGTGAGGTCAACTGGGTCTTGACTTTGACCAGGATGTTGACTTTAGCCAGGGGTAAAATGGTCATTTTACCCTAAGAGTAGTTATCAGTTTCCGACTAAGAAACTTTTTGGAAATTTATAGCCGAAGAGTCGCCGGAGCAGCAGACAAAGATTCCTCACCCAGAGTTGCAGCAATCAGTCACACGAGGTGAGTTTTTCCTCCAGTAGGAACGGGTCTAAGGCACCAATGTCGGCCCATTTAAGTAGTAGAGTATGTCGGGGCGAGCCCGATGTTGGGGTTAGCCCAATGTGGTTTATATGTTTTCGGACTTTGGTTCAATGCCGGGGCAGTCCTGAGAAGTAGTTAAGTATGCTTGACGTCTTTTGTGATTCATGCATGTATATGTGCTATGTGTTATGTGTCCCGAACTTTGGTCTGATGTCGGGCAAGCCCGATGCTGTATATGCGATTATGTTATATGTTATGTGGTAAGTGTTCCGGGGTAAGCCTGATGCTTGGGCAAGCCCGATGTATGCTAGTTTATGTGTTTATGTTATTTTTTCCAGGCTTCGGTCCGATTTCGGGGCAAGCCCGATGCAAATTATGTGATTATGTTATGTATGTGTCGGGGTGAGCCCAATGCCCAATACGGTCGGATGTTGGGGTGAGCCCAATGCCGGACACGAGTCCGATTTCGGGTAAGCCGATGTCGGGATTAGTCCCGATGCAGTTGGGAGTAGCCCCAAAGTTATGTTATTGGTTATATGTGCTTTGTATGGTATGTGGTAGTTTAGGGGAGCTCACTATGCTTCGTGCTTACAGTTTTGGTTTTGGTTTTAGGTACTTCCGGTAGCAAAGGGAATAACCCAGGATGATCGCATGACACACACCACAGTGCAGCCTGGGAGTTTTACTTTGATATTTTGATATGATATTTGATAACCATGTATCGTATTTGATATAATCCTTTTAGGTTACACCCATTGTATGCATGTAATATATATATATATATATATATATATATATATATATATATATATATATATATATATATATATAATGAAATTATGATTTACGTGAAAATATTATAACTCCAATAGTTCCTATATATCTGAAAGATGTAACTGATTCCCGATACAGATTCACCAGAACATCATTGTAACAGTCCCAAAACAGTGATAAAACTTTTTCATTCAAAGGCTATCAACTTCATTCATTAACTTTCCCAACAACCACTGTCAATGTAATATTCAAAACATCAAAGTACAATGATTCAAAATCCGAAAATCATGAGGGAAGGATGTTGTGCCGTCACATCGAGCCCTTCCCTTTTGAATCGGAAGTACCTGAAACCATAAGCGTAAAATGTAAGCACAAAGCTTAGTGAGTTCCCAAAAGTACCACATACCAAAACATACAATTGTGTTTAACATTAGGGTATAAACCAATCCGATATACACATATGGGCCCCACCTTGGGGTGCATATCAACCTGATCAACATACTTGGGCCCTGCCCAAAGGTATCTTTCAATCCAAACATACAATAGTGGGCCTCGCCCTCAGATTTATTTCAACCCATCATACAACCTCATATGAGCCACATAACAAATATCACCCTAAATAACACAATAATGGTTCGACATTGTTGCCTTCTACCCATGGATACAGAGAGAAGTCTTACCTCAAAAACATATGAGAAACCGAAACAAAACGCTGCTCCGAAATCGACTGTACCGGTCACCTTTATAAATATAGTGACCACAACTCATAATACATATCACAATACCCTAAATACCCCTAGGACAAACTTTGGTCAAAATCTAGGCCAAAATCAAAAGTGAAACCGACTAGCCACCACGTTGTGGCCTCCCTTGCCACGTCGTGGTCGCAAATCGCCAAAACATACGGGTCTGGACCAAATCACCACGCTGTGTGATGCTTCTGGACAGCTTAAACCATTAAGTCCCTTTTCCTTCAACTACCAAAAACTTCATGGCTCAGATCTGGTCCTTCCCATGGTCTTGATGGTAAAGTTTCCAACTTTATCCCTCAAACCCTTCCATAAGCCAAACTCCCAAACCAAACCACTAATGGCGACTTAATGCATCAAGATTATCATTAAGCACCAAATCCTTAGAGTTGCACCTCTAAATTTTCCAGAATGGTTTGACACTCTAAAGTGACCTTAAAATTTGTGGCTTTATGGAATTGCATGTCCATAACACCCTTTTTCCACTTTAGGGCAAAAATAGGGTTTAATGACTAAAATCCCATGCATGACATCAAAACTTGATTATAGTCCAGTTCCAAGACACTACTTGCTCACATTGACCTGTAGATTCATAAAGTTGCGAACTTTATGAGATCCCATCACTTAAGTCCATCTAAATCATGGGAGGAGGGGATAAAACAAGACATATAACAACATGGCAAGAAAAGGTTGACTCTTGGGCACCCACGGAGGTCCAAGCGATGAGCTTAGCTAGAGTAACGATGCTTTCCACGAAACCACCTCACCAAAAGTTTCATTCTCTTTTTAAAATCACCAAAATGCACCAAGAATGAGCTCACAACTTCAATGAAGGATATGGTTAGGGTTTCGAGGTTGGAAGGAAGATAGAGGCTGAAACCTAAGCCTTAATGTTCCTTAAATAAAGTCCAAGACCCGGAAAATAGGGTTTTCACTAAAAAACACCCGCCACATCGTGGTGCCTCAAGACCACACCATGTTGGGTCATTAAATCCTCGCGATCTAAACTGATACGCCACATGGTGGTGATGCTCCACCACGTTGTGGCCACTCTATTAAAATAAATGCAAGAAAGATGATTCATATCTAAACCGGATGTTACAAATCTCCCCAACTTGAATTAGACATCATCCTAGAAGTACCCGTCTACAAATAACTCAGAGTACTGTTCTCGCATTTTTGCCTCATGCTCCCAAATCCATTCGGAACCTTTCTGATGTTGCCATTGGACCTTGACCAAAAACACCACCCTGTTGTGTAAGGCCTTCGTCTTCAACATAATTCATGCGATCATTAACCTGAATGTTATCCAAGGGAACAACTGTGGACTCGTCGGCCATACACTTTCAAAGCTGAGAAACATGGAAAGTGTTGTGTATATGGCTGAGCTCGTTAGGTAAATCCATCCGATACACAGCCTTGCCCACTTGGATGGAAATCCTGAAGGGAGCAATAAACATAGGGCCCAACTTGCCCCACTTCCAAAATCGAATGGCACCTTTCCAAGGTGACACCTTCAGAAGCACCAAGTCTCCTACCTGAAACTCGAGGTCCGAACGTCGCCGGTCAACATAACTTTTCTGTCGGCTTTGTGCGACTCGCAACCCGTCGCACACCAGCTGAATCAACTCCGTAGTCTTGAGTACTACCTTAATACTCCTCATGACCCAATGCTCGACCTCACCCATGCAAAACCGGGGTTCTGATCCTCCTCTTATACAATATCTCAAACGGTGGTCGGTTAATATTGGCATGATAACTGTTGTTGTATGAGAACCCGGACAGTGGGAGAAAAGTATCCTAACTTCCTCCAAACTCTAAAACACATGCCTAAAGCATATCTTTAAGCATCTGAATCGTCCGCTTGCTCTGACCTTCAGTCTGCGAGTGATATGTTATACTAAAATGCAATTGGGTACCAAACTCCTCATGAAACTTCCCTCTAAACCTAGAAGTAAAACAAACATCCCGATATGAAACCACTAAAACTGGCACTCCATGCATAACTACTACCTCCCGAATATATATGTCGGCTAGCTTCTCAGTAGATATACTCTCAGCAATCGGTATGAAATGAGCACTCTTGGTCAACCTATCCACAATAACCTAGATAGAATCAACTCCATGTGTCGTCCTTGGCAGTTTTGTGTTGAAATACATGGTAATCTCTTCCCACTTCCACATGAGACTAGGTAACGATTGCATCTTGCCGTGGGGTCTCTGATGTTCGACCTTGACTTTCTTTTAAGTCGGGCACCGCTTGACAAACCATGTTATCTCCCTTTTCATACATGGCCACCAATAACTCAACTTCATATCTTGACACATCTTTGTGGTCCTTTGTTGGATTGAGAAATTTAACTTATGTGCCTCCTCCATAACTATTTGTCTCACCCCACTAGTAGTCGGAACCCAAAATCAACCACACTGAGTCAACAACCATCAACTGTCTTTGACGAATAAAGGAATCTGACCCCTTATTCACTCGACTTTCCAACTCTTTTTTTTTCAATCCCCCCACATGAGACTTTATGATCAAATCCAACAAAGACGAAGTAATAACCATCCTCAAACAAATATCCTTGATAGGATCACCCATTGCCTGAAGGATCAGAGCATCGGACATCACATTGGCCTTCCCATGGTGGTACAGAATTTCACTTTCATAGTCCTTAACCACATCCAACCACATCCATTGCCGCGTATTCAAATTTGACTGATCCATCAAGTACCTCAAACTCTTGTGGTCAATGTAAATAGTAAAGTTAAACCTATACATATAGTGCCTCCAAATATTGAAGGCAAATACCACATCCCCCAAATCCAAATCATGCGTAGGATAATTCGACTCATGAGGATTCAACTGCCTCGAAGCGTAAGCAATCACATGACCCCTCTGCATAAAGACAACTCCAAAACCTGAAACAGGGGTATCACAATAAACCACAAAATCATCAAATTTCTCATGAAATGCGAGAATTAGGGCCTCACACAATCTCTGCCTCAGAGTCTCAAAGCCAACTGCTGATTTGACCCCCATCAAAAAGTCACATTCTTTTTCGTCAAACGGGTCAAGGGCACCACAATCTTGGATAAATATACGATAATACCCCACGAGACCAGGAAAATCTGAACCTCATATGGGGTCCTCGGAACCTCCCATCGCATCACAACCTTGATTTTGGTCTGGTCGACCAATATACGCTTCTGATTGACGATGTGCCCTACGAAATGCACCTCGCGCAACTAGAACTCACATTTGGAGAATTTGGAAAAAATCCCTCCATCCTCAGGGTCTCCAACACCTATCGTAAGTGTTGTCCATGTTGATCCTTGGTCTTGGAGTAGACCAGAATATCATCTATGACTACCATCACGGACCAATCCAACATCAGCCTACAAACCCGTTTCATGAGATCCATGAACGTTGTCGGTGCATCGATGAACCCAAAAGCCATCACCACAAACTCGTAATGACCGTATCGAGTCTTGAATGTTGTCTTATGCACATCATCATCCCTGACCCTCATATGATGGTACCTCGATCACAAATCAATCTTGGAAAACCAAGATACACCATGGAGTTGGTCAAATAAATCGTCAATCCTCGGGAGCTGGTAACGGTTCTTCACCGTTAGCTTATTCAACTCCTAGTAGTCAATGCACATCCTATCTGAACCATCATTCTTTTTCATGAATAGGGTCGATGCTCCCCATGGAGAACTGCTCGGTCGAATAAATCTATTTGTCTAGCATCTCCTGAAGCTGTGTAGACAACTTCTGCATCTCTGGTGGAGCCAAGCGATATGGTGCCTTGGCTATTGGAGCTGCTCCAGGAATCATATCAATCAAAAACTCAACCTGCCTCTCGGGAGGCACTCCTAGAAAATCCTTAGGAAATACATCGGGGAAATCCCGAACAATGGGCACCCCACTCAATTTCGCCGTGCCCTCAACTCGAGTGTCTGCAACATAAGATAGGAACCCAAAACAACCTTGCTGAAGATATCTCCTAACCCTCACAACTGAAAACCCATGCAGAGCTCCCTCGAATAGAATGACCAAATCCCCCCACTTGGAGTTCAAACTCTCACTAGCTATCGCTCACAGTCAACATGGCCCCATTGGGTCCCAACCAATCCATCCCGATGATAACCTTCGATCCTCACAAAGGAATCAACACCAGATCAATAGAGTATCTCTCACTAAACAGATTCAAGACACACCCACGATAAACCCTCAACGCACTCATAGTACGTTCATCCGCAATCTCAACCTCTAACGAGAAATTCAGAGTCCTGGGAGCATCACAAAACTTCTTGCTAAGTGCAAAAGCTACAAAGGATCGAATAGCACCCAAATCAAAACAGAACATGAGCAACCATACCATTGACCAAAAAGGTCCCTATACAATATCACATATAATCACCAACATAAATAAGGAAAAAAAAAGATAAGGATAAATCACATACCAGTAACCACATCCGGTGTTGCACAAGCCTCATCGGTGGTCAGCTGAAATGCCTTGCTCTTCACCACAGGAGCCTCCGCCTTGCCCTGGCGGCCATCAGTAATCCTCAAAGCGGTTGGTGCAAGCGCCACCATTACTCTCCCTTACAATCTTGGACAATCAGCCTTTTTATGACCGGTCTAATTGCAATGAAAGCAAATCAGAGCACCCCTGGGGCAATACCTACTCATGTGGCCTAACTGACCACAACCGAAACATACTGAACCCATCAATCGATACGCCCCACCTTGTGGCTTGTCACAACGGCTCCGACCTTGCGAGCCTTTTATGCGTGAATTGGAAGTCGTGGGCCTCTTAGCTTGGCGTAACGCTATCTGTACCTGCTCCGGCTTCCGCTTCGTCCGAAGCTGCAACTCAATCTCCTGCTCGCGGGCCTTCTCGATCATATCATTCAGGGTATTGCACCCTGAGAAGCTCACAAACTCTCTGATTTCCTCTCTCAACATATCATGGTATCTCATCTTCCTCATCTGCGATGTACTGTGGAACCAACAAACCCTCTCCCTGAATTTGGTGGTAATCTCCACCACAATCTCAGTAGTCTGGCGAAGGTCCTGAAACTCCCTCGCCAACTGCTTCACCTCGATAGCTGGTGTAAAACCCCTCTGAAAACCTCGAAAAAAAGCCTCCCATGTCGTGACTACCACTTCCGTTGACCCTACAACTCGACTAACCTCCTCCCACCAGTCTCGTGCTTGGTCCCTCAGCATGTAGGATGCAAATTCCACCTTTCCCCCCAGGGAAAAAACTCGTATGTTGACCATTCTCCATGTCAGCGATCCAATGTCGGCTACTAATGAGGTCCTTAGCTCCAAAGAACTCAAGAGCTCGACAGACCTTGAACTCCATGAATGAGAGAGTTCAAGCTCCTATTTGACCCACACCAATCTCAACTAAAAAAATACATGAGCCTCTCATCCATCAACTTCATAATACCCTCCTTAACGGTACCGAAAATCGCATGAGTAACATCCAAGATACCACGAGTAACCTCAGCCGCAATGAACTCGTGCAACCTCTCATCAATCGGTTTTGTGCCTGAGCTAGAACCTGAACCTGAACCAGAACCAGAACCAGAACCAGAACCAGAACCAGAGCCATAACCTCCTCGAGTAATCATCACCATGCTCGAATTGAAATACAAACATATAAACAATCAATATAATACTCGAGGTAGGAATCTCCTTACACAAGTCTCCTTATAGTCTCCAGGTTTGCTCTCGTATCAGGTATAGATCCTGTGTTTCCAGCAGTACGGGCCCAATACTAACTTTCACATATATATATGTACCCTCCTCAAGATTCGTCCTGATTCCTCTAAGTCACCACACTAGAAATATACACCATTCCTATGCTGAACAACATACATATCCTAGGCTTTCCTAAGAATCCACAACTCCCACCGCTCGTAGTACCGAGAACCTCAATCAAGACTGTTGGTTGCCTTATGCATACAAGTTATACACAAATGGAATCACATAGAGTATCAAATGATGATTCTACCATAAGTCCACAACCAAACAAGGAACAGGAAATGAGGCCAAGTCAATCATTCTAAGGCTATATGATCCTAGTTGTATACAACTTTGGAAGCATACACGAAGCAATTAACTACGCCGATATCAATTCCAAGTAATACATAACACTAAATTTCCCTAGGTTATATTCTATAAGGCCACACACAAATCAGGAAATTCTATCATATGCTTCCTGAAAGTATCCTTAGCCTTACCCTAGCATGCAATTCACATATTAAGCATACTACTCATAACACATAAGTATAGGTAATTTGGGAACCACTTACTTGAGCTCGACTGATTGCACACATCACACCCCTTTTTACTTAGTAAAAGTCTTTTTAGAAATTCAGTTTCGTTTTTCTTTTAAAAAGATTTTCATATCCTCAACTTGAGTTCTAACACACCCGAAAGTGTTCCCGAATCCCTCAAACCAAGGCTCTGATACCAACTTGTAACAGTAAAAAACGATGATAATTTTTTCTTCATTTAAAGGCTACCAATTTCATTCATTAATTGTTCCAAAAACCACCATCAATGTAATATTCAAAACATCATGGTACAATTATTCAAAATGCGGAAATCATGAGGGGAGGATGTTGTGCCATCACACCGGGCCCTTCCCTTTCGAACCGAAAGTACATGAAACCATAAACATAAACTGTAAGCACAAATCTTAGTGATTCCCCCAAAGTACCACATACCAAAACATACAACTAGGCTTAACCCTGAGGTATAAACCAATCTGATATACACATATGGGCCCCGCCTTGGGGTGTATTTCAACCGGATCAATAAACATGGGCCCTGTCTTGGGGCCTCGCCATGGGGTATCTTACAACCCAAACATATAATAGTAGGCCCGTCATAGGGTTTATTTCAACCCATCATACAAACTCATATAGGCCACATAACAACTATCACCCTAGATAACACAATAATGGTATGACATTAGTGCCTTCAACCCATGGATACAAAGAGAAAACTCACCTTATAAACAGATGAAAAATGAAACAACACGTTGCTTCAGAATGAACTCTACTGGTTAACTTTATAAATACAGTGACCAAAACTCAAAATACAAATCATAATACCCTAAATACCCCTAGGTCAAACTTTGGTCAAAATCCAGGCCAAAATCAAAAGTTAAAATTCAACCCAACTAGCCACCATGTCGTGGCCTCATTTGCCACGTCGTGGTTGCAAACCACCAAAACATACGGGTCTAGACCAAGTCACTACACCGTTGCGACCTCAACCACGTCGTGATGCGTCTGGACAGTTTAAACCATTGAGTCATTTTTCCTTCAACTACCAAAAACTCCAAGGCTCAGATCTGGTCCTTCTCATGGTCTTGATGGGTAAAGTTTCCAACTTTATCCCTCAAACCCTTCCATAAGCCAAACTCCCAAACCTAACCATTAATGGTGACTTAATGCTTCAAGATTCTCATTAAGCACCAAATCCTTAGAGTTGCACCTCTAATGTTTTCAGAATGGTTTCAAATTCCAAAGTGACCTTGAAAATTGCGGCTTTTAGGGACTTGCATGTCCAAAACATCAATTTTCCACTTTAGGGCAAAAATAGGGTTTAATGACTAAAATCCCATGCATATCCTCAAAACTTGATTATAATCCAGATCCAAGACACTACTTACTCACATTGACCTGCATATTTATAAAGTTGGAAACTTTATGAGATCCCATTACTTAAGTTCATCTAAATCATGGAAAAAATGGACAAAACAAGAGATCTAGCAACATGGCAAGAAAAGGTTGAGTCTTGGGCACTCACCAAGGTAAAAAATATGAGCTTAGCTGAAGAAACTGTGCTTTCCACGAAACTACCTCACCAAAAGCTTCATTCTCCTTCTAAAATCACCAAAATGCACCAAGAATGAGCTCACAACTTCAATGGAGGCTAAAGTTAGGGTTTTTGAGGTTGGAAGGAAAATAGAGGTTGAAACCCTAGCCTTAATGTTCCTTAAATAGGGTCCAACACCCGAAAATTAGAGTAGTCACTAAAAAGCACTCGCCACGTCGTGGTGCCTCAAGACCACGTCGTGGTGGGTCATTAAAATCCCGCGATCCAAACTGATACGCCACGTCGTGGTGATGCTCCATCACGTCATGACCATTATTTTAAAATAAAGACAAAATTACACAGATGGTCCCTGTGGTTGGCACGAGAGACCAAAGATAGTCCTTATGAGGAATTTTGGACGAGTATGGTCCCTGTGGTTCCAAATTGTTGCATGAATAGTCCTTATGACATACTCCGTTTAATTGTTGCTGTTTATCTAAATCATGTGACCCTCACACGAGGGTATTTTCGTCATTTGCTTATCCCTTCTCTCTCATGATCTGCAAAAGATAGTCCCTTTCCCTATAAAAATTAAACCCCCATCACTTCCTTCTTTATTTATCGTCTCCTCTATTCTCTCTTCTCTCTTCTCTCTTCTGTGTGTTTGTAAGAAAAATTTCATAAGAATGGTAAATTGTTTTTGTGGAAGGCAAGCGGTGATAGTGACATCATGGACGGATCTCAACCCAGGGCGTAGGTTTTGGAAATGTCCTAGCAGTTGCGGTTTCATTGCATGGTTTGATGAGCCCATGTGTCGAAGGGTTGTGGCTGTCATTCCAGGTTTGCTAAGATCCAAGAACAAGCTTCAAGAATCTCTGCTGCAAGCAAGTTTTGAAGCAAAAAAAGTGAAGATGATGCTAGTTTTTAGTTGGGTTTTCTTTTTCATGTATGTGTACAAAAGATGCTAATAGTATTAGTCTGGAGATGATGGTTCTTTTGCTTGTGGGTAGATAGATGATGGTTCTTTTGCTTGTGGGTAGAATCAGATAGTACTATTATTTTGAAGATGATTTCGTTTTTTTTGTTTGTGATGTAAGAAATGTTCGTATGTATGAATGGAATGCTTTTTATTTGGGAAACTTTTAGTCTGCAACCATTGAAAAATATTGGTCTGGAACGTAATGAGTGTAAAATATTGGTTTGCAACTTAATGAACTATCCAGATCCATTAAAGTATAAAAAATGAAAGTGAAAGGTTTTTATAGGGTTTAGACCATTGTAGTATAATGTGTGAACCATTGTAAAGCCATAACAACATTAGAAATGTTCAAAAATAAAATGCAAACTTTTGCATAGTCATAAAGTTCATTACATAACCTTAAAGTGCAAAGTCATAATACCAAAAAAATATCAAAAGAGATTGCAGACTAATGTATCATAACCAAAAGAACCATCTTAGTCTAGCACCCTGTGTGAACCATAATACCAACAAAAGATAAAGACACACAATAACCAACTTAGTCTGACCTTTCTAAGGTACCAAAACAAACAACACAAAAGACCTTTCTAAGGTTCCATAACAAACAACACAAAAGACAACAAATCAAACTTTTTCCTTCATTTTGGATTTATCCTTAAGTTTGGTTTTCTCCTTCATTTTAGGTTTCTCCTTTTTTCCATCTCCCTGCTTCTTTGCCTTGCTAAGCTTCTTGCCCCCTGCCACCACATTTCTAACTTCAGTTTGTCCCCCTTGTCCCTTGCAACTCCTAGAGTTGTGACCCTTGTTCTTGCATTTGCTACAAGTAACTGTAAGGAACTTCCTGGTCAAACTTTTACCTTGATTATTTGGTTCTTCAGTTTGAGCTCTCTTTCTCTTCTTTTTTGGTCTCCCCACCTGCATAATTAATAAATTATAAAACAATATAAACGTATACTAACTTGTAAATTGAAAATTATTTACCTGTTTAGTATGTTTGGGGGGTGTTAGTGTTGTGGGGCAATCTGACTTTGGCCACATACTTCTTCCATTGATTGGTTGAACTTTGTACTTGTACATTTCATTCCATGTGCTTAACCTATAACATGGATGTACCCACTCCTCAAGAGGTGGGACATTTTTTGCCCCATGCTCAACCTTATCCCAAATGGCACTAACAAGATGAGAGCATGGTATCCCAGTGATCTCTGTATGCCTGCAACTACAGTTCCTGTCCCTCCAATTAACCACAAATTGTTCCCCCATTGTCCCAGTAACTTGAGTCTTCTCAGCACCATTAAATATGCAAGTGTATTGAGAAGCATCTTTCTTAACTCCATCTAAAAGTTTTGTGGCTGTTGGGGTAAGAGGCCCTTGAGACTTATCTATCACATTTTGCACAATACAAATTCGTTTCATTAAGTATTCCCTAATATATTCTAAACATGTAATTATAGGTTTGTCTCGAGCATCTAACAACTTTGAGTTGAAAACTTCACATAAATTATTCAACAAAATATTTGTATGTGCTCTTCCTGTACAATGCAACAAAATATCTTATAAGAATCTGTCAAAGTGTAAATCTTCCTTGAATCTGTCAAGGTGTCTAACTGTTATATAAGGGTAAATATACCTGAAATATGTGCTCTGGCCCAATGTTTGGGTGGAATTTTCTTTAACCAATCACATGCCTTTGAATTGAACTTGTTAAAATCTTCCATGAATCTGTCAAAGTGTCTAACTGTTGTTGCTGTTGCACATTCCCATAAATGATCTCTGTGCTCCTTCCCCCTCCATTGTAGCTTCATGTTTTCGTGAATATATCTTAAACAAAACCTGTGTTCAGCGCTAGGGAATAGGTTGGCAATGGCAGGTAAAATCCCCTAACAAACAAGTAACAAAAATGTTATTTTTTAAAGGTAGCAGACAAAATTACACAGATGTCATGAACAAGTATCATAAGAAGACTAACCTTTTGCCTGTCAGAAATAAATGTGAAGTTTGAATTTGTAGACAACTCCAAATCTTCACCTAGACACTCTAGAAACCAACTCCATGAGCTTTTGTTCTCGGCTTCAACTATGGCATATGCTAGTGGGTAGATCCCATTATTGGAATCAAGACCCACAGCAGTGAGAACCTGTCCAGGGTAAGGTCCCTTCATGAAAGCCCCATCGAATCCTAAGAAATCTCTTAAACCTGCCTTAAAACCCAGTTTTAATGCACCCAAACAGACATAAATTCTCTTAAACATCCTAGTTTCCAAGTTTGCATTTGGTTCACTGTATACATCAATCTTCACAGTTGTTCCTGGGTTGCACTGTTGTAATTCTAGTACATAATCCCTGAGAAGGCTGTATTGCTTTTCATAATCTCTGTGAACATGTTTCTGTGCAAGCTGTTTAGCCCTAAAGACCTTCATTCTTGACATCCCCACCTCGTATGTCTTTTGTAACTCTACACGCAAAGCTTTGACTGGGATAATTGGGTTTCCTTCCACTTGTTGAAGAATGGTGGTTGCAAGAAACTTAGAAGTACACGCTTTAATAGATCTTGACTGCACACATCTATGCTCATGAACCAAAGTTTTCACCATCCAATCGCTTTCTTCATCAGATCTAGAAATTAATACCACCCAAGGGCATGTTGCTTTTTGTGAACTGACTGTTTTGTCCTTGCATTTGATTCTACTTTTTGTCCATGGCCCACCTGTCATTTATGGGACCACACCCCTGCATTTTGCCCTAATTCTTTGTTTATCATTTTTTGCAAAATAAATGTTTCTCCTAGTTCGAATTGAATGCATTTTAATGTAGTCCTTCGCTTCTGATGAGGACTTAAATATTTGACCCATATAGAATGCAGTTTCATGTACTACTCCTGATGAACACGTGGTTGGTTTGTTTAACCTTCTCATTAACTTCTTCCTCTCATCTTCTTCTACACCAGCTGATTCAAACAACTGTGTATCTATCACCTCCAAATCGTCATCAACTGTGACATCAGGTGCATTGAATGATTGGTGGTTATCTAGATTTGGAAAAGAATAAACACCACTGTGGAAGTCTTTCATATTCACTTCGACATCCTCCACCATATTAAGTTCATCCACTAAAAAGTCACTATCCTCGCTTATACTTCCATTGGTACTAGTCTCATCACTAATAGCATCTCCAATTTCTTCATTGTCCCTCATCTGTTGGTAATCATCGTCCCCCATCTGTTGGTAATCATTATGATCCATATAAAAGAAAGGATCAAAGTCTTCTGAAGGTCCAACATCTTGGGCTTTGTTAAGCTCCTTACTTGCAGGCTGAACTCCAACATCTTTCAATACATCTCTATCAAAATGTCCAAAAGGTACAACAGACCTAGAAAAGTCATAGTTCTCATTCAAGTCCAATTTTCTACTACATGATCCTACCTCTGTACTTGTAAACTTTTTTCGATTGAGTTCCGGAGAAATAGGCTCATTGATTTCTTCCAATACGACCTTATTTGGAGACATAAAGTATGTATGGAGTCTAGTAGTTCCATGTTCAGTATACACCATAATCTCTTTATGATTAGCGACATGCTTACTTAACAAAAGTACGTCATAATCGATTTCAATCTCTGGAATCAAGAAGTGGTAGTAGATAGGCTCACCATTGATATAACCTATATCCTTCATCATATCGTCTAACTCATGTACGGAGAACACGTCCATGTCTACGTAGTCAACATAGTCAATACTCCCACCAACGTAACGTCTTCCTGGGTATTTTGTGAACATACCCCCATGGTGAATCTTGAATGTGCAAAAACTACTTAACTCAACTGAAAAACAAATAAATAATGATATGAGGAAAGAATGAAGTCTCAAAATTGAATGTGCATAAATTACTTAACAAAATTGGAAGTTGTTAACTGATCACTCACCATAAGCTTTGATCAGGTCAGGATTTTCTGAGAATTTTGAACGGACATTCCACAAAGTTAGAACCATCGCAAATGATGAAGATGAAAACCCTAGTTTCCATTTGATGTTTTGCAGTGACGAAGATGATAAACCATAGGAGAAAAGAAAGGGACGATTTCTTGGGGCAACGTAAATGGCAGCTGGATGTAAGGATCATTTATGTATATGATCATTTCGTGTAACAAAGCAAAAGACAAAAATACCCTCGTGTGAGGGTCACGTGATTTAGATAAACGGCAACAATTAAACGTAGTATGTCATAAGGACTATTCGTGCAACAATTTGGAACCACAGGGACCATACTCGTCCAAAATTCCTCATAAGGACTATCTTTGGTCTCTCGTGCCAACCACATGGACCATCTGTGTAATTTTGTCTAAAATAAATATAAGAAAGATGATTCATATATGGACCGGATATTACAATCATAATTTTTTTTTCTTGATTCAAGTTGTAGAGATGATTGTGGTGGCGGGTTTTACCAGAGACTACATCAATTTTCTTTTCTAGATCAAACTTCACAAGAAGCCTATCTTTACTGAACGATTCCCCTAGAAATAGGTTCAAATTAGACGAGACTATAAAGTCAATGTCCCTGAATTTGATGTTAATAAAGATTTAGGGATCAAGATTTTGATGTTGCAATTGTACTATGTTGATTGATTTTTGTGAGAATCTTATTGTGTTGATTGGTTTTTATAAAAATTATACAATTCAGATTAAATTTTGGTGCTTATTACTTGAAGTGAAAGTGTTCTTGTCAAATGCCTTTGGTTAGCATCTATGTGGTTTTTTTAATTCCATATCTTCTTGTTAATTCCATTTTATAGAATTTATTCATATATGCTTGATTCTTTATTTTGGTTAAAGATTTTTTTTATCTTTGTTTTAATTAAAGATGTTGGTTGAAGAATCTAAGACTTGGAGAAGATGAGAGTGGATTAGCGGTGTAGGGGATGATGGTGATGATAGTGGTGGTTAGAGATAGTGGTGATTGGTGATAATAATGTTGCTGATGGTGACATGTAGGTGGTGGTGATGGTGATGGTGGGCGAGTAGTGGTAGAAACAATGGTAAAGGGGCAATTTCATATTTTTTAAAAAGTTCAACATCCCTTGGTTGTTGGAGGGGAGGACTACTGGTGTTACCAAAACCCTCTATAGTGACCAGTGATATTACTTTTCCAAAAGTATGACCAAAGCTGCTATTTCATGTAAACCATAAGGACCAAAATTGTAATTTAGTCTTTATATTTTAATGAGAAAATGGTGTTGTATTTAGATTCCGCGAGGGTATTTTGGTAAATAGATGCTTAGCTCGCACCTCTTTTGTTCCAAATATATACTATTTCCACTCCAGCCCCACGATTTCATTCTCTCAATCCTCACTTTTTAGGGTTTTCGTAACCCTTTGCGTCTCTTTATCGCTGTACCATTCGATGGCTGAGGAAGCACAGTATTCGTCCGGAGCGGACTACGCCACCACGAAACGCAAGTATGATGACTCAACTACACCACCTCCGCCTTCATCCACCCGTCGAGCCACTGGATTTTCCGCTCCCATAATCCCTTCACAGTCTCCCGACTCCGCCCCGGCTTACAACAGCGTACCTCCACCCGTAGATGAGATCGAGCTGGCTAAACAGAGAGCACAGGAGATCGCTGCTCGTATCTTCAGCAGCGCCGAGGCCAAACGCCCGAAGTTCGATAATGGCGGAGGCGGCGGCGGATATGATTCCAATGATAGCAAGGGGTTCAGCTCCGGTCCTCCGGGTTCGATTCTTTGCTCTAATCTCATTTTTCATGTACCTTTCCGCTGTAGGGTTTGTGACTGTGATTATTGCTTTTGTAACATCGTCTTGATCTCTAAGACGAGCATGTCATTTGAGTGAATTTGACTAAAGTTAGGTAATACTGAAAAACGAATCTTCTAATTGTTTCAGAGCAACTAGAAAGGGATTATTATAGGACTAGGAAGAATTCTGTTTTATGATTACGTGGGTTGAATAAATTGTAACAAACTGTTTAGGTTTAATTTGTGCTTTCACTCACAGATACACGTGCACAAAATGTGTGAAGTACTTAATGTGTACAAGATTTGAAAACAGATGTGTTTTGTGGTTTGAAATCAATAATGATTTATATACGTCCTCAGATCACCTGTTTATGGTTTACTTTTCTGTAAGTGCAGATTATGGACAAAAGACTTATTCGACAACTGCTGTATCTTCCGCTTATGGTTATGGCAACCCAAGTAAAAAGATCGACATCCCAAATGGAAGGGTAGGTGTGATAATTGGTAAAGGTGGAGAGACTATAAAATATCTTCAGATGCAATCTGGAGCAAAGATCCAAGTTACCAGAGACATGGATTCAGATCCTCATTCACTCACCCGAACTGTAGAGCTAACAGGTACTTCAGAATCAATAGCAAAGGCTGAGCAGTTGATTAAGGATGTGCTTGCTGAGGTATAGTTGATATCAACATGATATGCTTTCCATTTAGTTGTGACATGCTTTGACTAACATGTATACATTTAGATGATCAAAATTCTTGATTTTGTTATTCAGGCCGAGTCAGGAGGTTCTGGCATAGTTTCTAGAAGAATGCCTGGTGAGTCGGGTGGTGCTGAACAATTTGTGATGAAAGTACCTAACAACAAGGTATTTTATGGTTAAAGCTGGTTTAAGTTTACTAGTCATTTGTTGCAACTGGTCTTTAACTATTCCATCTTTGTTCATGCTTCTAGGTTGGTCTTATTATTGGTAAAGGGGGGGAGACCATAAAGAATATGCAAGCTAGTACAGGAGCTCGTATTCAGGTCTATTTAAGTTTCTCTGTTCTCTATGAGCCTATCTTCTATATTGAGTTTTAAAGTCTCTCTTTTGAGGACTACACTTGACAAGAGAAATGATTATAGCTGAAAAGATTATTGTACCTGTTATCAGGTGATACCACTACACCCACCCCCTGGTGATACTTCAACAGAGAGGACAGTACAGATAGATGGATCCAGTGAACAGATTGAGGCTGCAAAACAGTTGGTTAATGAAGTAATCAGTGAGGTATGTGCAGTTATACAAGGAGACCAAGCATCAGCTTGGTTTCAGAAACTGTATGCTAGATTGCACTTGCTTTTCAGTATACATCGCATCTTTATTCATACCTGGATAACATAGTATACTTTGATTGCTCAATATGTGAATCCAATGGTTGCATGATTCAAATTGAAACTCTTTAAAATGGGTTTTTTTATTAAGATTTTTCTGCTAATTTAGGACAAATTGGGTATCTTTTAGTTAAAGGTTCTTACACCTCCCATTTCTGCCCTTCTTATTTGGTCTGTTATTGTAGAATATATATTTTTTGAGGTCATCTTATACCATAATCCATAAGCTTGATAAATTGCCACCACCTGCTTCTATTCGCTATATTCTCTACATGTACAATCTGAGGTTGCAGATTTCTGTTGGTGCTGCTCTTTGGAATGAACAGCTGTCTGAATGGTAAATGCATGCAGATACATATATTGCATAATGAAAAGAAGAGAGCATATTTGTATATTGGATTGGATTGCCTCTGCAGGGCTGTTGGAAGTTGGAACTTTGTCATCTATACTTACAGCTGTTAGAATCAACTGATGACTGTGTCTTATTGGGGTTCTAACAATGAAATATATGTATATATATCTATTTTACATACCTGGTTATGAATATGATAAATCTAGGGTTTATATGGATATCTGATATAGTTATTAAGCATACAAAGGGTTTAAGGACTCGAATATATGTGTTGTTGCTGATATTGCTGTTAGGATGATTCAGTGGGTGTTGGGGTAGTTGGAGTTTTGGTGACACCAACTTGAAACTGGTATGGCTCTAAATCTCTTTCCAGAAGAACTGCAAATATATGATTGCTATAGAGATTTCTGCATACATATTGATTGATTGGGGTTTGATTGAGGATGATATTAATTGCCTAATTCCTAACACACTATTTATAGGTGTTATTCACCATTTTTATAAACCATAAGTATTTCTTTGGACAAGAATGATACACTGCTATCATATATTGTATAGTTTTTTGCCTCCTTTTTTTTTTGTTGCTGTTGTTATACCCATTCACTTCGAATAGGGAGAGGATGGTCTTCTTCTCACTTCTCTTCTGCTGGAGTAAGCTTGGTAATACCACCCGACCAGTACGGTATGTAGGCCACTAAACCCCGTCTTGATATATAATTAATGTGCTTTAAGAATAATAATAATATTAATATCTGTGCTACTACTTACTTGTAATATGTAATTGCTTTCCATGCTTTTTTCTGCTTACCATATCTATATGAATGTATATGCTTGTTAATTAGTTTTTACCATGCATGTTTATAAAAATGTTTTTTTGGCTAATTTGAGATGATGACTTTTTTTTATGCAGAATCGTCCGAGAAACTCAATGGGAAGCGGTGGAGGAGGATATTCACAGCAAGGCTACCAAGCTCGACCCCAGACAAACACCTGGGCCCCACCCGCACCCCAAATGCAACAACAAGGCTATGGTTACATGCAACCAGGTGCATACCCCGGTCAGCCCGCTCAATACTCCCAACCTCAATACGGCGGCTACCCTCGTTCAGGCGGATACGCCGCCGGCTGGGACCAGTCCGGTCAGCAAACAGCACCAGGAGCTGCTGCTGCTGGTGGTGCTGGTGGTGGTTATGATTACTACAACCAGCAACAAGCTCCCCAAACCCAACCTCCTGGCGGCACCGTGGCTGCAGCAGACGGGTCTGGTTACGGGTACAGTCAGCAAGGTCAAGGTTACGGTCAAGATGGGTATGGTGGGTACTCGCAATCTGGTTATGCACAAGGATACGATCAACAAGGCTATGGTAATCCGGCAGCTGGATATAATGAGACCTCTGATGGTCAAACTGGTTCATATGGTGGACAAGGTGATACCACTGCTGCTCAAGCTCCACCACCTGCATCTGGAGCTCAATCTGGTTATGTTCAGCCTCCGCCGCCTGCTGCTGCTTCATATGGTTCCTACGGGGCTCAGCCGCCTTCTGGATATGGTGGATATGGACAGAAGCCTCCTGTTACTCCACCAGCTTACGGGCAGCCGCCGCCACAGCAGTCTCCTAATGCTGCCCCACAAGGTGGTGGCTATGCCCAACCAGCTTCTTATAGTGGTTATGGGCAGGCGGATGCAAGCGGTCAACGTCCTCCTTATGGTGGTGCTGCTGCTGGGTATGGACAAGCAGCATATGGGCAGCAGCCAGCAGCAGCAGCATATGGAGGATCGTATGGCGGTGGTTACCCCCAGCAACCTCCTGCATATGCCGGCGATGCAGCTGCTCCGGCAACCCAAGCAAGTCAGGGTAGCAGTGGTGGTGGTGCGGTTGCTAAAGCTTCACCTCAGCAAAGTTGATGATCAGGTAAGAAGAGTAGAATGTTGGTTATAATATTGTGGTAAGTGGTAACTCAGATGATCTTTTCTTTCCATGTTAATTGAATATTTTTTCATGTTTTTGTTGGATACTTGGATATGCCCTTTTTAGACATTTCACATGTTCCATATTCCATATTGCAATGCTTGATACAGTTTTCTTATTGTGATTTTCTAACATCATATGATTGAGTCATGTTTGGTGATTGTTTAAGTTAATCGTTGACATGTAACCTGGTTTTGCGACTTGTTTCCCCTTTTATGATCGATAATGGCATGGATTTTAGTGAATTCTTCAATTAAAGTCGAACACTTATTCAGAAAGTTCTTAGCTATGGAGGTGAAGAAAATAATTATCGTAGATAGAATTTATGTCATATTTAAAACATGAGAACAATAAAATATACAATAAGGAGATTAATATAAAGCTAAAATAAGAAGGGTAATTAAGCGAAAGATCCCCAAGTAAATGTGACTAATAAAGCAAATTTACCTTTGGGTGTCAAAAACTTTGGTGAAGAATTTAGGGGTGGCCATTTGATCCGAACTTGAAAAAAACAGGAAGTGGCCCCAGATTGGAATGGGATTACATATTATCCGTGCATTAAACTCGATTTTTGGAACTTAATGCTAAGGCTTATGACTATAATTATCATATAATAAAGTACATAATTTTAAAAGCACGTAAATATGAAATTATGAAATCATACATCTTGTTCTACAAAACTCAACTGCACAAAAATAAATAAAGCATCACAATTCACACACAATGCAAATGAATACAATGCACTCGTTCAAAAGCTTAATGAGACAAATATGATTTGATAAGAACTTAGAAGATGTATATATTAACACTTATATTAGTTATATAACTTTTTTTTAATACAAATTATCAAATTACATAAGAAATGAGAAGATGTATATAATAATATTGACTGATTAAATTTATGTTTTTAACATATCTAAAAGATTAACACTTGAAAAAAAAATCCTTAAATTTTCATCAGATGACGATATAAACTCATTCCAAGGATTGAAGATCGAGACAAGATGGTGAATAGAATTGTTAGATCCGATGTGTATCATTGCCATCCATAGCTTTTAGAAATTATAATGCGATACTTGTTACATAAAACATGACTGAATATTGATACATGTAATTCATATTACTCGTATTAGATCGGGACTAAGACGTATGTTAATAGTATAACACTTGTAATTTTTTGTTCCATACAAAAAAAACTTGTAACCCGCTATCAAACTTTTGTCTTTATAAAATATACAAATGACATCTTTATCATATTATCAAACAATTCTAAAAACTTGTCATATAACTTGGTTTAATTCCGTCACAACCTAATGTAATTAGGCAACTCGCACCTATCACCATTCAAGGGGGGGGGGGGGGGGGGGGGGGGGGGGGGGGGGGAAGAAACAACTAGTGAGCTTCCACCTAACAGAAATACCAAAGGGACTAAATATGCGAATGGACAAAACTGATGGGAACCATTTGTATAATTTAGCCTAGTATTAGAGAAAAAGAATCATGGACCTTGTTGTCATTTATTAAAAAAGTAAGGGTGAAATTTATTGGTATATAACCCTCATCCATGGACGCTCAAAACCCTTTTCACCACACTCTCGACCATCTCCGTAACAACACCAAATTTAAGAACAAGGTAAATTGAATTTCTCTTTATTTATTATATAACATTTTCGATCAATTCCTAATCATATCGGATCTTACGTTCAATATATTCCATTTCGATTTTTCTTTGTAATGGATGGTTGTATGCGTAAAATGTCTCAGAGACTGTAAAACGATTCGTTTTTTGGGTAATATTTGAAATATTTGCGAACGTGTTCTTTAAAATCGTTCTTTTGATCGCCAATTGGTATGCAACTGCTTCGATCTTCTTAATTCATCAAGCCTACGCTCAATATTCACATGGTTTTACATGTATGGTTCATTTTTCAGTGAGTATATTTATCTATTGTTAAAATGGATGATTATGTGGATTAATTGTAATTCAAACACTGTTTATCTCGAGTAATTTTATCTATGCTTTCCAATTGTAATCTTTTAGAAATAATGAAAGCTAAACACTCTGAATTTCTTGATCCTTTATCTTACCGGCTAAATACAACCATCGACGTCTCTTAATTTCTGGTTGCAAGTTGCAACCTATGTTTAGCATTTTCTTTTGTATGTTCAAATGATTTGATTCTTTTTATACACAATTATAATGTAGAAGTTATGGCATCAAAGTTGAATGTCTTACGTTCAAAGGTAGCTGAAGCCTCAAAGTTTTTGTCCAAGAATGGAAACACCTACTACAAACACACACTAGAGCAAAACAAGAAATACATTCAAGATCCACCAACTATAGAAAAATGTCAGCAATTATCAAATCAGCTACTTTACACTCGTCTTGCCAGGTTCCCAACTTTCCCACAATATATGTATATCTTGTTTTGTTTATGAACTAGGCAAAAAGACATAAATGCCCTTGTCATCCTGAATGTTCTATGATGAACACCTGTCTTGTTGAATTAGTATTCCAAGTCGCTATGATGCATTCTGGAAAGAGCTTGAGTATGTGAAGCAACTGGTAAAGACAAGGCATGAGCTTAAAACTGAAGATATGGGAATTGCTGCTCTTTTTGGGTTGGAATGTTTTGCTTGGTATTGTGCTGGAGAGATTGTGGGAAGAGGATTTACTATTACCGGTTACTATGTTTAAATCAATTTCCTGTAATCAAGGTTAGCTTTTTTGCCTATGCTTTGCTTTTTCATGATATAATAAGATAATCTACTTAGAAATACAATTTTTCATGTGTTATGTGACAACTTAGGGGCCATAATCATTGCCCAAATAAATTCAAAAGATTCTTACTTTAAGTTTTGTGATGTGGAGCACATAGTTTGTGTGTGAAAATGAAGGGCAATGTCATTGACAACTACTACTCACATCTGTAGTAACATTGTAACCAAAATCTAGTTTTCTCAGGATGTGACATGAGACTGGTTAAATGCTTATTGATGCAAACAATGTTTTCTTTTATAAGGAATTATGCAAGAAGTGGTTTTGGACACAAGTTGTGCTTATGTTACAATCGGTTAAATGAGTTCTATAAAATTTGGTTGTATATTTCGTTTGAAGAAAATATCATTGTATAAACAAAGATTTAACATTTTAACTAAAAGTAAAAGTGGAATTACGATAGTACCTGATAATAATAAATGTTGTTTTACTAAAAAGGTAAAAAATAATAAAAATAAAAACAAATTAATATTTGAGATAAATGTAACTTTTTTTCTTAATGACAACGAGATAAAAGGTAACCATGAATTTGTATCAAAAGAATCTGGGTGACCACTTGCCTCCATTTGGGACACGATTGCTTGGTTCGCATGGTTTGCAAGGTATTGTGTGAGTTTGGAGTTTTCTTTGGGCCGATATACTTATCCGAAAAAAGAAGATGTAAATCGAGCATACATAAGTAAAAATGCTATGAAGTGACTTTTTAAAGATAAAATCAAACCAAGGACAAACAACCAAAAGATTCTTATATAGATTAAAATCACACAAAGTGAGATGAAAAAAACAAAAACCCTAATGCCTTTGCATGTGATTTGAGAGCTTAGCCTCTATCGAGGTGATTCACAAAGACTCAAGGAGGTCTTGGCAGTTGGCATAAAGAGCCTTACTTCTCAAAACATCGCTCTCATGTCTGCTTATAATTGGGGTATCCATATAAATAAGTTTTCCTTTGGGTAAAATGGATCCACTCATATCATCTCACCAAATGTAATTCCTGGGATGTCACGGTTGAGAGTGATATCGACATAAGATTAGATGTTTCATTATTTTATAGCTTGGTGATAGAAGAACGATATGTAGTGTATGATATATGATCCCATATTGGTCCCCTTTACAAACTTTTGATCCCTCATTCTTTTCATTGAGTTTATCCTTTGATGTTATAGTCAAAGACATTGTCAGGAATGAGATCAGGGATATCCCTCACCTCTATAGTGACTCGCATGACGCTCTTTGTATCCACTCCTGACCTATTCTATCCCCCTTCCCCTAATAAACTCAAGTGTAGAAATAAGGTCGGAGTTTCCTCTTCTTTCTATGTGAAGGCGGTTGACTTTGTATCCGTTTTCTGGGAATTTGTTACCGATTGACATCATCTTGTGTGGGTCTCTCAAAAGGCCTTCCTATGTGGGCTTGTAAGACCGTCTCAAAACACATGATTAAATCCATATATGGGTGCCCTATCAAAATTTCATTTGTAGTTTTTGTCACCTTTGCCCCAATTCTCTTAACCACATCTTCTTCAAATGCATCTACCCTTCTTATGTTTGACAAATTATGAATCCAACATGAATATTAGCAATGTTCTTGGCAAGGAGATCGACTTCATCGCCATCCTCAAGCAAGACAAAAAAAAGTAAGACCATTCGTCTATTATTTTTCTTTTCGTGATTGCAGGTACTGTCTACCACCTATGGATTGAAATAAATGATATTATCTTCTCTAATAAGAGAAAGATCATATGAAATGATGGTTAAGACTATTACTAATGATGTTCTTTTGAGACTTATGAGCCTTATTTTAAACCCACCCCCTAATGTCGCTAAAGCTAAGGTCATTTGAAGACTTCCTTTGCATAATGAATTTATTGCCACAAAACACTCGCTTAGACCCTTCGTCCAAATGTTTATCTCTTCCCTTCTCTTTGTGCTTTATCTTTTGTTTATGTTGTTTATGTTTCCTTATGTATATGCATTGGGCTTAGAGCTTGTTTGGGCCTCATTGATTTCGTTTTCCTAGTTTTCTCCATGCTTATGGTTCCTATGGCTTGTACCATAGGCCCTCTCATGTCTACAACTGAGGAGTCCCTAACTTACTATTATATTGTTTTTTTATCTATTAATAAAACTTTAATAGATGTAAAATTCCCATTTATAAAAAATATGTATTAGTGTTTTGTGTTATAAACATGAAAATCATTAGTTTACCCATTTAAACAAGTATAATAAACATAAAATTTGTGTGACATTCAAACCTTATAAACTCGTATAAGACACACATAAGACATTAATTAATATCTTTTTAAATGTTATTTTTTGCTTCATGTATAACTATTTATGTAGACGTATTTGTAAATTTATATAAATTTGTGTTTTCATGTAATACGATTAAAAATGTGTTGTGTTCATATCATTCCACGTGTTACACACGTTAATTTCCTGTCGTGTTTGCGTTTTTATAAATAGACATATTTTAAAATTTGTATCCAATAAAATTCATGTATGACGACATGGCACATAGACACGAATTGCCAGATGCCCAGATCTATACTAACTGAAGTGGATGCATAATAAAAAGTTCATTATGATCTTCTTTTGGTGAATGAGCAGTTGTATGTATCTTAGTGACTTAACAAACCTCATTAAGGCCCCGTTTCTTTTTTTTTTCTTCGTTAAGTCTTGAATTTATAAGTGGCTGAATTGATAATGATATCTGAACTGATAAAGTTTTGTTGATATAAATGTTTCTTTTTTTGAACTGAATGCTACCTAAATCTGAAAAAACAACTATTTTACCCTCGTTTTAAAAAAAGATAATAGAAGTACAAGGATTATACACACAAAATGCGATTTTTTAGGAACATATTTTTGGAAAAATGGATATAAAACTACCACTTAATGATCATACTATCATTTTTCTAATTTAATTTATTAAGACATTTTCTTAAGATCAAGTAAAAAAGAAATATATATATATATATATATATATATATATATATATATATATATATATATATATATATATCTTAACCCATTAAGTTTTCTAAACATCAAGTGCATTAAGTAAAAAAGAAACACACCTTAAGTCACACTTAATATCCTCTATCCTAATAAAACAATACCTAGTTTCTACGTGACAATAGCTGAACACCCCCTCAATTATTTATCCCGCTCAAAACATCTATGTGTAATTCTGGCTTTGCCCTTCCAATTGAGGATATAATCAATTTATTCTTTCTTTAAACTACTTCTTAAATTTTCAGTTCTATTGTCATTTGGTATATGGTGGTTGTCGAGGCCAACAAAATTAATAACCCTAAATCTTTTACACCAAAATAGTGTATAGTGGTAAAGGGATCGTATCCACGGAGATTGGTTCAATTTAAATCTCTATGTAAATCAGTTGTTTAAGTACTTGTAAAACAAGAGTAACAATAAAAGGGGGGGGGGGGGGAGGGGGTGGGAGTTTAAATCTTTCTGATTGTTTGGGAAAATTAGAACTAAGCTAGAATGTAAATATGACAAGTAAACAAGTAGATGATTTGATTAAATTTAATGTAGTGAAATTGGTTGACTTTGGGATATACCACATGGATGATACAGTTGACTTATCATTAGACTCAATGGGACAACACTTGTGAAGCAATCTAACTTGGCTATAGCAATTCATAAGCACAAATTACATCGACTCTTCTTTGTTATTGAAATGGTTAGAGAAGCTCTTAACACATTCCCTTAATTGATGTCACAAAACTAATGAAACATATAATCTTGTGAAAATGAACTTGATTTAAGTTTTAAGAGTTACCAAGTCCAAAAGATAATCAATTGCTTACATTATCATTATGGAGGAAACATTTCCATGGTTTAATATGAAATGAAAACAAGCATAGAAACCATTTGTTGCTTACCAATTTCAAAGTCCATTACTTAACCAAGAAACTAGTCAACAAAATAAGCATTCATTTATCCAAGCTCATGATCAAAGATAAACAAACACAACAAGATATTTGGCTAGAAAACATTTCCATAAACTTCAAACACAAGATAACATCAAGTCTTCAAAACAACCAATCATCCATGGGCTAAACCCTAATCAACCAAATATAAATCTAGCCAATCATGGCCAAAATAAAAGAAACACAATATAGTTTAGAGGTACCAAACATGATTCAAGTTGCAAGATGAAAGAAAATTACACCAATCTTCAAAATCTTTAATTTCTTCCAAAACCTTCTTGAGAGTAAAAAGAGTTGTTCTTCAATGTGTTCTTACCTTCCTTCGTGCTTCAAAACTCCAGTAAAAGTGGTCAAAAATCGAATCCAAAAGTTGCCCAAAAGTATTCCACCAACTTTCCCCAAATAGTGGAAAAAGACTAAAATCCGTATTCTTCACAGTGCGATCCACACGGACCATTTGTAAATCCACGCGGACCGTGTGGATTCTGCTGAGTGGGCCATTTGGCCTATTTGATTGGCCTTCTAGTTTGATCCTTTATTTCTTGGTCCAACCCACATGTAAAGGTTCTTAATATCCCAATTGTGTCTTCATGACTCTCCCAATATGGGCCATTGCTTGCTTGATCTTCTATAGCTCAAAATTCTCTTCACATCATCATCATTCTTCATCTAAAATTAAGACCAACTTGATCCTTTGATTATGTTGACAACAGACCCAATCACACCACTTCAAGTCCACAAGCAAACCACAAGCTTCCAAAGGTCTCGCACTCCTTACATACCTCCAAGTCGAATAGTATTCGGTAAATCCTGCAACTAAGCTCAAAACACTAGAAAGCACCCGATAAAGGAGAAAAATAACAAAAAGATATAATATGCATGAAGATTAACTAAATTGAGATGGGATAAACTAAAATAAACTAGGAAAAGAAGTAATAAAATGAAGCTATCAAATCACCCCAAGCTTAAACCTTACTTGTCCTCAAGTAAGACAAGACTAAAATGAACTTGGGATGAACTATCCTAAGGAAAATAAAAATAATGGATAGAACCATAGAACCTGATCAATGTTAGTCAACATGGTCAAAATTGAACTCGCTGCTATCCCAAGAATTTTTCATCCGATGACAATGGAACCATAAACCACAGCCAGGACAACTCCTCTAGTTGAGTAAGGAGGGACAGTCAGTCGTGGCCCCAATGGAACATGCATACAATGAAGAACATCTGTAGTAGGGAGAAAGCAGATGGACATGGTTGCGTGGCGCTCTTCTTTAAGTATACACTCTTATCACAAAAGTTTCATGATCTCATGTCTGCCGGCTACTCTCAAGTGTGATTGGGTTTCATCGCTCTGGCATTGTTGTGGGAATCAGTTCACTTAGTGTTGGCCTAAACCTCCCGTAGCATCCGACTCGACAACCTCCCTAACATCACCAATTTGCAAAAAAAACTCGATCTATATACAATAAAACATTCCTAAGTAAATGAGTAATCAAATGCCACCAAAATATAAGAAAATTCTATTCAATAATTGAACCGGTCACCCATCTAGGATAAACGCCACTTAGAATTTGCTTATTGAGCTTCTCGGTTTTTTTTTTAAGAGGGGGATACTTGAAGGTAATGTGCTAACATATTGAATTTTTTATCAAGAAAATTTTTGACTCGAAATTTGGTTACCAAAAGTATCTAAGTGGAACCGAAAGGTAATAATAATAATATGAATGGTCTAAGTCAAGGTTGTCAAGATCGGGATCCTACCTAAGATCGTTTTTGGGTTTGCAAGATCGGGATCGGGATCTTAAGATCCCACAAAATAAAATATAATTTTAATTTATAAATTTTAACCATGAAAAATATTTCAAACATTCAATTTTTCGTTCAAAAGTTATAAAAACTTCAAAATATTAGTCATAAGCCACAATACAAAATGATAAAGGGCAAAAAAAATTCATTTGCAAAAAAAAAATCAAGGGAAAGTAGGATCGGATCAGATCTCAATCCTATGATCCTACCTACGATCTTACGAACCTACCTGCAATCCTACCCCAAATACGATCATTTTACGATTCTGATCGTTTTTCATACCTAGGATCGTAGGATCGTACGATCCTACGATCAGGATCGCGATTTTGACAACCATGGTCTAAGTGTGAAAATGACCATGTATGGAGCATAGAGATGTAGGCTCCTTTTTAAACTTGTGATTTTCCAAATATAATGAAAATGCCCAAGCGTGGGCTAAAAGACTCTCTAAAAACCTAAGGAAATCGCAAAAAAATGGTGATGTAAAGAAACCGGATATGGATTCTAATCAGGGACAAGCACGAGTGCTTCATCCTAACGATTCAAACATGATCAAGTGTGATCCTCTCAGCGGCATGGACCGTGGGTCTAAAAACATCCATTCCTATAATATATTCTACAGTTGTTAGTATTGCATGCATAATTCTTCATGAAAACTATCTGGCCATGATCACTTACCCCTTTTAGCTCCAACAGTTGATCCCAAGTATGAAGTCCTAAACTGTGGCTAATGGTCCCGATTCGATGTGTGTGATAACAACAAGATCCTAGACCAATAATGATACAGTAATTATGAACCTATTTCATGGCATCCGAGGGGGGTGAGAATAAACATACAACAAAAAATGCATGAATGCTAATGCCCTAAGCTAAATGTTATGCAAAAACAAAAATGTGAAATAGAAGAAAATAAAATCTTTTTGGAATTTTATAAAATAAAAAAATAAATGAAAATTAAGGCTAAAACGTTATGTAACCTAACTAAAGTGCACGAGAAATCAAAAAGAAAAAGGGAATACCCCACCTCAAGATTAGAAATAAGCATTGTGCTCAATGCTTGGGGCAAGGCGAAAGTACCTAAATCAGAGGGTCGGGAGGAGGGTAAGGGTAAGGGTAAGGTGGTGGGGGATAAGGATGAGTGGGGGGACGGTTTAGGTTAATGATTTCTTGAGAGAGAAAGAATACATAGATAGTGGGAAACAACCGACATGCTAATGAAGAAGAAGGGTTGCATGTCACTTAAGTTATTTGGTCAAAAAGTCAATGGAAGTCAAAGCTGGTCAACGAATCCACGCGGACAATTTATGGAGTACACGCAGACAATTTGCAGTACACGCAGACAAGTTCTTGAGCACACACGGACCACATGAATCACGCAGAGAAGTTGTTGAATCTTTATGTTCATGCGATCAGGCTCATGCGGACGAGGGAATCAGATGCGAACCATTTGTAGGCTCTTTTGGGATAAGTTTCAAAGCTTCTGCATTTGACCAGAATGAACCCCCAGACTTCAAAATTCAACAGAACTTGACTTGAAAAGGAACAAGAGCTTGGATTTTAAAAAAATCAAAGCTTTTAAAAACGGAAAAAATATTTTTAACAAAAACATTTATTCTGAACGTGAAAGAGAACGAAAGCACAATGCTTTTCCAAAAATGCCCTTCTTTAACGTCTTTGACGAGATGCCTCCAAACTTCACTTTAGCACTTTGGGGCATCCAAATGGACGACATCTAGGACATGTGAATCAAAACCTTCATAGAACGGATTCAATCGATGCCCATTAACCTTACAAAATTGCCCCGTGTCGACATTTTTTAATTTCCACACCTCCATTAGGACTCTTTTCTTGTATTTGACTTTCTTTTTACAGGAGAACCATGTCGTGTTGGATTAGTGTCTAAGTCCATAACTATTTTGGTATGTACTTGACCCGATGGTGCATGGTCCATTCGAAATTCATAACTCCTTCATCTGAACTTCGTTTTCGTCTGTCTTTTTATCGTTGGACTACTATTGATGAGATCTTCAATTCTCATTTAGAAAGTTTTGGCTAAATATCACTCGACCTCAATCTCGAGTTTCGGGTTGCATACTGTTAATGCTGAAACTTCGAAAAATCATAACTTCCTCATACGAAGTCAGATTTAGACGTTCTTTTTATGCACGCTCTCGGTTTAACGTATTCTACGACTTTCGTTTAGATCGCTAAGGCCAAATATCGCTCTAACGTAAATTCACTATTTACAGCGCGTTGTGTTGTGCCAGTTCTGTCGCGAAACTTCGACATGTTATAACTTCTTCGTTATAACTCGGGTTTCGGCGTTCTTTATATGTACGAAATCCTTGTAACATATACTACAACTTAGTTAATATTACTCCTTCTAAATAATTTTCCATCAAAAAGTCATTTTTGATGCTTATCGTCTCTAAATTGACTAGCCTGGATCTACGGGTGTTACGCCATGCATGAGTTATGAGCATTTTGAGTTTAAGAGAGTGAGTGTGTTCGGTGTTTGTGACCATATCAACCATGAAAAGGCTTAAATCATTGACTTTATAGAGTAAGGGCTATTAGGGAATCCAAATCTATGATTTGAGTCAAGGTCTTAATTTATTAAGACCAAATGAGTAGAAAGAGTGAATCTGGAGAGTACGTTGAGCGTAATTCCAGTAAGTCCTATGTACTGCCCCAGTAACCCTGATGGCCAATCTGGATTCATGAGTACGTTGAGCGTACCAAGGGAGGTACGCCCCGTGTAATCTCACTGTGGACTTTTGGGCTAAGTCTCATTTTTGGGCCTTGAGTGGGACCTGGAGTTTGGGCTTGTTGTAATATAGTTTTGGACCATAGGATTATATATATATATATATATATATATATATATATATATATATATATATATATATATATGTAACGCCCGTAGATCAGGGCTAGTCAATTTAGAGACAATAAGAGTCAAAAATGACTTTTGATAGAAGATTATTTAGGATGAATAATCCTAACTAAGTTGTAGTATATGTTACAAGGTTTCCGTGCATATAAAGAACGCCAAAATCCGAGTTATAACAAAGAAGTTATGACCTGTCGAAGTTTTACGGCAAAACCGGCACGGCACCGGGAAGCGTAAATAGTGAATTTACGATAGAGCGAGATTTAGCCTTATCAATCTAAACAAAAGTTGTAGAATATGTTAAAATAAGAGCGTCAATAAAAAGAACGCCCAAATCTGACTTCGTATGAGGAAGTTATGATTTTTCTAAGATTCGGCTTAGCAGTGCACGACCCGAAACTCGAATTTTAGTTCGAGCGGTTTTTGGCTTACGCGACCTAAATGAGAGTTGAAGGTCTCATTAATAGGAACTCAACGGTAAAAATATGGACGAAAACGGAGTTCGTATGAAGGAGTTACGAATTCTTCGCGGTCATTTAACAGTCTAAACGCCTCCTACTGTTAAATTTGAGATCGGTCAAGATTTAGCTGACGGAGTCTAAACAAAAGTTGTAGATCTTGATTTTACCTATGCGTGGATATAAAGAACGTCAAAAACGGAGCTCGTATGCGAAAGTTATGATTTTTCTAAGTTCGAAGGCTAACACGCGATAGGGGTGACGTGGCACCACCCAGAATTTGACACGTGGCACCACCAGAAAGCCGCCACATGGACCAACTCGGCGAGTAGGTGTCCCCTACTCGGCGAGTATGGACCAACTCGGCAAGTAGGTGTCCCCTACTCGGCGAGTACATCAGATATTTTCACTATAAATAGGATGCGAGGGTTCAGGGTTTATTTGCTCATTTCTTCTCATCTTTGTGCCGAAGCTCTGCATTTTTACCCCCAAAGCCACCCCGAAGCCCCGGTATCATACTCTAGCCCCGAGGCAAGTCCCGAGATCCCGAAGATCCCGAGAAGTGCGGTTCCCGAGCCGAAGCTCTGCCCGCGAGAAGTTCGATTTTTGAGGAGATCTTCCAGATCTGCTGTGGATTACTACTTCTGCAAGTCGTAGTGCTGTCTGATCATCTTCTGATCAAGTGAGTGTATACTACCTTTCATAAACACGATAATAATACAAGTATGGTTTGAGTGTATTAAGTATATTGTTGTTTATATGCGCGAGTGTGTAGTTACTTTCTTCTAACACATAAATATGAAGTATTTGCTATGAAATACGTGCTATGTGTTTATATGTTATTTGTCTATTTGAGATGGGCATGGAATTTGGAGTTTTATACAGGTGTTAAATGATTTAAACTGTGTAATTGTTTATATCTACAAAAATTGTTGGGTAGAACATGGGTAGATGGGATAGTTGGTGACTATGGAGTTAGCGCCTGCTGTTAGATAAACCTTGGTGACTATGGAGTTAGCGCCTATTGAGTAAACCTTGGCGACGATGTGACTTCGTGCCTATTTGATGAACCTTGGCGACTATGGAGTTAGCGCTTGTTAAGTGAACCTTGGTGACTATGGAGTTAGCGCCTATTGAGTAAACCTTGGTGACGATGTGACTTCGTGCCTGTTAAGTGAACCTTGGTGACTATGGAGTTAGCGCCGCTTGAGTAAACCCCGACGACTATGGAGTTAGCGTCTGATAACTATGGATTTAGTACCTGATCTATAAACTTTGGCAGCAATGGACTTTGTGCCAATTCCTTAGGTAAATCCTTAGGAATGAATGAATGAAGGATAGTGGATTCTTAGGGTAAAACCTTAAGAAGATAATGGGGATGGGTATTTGGTTTGATTGTTTGATAATTGAATATAATAAATGTATTATTGTGGGTTGAAAACCCTATATGCTCACCAGGCTCCCAAGCCTGACCCACTCAGTTTTATTTTCATTACAGGTAATGACACAAGAATATAAGTCGGCGGACTAGACGAGAGATTTTGGATTATAGATAAGTAGTTGAATAACTATTGTAAGGTCTATTTTATATTGTTTATGCTTTTGGTCTGTAACGAACATGACATCCCGATGTTTTATTATTTAATGAAAATACATTCTCTCTGAAAAACGTTTTGATAAATTTTATCATATTTTATTTTGGGAACAAATTCCGCAACTCTTTTAATCAAAAGATTACTCTGATTTTATAAAAACAAAGCATAAACAAATCGGTCTTTTCTGGCCGTGAAATTGGGGATGTCACAATATATATATATATACACGGAGAGAATCAAATGAGAACACCTAAAAGGATGAGAACGCGAGAACAATTGTAGACCAATCATTCCATAAGGGTGTTAGAGGAATTTTACAATGTAATTAAATATAGATAATTAATTATTTCCTACAATCATGGGATGTAATCTAATTAATTGATTTTTTTTTTACCAAAATACTAGAAAAAAATTCAAATCTATTTTTAGCCAATCAGGTTATTTAAAAAAAACGCATGATTAAAAAATGTTTTATATTTTTTTATTTTTTTCCAATATATCAAAACGATTGATGAGTTAATCATTTCAACCGAATATGTGTAATCATACAAAAATAAAAACATATTTGTAGTCATATATGAATCTGTTGTAATCGTGAATGAATAGATGAATTAAGCTATCATAATAAATGAATATAACGCAATTTATAGAGAAAAATTACAATATGACTATAATCATAAATAAATAAAACATATTGGATATTTATATCTAGATTACACATCTATTCATAAATAATAACACAAAAAGTTGCAATGTAATACATATATATTTTTCTATAATCACATTTGAATACAACATAAACAAAAATTGTATTAAAAATAATCAATTATTATTATTTTATAATCATAAATGAATAAGGCGATATCTTTTCTACTTTGTATTGTTTGGTTGTAAATTAACGCTCCAACATTATGTTTGTAGAAGCATCTTGATTTCCTCTACATACTGTCAAATAAAAAAATAAATACAATTAACAATCAACTAAATGAAAAAAATTTAGAAAAACACATATGGCGTCAAATATTACATGAAGATACATGAACAAAATATAAAATACATATGAAATCCTATAATTGTAATTATATTCATAAATGAATATATATCATTAATCACAAATGAATACACTTCCAATCATAATGAATAACACTCCAATCATAGATAAATACCACCATAGCTGTTGATCCCATGATTTATTTTGCTTTTTACTGTTTCTATCATAGCCTTAACATGTTTAATTTGGAGTTGAAACATTAATTCCATTGATTCAAAAGATTTCAGAACTAAGACGCATGCAAGGAAGCAATAAGAAGTAAGCCTTGAGCTTATCTAACCCTACATATGTGTTTTGGGTTTTTGAGATTAATAAGCTTTTAATTTTTGAGATTTGAGATACCTGATTATATTGGAGTGTCAAGTGGGGTTTACTACATGGGATAAATAAAATTATCTATTTTATGAAAAGACACTATTGAGATTCATGATATATTCATGATTGATGATTTGATTCACACAACCAACATAGTTAGTCCATTAAGTTTCAAAATGTACAAATATGGTGACAGAAGCATTATAATAAGGATAAAGAAATAGAAATTTTGTGAAGACATACAAATTTGTTGTCAAGGGAGATTGAAAGTTGAAAGAGAGGGGAAAAGACAGAGATTAGGGTTTTGAAGATAGTTTGAGGAGAGCACGTTTGTGATGGATTACAAACACAAATACAGATGGAAATCAGGTTCTACAAACTGAAATTGCAACTGATTATGAAAAAAAATGCAAATTTACATACCTGAAAAAACTAAACGCAAGCTGAAATTGCTATTGATTCTCGTAGGAATGGTAGCGGTGTGGGGTGTCTTAATTGGAATTTTTGCCGGAGATGGTGAGAACGTCAACGATGATTCGGTGGCTACGGATTGGGGATGACGGCAGGTTCTGGGGAGTGAAGATCTTGATATAGGGTTTGGCAATCGACAATAAGAAGTAATATGGGTCGAGCGGAGTGAATGACTAGGTTTATACAGAGAGAGAGAGAGAGAGAGAGAGAGAGAGAGAGAGAGAGAGAGAGAGAGAGAGAGAGAGAGAGATTTTAGTAGTTGTTTAAAATAAGGGAATGATTAATTACCATGATACCCTTTTCTTATTTTTAATTCAAATTAATTGAATTTAAACATTTTAATAATAACAAAAATTTCTAATTAATTATAGCATTAGATCTAAGATAATAGATGGATGAGATCTATTATCGCGTTCTTAATCTTTTTTCGTTAAAGCATAAACCATTATTTGTATTTTCTTTAAATATATCCAACAACTTGTTATGTTTTCAAATATATTTGTATTTTCTTTAAATATATCAAATAACTTGTTATGTTTTCAAATATATTATAAACTAGGTGTGAGCCCCGTGTATTACACGGGTTTATTTAAAAAAATTGAATATAAAATAATAAGTATTAGGTTTTTCAATATATCTACTTTAATAAATAAAAACTAATTTCTTTGTTTATAATTGGATTCCATAACATTTTTTGTTTTGAAAAAGTTATTGTACAAGTGAAAATTATGATGTGTAAAGATTTAATTATGGAAGAATTGATTATTCCCCAATTTGTAGTTATACGTTTTTTTGGTATGGTTTTTGAAATTTAATTTAATGATTCTACATAACATAAATAAACTGGCATAAAATATGGAATTTACTTTTAAATTTAAGAAAATTGAAAGCACAAGAAAAAGTCAAGTGGAAAAAGAAAAAATCAAAAAATCTTACAAAATGACATGTGTCAAACTAAATGAGAACATGACATTTGGCAAAAACATTTTCATTTATTAGGGTAGATATCGTTACCTATACACAATATGGAAATAGGACAAAGAACTTATTGTATTAGTTACCAAATTTGTAGATTTAACGAAAATACAGGGACCATTTTAGTAAACTTGGATGACTATACACGGCCCATTCCACATCTTGGGCTTAAACTGGAACTTCGATTCCCATCGCCTCCATTTTTAGGGTTTTTGAACCACCAATCACAAGCCATAGTCTTTATATATTCCAGTTACAACACAAGCAGATCATAAAGTAGTTTCATCTGCCGCTGATTTTCGTTTTCTCTGATCAGTTCTCAGTTATCTTGTTAGTGTAAGAGCTTCTTATCTCATTCAAATCAATATATTTTTTTACATCGTTTTTCAATAAAATGAAGTTATTTTAGGCTACGAATTCTTCTAAACAAATACTTGTTTTCTACTCTATGATTTTCGTTTTTACGGCTCTATCATCAGAGTCAACAGCAGGCGCCGATTTGTTGGCGACTTGACTGCCGCTTAGAGCCTAGATTCAATTCCGGTTGAAGATCCATGAAAATTTCTGTTAATTTTTTCAAGACACAATTAATCGGATACATTTTTTTTTTGTAAATTTCATCTCCCATGAAAGTTTTGAAGGATTCATTAGTCTCTAAATTAGGATGGATGTTAATAGAAAGGCATACTCAGACACAGGGGCTTTGTTGAAACATGAAAACAAGCCGCCTTTTGCACGGTGCCAACAAGTTGCTACTTAACACGATTGGAGGAAGTTGTTTTTGCACATCTTCCTTCAAATTACAAGTAGCTACATCCACTTCTTATTGAGTTCCACTATTTTCTTTTTTAAAAAGCCTAAATCTAAATATTTTAACCACACATTTAGGTCTAATTGGATTGGATTTTGATCTATTTATGTGTTTTAGATTTTTGAAAATTGTCTACTTTATTGAATAAGTTATGGAATGCAGTGATGAGAAAGCTAACATGTAAGTAGAAACTCAACTTTGTGTTGAATTTCTTCAATGAAATATTTTTGTTACGCTTGGCTTCTGAGTATTCGCCTTAATGGTTACATCAATACAACACTCCACTCTCTAACTTTAGGTTTTCAACTTTGCACTATATCGACGAATTACAAAAAATTGGGGCGAAGAATTAGGGTTTCGTAAAATCCAATGATAAATCGTCATGTATTGAGCCTTTTACGGCATCACAACGGTCGAGCCTTCCATCACCGGAAGGAACCCGTTGGCCGGAGATGGCGTTGTCACATCCTATCGCCTTGGGGAGCTGCTTATGCTATTACCTCTTGGGATTGGCCGTGAGAAAAACATTCTCTAATAATTCATACATTGCTATCTAAATTGATAGCATTTGGGCTATTTGAATTTAAATTAGTTAAAATTGATTAAATTAAAACCAAAAAACCTAAGTTGATCATAACTCTACTTAAACATAACGAATATATATATGTTATAGGAGACCAACACTTCAAAATGTTCTTAGTCTTGACATTGACCTCCAAATGGAAAACATATCGATTGATTACGAGTTCTGAAGATTTTAAAACATTTGTGATCGCAAATATATACTGTAACAAATGTACAAGAATACCAATGAAGTATACATGTTTTGGAGTAAAACTTTGTTTTAACTTGTTATTTTGTGTAAATAGAAAAATGACCTAAAGGTTAATAAAGTTTTCAAAATGTTGTATTTTTTTGTGCAAAAAATACCATTAAGAATATATCATTTTTATATAGAATACAAAGTATACATTTTAGAACAAAAAAAGTTCTAAAAAACTATTGTAGTTTCTAAAATGTTCAAAAAAATCGTTATTTTGAGTTTCTTTTGTTAACTTTGTTGTTTTTGGATTAAGCAAATCCAATATTGTTTACCGACACATATTCTTTTATGTATGTTGATTATAAATCATTATCAAATTAGCCACATGATACTATGGTCAAGCAGAATTAAATGTAACTCATTCTCTACATCCTCATTTTGGAATTCTCATGACATTTGTTTCTCTTTTGTGTTTCTTTTATGCTGTGATATTAATGAACAATTAACATTGATGTATAATAATTTTATCTATGTATATATGTTTTAGGTATGAGGCATATCCTACGATCTGCAAGCAATAATGTTTTAGGTTTGAGGCATACCACTTCTCATGTTACTATAAGAATGATCGTGTGAGGGAATGAAAGAGATTGTACCATTGTTGTGAACTGAAATGACGGTGCATGATCTCCGATAATTGTGTTCTACATAATCTGATAAGTTATAAAAAAGTGTTGTGTTTTTTAAAACATTTTGGAAATTTTGTTACACTTTTATAACATTTTTCCGTTTATCTAAAGTAACCGATTACCATAAGGTTTTATTTGAACACATGAGTATTTTGTTGGTATTTTGTGTATAAATAGTAATTTTATTGGTACTTTTTGTACTAAAAAAATGACAATGTTATGTTTTAAACATTAAATAACCGGTGATGGAATACTTACCTACAATTGTTGTTTCATTGGTACTTTGCGCACTAAAAATTTAAGGGTCTTTTTTGTTTACTTTTGAAATTTCATTACATTTTTAAGTAATTTTCCCTTTATATTTTTATAAATATAAATATAGTAGTTTTTTATTGAAATAATCTAAAGAGAAGAGTTAAAAAAGAATTATGGCTTGTATTTTCAATTTATATCTATGAGGGATGCTTCCTCTATCTCATGTGTACATGGATATAAAAATAGTCAAAATAAGATTACGACGTGAATGATTATTTTAAATGGGGAAAACAGAGAATAGTACAAATAAAACTTGTTTAAGAGAATTATTTGCTTACTACTACAATTGATATAATGTTTGATAATAATTTTAGTATTTTGTTGCTATTAGGATTATGGAACCTATAATTGTAAATAAAAGTGATTGCCGACTTTATTAAATAAATTTGCAAAGAATATAATTTCCGTACCAGTCCATTTGTTTAATCTGGAAGTGAGTCAAGTGACCGCATTTTGATGTAACAGAAGAAGGTCCAGGGTTGATTTCCAATCCAATGGACAAAACCCTTGAATATTTATTAAAAACTAACAAAATGTCATTTTAGGCTTTTTAGCAACACGTTATGCCATGGTGTTGAAACGTTGAATTACAAAAAAGGCCAGGTAGAAGTGATGATTTACAAAAATTTACCTTATCTATCAAACATAAACGTGTAATTTTGATACAATATCTATGATAAAGTTGTCTGTTTTAAAAAAACTATTATTCATTGTAGCCACTAAATTCCGCACATGAAGACTAAAAAGTTGTTAAATAGGCTGAGAAGCTATTAACTCGGCTCTAAAATTTAAGATTTCTCTAATGAGATTAAAAAACTTAAATCTTTTTTATTATATGATCAAAGGTTGACGTTAGACCTTAATTTTATGCCCTTGTAAGAGTGAAAACCTGAGGTCCTTTTAGTATTTTTTCAAAGTATTAAGGTAAAAGTGCAAAAACGCTCGTATAGTTTCCCATATATGTTTCATCAAATCAATACGTACATTGTGATGTGTTTCATGGTTTTGTATTTCCTGTTGGGTGCAAAGTTCTCCATTAGATGACTTATGAATGCTTGGCTTGAGAAGACCCACTTGCATATGTGGTTACTAAAGCCTTGTGACATATGTGTGTGTGTCGATCTCTGTGTGTGTGTGTGTGTGAGAGAGAGAGAGAGAGAGAGAGAGAGAGAGAGAGAGAGAGAGAGAGAGACTAGTTGTAACACCTCTATAAATAATGGTTTGCATATCACTATTAGAGTGTGTGTGAGAGATGTAACATTGAGAGTGTGAGTGTGTGTTAATTATGTAGATTTAGATATAGATCATTTTCTGTAACACCTATCATAATCATATACATCTATTAGACACCCAAATCACCAAGTTCATTGTGTTCTTTACAATTTCGCATGTCAAACCAAATGTTAATAACACTACAATTGGTATCAAAGTGGGTCTTTGAAGACCAAAGTAATTTTTGAAGAAACGGTTCTCGATTTGACAACAATCAACACAATGTGAACGATCTACGGTGAGTCTCTCAATAATCTCTCAGAATTGTGCTTTTGTTATTGATTTTTGATCACTTTGACTCGTTTGGATCAAATTTGTTTCAAGCCCAATTGTGATGATCCAATACTTTTCTTTTCATTGATCTAGCCCAATCCAAATTTTCTTTGATGTGTAACAACCAAAAAATTTCAACAAATTTATACCTTTCAAAAGTGACCCATTTATTAATAAAAGTGTTTACAAACTATTATTTCCAAAACGTTATTTAAAATTGGAGTCTTCCAAGATCCAATCAGTTGTAATACCAAGGATGTGTACGATCACGCCTTCGCCCTGCCACTGTCCACTGAGGTACCTGACACCATAAACCAAACTTTAAGCATGAAGCTTAGTGAGTTCCCTCAAAATACCACCACACAAACATATAACCTAACAAACAAAAACATGCATACAAAGCCTTCAGCCTGACTGGAACGCCCCCAACCTATAATCCATATGGTACGCTCACAGAGTCTTCGGCCTGACTAAAACTCCTCACCAGCCTACAATCTATCTGGTAAGCTCACAGAACCTTCAACATAACTGGTATACCTCATCGGACCTTCAACCTATCAGGAACGTTCTTTGGGCCTCCGACCTGACTGGTACGCCCCTCTGGTCTGCAGTTTATCCGGGATGTCCTAGGTCTCTTGGCCTTCAGCACATAGCAGGACCGAATCAACCCAACCACACATAATATGTCTACATATACATATCCAAAACACATATAACCCCAATAAACCATAGCAACATATCGATATAAACATTACCGGGTTTGTTGAATGATAGCACAAAGCAGTACAATGTCAACCCACCCACACCACATTGACATATACACAACTAAACATATAACAAGTCAATATACAATCAGGCAGATCTTACAGATCAATAAGCATAACATCATCCTATATACAAGGATACAGATCTAACATATCACTACAGAATACCAACATGCGATAAACGAGGATACAATCCAATGGGCCGGCCTTGGTGCCTTCGACCCAAAAGTACAGTAAGGAAGACTCACTTACCAAACCGGACAAAAGTTAATGAGGTCAAAACTCTGAATCCCATCACTCAAACCAACACCTACTCCAACAAAAAGACCAAACACAATCAAACTCTCCAAAATACCCTCAAGGTCCAACTTGGTCAAAGTCAAAGTCAATTGGTCAAGGTCCAAAAGTCAATATCTCTTCCCAGTGGAGTATGCCCAACGTACTCTGATGTTGACTAAAAGCATGGCGCTGACCGTGTGCGCGCAACGTAAAGTGTAAAGCCCGTGTTTCTAGGCTAGGCATTAATATTGACATAATGGTCTAGGTTAACCTTTGTAACTCGTTTAGAAGAAATGAAAAGGAATTATGTGAATTTTATGTGAATTATGTGTTTTATGCTTAATTATTAGGGCTTAATTAATTAAGAATAAAAAAATAAGCGTCAAAATTAAAGTGTGAGATAAGCCCGATATCTTTACATAAAGTTGTAATGGTCGAAACAAGGATTTCGGGGATATAAAGAATACCAAAATCCGAGTTATAACGAAGAAGTTATGACCTGTCGAAGTTTCGCGACAAAACCGGCACGGTGCTGAATGTCGTAAAAAGTGAGTTTTTGATAAACTACTTTTTAGCCTTAGCAATCGAAACTAAAGTCATAGTATTCGTTAAACCGAGAAGTTCGATAAAAAGAACGCCCAAATCTGACTTCGTATGAGAAAGTTATGATTTTTCGAAGTTTCAACTTAGCAGTAGACAGCTAAAAAAACTCGAATTTTAGATCGAGCGATTTTTAGCCGACACAACCTAAACGAGAATTGAAGGTCTCGTCATTAGGAGCACAACGGTAAAAAGTCTGACGAAAACGGACGTTGGATGAAGAAGTTATGAATTTTTAACGGATTTCCTGTCCCGGTCTGTTAAAAATAATAATATAAAATTTAAATTCAAAATTAGCCGACAAAGTCTAAACGGAAGTTGTAGAGCGTAATTTTAGCTACGCGTGCATATAAAGAACGTCAAAAACGGAGCTCGTATGCGAAAGTTATGAATTTTAGAAGATTTTGGCACAAAATTCGAGAAATTTCGCATAGATAGGCTTCACCCGGAAGTGCCACGTCACCCTCACCTCAAATGTGCCACGTATCCGAATTCTGCTGAGTCACCGAAGCCACCTGGCGAGACGTGTCGCCTGCCCTCGCATCCGAAGTCCGGTCCACTAGAGGTCCGACGCGTGTTCCACTCCTCGTGTCCGAGCCTCGCAGAAGGAGCCACGTCCGAAGCCTCAGACTAGACCACGGTCCAATCAGAAGGCGACAGCAAGCCCCTCGCAGGTGCGAGCCATGTGCAAGCCATGCACAGCCCACGTGCGAGTCCTCCCCTGCGAGCTTCGGATCTGCGACGCGTGGCCTCTTCTCAGCCCTTGGATCAGAAGCCTCGCCCCTATATATAGAAGGGTGTGAGACCTCCCGGGTAACTTTGAAAATTTGTCAATTTTAACCCCTAAACCCATATTTTCTTCATCTTAACATCCCGCAAAGCCCCGGTTTCAATTGTAAAGCCCGGAATATTCCAGGAAGTGCCCGAGAAGCCCGGAAAATTTATCTTTTCGGTTTCGAAGCCCGACTTTTACAAAGCCCGGTTTCTCAATAAAACTCCCGGTTTTATTAAAAACGATCGTTTTAGGAAACGAATTGCTGCCCGATTATCATCAAACCATGTGAGTGTATAGTCACTTGCATTTTACACATAGATATGAAGTATTTACCTTATAATACGTGCTATGTGTAGATAATAAATATATTAATTGTTTATTTGAGGTGACTGTTGAGTTAACGTTTTATACAAGTTTTAAACTGTATAAGTATTTTTATCTACAAATATGTTGGGTAGAACATGGGTAGATAGTGATGTGTGATAAAATAAAATTGAGGAGAGGCCTCGATGAGTTTTGAGATCCAGTCATCTAGCGGAGTTTGGATGACGACCACGGACTTTCTAGACAGTCTAGTGGGAAACATTAGCAGGTCCGCAACCTGTAGGTGTTAATGAACTGAGAGTGTTCATTCGCTGTACTCCATCCCCCTCATGGTTGCCTTTAGGACATGTATGGCTGGGGAAACCCCTTAGCAGTAGTGTCCATCCCGATGATATTCTTTAGGCTAGGTCCCTTGTGATAAGTGTTTAGGGACATAAAGTAAGGATAACGGGAACGGGTAATCAGGGTTATTGTTGATTGATGGACTTAGTAAGTTTATTATTATTGTGGGTTGAAAACCCTATATGCTCACCAGGCTCCCAAGCCTGACCCACTCAGCCTTTTATGTTACAGGTAGTGGACCCGGAGCATAGTCGGAGGACAATGAGGGATTTTTGGATTATAGGCCAGTAGTTGTAAATAACTGTTGAAAGGCTTATAATGTCTTGTTTATGCTTTTGATCTGTATCGGAACATGACATCCCGAGGTTTTGATATGAAATGAAACTATACATTTCTTAAAGAAAGTTTTGATAAACTTTTATCATGTTTTGTTTTGGGAACAAATTTCGCAACATCTTTTAAAAAGGTTTCTCTGATTTTATTATAAAAAGCATAAATTAAATCGGTCTTTTCTGGCCGAGAAATTAGGGGATGTCACAGTTGGTATCAGAGCATTAGTTTAAGCGAACTAAGAAATTATAGAATTTCTAGGCTTAAACATAGAATGCTAAGTGATGATTGTGAGATGAGTGTCTACCATAGACGCGAGCACTAGTTTATTTTAGGAAAGGTGCCTAAAATGCCCTTATGTGCTAAATGTTATATGTTTGCCATATATGCCATTATTGTTCGGATCTATGGTCTGTTGCTGACCGGATCTGGAAACCTTATGTGTGTAGGATTCTAACCGTACGATTACGAGATTAGAACTAACATGTAAACGTTTCAGAGGGATAAGGGAATTTAAATACCTATCGAGGGTAAAGACCTAAATTCGCCTTATTCGGTATATAGATTGTAATGGCAAGAACTCGTAGTGGAGTTGCAAATGCAAACGGAAACAGGGATCAAGAGCCTCAACCTCAAGTAGTTGAGCAAGTACCTGTTGTAGGAGCTGCACCTGAGCCAATGACGATGGTTGGGGTACAAGCAATGATGCAAATGATGTTAGATCGCCAGATGGAGGAGACAAGGCGATTACTACAACAGCATAGAGAAGAGACTACGATGCCTGTTGAACAGCCCGTATTGAATGAAGGGAAATCAGTAGGAGGAAACTACAGTGAGACTCTTGGTCAAGCCAACCCACCGATAGTTAGACAAAACAACCAGGATGGAGGAGTTGATGGACGCGGATGCAAATACAAAGATTTCATGGCATCTAAACCGCCGTGTCTATCTGGAAGTCCGACACCGGTGGAAGTCATGAATTGGATCTCTGAACTGGAGACGATGTTTGAAAGTTGTGAGTGCAGCAACAAACAAAAGACCGCACTTGCAATTCCTCTATTAAGGTCTTGTGTGTTGAACTGGTGGAAGTTACTAGCTAATTCGATGCCCAAGGGAGAAGCTAGTAAGATGTCTTGGGAAGACTTTGTACTACAACTAAAACTACAATACTGCTCTGAGCAGGATCTTCTGGAAATTAATAATGAGTTCTAGAATTTAAAGAACGGAAAGATGAGCGTTAATGAATATGCTGCTAGTTTTACTGAAAAGATGAAGCTTGTTCCTTACCTAGTTCCAACTGAACTCTCTAAGATCAACAAGTCCGCCCTCGGATTACCAGCAGACTTTGGTCTGATGGTTAAGCAAGCAACCACTTTGAAAGCCGCCATCTGGGCTGCTAAGAACGTTGAGGTTTAGATCAGAGAGAAGGGTCTGGAGAGGGCGGAAGTTGGTGAAAAGAGAAAATTTGAAGGAACTTCAGGTTCCAACAAGAGAAGCAAATTTTCTAAGTTTAAGAACTTTGGAGGAGGAGGAGGTGAAGTGAAGTGGTGTGAGAAGTGCAAGAAAAAGCACTCAGAGAAATGTAGTGAGGAGGTGACTTGCTTCAAATGTGGAAAGACTGGGCATTATGCCAACGTGTGTCCATCCGACAAGAGGGTATGTTTTGAGTGCCATGAAGAAGGGCATGTTTTTAAAGACTGTCCGAAGAGGAAGGATGCTGCAAAGCCCAATCTACCACCAAAGCCGAAGGCGAGAGCCTTTCAGATGACACTTGAGGCTGCAAAAGAAGAAGACCAAGTTATAAAGTAGTAATGTGAATAGTAACAAGTGGTTAGGCCTATTAGAGGCATAGTATAGGGTAAACTTGAACCTTTGTGTAATCGTTTCAAGGAAATAATATAAACCCTGGTTTTGTCATATGATGAATTGAATGACTATGTGAAATTCTTATATTGTGATTTGGAGAACTGCGAGACAATACTTGGGACGTGTATGAGTAGGTGCGAATGGTAGTAGAGGCCTATACTACCGGAAGCACATGACTCGTACTAGGATCAGGGAAAGTCACAAGGTTACCAAGGAGCTATTATTTGATTGTTATTCCGACCTTAGAGCTCATATTGAATCGATTCCGACTAAGATGAGTATTTTACATGGTTCAGAGAACCAAGTTCGCTGTAGCATTTGACTTAAGCCAGAAGATTGAAGTAAAAGATGATTAAAGCGATCAACAGAAGTATCGCACTCATTGTTAAGGAAGTTGATATTTAGGAATAATACATGTTGAACTGTGATTGTATCACATTAGAACATGAAGGAAGGTGTAGTTTGTTCCGAAAGTTGTCCCAAGGAGATCTGAGTCTAAGTAGTGCAGTATACAATGAGAGATCATTAGAACATGACCCATTGGTCTGTTACAATAAACGAAGGAAAGTACTTATTCCAAGAAAAAGAAGGAGTCCTCAATAAGGATTTATTCTGTAACTCGAAGGTTACAATTGAAAGTCCTATAGAGATCTGAAGCTTTTTAGGATTAGTTGGATATTATCACTGAATTATCCAAGGCTTTTCTTCGATCGCGACTCCATTGACAGCTTTGACCCACAAAGGAGCTGTCTATACTTGGAATGAGAAGCATAGGAAGCTTTGAGAAGTTAAAGAAGACGTCGTGTGAAGCACCGAATCTTTCGTCGCCTGACGGGGTTGATGACTTCACAGTTTAAAGTGATGCCTCTGGAGTTGGTTTAGGTTGTATTATGACCCAAAGGGATAAAGTGATAGCGTGTGCATTGAGGCAATCAAAGGAGCATGAAAAGAACTACCCCGCTCACCATTTGGAGTTGGCAGCGGTAGTATTCGCCCTAAAGTTATGGAGGCGTTATCTTTATGGCACAAAGTGTAAACTTTTCACTGATCATAAGATTCTCCAATATCTCTTTAACCAGAAGGAATTGAACATGAGGCAACGACGCTGGCTAGAGTTACTCAAGGACTACGACTGTGAGATACTTTACCACCCTGGTAAAGCAAATGTTGTTGCTGATACTCTCAGTCGGAAGGTAAACCTTGAAAAGAAAAGGCCAAGAGCGTTGAGAATTGAAGTTGTCTCGACAATTGTGGAAAGTATAAAGAAAGCTCAAGAGGAAGCTTTGGAGAAAAATGACTGAAAGGAAGAACGTTTGGGCAAAACGTTAGTGTTTGGTACAAACAACCAAGGGTTGAAGGTATTCCAAGATAGGATTTGGGTACCTAAGAAGGGCGGAGTAAGAGATCTTCTGATGGAAGAAGCTCACAAGACCATGTACTCGATTCATCCCGGCAATACAAAAATGTATAGGGATCCAAAACCCTATTACTAGTGGCCCACGATGAAGCTCGATGTTGCTAAGTATGTGGCCGAGTGTGTAACGTGTGCTAGGGTTAAGGCACAACATTAGAAACTGTATGGGAGTTTAGAACCTTTACCCGTACCCATGGGTAAATGGGAAGACATCACCATGGATTTTGTGACTAAACTGCCCAGAACAAGGAACGGTCACGACATGATTTGGGTGGTCGTTGATCGCTTCACTAAGAGTGCGCATTTCATAGCAGCCAAAGAGAAGTGGTCTATGGATAAACTTGTGAATTCTTACATGAAGGAAATTATGAGGCTTCACGGTGTTCCGCTAACGATTGTATCCGATCATGATAGCCGTTTTACCTCGAGATTTTGGAGGAGTCTACAAGAGGAATTGGGTACCAAGTTGTGTTTGAGTACAGCTTACCATCCGCAAACCGATGGTCAGAGCGAACGAACGATTCAAACATGGGAGGATATGCTGGGAGCATGTACCCTAGAATTTCAAGGTAACTGGGATGAACACTTATCTCTAGTAGAATTCACTTATAATAATAGTTTCCACTCAAGCGTTAAGATGGCACCTTATCACACTTTGTATGGGGAAAAGTGTCGGATGCCATCATATTGGTTGGAAGCTGAGGAAAAGCAGTCTATGGGACTTGAAATAGTCCATTAGATTGCTGAAAAGTTGTAAGTGATTAGGGAAAAAGATGTTAGCTACTCAAAAGAGCTATGTTGACAAGAAAAGACAACCGATATCATTCGAAGTTGGAGATTCGGTTTCACTTAAAGTCTCGCTGTGGAAGGGACTTATAAGATTTGGTAGAAGGGGAAAGTTGAGTCCAAGGTTTATTGGACCATTTAAAGTTCTTCAGAGGATCGGGAATTAAGCTTACAAGCTAGAATTACCAGAAGAACTAGAGAGTATTCATAACACTTTCATGTGTGTTATTTGAGAAATTTCACGGGAGGTGTGCCCGACATAATTCCCATTTCTGAATTAAGGTTGGACGAGAACAAGAGGTTAATTGGAGAACCTGACGCAATCGTTAACCGTAAGACTAAGAAGTTGTAACGTAAGATATTCGATTTAGTGCCGGTATGTTGGAAACATATAAATGGGCCAAATCCCACCTGGGAAACGGAGAGTGACATAGTGAGTCGCTACCCGTAGTTGTTTATCGTTGTGTGATTCCGGGAACAGAATCATCCTAAGGGGGAGAGAGTTGTAAAGCCCGTGTTTCTAGGCTAGGCATTAATATTGACATAATGGTCTAGGTTAACCTTTGTAACTCGTTTAGAAGAAATGAAAAGGAATTATGTGAATTTTATGTGAATTATGTGTTTTATGCTTAATTATTAGGGCTTAATTAATTAAGAATAAAAAAATAAGCTTCAAAATTAAAGTGTGAGATAAGCCCGATATCTTTACATAAAGTTGTAGTGGTCGAAACAAGGATTTCGGGGATATAAAGAATACCAAAATCCGAGTTATAACGAAGAAGTTGTGACCTGTCGAAGTTTCGCGACAAAACCAACACGGTGCTGAATGTCGTAAAAAGTGAGTTTTTGATAAACTACTTTTTAGCCTTATTAATCTAAACAAAAGTCGTAGTATTCGTTAAACCGAGAAGTTCAATAAAAAGAACGCCCAAATCTGACTTCGTATGAGGAAGTTATGATTTTTCGAAGTTTCAGCTTAGCAGTAGACAGCTAAAAAAACTCGAATTTTAGATTGAGCGATTTTTAGCCAACACAACCTAAGATAGAATTGAAGGTCTCGTCATTAGGAGCACAACGGTAAAAATTCTGACAAAAACGGACGTCGGATGAAGAAGTTATGAATTTTTAACGGATTTTCTGTCCCGGTCAGTTAAAAATAATAATATAAAATTTAAATTCAAAATTAGCCGACGAAGTCTAAACGGAAGTTGTAGAGCGTAATTTTAGCTACGCGTGCATATAAAGAACGTCAAAAACGGAGCTCGTATGCGAAAGTTATGAATTTTAGAAGATTTTGGCACAAAATTCGAGAAATTTCGCATAGATAGGCTTCACCCGGAAGTGCCACGTCACCCTCGCCTCAAATGTGCCACGTATCCGAATTCTGCTGAGTCACCGAAGCCACCTGGCGAGACGTGTCGCCTTCCCTCGCATCCGAAGTCCGGTCCACTAGAGGTCCGACGCGTGTTCCACTCCTCGTGTCCGAGCCTCGCAGAAGGAGCCACGTCCGAAGCCTCAGACTAGACCACGGTCCAATCAGAAGGCGACAACAAGCCCCTCACAGGTGCGAGCCATGTGCGAGCCATGCACAGCCCACGTGCGAGCCCTCCCCTGCGAGCTTCGGATCTGCGACGCGTGGCCTCTTCTCAGCCCTTGGATCAGAAGCCTCGCCCCTATATATAGAAGGGTGCGAGACCTCCCGGGTAACTTTGAAAATTTGTCAATTTTAACCCCTAAACCCATATTTTCTTCATCTTAACATCCCGCAAAGCCCCGATATCGATTGTAAAGCCCGAAATACTCCAGGAAGTGCCCGAGAAGCCCGAAAAATTTATCTTTTCGATTTCGAATCCCGACTTTTACAAAGCCCGGTTTCTCAATAAAACTCCCGGTTTTATTAAAAACGATCGTTTTAGGAAACGAATAGCTGCCCGATTATCATCAAACCATGTGAGTGTATAGTCACTTTCATTTTACACATATATATGAAGTATTTACGTTATAATACGTGCTATGTGTAGATATATTAATTGTTTATTTGAGGTGACTGTTGAGTTAACGTTTTATACAAGTTTTAAACTGTATAAGTATTTTTATCTACAAATATGTTGGATAGAACATGAGTAGATAGTGATGTGTGATAAAAATAAAATTGAGGAGAGGCCTCGATGAGTTTTGAGATCCAGTCATCTAGCGGAGTTTGGATGACGACCACGGACTTTCTAGACAGTCTAGTGGGAAACATTAGCAGGTCCGCAACCTGTAGGTGTTAATGAACTGAGAGTGTTCATTCGCTGTACTCCATCCCCCTCATGGTTGCCTTTAGGACATGTATGGCTGGGGAAACCCCTTAGCAGTAGTGTCCATCCCGATGATATTCTTTAGGCTAGGTCCCTTGTGATAAGTGTTTAGGGACATAAAGTAAGGATAACGGGAACGGGTAATCAGGGTTATTATTGATTGATGGACTTAGTAAGTTTATTATTATTGTGGGTTAAAAACCCTATATGCTCACTAGGCTCCCAAGCCTGACCGACTCAGCTTTTTATGTTACAGGTAGTGGACCCGGAGCATAGTCGGAGGACAGTGAGGGATTTTTGGATTATAGGCCAGTAGTTGTAAATAACTGTTGAAAGGCTTATAATGTCTTGTTTATGCTTTTGATCTGTATCGGAACATGACATCCCGGGGTTTTGATGTGAAATGAAACTATTAAAGAAAGTTTTGATAAACTTTTATCATGTTTTGTTTTGGGAACAAATTCCGCAACATCTTTTAAAAAGGTTTCTCTGATTTTATTATAAAAAGCATAAATTAAATCGGTCTTTTCTGGCCGAGAAATTAGGGGATGTCACATAAAGCATGCACATCCCAATCCTGAAACTCTGTTAAGAGCTTATTCCGTTAAGTTTTTACATCCAAAACTCGTATCCAAGCCCAAAATGATGTTATAAGTCATAAAGTTTCCAACTTTATGACTTCGCATGGATATAAAGTGCTTAATATCCAAAACCCTAAGTTCTTAACCCAATAATACATCACAACTCTTGCATGAAAGGGATAGAAGGGCCAATATCACATTTTTATAATACATAATAGCTTTATAATAGATAAAGTTGCCAAATTTATCCATTAGAATGGTCCTAAGAAACAAGATTTAGTCTTTAAGTCTCAAAGGGATCCAAAAGTTCATCTTTTTTCAACTTAACCCATTAAGTACAAGTCTCCAACTTTCAGATCTGAATCAAAATGATGTTTAGATGGATAAAGTTTCCAACTTAATCCATAAAAAAGTCAAAAACTTTCAATATCTTAAATTTATGCACTAAAATTACCAAAAGCTCATAACATCCAAAATTATTTAGATTTAACAAATGCATCATCAAGATTCAAACTTTATACCTCTAGAAGATAGATCAAGGTGAACAAAGTCCAGATCTACAAGATCCGATGGAACCAACACTTCTCCAAGAAGTTCCTTCTTCTCCAAGGTGCACCATACATACTCCAAAGTACTCAAAAACACCTTCTTTTAGCACACAAGGCTCAACTAGGGTTTGGGTTGTTGGATTAGTGTCTAAGGCTGCAACTATATTAGGCAAGTATTTGACCCGGTTGTGTATGGTCCTTTTGGGTTGCCTTCACCATAGCAATTTGATAGGATGATTTATTAAGAGAGAGTAAATATTATTAATATATTATGAGAATAATATAAAGAATAATATATTGTTATTTGATTAATATAAGTCATAGAATTAATTAGAATTAATTTGGTGACTTAAAGAGGTTAATTAAATAAAGGGGTATAAACTGTCAATTGTTTGATAGTTAAGCTTTAGACTATAAATCCTTATAGATATATAGTGGACGGATTCTAGAAGCTAGGATAGCTTCAAAATTGTCCATGACTTATCTAAGGAAAGGATTTGGATAGCCTTAAGAGAAGATTATCCAATTAGGGTTTAGATTGTAACCCTTAAGGAGTCTACAAGTATAAATAGACCCCATGGCAAAGGGAAATCAGCACCTCTCCTAAAGTAAGAGAACCCTGGCCGATTTCCTCCCCTCTCCTCTCTCCTAAATCATATTCCTGGCTATTGGTGTTTGTAAGCCATTAGAGGAGTGACATTTGTGACTCTAGAAGCTCCAAGACCACAAGATCAACAAGGAACTCAAAGGTATGGTTCTAGATCTGTTTCAATGTTATTATTTAACCTAATTAGCCATTAGAAGTCTTGGATTCAAAGCATGTTTAATTAGAAAGCCTAGATCCGAGCATTTGGGTTTTGCATGCGCACATTGGAAAGTTCTTATGGCTAAAACCCATCAAGGGTTTCATGGAAGGTGTGTTGGAGGGTTGGAGGCTGAGAATTGAGTGGGTTTGGGGGAGTTAAGGAGCTTAAATAGGGCTCAAACCACGAAAATATGGTTTGGGCACTGATTGCGTATGCCCAACATATTTCTGGTATACCCAGCGTACTCAGGGTGCCTCTGTACGCCCAACGTACTCAGCATAACCCAAAACTGACTAAACTTCTAACGGGCGTAACTTCTTTGTTCTAACTCCGATTTTGACGTTCTTTATATCCACAGAAAGGTAACGAGAAGCTCTACACTTCTATCAAATCGTACTTGCCTTTAAACTTTCCGAACAAAAATCCAAAAATCATAAAATCCCGAATTGACACTTTATGGAAATACCCCTTGGTGCCAAAACACATACCAAACTCCCGAATCATCCAAATTACATTACCCACACCAAAATGGGTCTAAATATCTTTTATCAAGGGCCCTAAGCCTGCTGATACTCGGTCTTCGGGTCACAACCCCCAAATAAGAAACGATTCGGAACAGGGCGTTACAACTTTCCCCACTTAAATTAGAATCCGTCCTCGAGATCACTCCTTACCACCTTCCTGAGAACCAACGTTCCTAACAAAACCTTCTACTGCTGAACAAATCATTAAACCCATAATTTTCGATCCAATATGATACTTCTAGAATTCGGAAGACCCATAACTTGTCTGACCTCACATAGGTAGAAACATTCTGAAACACAATCACAAGGGTCTCCTCCTATCATCAGAATTGAAACATCCTTTTGACCCCGAACCTTCCAACTGATAACCTGACATACAAATTCCTAAATCCATAACTTGTTGGGATACATATTTTGCACTTATACACTAATGATTCACTATACGAATCTCAACCAAGAGCCAACTCAGTACATAACCCATAACCCGAGATCCAAGGATTTACACTTGTGTTTTACCCGAACTCTTTTGATTCACGGAAACCATTCCCTAAACCGAGATATAAAATCCCCAAACCACCGCTGAGACTCCCAATCTTGCACCTGGTCATGTCACCAGGTTCCTGAGAGTCCAACAGATAAGGCTATTCTAGCCTAGGGGTGTTCGTTTGGATTGATCGGTTTAATCCGATCCGATCAAGTGAATCCAAATTAATTTCGGTTTTCAAAACTTAGATCCAAATAGTACAAACTAAAATCAAATCGGATCCGATCCAACCAAATTATAATTCGGTTGGATCGGTTTTTTACAATTCGGTTTTCAAAAATCAAGACATTTCAACAAATATATAACTTTAATATTAACTTACTTTATAATATAAACTAAAAAAATATTGTTTCATTAGTTGTGAATTAAAACTTATAAATAACTATCAAGAAAAATATATTGTAGCGTACTACTTTATAGACAATATTTTTTTATAAGAAGCGCATATTAAAGTATTATAATAAATGAAAATTTTAATATACTAAAAGAATAATTTAGTAAATTTATAAATTATTAAAGATATATATTAGAAACAACAAAATAATAAATTGGAATTCGGTTTTTTGGACTATTCGGTTTTTATTTTATAAACCAAACCAATTCGAAATCCAAAATAATAATTCGGTTTTGCTAAAAACTAATCCAAAAATCCGAATATATGAACCGAATAATCCGATCCAAATTGTTCAATTGGACAATTTGGTTTTATTCAAATAATGAACAACCCTATTCTAGCCTATGCACCACTCTATGCCACTCCCTAGCCATATAATCATCCTACTAAAACCATAATCCAATTCCTTGACCTGACCGGTCTCTACCAGGTGTCACCTGTATTGCCATAGTCATATAGGCGTTGCCTACGGGTCTCACCCAACGAGAGATACACATGCCTAACCCGTCTTGGACCCCAATGGTCCTATTCCCATAACAGAGATATGATCTCCAACCCCACTGTTCGCCTTGCCCAAGGCACGAGCTGATCCTCCTTTATACTCACGAAAATCCTAACGATGGTATACCTCAATCTAGTGAGTGCTACGATCCTATCATAGACTTGCAACACTTCCATACTATCCGCTAATCCGGTGAGTGATATGACCACCCCACAGTCTTACGACACGTCTATCCCGCCATGGTCACTGCCCATGGTCTTACCACACAAAATCCTTTCACAAAAGACGCTGCTATCAATGCAAAATACGACGAAATCATGGCCACACACGACCCTATAATAGGATAAATGATCGTATTCTTGATCAATTTCAATGGCCATAACCCAAAAGAACCATGCATATAATTCGAACCAAGTGCTCCAATGCTATCTTGTCCAATCGCATACATCCCTCTCGACATCACATATAATGAATTACCCCAATGTACATCCATAGAGAACCTATAATATCATCCAAAAAAGGAGAGAAATACCAGAGTTCTATCGAACGGGAAACCTCAATCACTAACATAAGATATCCTCATAAATGATCGAAATAAGATCTCATACCTTGGTTGAGATTGAACAAATTCCACCAATATGCAACTCGATCATGAAGACTTCCAAGGTGATCCTGAATGTTACTAAAACCTGAGCCGACTATGAACCTAAATTCCATACCACCTTCATCGAGAGTAAACATACCCAGAGACCAAAGGAATATAGAACATAGTAAACTTGATGATAGGTTGACACATCCATTCAACTCCAACTGTCACCACTTGAAACTTTCGAAGAATCTCCGCTAAATGAAGAAAGAAACGATCAATGATTGAGAATGCATTGAAATTAGGACTAATGAACCAAAACCCGCACTAAGCTTAACATAACCAACTCGGAAACTGATTCCCTGATCGACCTCTGAACAAGCTAGACTCTAATTAGAAATCCATGCAACGAGCTGAAAAATTCCCTCTGCAACCAATACTCAACCTGAGTGGTCCCAACGACTCCTCATCCGTTCTTTGGCGCCCCACAAGCAACCAATAGCTGCAACGAGCTCCTTGACCAACCACTTCCTGATGAGGGACAACTCATGTATCTCCTGAACACATACTTCCGATCGCCAGCTACAATATACCCCTGCCTTTACCAAATCCTAAACCGGGATCCCATATACTCGCACCGTAGATCCCTAGGAACCATTCTCTTAATACTACGAACCTGAACAAATCGATGATCCTCCAAGCAGAATACCCAGTTCTCCCCCACTTAGGGTTCGAACTACCACCTACTGATGTTGACACCAAACCATAACTCAAATCGGCTTAACCACGTACAACCATCCATGACCTTGGAATGAATAACATACGCATGATGATCTTCCAAATAAGGATCAAACAAATTCCAAGAGAATTCCTGAATTTCAGCTGAAGATCTCTGAAATTTCCCCAATCATGGCTACTTTAACATTAAGGATTCCTTGTAAGAGCATAAGCCAAAACTAACTTACGATCTAAAAGATGCCCTCCTAGCCTACAATCCTAACCACCAATCCAGTACCTGTCCTGCATATAACCCAAGAAAACGGACCCTTTATCACATCACAAACATCCATAACACATCAATGCAGCCGCACACTCCTGTGTTTCCATACTGTCACCTAATACCGCAACCAACATATCGCATGCTGGGTTACATACTAACTATGAAAGTCGCAAGCTTGCTCACTCCTTCTCCGAACTCGGAGAACTGAAAGGGCATCACCCCTGCCACATATGGCGGCATTCCATGCCATCAGTCAACCACTCAACTTTCCGCTGTAATCACCCAGCCGATCATAACAATCGTTTCCTTCTTAAGTCTCATGACTCAATGCACAACCTCGAGCAACATCCTCAGGACCAACAAACTCATCCAGGTCTGTGCCATTCAACGCAAACCAATATCACCACTAGGGCCCAAAACAATTTCTAGACCCATCCTCATGTCTACGCAACCCTACCACAAGATCGATAGATACAGAAGTGCTGCAACGAATCATGGTATCAAACCATGCCATCTTCCCCAACCAGCCCTTAGGATCCCCGAAACTCTCCTTGATTTGAGTATAGATCTTGTGCTTCCAGTAGTATGGGCCCAATACTACCTTCCACACCTATCCATACTTTCCTCAAGAATCATCCCGGGTCCTCTAAGACCTACTCATAATAATACCCCCGATGCCTGCTCAACAATGAACAATCGTTCTAAGATACCTCCTAGGTTTCACTAGGATCGAGGAACCCCTATTAATGTCAGCTAACCACTTCATGTATACAATTACATGCAACAAAGCTTAATAATCTTCGACTAAAGGACTCAACCTTACAATGGTTGGACTCAGAGAAGAGCTGCACGATAGGTTCAAGTCCTTCATTCTAAGATTATTTAACCTTCATAGCATGTAATTTAATATATTCATTTAATGGTTAACTCACATCAATATGGGTCCCACATAGCACAAATCATGCAACATTTGAGCAGAGGAGCCGACTTGCACTAAGAAATAAAATCAGACAGATCCTCATACGAAATTCTCGATCTTTATCTCCCATCATCTCGGATACACCTTCGTCTTGTGCTCCCTCTCTCGAGAGTGGCTAATCATTCATCATGCTGACCCGCTATGAACCACACCTGCTCATGAAACTTCCACCAACCCTGTAGCCACACGTGCATGCTAATCATACATAACGCTGGATCCCATAAACAGTCGAATACTTGACTCTACTCTAAGCTGTAAATCAGAAAAGGACAAGAAGTAAAGATAAATCAAACATTCTCAGGCTATAGAATCTTTGTCATGTACAACTATGATGCACACACTAAGTGACCACAATAATGATGTCAATTTAATATAATAAAGAAACCTAGAGTATTAGGCATCATGTAATTAGGTAATTCTATCATGCAATTCCTAAAGATCCTTAGCCAATATCTAGCATATGGTTCTAAAATATCACAATATCAAATAACAGTATGGTAATCTTGATGGGTTTTAGCCATAAGAACTTTCCTATGTGCGCATGCAAAACCCCAATGCTTGGATCTAGGCTTTCTAATAAACATGCTTTGAATCCAAGTCTTCTAATGACTAATTAGGTTAAATAACAACATTGAAACAGATCTAGAATCATACCTTTGAGTTCCTTGTTGATCTTGAGGTCTTGGAGCTTTTAGAGTCATAAATGTCACTCCTCTAATGGCTTACAAACACCAATAGCAAGAAGAATGATTTAGGAGAGAGGAGAGGGAAGGAATTCAACCAGGGTTCTCTTACTTTAGGAGATGTATCGAATTCCCTATGCTATAGGGTCTATTTATACTTGTAGACTCCTTAAGGGTTACAACCCAAACCCAAATTAGATAACTTAGACTTTAAGTTAATCCATATCCTTTCCTTGATAACCCTTTGGACGATTTTGGCTTATCCAAGCCCTAGAAATCGTCCAATCCTATATCAATAAGGATTTACAGTCTAAAGTTTAACTATCAAACAATTGACAGTTTATACCCCTTTATTTAATTAATCTCTTTAACTCACCAAATTAATTCTAATTAATTCTATGACTTATATTAATCAAATAACAAATATATTATTCATTATATTATTCCCATAATATATAATATTTACTCTCTCTTAATAAATCATCCTATCAAGCTGCTATGGTGAAGGCAACCCAAAAGGACCATGCACAACCGGATCAAATACTTGCCTAATATTGTTGCAGCCTTAGACACTATTCCAACAGTCTCCCACTTGGATAAGTCTAGTAACTATATTTACAGGTACAATTCGGTTTGCAATCGTAGCTCTCAAAGACGCTGTCAACTCTGATCTAATCAATCTTGTCCTTTAGATAAGGGAACGTACAGTCCTCTGTTAGATATCATGCTGACAATCCTATGGAATGGTTAGTCAAGCATTTAGGTTTCTCGATCTCTGATTTATTTGAAATAGAACTTAACCGAACACATCAATTTAGTTCTGACCGGGCCCGACACATAAGTCAAATCAAATCATCGAGCGGCCGAGATATCGCTTTTACCTTCTTAGATAAAAGTTACAGATAAGCTTCGACTTATATGCATTTACTTATTCATTAACCAACTATACACAACAATACGTTTTATAACACCAAGTTATTGATGCGTTTTCGTATTATCAATGTACAATCAATTAACAAATAATAAACCGTATATCTAGGTTTTAAGACTATATGATATTATCGTCTTGTGATCACCTTTTATATCGTATTCCATAAGGTCATTCCAGCAAGCGCGGGTTTATTCCAATGCTCAAAACTAGTTCATAAGCACTCATGAACGTTGCAACAATCCTTTGCTATGTCTAACACCATTTAGACATTCTACACACCAATTCATGACAATCTTCATTCATATCTACTCCCAACATATGAACGATTGTGGACCATTTGAACAATTCGATTATTCCTAATAAACTCAATTATTCTGGAAGTCAAAACATGCAAAGTGAAACAATAGCTAAACAATTAACATAAGATAGTAACATTACACATAAATAAAACTCCTTTATTTAATCATCAAATGTCAATTACATTTATCTATTACACGTTTCTAATACTATCTAATCTATGCTAATATCATCCTTCAGCCCAATACTCCTAGCATGCTGCAAGTGCTTAACCCTACTCAGTCCCTTCGTAAGCGGATCTGCTGGGTTATCTTCTGATGATATCCTCTTTACTCCGAGTTGTCCTTCTTCTACACGATGTCTAATGAAGTGATACTTTCTGTCGATATGTCTTGATCTACCATGATCCCTCGGTTCCTTGGTCAAGGCAACCGCGCCTTCGTTATCACAGAAAATCTCCATTGGCTCATTTATGGCAGGTACAACTCCAAGATCACCGATGAAGTTCTTTAGCCATATTGCCTCCTTCGACGCTTCGCTCGCTGCAATGTACTCTGATTCGCACGTTGAATCAGCTACGGTTTCCTGCTTGGAACTCTTCCATGTCACTGCTCCTCCATTTAGGGTAAAGACCCAGCCCGACTGCGAACGGTAGTTGTCCCTGTCGGTCTGAAAACTGGCGTCACTATACCCTCGCACCTTCAAGTCATCACTCCCTCCGAGGACTAAGAACCATTCCTTCGTCCTCCGAAGGTACTTAAGGATATTCTTCACCGCAATCCAATGTGCTCTGCCAGGATTCCCTTGATATCTGCTAACCATGCTCAAAGCGATGGCTACATCAGGGTGAGTACAAGTCATAGCGTACATGATTGAGCCAACTGCGGAAGCGTATGGTACTCGGCTCATTTCTGCTATTTCAGCTTCGGTACTCGGACTTTGAGTCTTACTCAACTTGGCATTACTTTGTATTGGTAATTCTCCCTTCTTCGAGTTTTCCATACTAAAACGTTTTAGTACCTTCTCCAAGTAAGTATTCTGACTAAGTCCAATTAGTCTCTTACTTCTTTCTCTTACTATCCTTATTCCCAAATTGTAAGAAGCCTCTCCGAGGTCCTTCATAGCGAAGCACTTCCCGAGCCAGGACTTAACCTCCTGCAGAGTCGGGATGTCGTTTCCTATGAGTAATATGTCATCGACATATAGAACGAGGAAGCTTACTATACTCCCACTGGCTTTGACATATACACAAGATTCGTCTTCGCTTCGTACAAATCCAAACTCTTTGACTTTCTCATCGAAGCAAAGATTCCATCTGCGAGACGCTTGCTTAAGTCCATAAATGGACTTCTCAAGCTTACACACTCTATTCGGATGCTTCGGATCCACAAACCCCTCTGGCTGAGCCATGTAAAGATCCTCAGCCAACTTTCCGTTAAGGAAAGCGGTCTTGACATCCATTTGCCAAATCTCATAATCATGAAATGCGGCAATTGCTAGCATCACTCTAATAGATTTAATTTTCGCAACTGGTGAGAAGGTCTCATCATAGTCAACTCCGGGAGTTTGAGTAAAGCCCTTCGCGACCAATCGCGCTTTATATGTGTGTACGTTCCCATCCACGTCGGTCTTCTTCTTGAAGATCCATTTGCACCCAACGGTCTTACGTCCGGGCACGTAATCAACCAAATTCCAAACTTGGTTATCATACATGGATTGGATCTCGCTATCCATTGCCTCTTTCCATTTCACAGACTCCGGGCCTGCCATGGCTTCCTTATAGCTGTTAGGCTCATCAAGGTTTATTAGTGTACCGTCACTAATATACGTGTCCCCCTCGGTAGTAATATGAAAGCCATAAAACTGGGGATGAACTTTAACTCTATCGAAACGTCTAAGGGGTAAGGATTCGTCAATCGGTTCAACCGGAGTTTCCTCCTCGGGTTGAATGCCAGCGGTAGAGGTTCCTTCATCTATCGACTCTTGAATCTCTTCAAGTTCGATTTGCCTCCCACTGTCTCCTTGGCTTATGAGTTCTCATTCTCGGAAAACTCCTCTCCTTGCAACGAAGACAACATTGTCCTTCGGTCTATAGAAGAGATATCCAAAGGATGTCTGCGGGTAGCCGATGAAAATACATCGCTCACTTCGAGGTTCAAGCTTTTCGTGAGTATCTCGTCTTACGAAAGCCTCGCAACCCCAAACCTTGATATGTGCCAACGAGGGAGCTTTCCCTGTCCACATCTCGTGAGGTGTTTTGGCAACCTTCTTAGTAGGGACTCGGTTAAGGATATGGGCGACAGTCTCTAAGGCATACCACCAAAAAGAGATTGGTAGTGAAGGACGACTCATCATAGAGCGAACCATATCCAATAAGGTTCGATTACGCCTTTCTGCCACACCATTTAACTGCGGTGTCCTAGGAGGCGTCAATTGTGAAACTATTCCACACTCCTTGAGATAATCATGGAATTCAAGACTTAGGTACTCTCCTCCTCGATCGGATCGAAGCATCTTGATTTTCCTGCCCAATTGATTCTCCACTTCATTTTTGAACTCTTTGAACTTTTCAAAGGTGTCTGACTTTTGCTTGATTAAGTAGATATACCCATATCTACTATAGTCATCGGTAAAAGTCACATAGAAGCGGTTCCCATCCTTCGTGGTTGATCTAAACGGTCCACATACATCGGTATGTATTAGGTCCAATAGACCCTCACCCCTTTCACATGTACTCGTGAAGGGTGACTTAGTCATTTTTCCAAGCAAACAAGACTCGCATGTGTCATCTTCCCTAAGGTCAAATGACTCCAACACTCCATCCTTTTGGAGTTGGGCTATGCGTTTCTTGTTGACATGTCCAAGTCGACAATGCCACAAGGATGCTTTATCCATACTAGTGGAACAATCAATATTCAAAACATCATTTCCTAAGTTATCAACAATCATAACGGTTTCATATATTCCATTACATGGTATAGCTTCAAAGTAAAAGACACCATTTAGATAAGCCAAAATAGAACCATTCTCATTATTAAAAGAAAATCTAAATCCTTGTCTATATAAACCATGAAATGAAATGATGTTTCTAGCCATTTCTGGCGAATAGCAACAATTGTTCAAATCTAAAACCAAACTATTTCTAAGCACTAAAGAATACACTCCAATCTTGGTCACAGGCGACGATCTTCTGTTCCCCATGATTAGATTGATCCTTCCTTGCTCCACATCCCTACTTCTTCTTAGTCCCTGCACATTAGAACAAATGTGATAACCACAACCGGTATCAAGAACCCAAGAAATAGCATGATTAGAATCGTTAGATTTGATTGTGTATATACCTGCGAAAGATGGCTTGATCTTTCCCTCTTTGATTGCTTGCAGGTAATCTGGGCAGCTTCTCTTCCAATGTCCTATCTTGTGGCAGTGGTGGCACTCTGCCTCCTTTGGGTTAGAGCAGGGCTTAGCGGGATCAACTTTGGTCCCACTAGAAGAGGCACCATCTCGGGCTTTCACCTTGCGATAGTTCTTCGATGAAGCTTTCCTCTTCTTTCCCTTTCCTTGACCAATAGCCAAGACAGGAGCAGCGGACGGATTGGGAGTAGGTGCAACAGACTTGTCCTTGAAGTTGCTCTCAGCAACCCTCAAGAGACCTTGGAGCTTGCTTAGGGTGACCTCTTCTTTGTTCATGTGGTAGGTCATCCTAAATTGGTTGTACATCGGAGGCAAAGAGTGAAGCACCATGTCGATCGCCAAGTCTTCACCGAAGTCAACATTTAACTTGCGAAGGCGGTCGACAGACCTTTGCATCTTTTGCAGGTGCACGGTAAGAGATTCTCCATTACCCATCTTAGCGGAAATCATGTTGGTGAAAATCTCATAACGCTCTTGTCTCGCGTTTTGGTGGTATCTCTCCAATAAGTCTTGGTGCATCTCGTACGGGTACATGTCCTCGTAGGACTTTTGGAATTCGGAGTTCATGGTGGCGATCATGATGCAATGTACCTTCGTTGCATCTCGCTCATGAGTTTCAAAAGCAGTGATTTCGGCGGGAGTAGCAACTTCGGGGTTGATTTTCTCGAGCTTCTCATCGAGGACATACTCCTTATCCTCATAGTGAGCAATGGTGCGAATGTATCTTATCCATTCGCTAAAGTTCGTTCCATCGAAGGTGACCTTTTGGCAAAGGCTCATCAACATGAAAGAAGTAGCAGCAGCGTTGTTTGCGTTCGACATCTACGATTAGAAAAGGACAAAGATAGATTAGAATAAGAATCCCTAATTATCACCCAATAAGAAAAATTAGGGCTAGGATCCAACAATAACATTTACATACTAGAAAAGGGATGCCGTAATCTGACATGCAAATAAATTGAAGGTAAGTGAATGACGATTCACTAATTCTCCATCACAAAACTTAAACTATTAGTCCTAAGTGTTTTTGAGAATTCCTAGGTTCGGATGAGATTCATTGAAACTATTCAATGGCATGTTTAAATCTCGATATGCCCCTCTTGTTTGTAACTGGGATGCCGAGGATCACAAAGCGGGTGTGAATTACCATGCAAATTCACATGGCGCCTTCTTTGTAACGATCACCTATTCGATGTGCCGGTAAACCACACACGCTCCATCGAACTATGATAAACAATGAATCACCCTTTGCCACCTTCGCTTAGAACCAATTAGTGTGCCGGTAAGCCACACACGCTCCACTAACATCTTAGCAAGGTGCAAAGTGTAATTTCATGGGATTGCATCAATTCACTTTTCCTAAAGTAACTAGGATTGGGAAATTTTAAAAATATGTGTAGTTACTTTATATTTCTTATTATACTTTTAATGAGAGGATGAGGTTGCCCTATCCTACCCGTTCGGCTAAAGACCCTCCACCAATCAAGCAAGCGGTGGGTGTGAGTGTACACCCATTAAGCGCCATTTTATAGGCCGCAACCTTATACCCACCTTATAGATCGGCTTCGTGAATGAGGCCTACTAACGATAAGACTAGCATTTAGTTATACATATATATATATATATATATATATATATATATATATATATATATATATATATATATATATTATTCTAGTAATATCATATTAGTATAGGGTTGTATTTTAAAACTTTTAAAATCTAGGGTTTGAAATTTAAGTTGTCTAAATTAAAACTTTTAATCACAAATATAAATTTCAAAACTTGAGGGTAAGTTTTAAACATTTAAAACATGGAGGATCAAATAACAAATAATTCCAATTAACAATTAATATCCTAATTATCTATATTTGATTTTATTCAAGATTTCTTTGAAAGATAATTACCAAAATAATTAAAATAATTAATTAATTATCATATAAGGAAATTAATTATTTTATTAGTTGATAAATACCTTTAACTAGATCAAGATAATAGTCATATATATCAAAAAATCGGATTTAGATTGATCTATTATGATTAAGGTAAGTTTCCATAAGATAATTATGAAAAAATCCCGAATCTGGCCATTCCTGACACCTGGACTCGCCGAGTGCACAAAGGGACTCGCCGAGTCAGGCCTACTCGCCGAGTCCACCTTGGAACTCGTCGAGTCCATGACTCAGAAACCTAAAAAACGAATTTTGCAGGTTCGTTTCAGTTAATCAAGCAACAATTTAAAGAAAACCAAACCTGGCTTTGATACCACTGATGGGTTTTAGCCATAAGAACTTTCCTATGTGCGCATGCAAAACCCTAATGCTTGGATCTAGGCTTTCTAATAAGCATGCTTTGAATCCAAGTCTTCTAATGACTAATTAGGTTAAATAACAACATTGAAACAGATCTAGAATCATACCTTTGAGTTCTTTGTTGATCTTGAGGTCTTGGAGCTTTTAGAGTCACAAATGTCACTCCTCTAATGGCTTACAAACACCAATAGCAAGAAGAATGATTTAGGAGAGAGGAGAGGGAAGGAATTCGGCCAGGGTTCTCTTACTTTAGGAGATGTATCGAATTCCCTATGCTATAGGGTCTATTTATACTTGTAGACTCCTTAAGGGTTACAACCCAAACCCAAATTAGATAACTTAGTCTTTAAGTTAATCCATATCCTTTCCTTGATAACCCTTTGGACGATTTTGGCTTATCCTAGCCCTAGAAATCGTCCAATCCTATATCAATAAGGATTTACAGTCTAAAGTTTAACTATCAAACAGTTGACAGTTTATACCCCTTTATTTAATTAATCTCTTTAAGTCACCAAATTAATTCTAATTAATTCTATGACTTATATTAATCAAATAACAAATATATTATTCATTATATTATTCCCATAATATATAATATTTACTCTCTCTTAATAAATCATCCTATCAAGTTGCTATGGTGAAGGCAACCCAAAAGGACCATGCACAACCGGATCAAATACTTGCCTAATATAGTTGCAGCCTTAGACACTATCCCAACAAATCTGGGGTCTACTTACTGGCTCCGACTGATCGTACACATCGCATCCTTTACTGATTATTTTGAAAAAAATTTTGAAAATCATATTTTTAAAACTTTTTTATTTCCTTAGTTTGAGACTAGATTCACACGGGTGTTCCTCCAATTCACTCAAACCAAGGCTCTGATACCAACTTGTAATAGCCCAAAAATTTCAACAAATTTAAACCTTTCAAAAGTGACCCATTTATTAATAAAAGTGTTTACAAACTATTATTTACAAAACGTTATTTAAAATCAGAGTCTCCCAAGATCCAATCAGTTATAAAACCAAGGATGTGTACAGTCACGCCTTTGCCCTTCCACCGTCCACTAAGGTACCTATATCATAAACCAAATTGTAAGCACGAAGCTTAGTGTGTTCCCTCAAAATACCACCACACAAACAGATAACCTAGAAAACAATAACATGCATAAAGAGCCTTCAACCTGAATGGAACGCCCCATCGGCCTACATGTCCATATGGTACGATCACAGAGCCTTCAGCCTGACTGGAACTCCCCACCGGCCTACAGTCTATTTGGTACGCTCACAGAACCTTCAGCTTGACTGGTACGCCTCATCGGTCCTTTAGCTTATCTGGAACGTTCTTCGGGCCTTCCCCCTGACTGTTACACCCTTCAGGCCTGTAGTTTATCCGGGATGCCTTGGGTCTCTTGGCCTTCAGCACATAGCAGGACCGCCTCAACCTAACCACACACAACATGTCATCATATACATATACAAAAAACATATACGCTTAGTAAACCATAACAACATATTGATATAAACATTAACGGGTTTGTTGACCGACATCACAAAGCAATATAGTCTTAACCCACCCACACCACAACGACATATACACAACTAAACATTTAACCAGTCAATAGACAATCAAGCAGATTTTACAGATCACTAAGCATAGCATCATCCTAATACAAGGATATAGATCTAACAAATCACTACAACATACCAACATGAGAAAAACCATGATATAATCCAATAGACCGACCTTGGAGCCTTCGACCCAAAAGTACAGTGAGGAAGACTCACCTCGAAAACTGAGCAAAAGCGGATGAGGTCCCGACTCCGAATCCCAACACTCAAACCAACACTTACTCCAACCAAAAGACCAAACACAATCAAACTCTCCAAAATACCCTCAAGATCCAAGTTGGTCTAAGTCAAAGTCAATTGGTCAAGGTACGAAATGCAATATCTCTTCCCAGCGGAGTACACCCTGCGTACCAAGAGAGTACGCCCAACGTACTCTGATGTTGACCAAAAGCATGATGCTGACCGTGTGCGTGCAACGTACCACCAGGTACACCCAACACACGCAACCCAGTCCCAAAACTCCATTAAGAGCTTATTCCATTAAGTTCTTAGATCCAAAACTCATATCCACCCCAAAATGATGTCCTAAGTCATAAAGTTTCCAACTTTATGTCTTCGCATGGCTATAAAGTGCTTAATGTCCAAAACCCTAAGTTCTTAATCGGAGAAAACATCACAACTCTTGCATGAAAGGGATAGAAGAGCCAAGATCACATTTTTATAGTTCATAAAAGCTTTATAATGGATAAACTTTCCAAATCTATCCATTAGAATGGTCCCAACAAACAAGATCTTGTCTTTAAGTCTCAAAGGGACCCAAAAGCTCATCCTTTTCAACTTAATCCATTAAGTACAAGTCTCCAACTTTCATATCTGAATCAAAATGATGTTTAGATGGATAAAGTTTCCAACTTATCCATAACAAGGTCACAAACTTTCAAGATCTAAACTTTATGCACTAAAAGGACCAAAAGCTCATAACATCTAAAACTAGTTAGATCTAATAAATGCATTATCAAGATTCAAACTTTATACCTTTAGAAGATAGATCAAGGTGAACAAAGTCCATATCTACAAGCTCCAATGCAACCAACACTTCTCCAAGAAGTTCCTTCTTCTCCAAGATGCACCATGCATACTCCAAATCACTCAAAAACACCTTATTTTAGCACACAAGGCTCAACTAGGGTTAGGGTTTCGTGGAAGGGGTGTTGAAGGGGTGGAGGCTGAGAATGGAGTGGGTTTGGGGGAGTTGCGGAGCTTAAATAGGTCTCAAACCACGAAAATAGGGTTTCGGCATAGATTGCGTATGCCTAACATATTTTTGGTACGTGCATCGTACTCAGGGTGCCTCAGTATGCCCATGGTACACCCCTCTATAAGCCTAACGTACTCAACATAGCATAAAACTGAAAAAACTTCAAACGGACATAACTTCTTCGTTCTAACTCTGATTTTGATGTTCTTTATATCCATGGAAAGGTAACGAGAAGCTCTAAAATTCTATCAACTCATCCTTGCCTTAAAACTTTCTGAACAAAAATCCAAAATTCATAAAATCCCAAACTGACACTTTACCGAAATACCTCTTGGCGCCAAAACACAGACCGAACTCCCAGATCATCCAAATTACATTACCCACACCTAAATGGGTCTAAATTACTTTTCTAAAATGTAACACCCAAATTTTGGAAAGCCAAGAAAAGAAAGAAAACCCCAATTTTAAGGGGAGACTCGGCGAGTCCAAGGAGGGACTCGGCGAGTCCGAGCGGGATCCGGGTTGAGGTGTAAGCGACCAACTCGGCGAGTCGGCCAAGGTGACTCGGTGAGTCTGGTCTGAGCAAGGAAAACCCTAAATCCGGGACTTGGAGCTTATTTAAACGTCTCATTCTCTCCCCTAGGGTTCCTTTACTGCCTCTCTACCACATAACACTAAACCCTAGCCGCCATAATCATTTTGGAGCAAGATCTACCCTTAGTGAAGCTTTTGAAGCTTGGAGAAGGAAGGAAGGCCTTGGAGGTGCAAGAAGGGACTGTAGATCCGGGATTGAGCAGACATTTCAGACCAATTGTAGGTAATAAGCTGTTGCTTGGACTCCCTTTGCACCTAGATCTATTCTTATGTGTGAGTTTTGGACAGTTTTGGTATGATATGTAACCATTTCGAGTTAGAGGTCCATATTTGAGGTTGCTACCTCAGATCCATGCTTGTTTTGGTCTAGAATCCCCTAAAGTATCAGCCCTTGGTATGTTGAAGATGTATGTTTTCCATAAACCCTAGTTTAATGTGTTTTGAGCCTAGATCTCTTAATCTACACGTAAAGTTTGCCACTTTACGTAGGGGATAGGCCTTAGAAGTATGGATCTATAAGCTGGAAGCCCTGTTTGGCTCGAAAAGTCACTGCATGGATTAAGGACTGAATAGACTCGGTGAGTCCTTCGAGTGGACTCGGCGAGTAGCTTGAAGATGAGGAGGAACTTGACGAGTGGGATGAACAGCTCGTCGAGTCGGATGAAGTTAGGCATGAACTCGGTGAGTCGGAAGAACAACTCGATGAGTTGGTTGAAGATTGTCTTGGAATCGGCGAGTCTATTCTTGGACTCGGCAAGTCAGGTCGCGAAACCCCAAACCCTTCGAGTTGAAACTCGAATCAATGAGTCGGGTGGAGACTCAGCGAGTTAGACAGGCCAGGACTCGGGAATAGTTGACTCGGCGAGTCGACTCGCGAATAGAAAGATCCTGAGCATATGAACTCGGCGACTTATTAGGTGGACTCGGCGAGTAGGGTTGACCTGGAAGGTTGACTTTGACCAGGATTTAGACCTTGACCAGAGTTGACCTAGTTGACCTTTGGAGGTCAGTTAGACTAAGTGTGATATTGACATTGGTAGCTCGAGGAGCTAGTGGAGCAGCAGTTCGGAGTCAGAGGTCAGGTAGCAGTCAAAAGGATTAGCAGCACCAGTTCAACAGTCTCAGGTGAGTTTCCTTCCAGTAGGAACGGGTCTAAGGCCACAATGCCGGCCCGTTTAGCTAATAGTAGTTTCCAGATTTTGATCTGATGCAGTAGTTAGTATGTTTGATGCCTTCGTGGCTCAGATAGGATTTATGTGTTATGTGTTCCGGGCTACGGCCCGATGTAGTATGCAGTATATGTGTGTTCATATGTTTATGCTATGTTCTGTTTAGTTAGCCCGGACATCGGTCCGATGCAGGGGGCAAGGCCCCAGTTAGTCCGGACTTCGGTCCGATGCAGCGGACAAGGTCCCAGTCAGTTAGTCCGGACTTCGGTCCGATGCAGGGGACAAGGTCCCAGTCAGTTAGCCCGGACTTCGGTCCGATGCAGGGGGCAAGGCCCCAGTTAGCCCGGACTTCGGTCCGATGCAGGGGACAAGGTCCCAGTCAGTTAGCCCGGACTTCGGTCCGATGCAGGGGGCAAGGCCCCAGTTAGTCCGGACTTCGGTTCGATGCAGGGGACAAGGTCCCAGTCAGTTTCCGGACTTCGGTCCGATGCAGGGGGCAGGACCCCAGTTAGTCCGGACCTCGGTCCGATGCAGTGGGCAAGGCCCATTATGTGCTTTATATGTTATTGCATGGTATGTGGTAGATTGGGGGAGCTCACTAAGCTTCGTGCTTACGGTTTTCAGTTTTGGTTTCAGGTACTCAGTTTTTCAAAGGAGGAGCTCGGGAAGATTGCAGTGCACACACCATAGTCAGTTAACCTGGGGATGTTTGACTCTGATAATGATAATATGTTTTGAATTAATACTCGAAAATTATGTTATAACTTATGATACAGTTTTTATAAATATGATTTAGTAATGTTTTAACGAAATTTTTAGTCGTGATTTTTTGGGTCGTTACAAGTTGGTATCAGAGCCTTGGTTTGAGGGATTCAGATATACTTGAGAGTGTGTCTGGACTCAAACTAAGGAAGTGGTATAGAGTTTTCAAAAGAAAAACCATGGTTACAAAAGGATTTTGAGAAAAGAAAACGATTTTGTAAGAGTATAAAGAAAAGAGTTTTAGAAAAAGCAAAAAGAGTTTTGAAAAGAGAAAAGGGTGTGGTGCATGCAATCAGCCGAGCTCAAGTAAGTACTCCCAAATTACCCATACAAGTTATGTTATGATTATCAGTTTCAGTTTCAGCTTCAGTAGAACAGCATGCTAGAATAGGACTAAGGATCTAGGATGATGCCTTATGTGCCTGCTTTATGTGTTTCATCTTGATAAGAATTTCATGCTAGTAATGAGTAGACAGTAGTAGGATAGCCTGTGTAGGTTATACCTGATAGTATGAGCTTAGCATTGTATGCTAGTACAGTTTCTTGTTATGAGAATAGTTTTGCCTGAGTATGTTTCCTTTATTCAAATGCTGCTTGCTTTGTGCTTTGTGGGACTCTGAGTGATGGGAGTTAGCCATTAGGTGAATACGTTACATCACATGTGATCAGGGTTGAATAATCTCAGAGTGCTGGATTTGGCCCTATTGTGCAGCTCTCGTCTGAGTCCAACCGTTGTAGGGACGAGACTTTTACTCGAAGGATTATCCGATCCTCATTGCATGTGATGGTATTCAGGTGGTGGCTAATTGGCATTACAAGGAGGCCTTCAGCAGCTGAGGACTGTTTTGAGTGGAGTCAGAGATTTCCCTAGGGCAAGCCTAGGATAAGAGTAGCAGAGACCAGTGGCAGTAGAGTGACTTGGTGGAGTTGAGGTAACTCTTGAGGAAAGTACGGATAGATGTGGAAGGTAGTATGGGCCCGTACTATTGAAAGCATAGGATCCGTACTCGATTCAAGAGGGGCCAAGGCAAAAACCAGGGAACTAGTAGAGTGTGTGAGAGATCCCTCAGCAGTAGTGTATAAATTGATCAGGAATTGTTATATTTTCAGCATGGTCATATTGCGCGAGCTACCAGTTAGTAGTTCAGGCATCGAGGAGGGATCTGGCTCGGGCTTTGGAGCCGGGCAGCTTGATGATCAGATGTGGGATTTTATTTCCGCAGAGATCATGTGCAACATCATTGATCAGACTCTAGTGATTTTCGGTTCGGTTAGAGAGGCCATTGCGGAGCTCATGGACAGTCATCTTGAGGCCTTTAAGGCCGGGATAGTTTCAGGACGGATTGTGGCTCGTCTAGATCTTGATTCTTGTAAAGTTCGGGGATCCATCAGGGAAGGAGATCCCATTTCTAGTTTTTACCATCAGGGGACAGGAGTGAGTGGGGAACCCTGTCTCCAAGAGAGACCTTTGCATGATTGGATAGTTGAGGAGGTTACGCGAGCCATTCGTGAGGATCTGTCCGACATGGTTGTGAGGATCACTGATAGATTGATCGCGAGGCTCCAGGATCAGACAACTGTTGTTCAGTCAACGGGCATTGCCGATGGGGTAACGCAGGAGCGAGAGTCGGGCAGGGAGTCGGAACGGAAGAGGAAAATGGATGAGGCTCAGGTAGCCACAGGTTCGGGTAAGAGGCCCAAGGGTTCGGATTTGAGGATGAGGAACTATCAGAGCCGCAGTCAATGCGAGAAGTGCGAAAGGACACACATGGGTGTGTGCAGGCGTAGAAGTGGTGGCGATACTGGATGTTTCAAGTGCGGCCAGATCGGTCATTTTAGCAGAGACTGTGTTCTTACCATCGCCCAGGCCACAATGCCGGCCCGTTTAGCTAATAGTAGTTTCCGGATTTTGATCTGATGCACTAGTTAGTATGTTTGATGCCTTCGTGGCTCAGATAGGATTTATGTGTTATGTGTTCCGGGCTACGGCCCGATGTAGTATGCAGTATATGTGTGTTCATATGTTTATGCTATGTTCTGTTTAGTTAGCCCGGACTTCGGTCCGATGCAGGGGGCAAGGCCCCAGTTAGTCCGGACTTCGGTCCGATGCAGGGGACAAGGTCCCAGTCAGTTAGTCCGGACTTCGGTCCGATGCAGGGGACAAGGTCCCGGTCAGTTAGCCCGAACTTCGGTCCGATGCAGGGGGCAAGGCCCCAGTTAGTCCGGACTTCGGTCCGATGCAGGGGACAAGGTCCCAGTCAGTTAGCCCGGACTTCGGTCCGATGCAGGGGGCAAGGCCCCAGTTAGTCCAGACTTCGGTTCGATGCAGGGGACAAGGTCCCAGTCAGTTTCCGGACTTCGGTCCGATGCAGGGGGCAGGGCCCCAGTTAGTCCGGACCTCGGTCCGATGCAGTGGGCAAGGCCCATTATGTGCTTTATATGTTATTGCATGGTATGTGGTAGATTGGGGGAGCTCACTAAGCTTCGTGCTTACGGTTTTCAGTTTTGGTTTCAGGTACTCAGTTTTTCAAAGGAGGAGCTCGGGAAGATTGTAGTGCACACACCATAGTCAGTTAACTTGGGGATGTTTGACTCTGATAATGATAATATGTTTTGAATTAATACTCGAAAATTATGTTATAACTTATGATACAATTTTTATAAATATGATTTAGTAATGTTTTAACAAAATTTTTAGTCGTGATTTTTGGGTCGTTACATAAAAGGCCCCAAGAATGATGATACTCGATCTTAGGGTCACCATCCATACATAAGAAACCATTCAGTACGGGGAGTTACATGATGAGATACCGTTCATAATCCAATTAGAAAGTTGAAAGTGTATTCATCGATTACTGCTCATTCATTTAAGCCCAAATCTAGTTCCTGACTGATATATCTGATGTGTTGAATTTATTTCTTCCTGAAATTCTTGTTGTACACTATGAATCTTGCAATCGTATCTCAAAAAGCAAGTGATACTGCAATCAATTTCTTATTAATTTCATCTGTTAGTTTGGTCTATTCTTCAATTCTAGTGTTGAAATTTTACATCAACGATCAAGCATTTTTAAATCCACATCTATGATTCAAGTTTTCATCTGATTAGTCATCAATTTATTCAATTGTTCATCGTCATTTAGAGTTCAAACTCTTTCCTATTAAATCAATAACTGATTCGATCTCAAGCTATTTGTTCTTGATTTGATAATGAGACTTGTTACTCAAATCACCGACTCAATCATTATGTGCATGGTGCAAAATTGATTCGGTTTGAGGAATGGAAGAACATAAAATACTAATATTTGAGTTTTGTTCTTTGAGAAACTCAAGAGTAAATTAAGAACTGATAAAAATGGTGAAAGGATTTGAAATTTCGTGTTTGGTCTAAAAATTGAATTGAGAAAATCGATTTTAGTGTTTGTCGACAATTGCAATTGAAAGTCAAAGCTAAAAGTCAAAATAAGATTTTCGACTATGGTTTAGTGAATTGAGACTCAATTTTTTTTATTAGAGGTATAGTCGAAATCGAATCTGTGATTGAAATTGATTTTGGAGTTGAGTTGGTTGAAGTAATCAAAGCAAGAAGTTGCGATTGAAAATGGATTTTGAATGGTTCAATCTTTAAGAAGAAATGTCAAAATCGCTACCTGTGAATCGAAACTTGGAATCAAATGGTTGAATGATTGAAGTGATTGAATTTGGTAATCAAAGGACAAGATCGTATTTGGGTTCGAAATTTTAGAGTTACAAATTTGATGGTTGAAGAACGAAAGTTTGATAATGATTGGTATTATGAATCAAAAGTGATATGGGTTTGAGTCGAATGGCTAGATATTGTATGATGTCAAAAGTTTTGACTATGAAGGGTCGAATTGATTTTATAATCGAAAGTGAGGTTTCGACTGTGAATTGTTGAAATTGAGTTTGATAGTCGGAAGTGATGTCTCGACTGTGATTGGCTTAATATTGAGATTAACAGTTGAAAATTGGAGTATGCGAAAGGTGTGGTTAAAGGATTGGTATCGAAAGTTCAAAGGATTAGAGTCGAAACTTGGATTTATTTTCGAGTCGAAAGTGAGGTTTCGCCTTTTGGTGTTGCGTTTATTTGTTCTTGCTATTTGGAACTAAATTAGGGGAGAAGATAACATAATGTTTCACATTTAGTACCTGAATCTTCAGAAAAATTACATTTTTTACCTATAAACTAAAATGGTTCCATATTTTGGAGATTTTTTGCTAGATTTCAAGAGTGTTATTTTTGCAAAATGTTTTTCAGCAACATGAACAAATTTTGATCATTTTTTGGTCCAAGGCAATCCAAGAAGATCAATTTTCAACTAGAAGTGAAAATTTTGTCGATTTTTTGGATTTGAAGTGAAACATTTATGCCATGTGTCAAAGGGGAGGATTGTATTGCATATTCCACATTAGGCCCTTTCTCATTCCTATTTGGGTTTTATAATCATATTTCGATTATAAAAATGGGAGAGATTTTAATATGGTAATTCGAAGTCGAAAGTTTTGGATTTTCCAGATTAGGCAAATTTGAAGACCGATGTGACCTTGAAGGGGAGTAGATCATGAAGTGATTCGAATTGGAAATTCTGAAGTGATTTGGGTTTTTCCCGGTTTCTTGAAGGGGTTAGACATAATGAAGATTTTTGGGGTGTGTTTCTATGCTCAAAGTTGGGTAATTGATTCGTGGAGTTTTGGATTCTCCAAATTACCTTTTGATGCTTTGGATTGTAATGTCTCACATTCTAGAATCTGGATTAGAAATCATTGAAGACTTGAAGATTTGATGGTCATTTCTACATTTGTCATGCTTGAGGTTTCATTCGAAAAGTTGTTCTTTTTGGAGATTGAAGCCGAGTCATCCATTCCTACATTTGAGGGGGAGAATGTTGGGTACAAAGTTCTCCATCAGATGACTTATGAAGGCTTGGCTTCAGAAGACCCACTTGCATATGTGGCTACTAAAGCCAAAGAGATAGATATATAGATAGATAGATACATACATACATACATATATATACATATATATATATATATATATATATATATATATATATATATATATATATATATATATATAGAGAGAGAGAGAGAAAGACTAGTTGTAGCACCTTTATAAATAGTGGTTTACATATCACTATTAGAGTATGCTTGAGAGATGTAACATTGAAAGTGTGAGTGTGTGTTAATTATGTAGATTTAGATCAGATCCTTTTTTGTAACACCTTTCATAATCAAATACATCTCTTAAACACCCAAATCATTATGTTCATTGTGTTCTTTATAATTCTGCATGTCAAATCAAATGCTAATAACACTACATTTCCAAAACCCTAAAGTATATCGGGCTGCCAACTTGTATTACTGCAGGTGGATTAAGTATATTGTTTATGGTATGCATACAAATAAGCCTACCCTCTTCTTATATTATCATGTCATGTAAAATAATACAAAGAATCAACACCGTCATCAATTTTGCCCTATCCCATGTCCATAATCACGTACCAAAAAATCGTTTGCTGCGATATGATCTCGGTTGATCAACTTTCTATGCTTCTTCTCGACATTTGAAGTTTTGCCTCTCTAACGTAACATGTCTTGTGCTGCGGACAACAATATGTGCAAAATCAACTCGTCATCAAAATCATCATCATCAGACGAAGAAGAAATTGAACCTAAAAAGTTATCTATTTTATTGAAAGTATGTGTTCGCTAGATGTAAAAATTTGTGTAAAGTGTACGTATATATAAAGAGATTTTAATTTTAATTTGAATGATATTTTATTCCTTGCAAACGGCTATATTAACGGTTAAAAATGAAACTTGATTGCTATTGGTTGTCTTGGCCCATCTTCGCAGCTCCATCAGACACTGGGATGATGTTCATGCATGACTTAACTGTCCACGTAGACTCTCACACGTGAGTTTGGTTCCCATTCTGAAGTTTTGGCAACCTAAGAGTAGTGGGGCAACCCATTTTATTTGATAATACTATACCTTTTGATTTAATGATTAAAAATGTAAAAAGATAAAGTTAAAGTAGTTTTTTTATTTAATAGAGACCAAATTCATAATAAAACTATGCCAAAAGGACTGAATCAACTGTTTTTTAAAAGTTAGGACGTTAACTACATAAAATTACAAACTAGGTGAACCATTTTTGCAAATTTGTAAAGTATTAAAAAAACGAGAATAAGTGAATGTAGACGTTTGCTTTTGGAATTTAAAAAGATGCACCGTCATATATGAGAAGGACCCCACGAAATCTAGAAAGAAAAATTATACTAAGTTTCGCTTTGACTACATATAATAATAACATCTTTAAAATTTATTTTTAAAAACCCCAACGCTTTGCAGGTAGGTATTAAGTATTAACAATCATTGGCATACCAATAACATACTTACCAGGAACGCATGTATAAGCCCATCCATAATACCCCTAATAATCATTCTAATAATCATTATAATGATGTGTGACATATCATCATTATATCAGTATGAAAAATCTGTTCGCTCCATATTAATTTTTAATTCAAAAATACAATAGAAATAAAACATACATAATAGATTTTTTTTAAACTAGTTTTTCAATCAATAAAAAAAACAACACATTAAATTAAAAAACTACACCACTTAAAAGAAAAGCTAGAATTATAAAAACCAACAAATATAAAAATTCAAAACATAAAAAAACTAATATTCGCTCATGTTTCATTGGTACAAATGCTCCGCGACATCTTCTTGAAGATTGAAATATGTTTCACTGTTATGAATGTTAACGTGTGCTAAAAATTCAATCATTCCATATACAAACTCTTCAATTGAGATAACTATGTCGTCTGGATCATACGTGCATATCACTCTACCTTCATTTTCAATACGCATATTATGCATTATAATACATGCATTTACCATTTGTTTAATTCTATCATTATCCCAGAGTCGTATAACGTATTTGATTACATGCCATGTCTGGTTGATGACTCCAAATGCCCTCTCGATATTCTTCCTAGTTGATTCCTGCTTTTTTGTGAACAACTTTGCCTTTTTACTTTGCGGAACCGACTATGCCTTCATGAATGTAGAATGTATATCCCATCACAAAGCTAGTAACCATATTTGTACGAATCCCTTCACCATGAACGACATATCAGGTGCTTTGCCGGTCTAAATATCGTTGAAAGTAGGGGACTAGCCATGAACATTAATGTCGTTGTTAGACCCCACAACTCCAAAGAACGAATGCCATATCCACAAAGCCTGAGATGCAACAACTTCTAGTATTATACTTGGCTCACATATATCACTTCGAGTAAATTAACCCCGCCACGCATCTAGACTTTTTTCCCGCACGACATGTGTACAATCAAGGCTACCAATCATTCCCGGAAATCCATGCCTCTCTTCATGAGCCAAATATAATCTCTGAATATCATTTACATTAGGCTTACACAAATATTCTTGGTGAAAAACCTCATACATGCATGCGTAAAACCAATCTACATAATCAATTGCGTTCCTCTTGGATACCTTCAAATACTCGTCGAATGCATCAAGGCTATACCGTATCCCAAATATCTATGTGCATCAACATATTTATGTATACTACTAAAACCCATTCTTCTTCTAGCATCGAGTTTTTGTTTAAAATAATCATAACGGGACTCTAAAAGCATTACTAATACGAAAATACAACCTTATTTAGACAAAGACGACGCTTGAATGAGTCATCATTATAAAGACAATTATCGGCAAAGTAATCACGTACCAATAAGTCATGTGCGGCTTGACGATCTCGATTGACAACCGCTCTTGAATGCGAAACATCAAAACTTTCTTCATCATGTATGTGTTGCACAACATTGAATAACGTTGAGTTGAATTCTACGTCGTCATCCGAATCAAAATTCTTAAATAAATCCATAAGTATTTTTTTTAAGAGAGTGTAAAAGAGATGAACGGCTTGGGCGTAAAGGTTTATGCAAATTGTTGTGTTTATATAGGTAATGTTTATATATTAAAAAAAATTAATAATTTTAAAATTTTTGACCGTTGAACGACTACAAATGAAGAATGAAGCTCGTTGGTCGTCCTCACTCATTCTAGCCAACACGAACCACTACAACCACGAGCCACGAAGAGGCACCGGGCTGGTGTGCACGATCGTGGTTCGTGGCTAGCTAGACCACAGATGCCTTCGTCGCTGGTATTCCCGTCCTTAGCTAATTAGAAGTAAATTTTTTGTCAATATAGACTAAATGAAAAATATAAATAAATCATAATGTTCTAAAAGAAGAAAAAAATCATCACTTTATTTGGACTACATTTCATTTGGTAAGAACAATTTTAGATCATGTAAATTCATCATTGAGATCACTAAAAAAACATGAAGGTCATGATTACAAGCAACAAAAGATCACCTTCAAAGTTGGGGAATGGATGGTTTGAACCACACATGGACACAAAATTAATGCAAGAAAACTACGAAAATGATACTGGAAAACTCCATGCTAATGTTCAAAACCTAATCTGAAGAAAAGAGTGTTGGTGATTTTAGTGTTATCAACATATTTTGGTGTAATTATTATTAACAATGAGATAGGCCAAACTTCATTTACTAACCAAGCTTGGAGGTGCGAGGGCTTACACTTGGTGTGATAATTATGAACTCGGGAATACGGGGGTCCGGGTGCAGCGCCCCTGGGTGCAGGGTTCCAAGGCATGTAGCCCCTTGGCGAGGTCTAAGGGCAGCGTCCCTAGCGGGGGTCCAAGGGGCAACGCCTCTGACGATGGTTCCGCTGATCGGTCAATGGAAGAGGTTCCAAGGGGTAGCGCCCCGAAACCTAAACATATTTTACATTGGATCGATGCAATTTTCTGCCAAAACTCTCATGATGACATCTTGATGATGTAAGCATTAGTTATGTCTAATAACTACTGGTTTTGGTCCCAAATCTGGAGGTAACCATCATAACTTCTTTTCCCTCTAGTATAAGAACCTTTCTCTGGTTCCAAAAAAAGGGTTGGAACTTATATACATGAAAAGTATATTTTGTGTTTTAATTTTGGAAGTGGCTTGATTTTCAAAATTGCATTTCTTGGATTATCCCAAATCGGATTTCGTGATACCCCAAGCATTAGGGTCGAAATTACAGATTTTGGAAAGTGATTACAATCACAATCCTAGAAATTATCCAAGTTAATTGATATTCTAAGACCCCAAAATCTTACATTCAAAATATGTGATTTTGTGAAGAATATCAATGGCAGAATTTGTTAAAGACATGACTTCCAAATTTGGGAAGTCGGACAAGTTTGAAGGCACTAATTTTTGTCCTTGGCAGAAAAAGATGCATTTCCTTCTTACTACCTCAAAATTTGTTCACGTTTTGAGCACTCCTGCACCAGAACCAATGGAGGATGAAACCCTTGAACATACTAGAAGAAGATGCAAATGGGAAAATGATGATTACATCTGTCGTGGTCACATCTTAAATGGTACATCTGACTCTCTCTTCGACATCTATCAAAATCAAGAATCTATAAAAGATATGTGGGATGCCCTTGAATCCAAATACATGGAAGAGAATGCCTCAAGCAAGAAATTTATTGTTAGTAGTTTTAACAATTACAAGATAGTGGATTCAAGGTCTGTCATGCAATAGTACAATGAACTCATGAGGATCCTAGGACAATTTGAACAACACAAAATGCAAATGGATGAATCCATTTATGTCTAAAGTGTTATTAATAAATTGCTCCCCTCCTGGAAAGACTTTAAACACACACTAAAACACCATAAAGAGGAGTTGTCTCTAGTACAACTTGGCAGTCACTTGGGAATTGAAAAGGGTCTCCGGGATCAAGAAAGTGGCAAAGGAAAAGAAAAGGAAGTTCCTGGATCTTCAGTGAATTGGGTGGAAGATGACAAACATCAGAAAAATAACAAAGGAAAAAATGAAGAAGAAAGATGACCATCACAAGTGTTCAAACAAGAAAGAAAAACTCGTGTGTTGGAATTGCAACAATCCCGGTCATATGAAGCGAGATTGTCATTTGAAGAAGAACAAAAATGGTGCAAGCACTTCTGGACAAGGATATAATGATCAAGGTCCAAAACCATAAGGTCAGAATTTTATTTTTGAAATTAAACTATTGCTATTATATATCATGTAACACTTATTCCTGAATCATTCTATGTTCAGGATGATGATCATGCATGGTGGATAGACTCAGGAGTGACGAGTTATGTGTGTAAGGATTGCTCTTGGTTAAAGGATTATGAAGTAGTTAATGATGGATCAGTGCTGTACATGGGAGACCATAATAAAGCACCTATTGTTGGTCGTGGCTGTGTTTCTTTATGTTTTAGTTCTGGAAAAAATCGTCTTCTTAAGAATGTTCTTCATGTTCCTAAGATTAGGAACAACTTAGTTCTGGTGGTGTAATTAATCGATGTGGATATAAACAAGTCTATGCATATGATAAATATGTATTAACTAATTGTGGTACATTTGAAACATCCCAAAAATATGGCCCAAAATTTTTGTTTTAAATCATTATCAAAAACCATAAATCATCCATCATCATAAAGAAAATCAAGAACCATGTATCTCAAAACATCATGTCAAATACTATATCGAAATCATATGAGAAAATATCAGAGTCTAAAACAATCCCATGCTAAAATTGTGGTGTGTGCCATGCGATCATCCCGAGCCCTTCCCTTTGCTAGTGGAAGTACCTGAAACCAAAACTGAAAACTGTAAGCACGAAGCTTAGTGAGTCTCCCCAAACTACCACAACCCATACACATATAACATGCAACTAGGAGATACGGGCCCTGCCCTCACTCCGCTAACTGGGAGATACGGGCCCCACCCACACTCAGCTGCTTCAAGATACGGGCCTCGCCCATACTCGACTGCTATGAGATACGGGCTACGCCCACACTCAACGACTAAACAAAACATACAAGTATCACACAGACAACAATTATAACTAAATCTATCAATCATGCATATATCCATAATCAAACTAAGCTACGAGATATGGGCCCCACCCACACTCGGCTACTATGAGATACGGCCCCCCCACACTTGGCTACTATGAGATACATGCCTCGCCCACACTCAGCTACTAACATATCATATTACGGGCCGACCTTGGTGCCTTAGACCCGTTCTTACTGAAGGGAACTCACCTAGAAAGACTGACTGCTGAAAACTCGAGTGAAAAATCCCTATCTGCTGCTCCGACGACTCTTCGACTATCAATTCCATAATCACACTTAATCGAAATCTGATAATACTTCTTAGGGTAAAATGACCATTTTACCCCTGGTGAAAGTCAACGTCCTGGTCAAAGTCAAAGTCAAGGTCAACTCCCAGTCAACCCAACTCGTCGAGTTATCTCCCAACTCGGCGAGTCCCTATAATGCTTAGACTCGTGGTCAACTGAGTCAACTCGTTGAGTCCCTTCACAGACTCGTCGAGTTCTTCCTGTTCTAATGATTGAGACAGCCCGCTTCAACTCGTCGAGTCCTTCTCTGGAATCGCCGAGTTTGCCTGTATGATTGAGCCATCCCAATGGATTAAGCTCCTACCTTTCAGATCTATACTCCAAACTTCATCTACATCCTGGAAATCCACTCTTAAGGGTAAAGTTTCCAACTTTACCCGTCCTTAGTCCCTCTTGATGGGTTTAACCCAAACCCTAACTTCTCTAAAGCATAAATCTTGGTCCACAAGCCATAACACCCTAAACCAAGGCACAATATAGTAGATCTAGGCTTTTAACATCTGTTGGACACATAAAGTCCCGAGGTTTCCTTCCATGCATGATATTTTAGGGCTAAAAAGGCCATGAACTTGCTTATAAGTTTGCATGGGGCTTCCATGGTCATGAAGTTTGCACCTTTATGTCATGGAACCCTTGATCCTAGATGTGAGATATAAGTCACTTGGGACGTCCCAATCCCAAGGACCAAGGTTCTTGAACCAAAACCTTCATAACATGGAAACAAATAGATCTAAGAGAAGAATGATCAAGTTAGAGACTTGATTACCAGAAAATGTAGCAAATGGAGTGCAGTTCCTGGATCTACTTCTTCCTCCTTGTGCCTTCTATATTATACTTCTTCCACAAGCAGGAAACCGAGTGTTACAATTCTCCCCCACTTGTCTTAAACTTTGTCCTCGAAGTCTGATGTGTCTGAAAACAACTCGGGTAGTGCTCCCCCATCTACTTCTCGACCTCCCTAGTCCACTACGAACCCTTACGGTGCTGCTATTGCACCTTTACTAACTCAACCCTCTTGTTCCTCAGCTCCTTCATCGTGCGATCTGGAATCGTCACTGGTCTCTCAATGTAGTTAAGACTGTCATCAACCTAAATATCCTCAAGGGGTACCACTGCTGAATTATCCACTAAGCACTTCCGCAACTAAGAAACATGGAAAGTGATGTGAATCAGGCTGAGCTCAGCGGGAAGATCCAATTGATACGCTACCCTGTCCACCCGAGAAATGACTCTGAAAGGGCCAATAAACCTAGGGCGCAGCTTGCCCCGCTTCCGAAATTTGATAACACCCTTCCAGGGTGACACCTTTAGGAGGACCATATCGCCCACCTGAAATTCTAAGTCTGAACGCCACTTGTCGGCGTAACTCTTCTTCTGACTTTGAGCAGTCTGGAGCCTGCTCCGGACCTGCTGGAACCGCTCTGTGGTCTTGAGTACTACCTCCATACTCCCTACGACCCTATGACCGACCTCAGCCCAATAGATTGGGGTCATACACTTCCTACCGTAGAGCATCTCGAAGGGAGGCCGGTCTATACTGGCGTGGTAGCTGTTATACGAAAATTCCACTAACGAAAGATACGTATCCCAGCTACCACTGAAATCCAAATCACATGATCGAAGCATGTCCTCGAGAGTCTATATCGTCATCTCACTTTGTCCGTCTGTCTGAGGGTGGAAAGCGGTGTTGAAGTGGAGATGAGTACCCATCTCCTCGTGAATCTGCTTCCAGAATCTAGAAGTGAAACGGACATCTCTGTTTGACATCACCGAGACAGGCACTCCATGTCGCGCCACTACCTATCACACATAAATCTTGACTAACTTCTCCGCCGATATGCTCTTCTGGATTGGGATAAATTGATTGCTCTTGGTCAATCGATCCACGATGACCCATATCGAATCAACCCCATGTGCGGTCCTAGGAAGCTTAGTGATGAAATCCATAGTAATGTCCTCCCACTTCCACACGGGGATGTCTAACGGCTACATCTTGCCGTGAGGCCTCTGGTGCTTGGCTTTGACCTTCCTGCAGGTCAAGTACCTCTCCACATACCACGCTACGTCCCGCTTCATGCAGGGCCACCGATAACCGGTTCGAAGATCTCTGTACATCTTCGTCACCTTGGGATGGATGGAGAACCTCGACTTATGGGCCTCATCCATCAGAACCTGCCATACTCCACCCAATACGGAACCCAAACCCTCCCATGCAGGGTCATCAACCCTCGACTCTCATAATCAAATGAGGCCACTTGATCCACAATCCTCTCACACTTCTGGCGCTCTTCCTCCAGGCCCTCAACCTGTGCCTGTCTAATCTGCTCCAACAGTGGAGTGATCACCGTCATCCTCAAACATAAATCTCTAATCGGAGCCGCTACCGCCTTGCGGCTTAGAGCGTTGGCCACCACATTGGCCTTGCACGGGTGGTAAAGGATCTCACAATCATAATCCTTTACCACATCTAACCACCAACACTGCCTCATGTTCAAATTCGGCTGATCCATGAGGTACCTCAAACTCTTGTGGTCTGTGTAAATGGTACAACGGACCCCATATAGGTAGTGTCACCAAATCTTGAGGGTGAACTGTTGGGTTTTGAGCAATCTAACACTTCCTAAGTGTGCATGCAACCCTAATAAACCTTGGATCTATGTTTGTCTAAATACATGCAAAATAATAATTTTTCCAAGGTTCATAACCTATCTAACATGTCATGGGGTACTTTTAAACATAAAAGAATTAGATGAGATTACATACCTTTTGATGATGAGTTTGAATCCTAAGGAGTTTGAGGGCCAAGCACCAATAGTGTGAATGCCTCAAACGGAATCACAAATCACCACAAACTCTTGGAAAACTTTGAGAGAGTGTATACACACTTATAAAATCGGCCACACACCAAGTCTCACACAACTAGTGCCACTAGTGGCTATTTCATGCAACATAAGCATGCTTATATAGTGTACATGATTAGGGTAAAACCCTAATAACCCATGACCTTTCCTTTTCCAAGGATCCATGGATCATCCATGGACTTCCATACAAGCCTAGCCCATTAACAAATGAGTGTTAGCCCACACTATATAAAACCAATAGCCCACAATCTAATTAGTATTCCTTTTAATCTCTAAATTAATTCATAATTAATTTAAGACTAAGACTAATTAAATAACATGACTTCATATTAATATATTATAACTTACAATATATTAATAAACATATGTGTATAACTCTCATAAAATTATCCATAAATAGTTTGGATGAAATGCAACCCAAATGGACCATGCCGGGTCGGGTCAAGTATATACCAAATAAGTTATGGACTTAGACACCTTATCCAACATGAACACCACAGCCCCCAACTCTAAATCGTGCGTCGGATAGTTAGCCTTGTGAGGCTTCAGCTGTCTCGAGGCATAAGCTATTACAACTTAATACTTGAATTAAAACAATAGTTGTCCCATGCTCCAAGCATGCACACTATGTTTATCTATGATCCTTACTTTGTGAAATAGATCAATTGACGGCATTTCAATGATGCTCATTTCACAATTCCAAATCCTTACCGTAAATGTAAGAATATCAAATTCTTGCCATTTACTATAATCTGTTAGATTCTAAACTTATATGCAATGATCATTTTGTAATGACTATGCACAAAAGTCATAGAGACTTGGCAACAAACATTACAAAGTATTCCAATGGAGAGCAATTCCATGGAAATGAAGTCTCAAGTTCAAAGTACATTCCATTGAACATCCTTCTTGCATTAAGTTTCCTAATCTTACAGAGATGTAAATAATAACTTCCACTTATGGAAACATTTTCATGTTCCCATTTTGACTATCAATTCTGAACAAGAGTTACATATTCTCAAAGTGTGTCAATATGGTCCATCCATTTTTATACTTCCAACTACAAGCGACCATTCCTTGACAAACCTTAGATTGTCCTTAACAATTGTGAACCACTTTAGTCATATCCGGTTCTAGTCCCATTTCCCTCTTAATGCCCTAGGCATTTGGAAAATTTAGAACAGATGAATATTATACCACATGTAATCGATCCTATACCCGAAGCATATTGGACACGACTCATAAAGACATGATACTTGACCAATATTTTGCTATAATATTTCTATTTGCCATGTTCTCACAATTCGAACTATGAAAAGGGATTCCATAATCATAATCGAATTTGAGAACGCAATAATCATTTCCATATATATAGAATTTCCTTATGTTGAACCATTCCAACATGTTCATATATATCCTTGACTAAATTTGATTAAAAATCTCAATCTAAGCTTTTAGATTTGAAATGAAGTATAATTTCATCTCCCTTAATTATATCAAAACAACTTTTCAAACCCTGCAACTTTGCGATTTGAAACTTTTGTTTTCTATAACTAACATTGCTAACTCGCGACACTTAACGTAATAATTGTGCTCCCACTAGCATAATAATTACATTTTTATTAGCATACTGCTTATGCTCCCACTAGCTTTGACATGTACCCAGAAGTCAGCTGGACTTCTAGAAATCAATATTTATTGACTTTCATTACCAAAGTTCAGATTTCTGATACGAGATGCTTCGATAAGACTTTATCTAGGCTTCTCAAAATCATACATCTTTCCTTAGATAACTCATATGCCTGTCTAAACAATTTTAGAACTTACAACAATAAGTCTAAAATGTTTAGACCTTTCGCCATTTCTCACAATTCGAACTATGAAGAGGGATGCCGTAATCACAATCGAATTTGAGAATGCAAATATCAAAATAGCTAACTATTAAAATCTACTTAGTGAAAGCGTTTCCTCACAATCATTTTCATGAATTGGAGAGAAACCTTATGACACTTAGATTTTATGGTGTATGTGTTCCTATCCATGTGAATTTGTCAAACCATAATCATAAGACAAGGTTAGTGACAAATCCAAACTCACATGGACTGGACTTGTTCATCTTAATTTCTTGACACCTGGTAGCACAAGGGCCTACCATGTGTTCAGAGTTGTTAAGCAGCTCACCCATACTGATCAATGAAACTTTCATTGATCCAAGTGCTATGCTTTATACAAACAACTGAGAACTCATAGAACTCACATGCATAGTCAACTTTTAACTGGAATAAACACAAAAATAAGAATATGTCGTCACGATAGGTTACAATCTCAATTCGTGTGCTAGTGATTAACAATAGGTTTATTCTTGATTAGTTCTTGAAACTTGTCAAGATCTTTAAGACTCCCACTGACCTCTTGACATATAAGATTCTCTTGTCATGAACCATTCATTGACAAACAAATATTCAAGAGTTAGTGCAGATTCTTATCAAGATAAAAAATTCACACAATTGGTCTTAGTTGGCCCTTGTCCTTACCAAGATATCACAACTTACCAATTTCAAATGTATAAAAGTAAGAAACATTTTACTCCACATTTAACAAGTGTTATAAACCTTTCTTAAGATTATGTCACTCAAGGTTACAATCTTGGAGTATGACTTTAAGACTTGTTTTGGAACGAAGTATGACTCATCTTCATGATTTAATCATTTCAACAATTCACGATTCCTCTTCTTATCCATACAAATGCACTAAGATGTCCTTGGAGGATCAATTGTGATATGGTTTCTCATAATCATTAAGATGATCATAAAACACGATACTAAAGTACTCTCCCATCTTTTCAGATTGGAGAACCTTTTATATTTTTGCCTAATTTGATTCTTCTTATTCGTTCTGCTACACATTGAAATCTTTTTAATGATTCAGAATTATACTTAATCTTGTAAGTATAACCAAGTGTACCCGATCCGATTCCGTTATCTAGAATCAAAAATCATTTTTTGAAGAATCATATTCAAAAAATCTCATCTAACTAAGTCATAAGCTTTTTCGAAATCTACTTTGAAGATCAAAGCCCTTTCTCGATGCTTTTTTACACCAATGCAATACCTCATTTAGGATCATAGAACCATCTATAATCTGTCCGCCACAAATAAAATCCGATTGTTGCCAATTGACAACGCCATCAATGGCCTCAGTAAGATAATTGACTAAAAGTTTGCTAATAATCTTGTACTGGCAACCGATTAGACTAACAGGGCCAAAATCTAAAACAAATTTTGCATCAAAAACCCTAGGGATAAAAGTTATGAAAGGTAGATTTCAACCCCGATGAAAGAAAACTGATGTAATATAATAACTAGGTATATAAAAAATGATGATACTTTAACATTCAAACTTAGAAACATCAGACATTTCGAACTCCAAAACCTGTAGAACATTCCCGACTTGGAAAATAACATTTATCAAAACCTAAAATTTTAACTAAAGATGAAGTACATTACAATATAAGAGTATAAAATGGTGTCATTTCGGTAAAAACCTGTTCAATCTAAACATCTCCATGGTAGGGTTGTGAGGGATTTTTTAAGAGGGGAATATGGAAATGGAAAGAATACTAACTCTATGGTGTCGGAAATCCAAAATACCTTTGTTTCAGGCTAAAAGGTCATTTCATACAAGAGTCAAAATACACGTTCAATCCCTATTTTCAAAAATTAACTCGAACCGTCCCTTGTATTGTAAAAAGTTTCACGCTTCATCCTTGTTAGTTTAAATTTACACGTTTCATCCCTTGAGAGACATGAAATGACTATAATGCCCTTTTAAATTTCTTTTTCATTTATTATTATTATTATTATATTTTTATCAAGAAATTTTTCTTTCTTTCTTTCTCTCTCTCTCTCTCACTCTCTCTCTCTCACACACACACACACATGTTGAAGAACACTTAATCACCACCACCACACAGGAAATCTACACCGCCACCAGAAATATGCAAAACCACCACCTACAATCTAGCACCAGTCGACATTTTTGTCTACCTCTAGCAACCACCGTCACTAACCATCGACAAACCACCACCACTAACCAGTGATATCAAATCCAAATGAAATTAAAATCTCAAATAAATCAAAAGATAAAGAAAACCTAGAAATCAAACCTTAAACTTAAATTCGAAAATCAAACCAGAAACAAAACATTCAAATCTATTGAAATCATCACTCTTAACCACCACCATAACCGGTCATCTGCACCACTACTGGAAACGGAGCACCACCGCCACCCCTCGCCCTCTACCCTCACCTTACCAGTTGTACTGTGTTCATTGACATCCCCATCAAAGTCGACACGATCAAACCTTACACCAACTGTCACAACCTTTCGACAGTCTGCACCCTCCTTTATTTATCAGAGCTAATTCAAACACTAATATCCAGTTAATGCAACGGTCATAAGAGAACATATTCCTCCAATATAAATCATCAAGTTTTGAAACCGTATTAAATAATCAACTTCTGGAAATCCGATTGAAGCATCGAAAACGAAATAAGGGATGTCGATTTGGGATTTTTATAAAACCAAAACCTTCAAATCTATTGAAACCATCATTTTCGGTATGAAATCGAGAAGGAGATGGGCAACGATGATGCACCAGGAACATGCAAATCTCGTTCCGGAATGAGTATCTTAGATAAATTTGGTTTTAGGAGATGAAGGTTTCCAGATTAGAATCTGGAATCGGATGGTGGTCGGAGATAGAAGTAGAACCTTCGGTTTCATGATCTCACCGGAGTGGCTTCAGGGTTGCCGATGAACATATTAGGCGGTGGTGGTGAAAGGTTCAGGGTCATCGGAGGGGGAGGTTTTTTGATCGATGGAGATGAAGATGAATGGGTATGAATGAGAGGGATACGAATCTGGGGAAAGGGAGGGATGGGTGGGTTTGTGTCAATATATTTTTTTTTTATTTTCTTTTTAATTTAAAAATGATAAATAAATAAATATATTGAAAAAGAAATTATTAAGGGAAAAATAGTAATTTTATGTCTGTAGGGACGGTCAGATTGAAAAAAAGAATTATTCATGGATGATCCGAATTAATTTTTGAAAATAAGGACTGAACGTGCATTTTAACACTTGTATGAGGGACGATTCATGTAATTTACTCTTATATCTATTTATTCTAAAACTAGTTTATAACTCGTAGAAATACGGTTACAAAATTAATTAAAATTTCATTGTAAAAAATCATAATTATTAATCAATTATTTTAAAGAAATCATTTTAAATAAATTACTAATTAAGAGATATACCAAAATTTTAAAGTTAATATAACTTCAAATTTACCATATAGTTAAATAAATAAATAAATAAATATATTTGAATTTTGAAGTGATTTGCCTAATATATTTTCCTGACACGTGAAATAATATTAATGAAGAGTTGTATTAGAATGATACATGACAAAAGAAGATTAAAACTATTATTTTATTCCTATAGTGAGATACAACATTTTTTGTGAATATTTCTTTTAATTACCCAAGATCGATAAATTATTAGAAACAAATAAAAATAAATATTGAAGCTAGATTCTCATAGCGAGGCGCTTCGAGTTAGCGAAGCGCTGTAGTAGGGCCGAAGCCTTACTAAGAAGGGCTATAATGCTGAGCCAAGGTGTTCTGGGAGGAATAGCCTCTCATCATATTGCGGCAGGGACTTTGGGCATATTAGCAGGCCTATTCCATCTTAGTGTCCGTCCGCCCCAACGTCTATACAAAGGATTGCGTATGGACAATATTGAAACTGTCCTTTCCAGTAGTATCGCTGCTGTCTATGCGGATCCTGCACCCATGTCCTTTCTATACTAGCAAAGACGCGATTCAAGAACTACATTATTCATTTTACCAAACTTGATCACCTATACGTCATTTTAATTAATTCAATTATACGAAGCAAAAAACCATAATTATGTTATTTAAATATGTAATTAAAGAATGTGATGTTTTGGTTTAAAACATATAAATAAGTACGTAGTGGAAATGAGTGTGGGAGCTTATCAACATCCAGCTGTTATCTACAACCATGGAGAAATAAATTGTATTCATTTCAAAACTTCGATCATATCTCCCATTCACATGACCAAATCAAACTTTGACTTTGGTTACATGGTCAAAACATGATGTCAATATGAAGTCATGTCATTGCAGTTTTTATGCTTCCATGGCTACTTTCAACCAAGACTAATGTGTTATTATACCTTAAACCCAGTCCGATTAACTCGACATATCCCCAGGAAACACGATACATCAAACACAAAATACTATACGGAGAAGGAATCATAAAATTGGTTAAGAAAGGAATATTCATGGAATACCTAGAAAAAGAAGGTGTTTAGTCCTAGACAAAAAGATTAAGTGGACCCAGGAGAACAAGGACATGACACCTGCAAGGAAACCGCGTTATAAACAGGAAAACATATCTCTGTCTTCCAAATTCACAAATTGGTCAATAGCCAACATTATAATTTAAAAAGAACTAAGTGAAGACACATGTCAAGCCTATCAATGGTTGCCGAAAAGATTATTGTCTCGATGCAAAGATCATAAAGATAAATATCTATTGATGATCGTTTCTTGAAGTACATTGAAACTACTTCGAAGCTGCCATTATTAAATTAACAACATATATATAATATATATATATCAATGACTTGTATTGTGTATATCCACATCTATAAATGCATGTCTAGATTGCATTACCTTAAACAAGAAGCTGATTTTAGCCAATTAAACAATTTAAGTACTATGAATGAGAACTCATACCCTCATAACAGCGGAGGTGGTACTTCTTCGGTTTACAGGGGTGTCCGGAAGAGGAAATGGGGCAAATGGGTATCTGAAATACGTGAGCCAGGAAAGAATTCTCGAATCTGGTTAGGGAGTTTTGAGACACCTGAAATGGCGGCAGCAGCATATGATGCAGCTGCATTTTACCTCAGAGGTGATGTTTCTAGGCTTAACTTCCCAGAAAGAGCAACTGCTCTCCCTAGGCCACTTAGCTCCACTGCAGAATGCATACGCATGGCTGCTCATGAGGCTGCCTCGCTGTTTGGACCAGCTAATTCCATGCCGGAGCAGGGTGGCTCCAGCTCAGGTCATACAGTGCCGGTGAATGTCGGACTTTCTCCTAGCCAAATTCAGGCAATAAATGATTCACCACTTGATTCTCCCAAATTATGGATGGAATTGGGTGATGCTCTTATAGCTGAACAGAAAATGTATTTTTCTAACACTACTACTAACTTTGATCATATTCATATGGCCGGTGATTGGGACGAGATTCCCGACTATCCCCTCTGGGAATAATTCATAGGTAACAATCCATTAGGAGAAGATGCATGGGCACGTGCATAACCTTAATTATAGTATCTTACTTATCTATATATACATATAATAATACGTAATAGCTCTGCATGGGGGTTAATTGTCAAACATTGTTTTTTAAAAGCTAAAAATGGTAAGAGTTGCTAGATCAAATTCAGAACCAAGTCTTTTCGCCACTGAGTTTTTGCGTAGGGAAAAGATCTTTTTAGGTTTCATATATAGTTATCTATTGCAAGTATTTTTTGGGTGTTTCTAGTGAAACCTTTTTCCTGTACTCTCCATCATTTTAAGCCTATGAGAGAACGGAAGAAGGAATGCTATACGAATAAAGCTATAAGGTGCAAATTAACCCTACGTACTACGTTTGACATTCAGGGTGGCCCAACAATAAAGGATCAGCAAGATAATCTTTAACAGCATGCGGGATTTACAGTTAACATATTGATCATCTATTGTGAATTCCATCAGGAGCTGATTTTTTAGAAGCTCATTTGAGATTACTGCGTAGTGCTAGCAAGGGCCAGTTGCTAATTAGCAGACTCAATTCTTTACTGTGTTGTGTTTATTGTTTTCTTTTTCATCCTGATGTAAACAGGAATGATTCCTGCAAGGTTATGATATACAAATTATATTGATTTCTATTATATATCTGTGTAGTTCCTACTGGTAGATGCTACAACCTACAGGTCTATATATGGTTACCAGGCACCTTACCATGAACATGCAAATTAAATGACTCGTTTCAAAATACATAGATGATCTGCAGAAACATCACTTAAGTCTAGTGTACATATATAGCAAGGTTTTCTTGAAATGAAAAGAAAGGGTACATTTTTATATATTGAGTCATGACCAACGTACTTCTACATCCAACAAGTTCCTCAATGTACAACACACCTGCAAACTCACTCCACTTTCAGATTTTGCCATGCCATGCAAATCAAGCAATGAATTTTAGTTGGAAAGAAACCATTCGAAAGCAAAATATAAAATATGGATGCATGGATAATATTTTGTGAAGCTCTAATATAATAAAGGGTCATACACACTAGCTAAATAAATGGTGTGACAAACTTATGCTTAATTGTTCGTGAATGATGCCTTCTGACTTAGGAAGCATGGTGAAGTTAATCCAAGAATAAAGTATATATTAGTTAGTGTTGGGAAGAAAGAGAAGATTGAATAGAAGAACAAAGAGAACAAATAGGCAATATCACAAACACAATTGTTTCTGATTTTAGTGTTACCAGTATTTTAGTGTAGCTAGGATTATATTTGAAACAAAACGAGTATCTTCTAGTTATATACCGGGACTGTAACACCTTGTTCCGGGTCATTCTGTGATTCAGGCCGTGGGCTGGAAGTCGACTGTGTAAAGGCTCTGGGTCTTAAGGAGGCGATGTTTAGACCTTTTGGACGAAGGCAATGAAAGTTATGAGACCTAAATCCTTTGGATTGTGCTTTGAGCCGAAGGGTAGAGTGGGAAATGTCATAGGTCGGTTTCTTGCATAAAAATGGATTTTTGTTCGAGGAGTTCTTAGTCCAAGATATCTAGATATTATTGTAGGGCTTTTCAATACCTTTCCGTGGATATAAAAACATCGAAATCGGAGTTAGAATGAAGAAGTTATGGTCATTCGAAGTCCTGAATTTTCGAGTTGCAGTAGGACCTGTTTTATCGGGTGGCTGGTAAGCACTTCGATTTTGTGTGCCTAAAAGTAGCGTCGTAAGAGCCTGCCCATGTACACTATTGCAAGTACTAGTTTTTCTAGGATGGGGTAATTGGTTGCGGGACCTTGCAGTGCCCTGCTCATGAAATATATCGACAAATGCTTCTTGTTTCTCTCTGCTGCCAGAATTGACGAGATGGCTTCGTCAGTAACCGCGAGGTATACTTGTAGGGTTTCGCCTGGGAGGGGCTTGCCATTGTTGGCAACTAACGTAGGCCCCTTTAAGCATTGGAGGGTTACGTCGGCCTCCTTCGTCCATTTGAAGTGGTTCTTTTCGACACATCCTTTTAGAGTTTGGAAGAGCGGTAAGGCTTTTTCTGCTGACGTGGAGACGAACCTGCCTAGCGCAGTTAGCTTCCCGTTGATGTCTTGGACTCCTTTTATGCTGTGTGGGATTTGGCTTGATTCCCTCTTTGGTTATCTGGTATCCTAGGAATTGTCCCTCTTCTACTCCAAAAGTGCAATTTATCGGGTTGCGCTTCATCTGGGCTTGTGCTAGTGTCTGGAGGGTCTCTTCCACGTCGCAGAGCAATGTTGCTTCACTGCGACTTTTAATGACCATGTCATCAACATAGACCTCTACATTCTTGCCGATCTGCTCTGCGAAGACTTTATCCATTAGGCACTGATATGTTGCCTTGGCGTTCTTAAGGCCAAATGACATCTTCTGGTAGCAGAATGTGCCTCGATCGATGTGGAAAGTTGTCTTTTCCTCGTCTTCCAGCCGCATCTAAACATGGTGCTAGCCTTTCTAGGCCTCAAGAAAAGCATTTTAGTTGGAAACCTTCTATGGATTCGACCTTTTGGTCGATTTTGAGGTAGGGGTAATAGTCTTTTGGGCATGCGTTGCTCAAGTCGGAGTATTCGATGCACATCCACCATGAGCCATCATGCTTCTTTACCATTACCGGGTTTGTTATCCATGTGGGGAACATTGCTTCCTAGAGAATGCCCACAACAACGAGTTTCAAAATTTCTTCATTAATCGCTTTGTTTCTATCACTCGCCTGCCCCCTCCTTTTTTGTATAATCGGAGCGCTGCCCGGTAAGATGTTAAGGTTGTGTTCGGTGATCCTTCGGTCTACACCTGTCATATATGCGGGTTTCCATGCGAAGACCCCAGCAAACCATGTTAGTAACGCGATTAGTTGGGCTTTGTTTTCTGCCGATAGGTTAGCTCCGATCTTTATTGCTTGTTCGGGGTGTTTATTGTGTATGACGTGCTTTTCTAGCGGGTGGTCTTCTTTGCATTTCTTGGGGGCGCTGACCAGGTTCGTCGTCGCCATGATCTGGTGACATGTCCGACTGTACGGGGCATCAACGACGATGGTTGCTGATCTGGTCCTAGTGTCGAATTTGACTGTACCGTGAATTGTTGACAGTACGGCTTGTAGCTCGTAGAGTGTTAGACGCCCTAACAGTATATTTTGCCCCGTTGGGTGACAGATTCCATAGAATTCGATTGTTCATGTTTTGTTCTCTCTCACGTCGTGGCTGACTAGCGTCAGTGGGAGTATATTGTGCCGAGAGGCCGTAGATTGTGCCCTGTGAAGCCGACCAGGGGTCCACCTACTGGGGGCTTCAACACTTTCTTCCATGACTCTGGTAATTTCCGGAAGCATTGTTCGTATAAGATGTCTGTGCTACTGCAATTATCTATGTAGACTCGGTGGATTTGTTTGTGTCTTATACGTGCGGTTATGAGGATTGGGTCTCTGGGATCCCACCCTGGCGGTCTCAGTTCGTCTGGTGAAAATTTAATATTGTTGACCCGTCGGTTAAGCACTTGCATGTCATGGTTTGCACGTATGGTGTCAGTGCTTCGTTTACTAAGGAAGTAATCGATTGGCACCTGGTGGTCGTCGTACTGCGTGTGACAACGCCGTATGGCCCGATGTTGTCGTGTTGCGTTAGCGTAGTGCGTGTGATCACCATTGTAGGCATGTGTTATTGTTTATTGGGTTGTGCCGCGCTGGGTGCATGTCCGGATGATACCAACTGTTGTTGATATGTCACCGGCTTAAGTCTGTCTCTCTACGGGTGGAAGTGAAGAGCATGTGGATCACAACAAATAAGATAAGACTGTCATTCGTCGTCCAGGAGGTGGTCTCGGAACAAGGCTCCTACGATCAAGTCAATGAGGGTATGAGAGAGAGATGGTTAAAAGCGTAAAGAGAGTGTTAAAGGATGGAAGATCTTGGCCTTTTCTCCTGGGGGAGAAGGGTGCCTTTTATACCTGTGGCAAAGAGGGGACAGATTCCCAACAATACTTTATGCTTTTTCAGGTCCTGCCAGAACCAAGTGAACTCTGATTGGTGAACCGTGTTCGCTAGCTGTTACCTGCCATTGGCATAGGTTTGCTAGGTGTGATGTTCTACGGAACACACCTGTCGGCTTGTGAGTGGGTTGGTACGGTTTTGTTTCGACTCGGGCCTTGATGTTTGGGCGCTAAGGAATAAGCACGGGAGCGCGAGGGTAGGAGCGAGCACGAGGACCCGACGTTAGATGCTCGTCGTTCGGATTCGTTTGTTAGACTGATGGCTCTGTTGTATTTGATGGATTTCCGATGAGGTATGTCAACACTTCCAAACCCTAATATCAAGTGTATCCCTTGTGAGTGAAGATAGTGAAGCTTGGCTGTAACTTTGGTGGCTTTTTGTTGAAGAAGAAGACTAGTGAAGAAGGAGGTGTTGTTTGCAAGCTTTTGGATCCGAAAAATAATCGATTTGGTGCATCTTCTAAAGGTATAAAGTTTATACCTTGATGAGTTTCCTTCTAGATCTCCATAGATGGGGTTTTCATGAATTTTTGTCCTAAAGTTTGGATCTTTGTGAGTATGTAGTACTCCAGAGCTTATTAGCCGTCCTTTCATGCATTTTAGGTCTTGTAGATTCATAAAAATTGTTAATTGATTGTCTGTTTCTTGCCATGCAAGATCTTAGTAGTGTTGAGTGTGGATTAAGTTAGAGTTTCAAGGTTTAAACTCTTTCCAGCCTTGCAAAGGCTTAATGTTTTTGACTTTATGGGTTAAGACATTATTTGGGATCAGATATGAGAAGTGGACTTAGTGGCTTAACCATTTAAGCCCTTTATGACGAGTTTGGGCTGTTGTGGAGTATGTTGGGCATACCCTTCTTGTACGCAACGCGTACTAGCCAAATGTGGTGTACGTTGGGCATAGATCGAGTACGTAAGGCGTACTCATATTGTTGATCGTCGTTGACTTGCTAACTTTAGGGAAACTGTGGTTTGGCTTGGGACTTATCTGGGGCAAAATGGTCTTTTCCCCATTCTTGGAATAATTGGATCATTCGCGGAGTAATATCTTAATTATGGATTGGGGTTGTATTTATTATTAGAGATGCGAGATTATTTGGTTCAACGACCGAGTAGTTATTTGGTTATCAGTGGATTGAGATGAGTCTTCTCCCGTTACTCGTCGAAGGCACCAATGCCAGCTCACTAAATTATGTATATAGGATGTTAATTGTCTTTGTGACTCTCGCATGTTTCTATGAGCCTATGTGCTAGAATAGTTGTATCTGTGACGACCAGCTAGGTCTAGCTGTTATTATTGTGTTATGTAGTTTATATGTGACTGAGACTGCTGATAGTCTCTAGGGTTGTTGATAACCCACCAGGCATGCTGTTAGCCCACTGGGACTGCTGATAGTCCCCAGGTTTGCTGATAACCCATACTTGTTTATTAATGTTTTGTCGTGTGTGGTATTTTGGGGAACTTACTAAGCTTTGTGCATAAGATTTGCGGTTTAAATGTTTCAAGTTTTTCTTATATTAAAGGAGGGGCATGGCTCGATTGCATCACATCAATGGGGGACGTGTGTACATGTTAACTTTTAATGATACTCTTATAAATGTTTTAAGATTTGTATTTGTGATTTGAATAAACACTTAAAGTTTTAATTAAAAATTTTGGGTTGTTACAGGGACACTCAGATAACTTAAGAGAACTCAAGAACGCGGAGGTAGCACCTTTGGCAGGGTCAAGGTCCCGCCCTTTTGGTATACTAGACAACGCCCCGCCCCGAAAAATAATTCATATAGAGACGATGGGCCATAAAAATTCATGCCAAAAACCAATAGTTGTGTCCAATTAAAGAGGCTTCGTTTCACCCTAAAAACGTCATCTTCTACATATAAAATAAAAGACTTGTAAGTTGCAGGTGATATATATATATATGGGCTTAGGGAATATGTAGCTGTTATGTACCTAATATTAGGTATAGAACCATTAAAACCACATAGTTTTAACAAAATACGATCAAATCTCTCTACCATCTTTCTTGTATTCTCTATTATACTAGATGATAGGCTTTGTACATACTTCTATGGAGTTTTAAATTTTTAATTTTGCAACACAAACCATGTATAAGAATACATTATCAACTACCTATAAATCTTCATATTCAAATTTAAAATAGAAAACTATAGTGAACGATTGAAATTATTCATTAAAAACACAATAAACTTCTTCCAATAACACATCAAAAAGAACCATGCAAGTATACATATGGTTGGTGTCAAAGAAAGTTATGAAATCTACTAGATGTCTAATATAAAAAACACATTCGAAATACATAGATGTTGGAGATAAATTATGAAATCAGAAATAATATGATCTCAAAAGCAATAGGAATAAACTAACAATGTAAAAAATTGTGTTTATTTAATCAAAATGAAGTCAATTTTGATGGTTCTATACCTAATATTACATACATGACAGCCACATATTCACTTTTCCTTATATATATATATATATATATATATATATATATATATATATATATATATATATATATAACTGCTTTTTTTTCTCTACATTATGTCTCTGAAGAATGAAATACCAAGGTATTCTGTGTTTGAATCTCGGATTTAGCATGTAATCTAGATTTATTCTTTCTTTAATTATCCCAAATCAGATTTTGTGATGACCTAAGGAATATGGACGAAATCACAAATTTTGGAAAGTGTTTTACATACACGATCTTTGAATTATCCAAGTATATTGATTGGTATTCGAAACCCAAACTCTAACAATAATCTTGTTATGCGATATAAGTTCTATACAAAAGTTAAGGATTTATAAGATATGAGAGATATGATATTTATAAACAATACATGAACTATTTCACCATATCTGAAGCATTGCGACCCTTATGAACACATGGTCACTTAAATAACTTCTAACCATTAACCACCAAGTCAAGCTTATTTCAAATACTTCCCCTTAAGCTATATACGATCCAATCCCATATTATCTTTTAAAAGAGTAAACTCTTTAACTTCAAGAGGTTTAGTAAAGATGTCTTCCATTTATTCCTTGTTTTTGTAATAATGATCAATATTGACTTGATGATGAAACGTCCCAAAAATTCTAGGTAAAAATCTCATTTTTCAACCATTAAATCATTTGTTCAAACGACAATCAGAGTATAATGTATTCTCAAACATCAGAGTCAAAATCATAAATCAATAATGTGGAAATAAAACTCTAGGGGATGCAGTGTGATCAAGTCCCTTCCCTTTGAAACCAAAAGTATCTTAAATATTTAAACATAAAACCTTAAGTACAAAGCTTAGTGAGTTACCCAAAATACCACATAACCGTACGGGCCCCACCCATAACATAACGGGCCCCACCCAATTAGCATAACGGGCCCCACCTAGCTCCATATCGGGCCCCGCCCAACATACATAACACCCATTTCACATATGTGCCCCGCCCCATTTTGCATAACGGGCCCCACCCAATATAAATACAAGAGTTACAAAGACAACTATCATCCAACATAGCATAGTGAGGAGACTCACCTCACACTCGATGTTGAACTGACTATAAATCATATAGTCGGAAGGTTGGCACTACACAACACCTAAAGAACCAAATAATTTCAACCCCTTAGTCTATTTTCCAAATTACCAATTTGGCGAAAAGTCAACGGTCCACGGTTACCATGTCGTGGCCAACCCCTGGCCACGTCGTGGCAGCTAAACAATGAAACAATCAAGGAAAAAAACATCACCACGTCTTGGATAGCCTTGTACCATGTCGTGGGCACATCCTAACAAAACAAACATGTCTTGCCTAACCACCATGTCGTGGCAATAATGCCACCACATTGTGGCAACTGCATAGAATCAGCTTATTAGATTAATCCCTCAATCCAGTTAGTTCCAAACCATGCTTATTAGAGAGCTACCTAACACTCTTAAGCACCATAAAAATCCTTGATTTGTGGACATGCATGTCAAATACATTTTATTCATTCATCAAGGTCAAAATGGAAGAAATGAGGTCACAGTCCCAAAGATGGACTCAAATAATTATAACACTTTAGATCTAGAACATATAACCATATTTGGGACCCTAAGGACCATAAAAATACAACCTTTATGGTTATGCATGTCCTCCACTCAAACTAGGTCAAAAGGGAAGAAAATGACCTAAGTCACATGCATAGAATTCAAAACACCAACAACTCTTAGATCCATAATATATAACAAAGGACCTTGATAAACCATAAAGTTGCTAACTTTATCTCACCTAATCATCCAAACTTCAAACATGGACCAAAATAAGCTACATAAATTAGATCTACAAGGAAGGAATAAAAAAGATGGAACCTTAAGGACTTACAAAGAGTCCAGATGATGCACAAAGAATGGAGATGAGTTGATTGTTGGCTTCTTTCATTAGAAACTTATTCCTTTTCCTTCCAATATCACAAAGACACCAAATATGAGCTTAAAAGCTTGCAAGGAGGCTAGGGTTTTATCAAGAGCCCTATTGACGTAATAGAGGCCGAGGTTATGCATAAAAATACAACCTTTATGGTTATGCATGTCCTCCACTCAAACTTGGTCAAAAGGGAAGAAAATGACCTAAATCCCATGCATAGCATTCAAAACACCAACAACTCTTAGATCCATAAGATCTAACAAGGGACCTTGATAAACCATAAAGTTGCTAACTTTATCTCACCCAATCATCCAGACTTCAAACATGGACCAAAATAAGCTACATAACTTAGATCTACAGGGAAGGAATCAAAAATATGGAACCTTAAGGACTTACAAAGAGTCTATATGATGCACAAAGAATGGAGATGAGTTGATTGTTGGATTCTTTCACTAGAAACTTCTTCATTTTCCTTCCAATATCACAAAGACACCAAAAATGAGCTCAAAAGCTTGCAAGGAGGCTAAGGTTTTATCAAGAGCCCTTTTAAGGTAACAGAGGCTGAGGGTGGAGGAACCCTATTCATCACTTCCTTTAAATAGGACTCAAGGTCCGAAAATCTAGGGTTTCACATTCAACCATCACCACGTCGTGGCAAGTATGCCACTACGTCGTGTGACTAAAAAGATTTGTGATCACAAAATGGTTGTCATTCCATGGTGATCCTCATCACCACGTCGTGACCACCCAGAAAATCGCAAAAAAAAAGAGTTTAACATTAATACTTTAGAAACCGAGTGTTACATATGATCTTTAACTGATTCTCATATAAAGTGATACTTGATTATGATGTGCTTACTCTTTCCATGATATATGGGACTTTTAGACACAACAATGGATGATTTTTTATCATATAAAATCTCAGTTTCATCCTTTTGAGGATGGAATAACTCCCTTAAAATGACCCATAACCATAAGGCTAGGCAACCTGCATTGAAAGAGACATATATTCTTTCTCAATTGGTGATAAAGCTCCAAAACCTTATTTCTTAGAATATTGAAAGATACGACTCCTGACCCAGGAATGAAAACATATCACAATGTACTCTTGTTATCATCAATGTTCCCTTTATAATCACTATCACGAATCCAATGAGTTGTGCTTTGGTAATTTTCTTGTAGATTATTTTATGACCAATAGTCTTGATGAAACATCCCTCATGTGGCTTATTAATTAAATCCTTTTTAAAATAATTTACTACATTTAAGATCATTGTTTACGAAAGATACGAGCTGAAAGTTTTAGTTTATAAAAGAATTACAGTTTAAAAGGTTTAATGTATGAGGGTCTTCAACATAATATCACAAAATTAGTTTCAAGAGTAACTACAACATCTACTGTGGCCTTCTAAATGTCCAATTTTTCCTCTAATGTCATCTTCCTCCACTTCTATTTTGAATACATATCAAAATACATAGTTTAGGCATTGAGAGTGTCTAGTTAGCAATATTGGGACTCACCATCTTTATTTTACAAGGAATTTGCACATTGCTAAAAGCAATGAGAACCCCAAAATCATTTTTGAATTCTTTTCCTAATCTAAAAATATTACTTATTAGGAATAAGATACAATCACAAGCCTGTTGCAAAACTCTGACTCTTTAGTCATTAATCATCATATAACATAAAACATAATAATACCATTGAATAATAAAAGGACATGAATAGATGCAATGCAATATGATTATACTCCCTTCCCCAAATCATTTCATATTAATTTCTCACTAGTCACTATTCCAAAGGTATATCATTGAAGCCTATGTAATAGTTAGCACAAAGCCAACTATACATGTCTCTTCATTTAGTCATTTAATAGGGTACAAGTTTTCTATCATCACATGCAACATACACGATGTAGCTAGCCTACATGTATAGTTAAGGTCTATTTACAACACCATTACTAAGCCCTTGATATTTCGTTATCACATATTCATATTACTCGAGATTTCAACAGACACTTAAGTATTTCCCAACCTAAGTGAAACCACAACTTTAAAAGGAATCCTATTCCAAAAATAATAGTCATTTAGTCTTAATCAAAATACTTTTCAAAATATTATTTTCATGAATGCACATAGGTTTACATATAGTATTTCACATTTCACAAAGGTTATGCAAACATCATGGATATAATTCAAATCATAAAAACTATCTTTTTTCGTATAAAGGACATGTATTCCATAGTTACTCACATTAGTGCTTACTAACGCTTCACTTCACTCCAACTAATTGAGTATTCACCTGATAATCACATATAATAAACAATTATACCATACATTAACACTTAAAATCATCCTAAAATAATTCTTCTAGCCTTATTTATCCTATTCTTATCATTCCTACAATTTAAGAAGTACTAGAGAAGAAAAGCAAATTAATTATTCATCAATGTCCTTCATAGCGTCCTAAGACTCTCATAAGTATTCCACATAGCGTCCTAGGACTCTAACCTTTCTATTGGATTCCCCTATAGAATAAAAATGGTTGGAAGCTTAGCCTCGTAGGACTCTTGATAAACGTCTTTGACTCTGGTACATGCAATTTTTTGTTTTTAGGCCACTAAACCTTTCTATATTCAAGTTGAAACATTCCCAAATAGTTTACCATTGATTATATATTGTATAATAAGTCTTGACCACTTATCTTACTCAAATAAATCTTATTTCATTCATGTGTTAATGATCAAAGGTCTTAATGTCTTATGGATTCAAGGATGCACTCATGAGAACATCAATCATCCACTTTAAGACTTAAGTACTTAATAACTTCATACATAACTCTACATTATCTTCTTATGAATTAATGATAAATAATTATCTTCTCAAACATTAAAAAAACATAATTATATCCTTAAACCATGAAACATCTCTATTTTGGTTTTAGTTTTAAAAACCATTTAAATCACTTTTAAAAATGAATAGACGTCTTTTGAGGAAATCCTATCCCAACATCTTAGTTTCAAAACAGTTTAAGTTTAAAAACAATAATAGAGGATGGTTACAATAATAATATCATAACATAGTTACCACTACATAAAAGTGGCCTTCAAAATATCTCATGCTCCTACAAGTCTCAATCACTACTTGAACCTTAATACATGTCAAAAATAGTAGGTTAGGCAATATGAATGCCTATTATGCAATATCGGGATGTTATCATGTTTGTAGTGAAGGAATCAATCATTACTTGACTTATTATGCATCTTCAAAATCTGATATACCTGGACTACCCCTTGGACGGTTTGGGTAGATTTATCAAAGGGCATGGAGTAAGCTTCAAGTTTAAGCTAAGTTTAATTCGGAAAGTTTAATTTTGGGTAGATTTATCAAATGGCATGGAATCAACCATGTGAAGTTACAATGAGATTTAGCTCAAGTAACACTTGAGAATCGCGATCAACATATACATTTCTGTGACTATACTCTTCTCTTGACGAGCCGGTAAGCCACACACGCTTACATCAAAAAGAATATACCACAAGGCGTAATTTACATGGGAATCATAAGATTTACATTATTATTATAAAATGGGATTTTGTTTCACTGCTTATTAATTTAAATACTTTTAACTTTGCATAATTGTCCTAACAAACCCTTCCGGTAACTCTACTTCAAAACGCAACGCAGTGGGGTTGGCGAGCAATAGATGCCACTTAAACACCAACCTCATTAGGAATCGAAGAAATCTCCTAGAACCTTCCTTAAAGAAATCAAAGTAGGTAACCATAGTCGTGGTAAGATTAACAATGCACATTTAGGATACATGCGAGGGCACAATGTTTGTTTTAGTGTTATACGTATAAATAGGATTTTACTATATATATATATATATATATATATATATATATATATATATATGTGTGTGTGTGTGTGTGTGTGTGTGTCCTTTAACTCTATTGAATAAAACGTCAACAATTAAATTTTAAGAGTCCTACTCTTTTCTCTTAATTAATCTTATAGTTAAATCAATACTTTATCTTTTAGTATAAAGACGAGTTTGAATGTGTTTAAAATCGAAAAAGATGAGCAACCAAAATAAGGAACGATTTTAGAAATTTTTGGAACTTCAGGTTCCACAACGTGGGAAATGAATAGCTACATCATGGCACACAAAAAACACGCGAAATTATTTGAGGGTTCTCAGCAGCAAACCATGATATGACCAAGAGAAGACCACGACCTGGCGATGAAAACAACCACGATCCAAGTTCAACATCGATTGAGCCCACGACATGGTGGAGGACCAGCCAAGACATAGCGAAGACGCAAAACGATTCAATCGTCATTTTTTAAGCATAAACAGATTCGATTTTAATCATGTAAAATTTCTATGCAATTTAAACCAATTTAAATAAGAAATCCAACACATATAAACCCTAACATACTATCCAAGACAAAGTCTAAGTGCAATAGAGTTAACCTACGGTTTGATACCACTAATGGGTTTCGAGCCTAGTCAAGACCAAAATAATGGGCAGCGGAAACACAATTTGGATCTAATAGACTCGAAACAACATATCAAAATCAATAATATATGCAACTTATAGGACATAATAGATAGAATCATACCTTTGCTTTCTTAGTGGGTTTCTACTTTTGACGAGCCAATGGATTGGACTACAGAACCCAACAGAGAGTTCCTCATCCGTAATCGCACCCAAGAAACAAAGTAGAAGCATATCTAAGCAATCATCGAACTGTGAGCTGCAAACTGAATCGAAAATTCGACTATGCGACAGATCATGACGTGGTGGTCAAGGTGTCACGTCGTAGGAACTGCATTTCAGATTCTTTAGGGTTTTTGGGTACTGAACTTTGATAATTGAAAGGTATTTTTCACAAGTGTCAAAACTAGATTTGGAGCCCTCTATATAGGGTGATGATTTGAAACCCTAAAGATAATTAAAAAAATATAATGATAATTATCTGTGGAATTCAAATTATTTTGAAATATTTCATATTCTTTTATTTTCTAATTAATTAATTCAACTATTGATTAATTAACAAAACAAGTCCCTCATATAAATATATTTTTAGTTCTGTTTTATTTTGTTCTTGTGCGTAACACAAAAGGACATTGGTAGTTTAATTACTATTAACGATCTTTGTTATGGCTATGGCCAAGTAATTTTCATCACCAGCATCGGAAGACCCATTGCCACCCGAACGATTTTTCACAGGAAATCGCTAATACCAATTTCATAATATTATTAACAACAAACAAGTGTACTGTGGTAAGAGACATACTACTAATAAAACTAATATATATATATATATATATATATATATATATATATATATATATATATATATATATATATATATATATATATATATATCTGACATCACTATCGTCAAGAATTCACATAACTATATTTGATCTACGATATTGAAAAGATAGACGTATCCGATTAGTGTGTAATCTGAACTTGAAAGCAACCAATGTGATTAACCCAACGAAGTTGACATGATTGTTTATATCTACACTAAAGCATGTGTAGTGTGGTGCAATATATTGCATAGATTTCTTGATTCAATGTCATTGTTCTCCACTAAAAATTGACACTCGATAAAATTCCTTATAAGAATTCATTTTTTTACCACTACAGAATTATACTCCTTATCTTAAATCTAAAAATCACAATACATAACCGAAGAACCTTTAAATAACCCAATTTTAACTCTCTGGAATGACCGTGCATTCTGGAATACAGTCTGGAATATACGGGTGTTAAATTTCGAACTCGGAATCTACCAACCACCACCAATTTTGAAATAGTTATAAATACTCTAGAATGCCACATACTTGACTACTCGACTAAGTGGTTATTTTACAAATTTTATAAAATGTTTGTTATTTTTTCCAAAGAGAGATATTTGATAAGGCAAAGATAGTCTTTTGTTAACGTTTGGGGACTAAACCCAAAATATAATCATATTGTCGGTTTTTCATCCAAAAATAGTTTTATAGACGATATTCGTAGCTTTCGTGGCACCACAAGGACAGAGAATGTGATTTTGTGTTTATTTTATCTGATGATTCTAATGTAATTTTTTAATGAAATGAATCAATATCATTACCAAGTCACCTAACATATATTATGAATAACAATTAGAATAAACTCTTTTGATTAGATTATTCATCAAACCAAAGCTGACCACCTATGGCAATCGTGCCAGTTGATCCAATTAAATTGAGCAAAAATAACATAATTATTTTGTTTAGACACGTTATTAAAATAACAGTGACGTTTTAATATATGAGTTATAAAGAATTAGTGAAAAAGACCTAGTGTGTGGGAGCTTAGTAACATCCAGCTGTTCTCTACAACCATGAATGAAAATGGACTGACTATATTCGTTTCAAAGCTCCATCATTTTTTCCATTCCCACGATTCAAACTTTAAGCTTACGGACGGGGTAAAACCATGACGTCAGCATGAAGTAATTAACCTTCCAGTTTTCATGCTTCCATGGCTACTTTAACACCCCGCTCCCGAGTTATAGCAAAGAAAAGAAGAGAAAAGAAAAGAAAGTAAGGAGAGAAAAGAAGAGAAAAGAAAGGAAAAAGAAATTGTCATTTGTGCTCCCAAGTTGGAGAGAAATGGAAGGAAAGTTAAACATTTTGTTCTTTCTTTTCAAATCCTCCCAAATCGGGAGGAAAGGTAGGAGGGAAAGTTTTCCTTCCATTTCCTTCCACTTCCTTCCTTTAATGCAACTCGGAAGCACCATTCTCTCTTGCTTTCCTCTCATTTCCTCCCATTTCCTTTCTTTTCTCTCTTTAAGTTGAACTCGGGAGCGGGGTGTAACAAATCACACCAACACTAATGCCATTATAATACCTCAACTCCCAAGTCCCATCCAGCTATATATCCCAACACACCCACATAAAAATATAATTACATCTCACATTCTAACGACTATAGCAAAATATAATACCAACATAAAAATAAAATATAATTTGTATGGAAAGGGGAATATTCATTGAATGGCTAGAAAGAGAAGATTTTGGTCCTAGGTAATTAGATAAAGTGGGCCCAGAAAAACATGGACAAACCGCGTTCCACACATGAAAACAAATCCCTGTCTCCCATATTAACAAAAAAAAATTTCAATACTCAACACTACATACTATACTACATGAACAAGTGCATTTTATAATTTTTTTAGAGAAGGGACACATGTCATGCCTGTGAATGGTCCAAACAAAGTCATGTCTTGATGCAAAGATTATAAAGATATAATAAATCTATTAAAGATTTGCTGAAGTAGACTGAAATTGCTTGGAACCCGCCTTTACGAAACATATAATATATTAAATACAAATCCCTTCCATTATATCCACATCTATAAATAGTTAAGTTAAATACATATCTGCGATTGCAAATTGAAAATATTGCCTTAAATATATGAAAGAAACCATGCACAAGGGTGGTACTTCTTCGGTCTACCGGGGTGTCAGAAAAAGGAAGTGGGGAAAATGGGTGTCCGAAATACGTGAGCCCGGTAAGGATTCGCGTATCTGGTTAGGGAGTTTTGAGACGCCGGAGATGGCAGCAGCCGCCTATGACACGGCGGCATTTTACCTCCGTGGTGGTGATGTTTCCAAACTTAATTTCCCGGAAAGAGTAAATGAACTCCCGAGACCCATCTGCTCAACTGCAGAATGCATACGCATGGCGGCCCAAGAGGCCGCCACGCGGTTCAGACCCTTGGTCATGCCAGAATATGGTCATGACCAGAATGGGTCTGGGTCTGTGTCGGGTCATATGGTCCCGGTCAATATCGGACTTTCGCCTAGTCAAATTCAGGCGATAAATGATTCGCCGCTTGATTCCCCGAAATTTTGGATGGAATTGAGTGATGTTTTTATTGCGGAACAAAAATTGTATTTTTGTAATGCTGCTGCTAACTTTGATCATACGGGTGATTGGGGAGAGATACCGGAGTATCCTCTCTGGGATTCTTATTAAGAAAACTTTTTTTTAAAAAAAAAAAAAAAAAAAATGGTGAGTTACTTATGGTTAACATATTTATCTATCATAAGTGGAATAAAACCTATATAATGTTTGACCTTGGGTATGGCCCTCAAATTTCATCGAAGAGCTGATTTTTTTAAAGGCTCATTTAACAATACTGCTAGCAAGGGTCAGTAGGTTAGGAGAATGAATTCTTTTGTGTGTGTTTATTTATTTTTTTCTTTTTCTTGCGATGTAAACAACCTCCTGTAATATGTAATATGTTTGATTTCTATCAGATTATATATAGTTTTGTTAAAATGAGTTTGATTCAGCATAGTATATAAACAAAGCAAACTTGACACATTGTTTAAGTGTAGTAGAGTACATAGCAAGGTTTGGTTGAGTGAAACAGAAAGGGTACATTTGTAATTTTATAAAAGTTAAAGGTGGAGTTTACTAACAATTTTATATAGTGAGTGCAAACTAACTCACTCCACATGTGACATGCCTCCTCCAGTTTCAGATTTTGTCCTGAAAATCAACAAACGAATTTAAAGTTTGAAAGAAAAATAAGACTAAAGATTGAGAAAGGAACATAATATAGACATGTGGCACTTACTTGTGATCAGAAGGATTTGGCATAAGCTCATAAACAATAGTTGCAACAACATCTCTCTTCAACTATACAAATCATAAAATCAAAATTACATACAAACACAAAAGAACAAAGAAAAAGAGAAAAATTAAAATCAAATTACCTGAGTGGCTTCACCTTTTAGCCCAATGTATTGTATTCTAGATGTATCCCCACCATGATTATCAGGAAAATGCAGTGTCAAATTTCCAATACCTTGAAACCTAGAATATCTGGTATTGAAGAAAGTATAAGTATTATATATTTTTGGCTATTATATGTACAAGAAACACACTATTCACCTTGTCTGGTATTCCAAGACTCCTTGTAAATTTTCTGCCAAATCCCACTCCTAAAGAAAACACAAAATTCATATACATAAGTGAAAAAAGAGTTAGAAATGATTGATCTTGTGATGTGTTTAGTCTGCATACCTGAATAGCTTGCATACTCTGAGCATCTGAGAAGTCGATTCCTTCTCGATTGATAAACCTACAAATTTCCATAAGTGGAAAAGCAGACAAAGGTAAAACTTTAGGGTTTGTTTTGTAACATTTTAACAATAATAACTTTTTAACAAAGTTATATAACTTACGCCCTCATCTTTGAAGGACTTGTTCCATCAGCACCACCAACAATTGAAATGCTCTTTATCTTAACATCAGATGTAAATCTGTCACAATCAAAGCATAAAACAGTCAACTTACAAGAACTGTAGATAAACATGATGCAGCATTACAACATACGGGATAAATACGATTAATTCAGGATCTCCCTCATTGCTTTCCAAGAAACCCTGTACAAAAAAGAAAATTTCTAATCAGATATACATGCAAATGCTAGACAAATGACTCTGTTAAGGATCATAGAATGCAGAGTTAGCAATGACTTCACCACATTGAAATTTCTCCATTTTGATTCATGTTAAAAAGAGCAAATTTATGTTAAATGTGGCATTCATAAAAGACTGAAGTGACATGCTACTAAACACTAGGACAGTAGGGCTCCTACTAGATTTAAGTTTATTGGAAAGAAACAAAAAGATAATATCCCCCTGTGTCTATTTCTTTGACCTTAATCCTTCCATTGCCAGTTTCTAGGGTTTATAATTCTAATCAATCCCCAAGCTTTATGAAACAGCAGACAATACAAAAGAAAGATTGAAAGTCTTTCAAGAACAATTACCTCTGAAGAATTCAGGCGCTGCTCCCAAGCTTTGAAAACTGATTTAACACTTCCGGGAACAGCCTCATTCAGTGCAGATACCTTTAGAATGCAATTAAAAGTTCAAACAAAATAAGTTCCAATTCTTTCTCAGATTCTACCAAAAGATCATCCATAAGTTTCTACTTATGCCCAAAAAAACGGCCTAATTACTATAACCTAAATCAGCCTTTACGTTTTTTTTTGTTTTAGTTTCGCCTGAATAACATATCCAAGCACCGTAGTTCAAAAACGCTGAAGATATTCGCCAAAACAATCGGTAACACCAAAGAATGGCTGAGTAAATGTCGAAGCGTGATCATCTCAAACGACGACAATGATGCCAGAATTATCGGCATAGTTACCTAAGATGAAAGGGGGGGAAAGACGCGAGCGAACCTTGGGGATGTCTATGTGTTTGTAGAGAGACCAATCGGATGAACAATCGTGATCTTCGCAGCTGTGATCATGCAAGCACGCCATATCTTTCGCTTAAATTTTATGTAAAGGGAGGGAGGCAGGCAATCAGAATCTGAACGGCGATGGATGATCTCCAATAATCTCTACTCGACAGTTCGACACCGAATAAATTCGGAGTTCGGAAAAGGAAAAAGCAAAAACCGTCACGTATAATTGTGTCGAATGTTTTATCGACTATGTTGAAAAAATAGAACTCCTAACAAAAAAAATGATATATCATTAATTGTAAAGATATTTTATATAATATCTTAGTATTTTGGGCTATGTTTTGATATATTTTGATATATTTCTGTCAAGAAAAAGGTATCTCTATTTCTGACTGAGACATTAGAAGGAAAATCAACATTTAGTCAAGCTGATGATTTAGTATTTAGATGAGCCGGAGGAAAGCATGCATGTCTGGATCTAACAGGGTTTCCCCTCTTGTGGGCTTGGGGAGTAGGGCTTTCACTGTGGGTCAAACTGCTTTAAAAACTACATCATGTAAAGTGTCAAAACATGAGAAAACTTGCATGGAAAATCAACACACATTTATACATTTTGCATTTGATACTTCCGGTTTCTTTATGTCAGAAGTTGTGGAACTACTCAGTAGAGTCTAACGGGTCATGTATAGTAATGTTATGACCCCAAGATCTGTAGATATTGTTTTAAAAAAAAAAATTAGTTTTGTCATCCAAAAAATGGTTACGACATAACTTGTTGCTTTACGTCTATGTAAAACTTTCTTCTTCGATATAATCAAATCATCGAATGTTCTATAACAATGTAAATTCATATTTTGCAGATAAATTTATAGCTGAACACGAAAGGAAGTTAAAGGAAACGGATAAAGAGCTAAGAGAATATATATGAATAAAAGACGAAGAACACTCCTTGTCCACACAATACAAGCGCGAATGCTTGACATTAACAAACATGTCCAACAAGTTTATGTGTCAAGTTTGTGGTCAGTTTAGAAAGTCTATATAAGACATTATCTTTTAGACATAAATAATACCTCAAAAGATTGAATGTCTTTTGACAACCACAAAACCTTTTTTGAGCATCTATAAAGTTGTAGATCACAAATAGAGCTAGGTTTCGAAGATCCATGAGTGAAATCATTAGAAACATCAATCGGTTTGCTTTTCTTAAGATGTTTAGCAACTTCATTATGTTTTCTATCTATGATGGACTAATCTCATATACTTTTGCTTAGGTAAAGAGGAATCTTTTATTTCATGGTTTGATTTCAAAGATTTGGATTTATTAGTTGTTTAATTAATTATGTTTTTTGTTCGTTGATCCTTATGTATTATAGTTTATAGTTTTATTACCTATTGTTAAGTTTATATTGTGTTGATCCTTATGTATTATAGTTTATAGTTTTATTACCTATTGTTAAGTTTATATTGTCTAGATGACCATTTTGATTATGTTTCTTGAATCATAATTATTTTATGACTATTAAACTCTTATGACTAGTGATTGACCATAATTTAAGGTTAGTTGATTAATTAATGAATATTAATGTGTAGGATTCCGTTAAATGACCATTTTGTGCTTTAAGTAATTATCATGACCATTATATACATATATTAATTTTCGTCATAGTTAGGAACAACAACCTTTCGTCATTTCAAAATTTTACCACAAAAGTTGTAGAGATTGGCAAGTTTCGTCCTTAATCTTCCTCCAGACAATCAATCTCTACAACTACCCCAATTTCTTTCAATCCCTCCTCCGATTTCTTAATCTCGTGCCTCACTGTTTCGCCACTGGAGATAGAAACATAGAGGATGGATGAGGGAAAAGAGGTGTTGTTATTTGGAGCATCTGTTGAATAAGTTTTCTGATTTATACCTTATTGAACATGGTGATTCTATCATCAACGACTATGTTGCTTCCTCTGGTTTCTCTTTCGATTCTAGTAATGTTTACCTTCGGTTTCTCTTTCTATATAATTCTTTTTCGACCCGTCGCCGCTGGTGTGGAATCTATCAGAAGAACTGATGCGCTATCTTAAGTATATTGATAGGTCTATTTGTGTTTTTTTTATTCGATTGATTTTGATTTCTCCCTCTTTCAATCACTTTCAGGCCTTCGACAAGAGCAAATGGTGTCTCTACTAGTGGAATTATGGGAATCATGAAGAGATGGTGTCGGAGTTTTGAACGTGTCTTAGTTCCCGTGGATGGAAACTCTCACGGAGGCTTCCGTCCAGGAGATGATTGATGTAAGAGTATCCTCTTTTAAAATTTCACTTTTTTATTTATTTATGCCAACATATTTATTCTTATCTAGAGTTTTTTTGGGTTGTTTGTATCTCAGACTGTAAATGATTTCACTTGAAGTTCACAAAGCTTAGGATTAGACTTTGTTGATGGGGCGATCTAGGTATTGTAATTTTGATTAGATGTTGAAACATATGCCCACCAGGTGTTTGTTAAAAGTTTTTAGTGAACTTTTATAGGTTTTATGTTATATCATTTTTACTAGGAGTTAATAACAATATGCATATCATGATCCGTCATGGAGGAAGTAAGATATTGTTGGGTTGAATTGTTCAATTGTCCTATTTTCCTTAGTTTTATCCAGTTCACTATACTTTTGAGGAGATTGAAGGCTGCGAAATTTTGTGTGGTTTGGCATTGCTTGGACTTTGACTACAATATACCCTACATTGGTTTCATGTTCTGCATCTAGACTTATCCTTATACCCTACTGGCTACTTTGGTGTTTAGCTTGTCTTTTTTTTTATATATTGTAATACCTTTATAAACTTTGTATTTGTCAAGTCCTTGCTCTAGTTAAGATTAATTACTAGATCAAAGTCTTGCATAATACCAATTAAATACTATTTATTTAGATAGTTAATTACATGATCATTGTGTTAGTTGTCCTTATAATTATTAAGGTTAGTTGTAGACAACAAATTAAATTCATCGAACTTTTAAGAAATTAGTCATAATTAAGGTGAGATCGAATGTAAGTGAAAGTCTTTTAAATATATTGTTTTTAATACAATCTCTACTTTCGTTTGTTTGGTTTTAGTTTTGTTTAATTAAGTTTAAACAAAATTTTCGTTTTACTTTTCTACTTTTAGTTTAACTAGTATTTAAATATTCTAAATTAAATCATATATGTTCTATTGAGTTCGACAACTCAGTCTTATCATAGCTATACTGCTATACAATTAGGTATATTTATCCAGTTATGTGACAATCTAGTTCTAATTAAACATATATAAATTTAAGACTAATTATGAAATACACATCAAAAAACTTATATAATTTTTTTTTTTAAAACTTTAATTTAGTTTTTAGTTTTAAATTACAAAAGGGTAAATTACACGAATGGTACCTATGGTTTGGGGTAGTATGTATGGTTGGTCCCTACAAAGAATTTTTAACTCCAACCATCCCTAATGTGTGTGTTTGTTTCGATTTTGGTCCCTGGTAAACATGAAATGACCAATACATCTCCGTATTCCACCACCGTATTCCTCCCTTTCCCAGTAGTCCGGTTGTACGTCAAACCTAGATACAAACAATGGAAATCAGATCATTCAACGGAACCTACAAACTCAAAAACAAAAATATACGGAGAATCGTCACTCCATCTCTCCATCTAGCCTCAATTTTTGGCATCACCAACCCTGCTCTAGATTGTTCAAAATCGAATTTGGGCGTTGTGGCTTTTGTTGTATTTGATACATCTCAGAGATTAAAGGAGTTCGACTTCTAGTCTAATTTCACTAACGGAGGAGAAACTCAAACCAGGAACCATACATGGATTTCTGAAATTCGTATTTTGGGTTTAAGTTCTTTGAAATCACTGGAGAAAAGGAAAGACTTTGGGAGAGTAGTGGAGTAGAGAGAATCTAGCATATGTTCTTCTATAGTGGTGTCTTCGATCGTCCAACTGTTTCTAGAGAGAGTAGAGCAATAGAGCAGAGAGAATCGAAGTGTCTGTGGCAATGGCTTCCAAAACTTTTTCTTTTCTGAACTCGATGGTTTCAAAAGTTGTTTCTTCTGAAGTTAACTATGTTTTTTCTTTTGTAGGTATATGGCAAGGAAGGGGCAGATGATTCAGTTTTCTGGTGAAAAGAAAGGATGTGAGAGGAAAAGGGAGTGAGTGGCGATGGTGGGGGTGAGAGTTGCAGAAGTAGAATTGAATCTGTAACACCCGGTTCTTGGTACGTATTTAAATTCAAGTAATTTCATATTTTTCCCTGGGACTCGGTGAGTTAGAGGCCCAACTCGTCGAGTAAACTTGATTGACCGGGAGGTTTAGTGACCTACTCGACGAGTCGTGGGACCGACTCGACGAGTAAAAGCTGTTTGGATGAAACCCTAATATTTTGGGTTTTCACCCTATTTAAACAACTTATCTTGTCCCAAACCAGCCTCCATCGTCCCTCTCACTTCCAAAAGACCCTAAACCGAAACCCTAGCCTTGTTTGAGTGTTCTTAAGCCATGTTTGTGCATTTTTGGTGGTTGTGAAGCTTGAGAAGGAGGAACCAGCTTGAGAGTTCAAGTTGAAGCTAGTAGATACAGAGGTTGTGTTCTATTTCTAGCTCATTTGAGGTAAAAAAAGCTTCAACCTTGCCTTTCCATTTGTTAGATCCTCTTTAGGGCTTGAATCTTGTCATTTTTGGGGCATTTCTAAGTCATCTTCGGGTTTGGGGGATTATATAGAGGAATAACTTCAGATCTGGAACATAGGAGGGTTCTTATGGCATAAAGGTGCCAACTTTAGTGCCATAAGAACCCCATGCACCTTGAAGACTCCATTTTAGGGCCTTTTGAGCTAAATGGCCCATGCATGAACGTAAAGTTTGTAACTTTACGTACAATATGGACCCTAGGAGGTCAGATCTATGATTTAGATGCTTTGAGACCCACTGAAATCGACTGTATAGTTTTGGACAAAGAGGGGCTCGGCGAGTTGTTCATGGGACTCGACGAGTCGGGTCGTATTTCCCCATCAAATCCTTCTGTTGATGGACCAGATGCGAAGATAGAAGAACACTTAACTTTTTAGGACTCATTAGGGGACCTGGAAATCATGGAACTCAGCGAGTATATGTGCGGACTCAACAAATTCAAGGCAATGTCCTAACCATTTGAAGACGGACTCGATGAGCTCAAGGAGAAATCGACGAGTCATAGACTAACCACCTTCATACGGATGAGGATGAACATGACGAGTTCAAGGATGAACTCGGCTAGTCCGTTGAAGAAGGTTTCGATGATATGTTGAAGGTAAACTCGTTGAGCTCTTACTAGAATCGACGAGTAGGGACGAGGTTGTAACATTTTCTGGACGTGGGGACTCGACAAGTTGGTGAACCAACTCGGCGAGTCTAGTCAACCAAAGTTGACATTGACCAGGGTTTTGACTTTGACTTTGACTTGGAATTTAGTGACCCTTGTAAGGGTTATGAGTATGAAATGGTAATGTATAAAAGATGTTGTGTAGGGATTGAGGAGTCGAGAAGAGTCGATTTTCATACCAAGGACAGCGCAGTCAGTGCATGACATTGAGGTGAGTTACCTTCTTGTAGAAGTGGGTCTAAGGCACCAAGGTCGGCCCACTAGTAGTTGATTATAGTTGAAATGATTGTCTTTTTGATAATCGTCTACTTTGCTACTACCTGGTATGTTTATGTGTTAGCATGATATGTTATATGTGATAGTGGTAGTAATAAGGGGAATAGTCCCCGATTACCGGTCGATAAGACCAAGGGGTAGTTTAGTACCAACTATGCTAGACAATATGATTATGTTGTGTTAGTATGCGATAGTAGTAGGTGTGAAATAGTCCCTGTAACCGGTTGAGATAAACCGGAGGAGTAGGTCAGACACCCCGGTAGGGATGAAAGTGGGTCCAAACCCGGACCGGATGGACCCGGACCCGGAAAACCCGGAACCGGTTAATGGGATTTTATAGAACCGGAAACCGGACCGATATATAGGAACCGGTTCCGGTTCGGTTCTGGGTATGGTTCCGGGTAAAGTGGGTCTAGAACCGGAAAACCCGGAAACATCAAAGTGGGTAGGTTGGAACCGGATAAAGTGGGTTTAGACCCGGAAAACCCGAAAAAACCGGATTTTTTTGGTAATTACTTACTACTTAGTGGGTTGAACTTTGAAAATTTTCATATTGATATCCCGACTTTGGGGGGCTGTAACTTATTGAATACAAAACCACAATTAACAAAATTAGAGTCTAAAATCATGTACAAACTCTAAAATACACTCTGGAAAAACCCGCATGTCAATCCGAATTTAAACGAATGAGATATACTTGTGTTAATATTTTCACATAATACAAAGTACAAAAACAAATAGCTGAAAAGTTGAAAATTTTCAGTTTTGATATCCCGACTTCGGAGGACTGTAAATCATTGAATGTTAAACCAAAAATGACAAAATTATAGTCTAAACTCATGTACAAACTGTAAACTAGAAGTTGGAAAAAACCACATGTCAATCCAACTTCAAACGAATTAGATATGCATATTTTAAAACTTTCACCGAATACAAAAAAACTAAAAACTTTCAGCTTTGGTATCTCAACTTTTGAGGACTGTAAGTCAATGAATATAAAACTAAAAATGACAAATTTATAGTCTAGAATCATGTACAAACTCTAAACTACATGTTGGAAAAAACCGTATGTCAATTGGAGTTGAAACGAATAAGATATGCATCTTGTAAACGTTTCACAAAAAGTGGTTTCGGCCCTAAAAGTGGTTCCGGTTCCAAAAACCGGTTCCGGATTTTAGACCCGGTTTACCCGGACCCAATGGACCCAAACCCGGATTACCCGGAACCCGGATAAAGCCAATTTTTAAACCCGGAACCGGACCTGGTTCTATATATTCTTGTTCTAACGGGTCCGGTTCCGGTTCGGTTCCGGTTCCGGTCCGATTTTCTGGTTCTAAATCTCATCCCTACACCCCGGTATGTCTAACAGGGGTAGGTTAGGCACCCTGGTATGCCTAGCAGGGTAGGTGGGGCACCCATATGTGCATGACAATATGTTTATAATAGGATATGTGGTATGGTGGGGGAAATCACTAAGCTTCGTGCTTATAGTTTTCAGTTTTGTTTCAGGTAACTCCTTCGTCGAAGGGGAAGGAGTCGGCGCGGTAGCAACGCATCACATACACACACTAGGTTCCGCATTTTGAGATCTATGGGATTGTACTCTGATTTTATTATTGTTCGATGTTATTATTTTGAGACATGTTTATGATGGTTTTATGGATTGTTATGATATCGACAATGTTTTCAGTAAATGGTTTTATAAGTTAATCGATTAAAAATAAAATTTTTGGACTCGAAATTTGGGATGTTACAAGTTGGTGTCAGAGTCTTGGTTTGAGGGATTCACACACACCTTTGGGGTGTCTGGACTCAAATCGAGGGTTTGAAAGATTTTTTTTCCACAAAAAATGGTTTTCTAAAAGTTAAATCGAAAAGGTGTTGAGAAAGAACAAGGTGTGTGATACGTGCGACCGGCCGAGCTCAAGTAAGTTTTCGCTAAGATACCGATACATGTTATGTTATGTTATGAGAGGATTGTGAGAAATGCATGCTAGAATAGGGCTAAGGATCTAGGAAGATGCTTGTTATGCCTTTTGTATATGCTTATTGAGTTGTATGATGTCCTGAATAGGATATGCTTGGTATGGTTACTCAATGCTTGAATACTGCTTGCTTTGTGCTTTTAGGAGTTCTAGTTATCTTTAGCTAATTAGTAAATGAATACATTAATTTACATATTGCGAGGACTAAATAATTTCACAAGGTTAGGTCTAGCCCTATTGCGCAGCTCTTGTCTGAGTCCAACCGTTGTAGGGTAGGGCCTCTCATTTGAAGAATTATCTGGTCTTAGCAATATGTAATGGTATTTTCAAACTAGTTAAGTAAATGAACCAGGAATTCCTTATGCAGTTGATGGCGGTGAGTAGGTCGGAGAGTTACCCTAGGATAAGCCTAGGATGAGATCAGTGCAGAGAGTAGTAGCACTAGAGGGAGTTGGTAAAGTCGAGGCAGTCCTTGAGGAAATTACAGATAGATGTGGAAGGTAGTATAGGCCTGTACTACTGAAAGCATAGGATCCATATTAGAGTCAAGGGGGGAGAGATGGAACCAAGGAACTTATAGAGAGTGTAAGACCTCTCGAGATTATGTATGACCCTGACATTTTTGTATTTTGTTTCAAAATGGTGATGATTACGCGTCACGGAGCAGGAGGATCGGGATAAGGGTCAAGACCAGGATCGGGTTCGGGTTCGGGTTCCAAGCCAGTGGATGAGAGACTATGCGAGTTCATAGCATCAGAGATCATGAGAGGTATCCTTGAGGCGACCCTAGTTATCTTTGAGTCGATCAAAGAAGGGATCATAGAGCTGATGGAGGATTGCCTCAGGGCATTCAGGAGCGACATGGCGTCTAGCCAGTCAGGGTCATGCACATTGTCCTTCTTGGACTTCAGGGGGAGTGGTGCGCCAAATTTTCGTGGGGCGAAGGACCCCATCGTGGCCAGGAGATGGATTGCAAACATAGAGTCTGCCCAGTTGACTAGCTTCTGCCCTGAGGGGTCGAAGGTTCAGTTTGCTGTTGGATATTTGAGAGACGGGGCTAGAGATTGGTGGGATTTAGTTGGTGACTCTTTGGGAGCCTTAGATATCGAGGTTATGACTTGGTCGGACTTTGTGACCATGTTCAGGGTGGAGTTTGTGCCGGCTCTGGAGCTTCAACAGTTGGCTAGGGAGTTTCTTGATATGAGGCAGACTACTGAGACGGTGGCGGAGATTACCATAAAGTTTCGGGAGAGGGCCTTGTTGGTACCTCGGTGTCACACCCCAAAACCGAGAACGACGAAAACGTTATGGGGCGGAGGACGTCATGTAATGTATCACAACAATGCAAAGTAGTAAACAAGCACCAACATCATCCATTGAATTAATAGTATAATTTTAAGTACATGTGAGTTCTTTCATAGTATAGATCTACATAATGAATATTCAAAATAAAAGATGAGTCTTGACTGCTCCGTCTTCACAAAACCTGGTCGTCGTACCTGTCTATTTGTGACCTGAGAATACAAGTTATTTTGAAAGCGAGTATCAGCAATAAAGCTGATGAGTTCATAAGTATTTATATGACTTTGATTTGTAAAACTGTAAAGAAAGACCTGTAAATGTTTGAAGGAAAGTTTGTATCAATGAACATGGTTGTAAGTAGTTGTAAACGTTTGAAAACCTAGAAAATCCCATATTTCCTACTAGTATAAAAAGTAGCCTTCTACCAAGACCCGACTGCTTTGAACGTTTGCTTTTAGAAATCCAATATTTGTCCATAAGTGGGTGGTAGTTTAAAAGTCCCTAAAACTGAAATGCAATAGTATTTTTCATGCCTAAAATAGTAGATTTATGTATGTATAAAAATCACTAAGGCATTTGATAACCCCATAAATCAACGTGTTTTTAATACTCCGTGTGAGTTTTATAACCATACTAATGACCCAGACTTCCTGTAACAACGTTCTTCAGGCGTTGGAATGTTATGACGTTTGTCACCCTAGACCTGCCGGTCTAACTGTAGCTAACAGTTTAGGTACGGGATTGTCAATCCCGTATAGATCTATACACAAGTATCACGCTCTCCCTACAAGAGATTATGGTATATAATACAAGACTTTAACTGCATACTCGAAAGTACGTGAAGCTGAATGTCTCACAAATCTTAGTATTAAATAGATTTACGTATGAAAGTCCATTTGTTTTTGTATATGAAAGTATTTCCTTGACATAGTACTTGTAGTATGTAAAATTTCATGAATATCTAGTAAACTATCTATGTATTTGTATCTTTTGTAATGTGTTCGTATTTCATATAGTCTGTAATGTATTAGTATAGACTCATGAATGAACTGGCTCTTGTATGATTCCTTGTACTTGGAATAGTAAGTAGTATCTCCTAACTATACCTATTATAGTTACTAGTATTGTATGTGTATAACCGAAGTATGCCTTTGCTACTCAAAGGTACTGAACCAACTGATGGAACTTTTATGTCTATATATGTATACATGATGTATATAACTAATATTTAGACGACATTCGGATGAATAACCGATGCCCGAAGGCCACATCCCAACGAGGAAAAGGAAATAAAGCGAGCTAGCCATCCTAAGTCCTTTAAACATTACTTATATAACTATACATATATAGGCATGCATTTGACAATATAAAAGTATAAAAGAAGTCTTGTAACACCTTTGAAAAGTTGAAAAACTAAGAAATAATGACTTGATGTCAGTTTGTAAAACGATTTGAAAGCAGTTTGTTTGATAAGAACAGTTTTAAGTATAAGAAAACATTTATTTGAAACACAATTCTAACAACGTTTGAAAGGAAACATAAAGTGTGTAAGACAGTCTGATAAAGAGTTTTAACATGTAAAAACGTTTGAGAAAGTCCTTTGAAGTAATATGTTTGGTGAAACAGATAAACGTGTAGTAAATCCATTTGTATACTAGTCATAAATCGCATAAGATTGATTAAATAATAATATCGAATACATAGCAAATGATAGATATTTTCACACGATAATAACCGGGTGTTTACTTGTATTCCCCCCTTAAAAGTATTTAAAAAGCATTTAAAATGTATTTAAAGTGTGTTCGTAGGGGTATGAACTCACTTGATAGATTGAAGAAAGCGAGACGAAAACCGAGCAGAACTTCTACTCGAGAAAGCGAATTTCTAGGGTTTTCAGGAATCTCGGGAGCGTAAAAATTCCTTCTGAACTTGGATATGAAAACCGGGACTTTGGCATGGCTCCGAGGGTTTAAACGCAGAGCTTCGGCGCGAGAAAGGGAGGAAATGAGCAAAAATGGCCGGCACCCTTGCATCCTATTTATAGGGTGCTGAAAGAGGGATTATGTTGGGCGTAAATTCGGAGTACGCTGGGCGTACTCGTTATGCTGGGCGTACTTCGGTTACGCTGGGCGTTCCCATGCGTCACGGCTTACCGCATCCTCGGACAGAGAATTGGAGTGACGTGGACGAACCGAGGCCTAGCACTCGAGTACGTTGGGCGTACGAGGGTACGCTGGGCGTAAATCGTCTTCGTGTGTGTGCCTCGAACTTGTAAAATCCGTAACTTTTGCATACGTGCTCCGTTTTTGACGTTCTTTATATACACGCGTAGGTGTACTCTACAACTCTCATTTAGACTTCGTTGGCAAATTTTGATTTTTTTTAATTATATATTTTAAATAGGCCGGGACACGAAAAGTTTGTTTAAAATCCATAATTTCTTCATTCGATGTCCATTTCCGTCAGACTTTTTACCGTTGTGCTACTATTGATGAGATCTTCGATTCTTGTTTAGGTTGTGTCGGCCACAAATCACTCGATCACTGTTTCGAGTTTTTAGCTGTCTACTGCCACTTCGGAACTTAGAAAAATCATAACTTCCTCATACAAAGTCAGATTTGGGCGTTCTTTTTATGCATGCTCACGGTTTAACGTAATCTACGACTTTCGTTTAGACACCTAAGGCTAATAATTATTGTATTGAAACTTTGCGTTTTACATTTACAAGTTTTGTCGGTTTTTACACGAATCTTCGGTTGGTCATAACTTTTTCATCATAACTCGGAGTCGAGTGATCTGGATATCTCTGAAAACCTTGAAACGATATCTATCATTTAGACAACCTAGTTGAGACTTTTTGAACATTTTATTTTCCAAGATATTTTATTAACTTAAAACGGGTTACCAAGTTCGACTGGGATTCTTTATATTGGCTAGAAATTTTAGGTTGTCACACTCGGTATGCAGGAGATGAGGAGATGCAGAAGACCCACTACCATGATATGTTGAGGGCTGATATCCGGGAGCATGTCAGCTACTCAGCATGCCTGACCCTGGAGTCCATGATTGCCAGGGCAAGGGAGAGGGAGATCGATATAGAGCACCTCCGGAAGAGGAAGGCGGAGACTGAGCAGGGTACTGGGGTTTCGGGGAAGAAACCCAAGGGATTCAACTCTAAGTCGAAGGGCCGAAGCCGCTGCGGGAGGTGCGGCAAGCCACATGAGGGGGCATGTAGACTAGGGTAATCGGGCTACTATAAGTGCGGCAAGACGGGGCACTTTAGCAAGGATTGTACCACCCCTGCTCCTAGTGTTCAGACATCAGAGTTGTTGTGTTTCCATTGCAACCAGCGAGGCCACAAAAGGGCCAATTGCCCGAGGTTGACAGCATCGGCAGCAGCGCCAGTAGCGGCGCCAGCTCTAGCGACCTTGCAGATCACTGATGGCCAGTAGGGCAAGGCATAGGCTCCAGTGGTGAGGATCCGAGCCTTCCAACTGACTACCGAGGTGGCACGCGCTGCACTCGATGTGGTGACGGGTATGATTTCTTCTCCTTAGCTTTTATTTTATGTTGCTTATGATATTGATATGCCATGTATTATGATTTGTTTAGGATCGTTCCATGTGAACGGTATCCCAGTTCAGGTGTTGTTTGATTCGGGTGCTTCCCGATCATTTGTCTCTCTTGCACTTAGCAAGAGGTTCCCTGAGTCGTCAGGCATGTTGGATTGCCCTCTAGAGGTCGAGATTGCGGACGATTGATCAGTGCGAGCATCAAAGGGTTTCAGGGATTGTGTTTTGAGGTTATTCGAGGAGCGCTACTTGGTAGACTTGGTTCCCATACCATTGCGGGAGGGAACAAGGTTATTATAGGCATGGATTGGTTGAGCCCCAATGGGGAAATGATCGACTGCGCACAATAGTTGGTCCGGGTCAGGACCCCACGTGGGGGAGAGCTGGTGATTCAGGGTGAGAGGCCACAGCATGGACCAACTTTTTGTTTAGCAACGAGGGATAGGCGCTACCTCTAGCAGGGTTGCACAGGGTATGTCACATATGTTATGGATACCTAGTTGGCGGGTAAGGCGACAGTGAGCGATGTACCGGTGGTGCGAGAGTATGCGGATGTATTCCCAGAGGAGCTACATGGGATACCTCCGTAGAGACAGGTGGAGTTCAGGATCGACCTAGTCCCTGGTGTGGCTCCGATAGCCAAGACACCATACCAGTTGGCTCCTCCTGAGATGCATGAGTTGTCTAGATAGCTGCATGAGCTGTTAGACAAGGGATTCATCAGACCGAGCAGTTCACCCTGGGGAGCCATGATTCTGTTTCTAAAGAAGAAGGACGGGTCGCATCGGATGTGTATAGACTACCGGGAACTAAATAATGTAACGGTGAAGAACCGTTACCCATTCTCAAGGATTGACGATCTCTTCGACCAACTTTAGGGGGCATCTTAGTTTTCCAAGATAGACTTACGGTCAGTCTACCATCAGATGAGGGTCAGAGAGGAGGATGTACAGAAGACTGCTTTCCGGACTCGCTATGGCCACTACGAGTTCGTGGTGATGCCCTTCGGGTTCACCAATGCTCAAGCCGCTTTCAAGGACCTCATGAGCCGTGTATGCAGAACGATACTGGATCGGTTTGTGATAGTTTTCATTGAAGACATCTTGGTTTATTCCAAGACGCAGGAGCAGCATGAGGAGCACTTACGAGAGGTGTTAGATACCCTGAGGAAGGAGAGCTTGTATGCCAAGTTCTCCAAGTGCGATTTTTGGTTGCACGAGGTGCAGTTTCTTGGGCAACTTGTTAACCAGAACGGGATTTTGGTTGACCCGGCCAAGGTGGAGGATGTGATGAGATGGGAGGTTCTGAAGTCTCCATCTGAGATTTCGGAGTTTCCTGGGATTGGCAGGCTATTATCGGAGATGCATTGAGGATTTATCCAAGATATTCATGCCCTTGACTTGGCTGAAGAAGAAAGTTGTTGCATTTCGCTGGGGGCCTACGCAACAAACAATATTCGAGACTTTGAGACAGAGGCTATGCGAGGCGCTGATCCTCGCCCTGCCAGAGGGAGTCGAGGATTTTGTAGTGTACTGCGATGCGTCTATTTCGGGTTTGGACGCAGTACTGATGCAGAGTGGGCACGTCATCGCCTATGCCTCGAGGTAGCTGAAGCCTCACGAGGCGAACTACCCGACGCATGATCTGGAGTTGGGGGTGGTCGTCTTCGCCCTCAAGATTTGGCGACATTACCTCTATGGGGTCCGTTGTACCATTTACACGGATCACAAGAGTTTGAGGTACCTCATGGATCAGCCAAATTTAAACATGAGGCAGCTTCGGTGGCTTTATGTGGTGAATGATTACGATTGTGAGATCTTCTACCACCCGGGGAAGGAAAATGTGGTGGCCGATGCTCTTAGCCGCAAGGCTGCCCTGATTAGAGATATTTTTCGTCGGATGACAGTAGTGACTCCACTATTGGAGCAGATCCGAGAGGCCCAACAGGAGGCGATGAAGGAGGAGCATCAGAAGAGCGAGCATATTGTGGGGCAGGTTTCCTCCTTCGACTATGATAGTCGTGGGTTGTTGACTCTAAACCGTAGGGTGCGGGTCCCGTATCATGGAAGTGTACACCAGGTGCTGATAGAGGAGGCGCAAAAATCTAGGTTTTCCATTCATCTCGGGGCGATGAAGATGTATAGGGATCTCCATCCTGATTACTGGTGACCCTGCATGAAGCGGGATGTAGCCTAGTATTTCGAGAGATGTCTGACCTGCAGGAAGATCAAGGCAGAGCACCAGAGACCTCACGGCAAGACGCAACCGTTGGACATCCCCATTTGGAAATGGGAAGATATTACTATGGATTTCATCACCACGCTGCCTAGGACCGCACAGGGAGTGGATTCGATATGGTTCATCGTGGATCAGTTGTCTAAGAGTGCCCATTTCATACCAATCCAGGAGAGCATATCAGCCGAGAAGTTGGCCGACAACTACATACGGGAGGTTGTGGCCCGACACGGAGTGCCAATCTCCGTGATTTCTGATAGAGACGTACGGTTTACTTCCAGATTCTGGAAGAAATTTCACGACGAGTTAGGTACTCGTCTGCATTTTAGCACTGCCTTCCACCCGCAGACGGATAGTCAGAGCGAGCGGACCATCCAAACATTGGAGGATATGTTGTGGGCATGTGTATTAGACTTTGGTGGTAGTTGGGGTACCTATCTCCTTTTGGCTGAGTTCTCTTACAACAACAGCTATCACGCGAGTATTGACCGCCCTCCCTTCAAGATGTTATACATGAGGAAGTGCAGGAACCCGATATGTTGGGACGAGGTTGGACAACGGGTCATGGGGAGCACTGAAGTGGTGCTCAAGACGACGGAGAGGATTCAGCAGGTTCGGAGCAGGCTTCAAACTGCTCAGAATCGGCAAAAATTTATGCCGACAATTGTCGTTCAGACCTGGAGTTCCAGGTCGGAGATATGGTCCTCCTGATGGTGTCACCTTGGAAAAGTGTCATCCGATTCAGGAAGCGGGGCAATTTGGGCCCCAGGTACATTGGCCCTTTTCGAGTTGCAGCCAGGGTGGGCAAGGTGGCATATAGGTTGGATCTGCTAGCCGAGCTTAGCCAGATTCATAGTGGATATTCAGGTGGATGATAGTCTGAACTACATCGAGCGAACGATAGCCATTCTAGATAGGAAGACGAAGGCACTAAGGAACAAGGATGTAGAGATGGTGAAGGTGCAGTGGCAGCACCGCAAGGGCTCAAAATGGACTTGGGAGTTAGATGACGAGATGAGGGAGCACTACCTCGAGCTTTTTCTGGATTCAACAGCAGACTTTGAAGAACAAAGTCTAAAATAAGTGGGGGAGATTTGTAACACCCGATTCCTGGTACGTATTTAAATTCAAGTAATTTCATGTTTTTCCCTGGGACACGGCGAGTTGGAGGCCCAACTCGTCGAGTACACTTGATTTTGACCGGGAGGTTTAGTGACCTACTCGACGAGTCGGGGGACCGTCTCGACGAGTAGAAGTTGTTTGGATGAAATCCTAATATTTAGGGTTTGCACCTTATTTAAACAACTTATCTTGTCATTTTCGGGGCATTTCTAAGACATCTTCGGGTTTGCGGCATTATATAGAGGAATAAATTCAGATCTGGAACATAGGAGGGTTCTCATGGCATAAAGGTGCCAACTTTAGTGCCATAAGAGCCCCATGCATCTTGAAGACTACATTTTAGGGCCTTTTGAGCTAAATGGACCATGCATGAACGTAAAGTTTGTAACTTTACGTACAATATGGACCGTAGGAGGTCAGATCTAGGATTTAGATGCTTCGAGACCCATTGAAATTGACTGTATAGTTTTGGACAAAGAGGGGCTCAACGAGTTGTTCATGGGACTCGACGAGTCGGGTCGTATTTCCCCATCAAATCCTTAGTTGATGGACCAGATGCGAAGATAGAAGAACACTTAACTTTCTAGGACTCATTAGGGACCTGGAAATCATGGAACTCAGCGAGTATATGTGCGGACTCAGCAAATTCAAGGCAATGTCCCAGCCATTTGAAGACGGACTCGACGAGTCATAGACTAACCACCTTCATACAGATGAGGATGGACTCGACGAGTTCAAGGATGAACTCGGCGAGTCCTTCGAAGAAGGTTTCAATGATCTGTTGAAGGTAAACTCGTTGAGCTCTTGCTAGACTCGACGAGTAGGGACGAGGTTGTAACATTTTGTGGGCGTGAGGACTCGACGAGTTGGCGAACCAACTCGGCGAGTCTAGTTAACCAAAGTTGACATTGACCAGGGTTTTGACTTTGACTTTGACTTGGAATTTAGTGACCCTTATAAGGGTTATGAGTATGAAATGGTAATGTAGAAAGGATGTTGTGTAAGGATTGAGGAGTCGAGAAGAGTCAATTTTCGTACTGAGGATAGCGCAGTCACTACACAACATTGAGGTGAGTTACCTTCTTGTAGAAGTGGGACTGAGGCACCAAGGTCGGACCACTAGTAGTTGATTATAGTTGAAATGGCTGTCTTTGTGATAATCGGCTACTTTGCTACTACCTAGTATGTTTATATGTTAGCATGATATGGTATGTTTATATGTTAGCATGATATGGTATGTTTATATGTTAGCATGATATGTTATATGTGATAGTGGTAGTAATAAGGGGAATAGTCCCCGATTACCGGTCGATAAGACCAAAGGGGTAGTTTAGTACCATCTATGCTAGACAGTATGATTATGTTGTGTTAGTATGCGATAGTAGGAGGGGTAGGTCGGACACTCGGTATGTCTAATAGGGGTAGGTTGGGCACCCCGATATGCCTAGCAGGGTAGGTTGGGCACCCATATATGCATGACAATATGTTTATAGTAGGATATGTGGTATGGTGGGGGAATTCACTAAGCTTCGTGCTTATACTTTTTAGTTTTGTTTCAGGTAACTCGACGTCGAAGGGGAAGGAGCCGGCGCGGTAGCAGCGCATCACATACACACACTGGGTTCCGCATTTTGAGATCTACGAGATTGTACTCTGATTTTATTATTGTTCGATGTTATGATTTTGAGACATGTTTATGATGGTTTTATGGATTGTTATGATATCGACAATGTTTTCAGTAAATGGTTTTATAAGTTAATTGATTAAAAACGAAATTTTTGGACTCGAAATTTGGGATGTTACAGAATCGTTGTCTCGTGTTTGGGTATAGGGCAAGAAGAAGAGGAATAGTCATCAACTATTTTTAAATGAATTAATAAATATAAAAAAATAAAAGAAAAAAATCAGTAAGGGCATATTTGTCATTTTACACTGATAAATGACCAAATTTGAAACAAAATAAAATTATAGGGATGGTCCGAGTTAAAAATTTAATTATAGGAACTAACCATACAAACTATCCCGAACCATAGACAATTCATGTGATTTACCAAAAAAAAAAAAAAAAAAAAAAAAAAAAAAAAACTCCTACTACGTTAAAATTTAGTTTTGTAAGCGTGAGTTTTTAGAGCCTTTTTGAAGTTTTAGTTTTTGATTTTAAGAACTTGAATATATTAAAAAACCTCTTAGATGTTTTTGTTAAACATGTCTATATAAAAAAAAAAAAGATATAATTAATTACTTTTAACAAACACGCGTTTAGTAAAGAAAAAAAATAAAAGGAAAATAATAATGAATAAAAATTATGTTTTTGTATTTTCGAGTTCGAAAGAAATAAAAGAAAATGAAATATGTTATACATTACTAGTCAATTGAAAATATATTTAAGAACCGATAGAAATAAAATAAAGAACGTTGAATTAAAAAACAAATGGTTTATCATTAAAATCATGCTCAAAAAGTTTACAATTTTTTGAATGTCGTTAAATTTAAAAAAAAACAAAAAACGTATCCATAAATTATTTTTATTTTTTTCTCTTCTTCTCCTTTCGGTTAAACATTTTTAGACATCATTTAATTATATAAAAATAAAAACAAAAAATATATATATTAACTTAACGAAAACACATAATTGTTGAAAGAAGATTGTGGAGTGATGTATGCAATATTTTTGCAAAACAATCGTCACATAAGCTCACTAAAGTCTTCATCTAAGAACGATAATCCATATGGTAGTGGAAAGATCTGAGTTAAAATTATTGACAGTGATGGGAAATGGTTGTTGTTGTTGAAGGTAGATGTGATCCTTTTTTGTGCTAATTTGGATAAAACTCTTGATAAGGAAGTATGAAAAAAAAACTCTTGATGTTTTTTTATAAGCATGGAGAGAGAGAGAGAGAGAGAGAGAGAGAGAGAGAGAGAGAGAGAGAGAGAGAGAGAGAGAGAGAGAGAGAGAGAGAGTTATAACATTGTATTTTCATATATATATATATATATATATATATATATATATATATATATATATATATATATATATATATATATATATATATATATATATATATATATATATATATATATATATAGAGGAAGGATCAATTAAATTTGAAAAATCTACAGAATGATCACAATGATATAGATTCTACTTAAAATGATACTGTTATAGTTAAAAAAATTATCTAGGTATGATTTAGTACTAAAAATAAATGAATATGTTATACTATAATAAACAAATCAATGAGGCATATTGCATTTAAAACGGTAACAAAAAACAAACAATTGGCACCAAAAATTTACAAAATAAGGAGGTGGAGATTGCAGATGACCGATCAGTTCGTGCTTCTAGGGTTCATCGAGGATGCATTCTGAATATGTTCAACGAGAGGCATCCGGTCGATTTGGTTATGATTCCTCTGCGAGGGTCAAAGGTTATTGTGGGGATGGATTGGTTGCGCCCCAATGGGGCTATGATTGATTGTGAGCACCAATTGGTGAAAGTTAAAACCCCAAGTGAAGGAGAAGTAGTTATCCATAGCAAGGGTGCTCAGCATGGACCGAATCTTTATTCAGCTACGAGAGTTATAAGATATCTTCAGTAGGGATGTTCTAGATTTTTGGCTTATACGACGAATGCTCTAGTTGAGGAGTTGACGACCATGGGCGATGTGCCCATTATTCAAGATTTTCCTGATGTATTTCTCGAGGATTTTCCAGGAGGTCCTTCTAAGAGGCAGGTTGAGTTTCACATTGATCTAATTCCAAGTGTGACACCGATAGCCAAGGCGCCCTATCGTTTAGCACCTCCTGAGATGTAGGAGTTGTCTACACAATTGTAGGAGCTGTTCGACAAGAGATTCATTAGACCAGGTAGTTTTCCGTGGGGAGCATCGATTCTATTCGGGAAGAATAAAGATGGTCCATACCGTATGTGTATTGATTACCGAGAGTTGAATAAGCTGACGATAAAGAGTCGTTATCCACTACCGATGATATATGACTTATTTGACCAACTTACGGGTGTATCTTGGTTCTCCAAGATTGATTTACGATCATCTTATCATTAGATGAGAGTCAGAGACGTGGATGTGCAGAAGATGACCTTCAAGACTCGTTGTGGTCATTACGAGTTTGTAGTGATGCCACTCGGGCTCACCAATGCATCAACAGCGTTCATGGATCTCAAGAATCAGATATGTAGACCGATGTTAGATTGGACGGTGATTGGGTTTATTGATGATATTATGGTCTACTCCAAGACCAATGAGCATCACAAGGAGCACTTATTAGAGGTTTTGGAGACCTTGGGGAGAGAGTGGCTTTATGCTAAATTCTCTAAGTGTTAGTTCTGGTTGCACGAGGTGTAGTTTTTGGCGCACATCGTCAACCAAAATGGTATATTGGTCGATTTGTCCAAGATTGATGCAATGATGCTGTGGGAGGCTCCGAGGACACCATCTGAGATCTGGAGTTTCCTTGGTCTAGTGGGTTACTATCGGAGATTTATTCAGGATTTCTCCAAGATTGTTGTACCTCTGCCCACTTGACGAATAAGAATGTTACTTTCCAATGGGGGCCTGATCAGCAGGCATCTTTCGATACTCTGAGATAGAGATTATGAGAGGCTCCGATTCTCACTCTTCCTGAAGGTGTGGATGATTTTATAGTTTATTGTGATGCATCAATTTCAGGATCAGGAGTGGTGCTTATGTAGAGGATTCATGTGATTGCATATGCTTCGAGGTAGTTAAAGTCTGACGAGGCGAATTACCTGACGTACGATTTAGAGTTGGGGGATGTGGTTTTTGCCCTTAAGATATGGAGGTATTACTTGTATGGGGTCAAGTGCACTATTTATACTGATCATAAGAGCATGAGATACCTGATGGATCAGCCGAACTTGAATCTGAGACATCAGAGATGTTTGAATATATTTAAAGATTATGACTGCGAAATTTTGTATCACCCTAGGAAGGACAATGTTGTGGCTAACGCCTTGATTTGCAAGGTCGCGAATGCACCTATTGGAGATTTATGACTGAGGATGGTTATTGTTTCACCATTGCTGGATATGATCAAGAAAGCTCAAGTGGAAGGGTTGAAAAAGGAAAATTAGAAGGAAGAAAGGATTAGGGGTTATATTTTGTTATTTGTGAGGGATAGTCGAGGGTTATAGACTCAGTGTAGCAAGTTTGGGTCCTGGTTGTTGGTAGAGTTAGGCATACATTACTGGAGGAAGCTCATAAATCGAAAATTTTGATCTATTCGAGGGCCATGAACATGTATAGATATTTGAAATTGCGCTACTAGTGGCCCTATATAAAGAGGGAGATAACATTTGTAGTGTTTGACTTGCCGGAAAGTCAAGGCTGAACATCAGAGACCCCATGGCAAGTTGCAGTCGTTACCCATTCCCATGTGGAGATGAGAAGAAATTACTATGCATTTTATCACGATTTCTTAGGACAATGTGAGGGATGGATTCTATCTAGGTGATTATTGACAGATTAACTAAAAGTGCTCATTTTATACCCATTGCTGAGATTATTTGTACCAAGAAATTAGCCGACGTTTATATCAGGGAGGTGGTTGTCCATCACGGGGTTCCAGTTTATGTGGTCTCTGACTATGATGTTTGTTTCACCTCTAGGTTTTGGAGAAAGTTTCATGATGAGTTTGGTACTCAATTGCATTTTAGCACAACATGCCACCCTCAGACTGACGGGTAGAGCGATCGAACTATTCAGACTCTTGAGGATATGCTCTGGGCATGCATGCTAGATTTTGGCAAGAGTTAGGATACCTACCTTCCATTGGCGGAATGCTCCTACAACAATAGTTATCACACAAGTATCAATCGACCTCCCTTCGAGATGATTTATGGGAGGAAATGTTAAACCTCGGTTTGATGGGGCGAGGTGGGACATCGGGTTATGGGAAGTACTGAGGTAGTACTTAAGACCATTGAGTTGACACAACAGGTGCGCGGACAGCTGCAGATCGCGCAAAGTTTCCAGAAGAGTTATGCCGAACGACGTTGTTCAGACATTGAGTTCCACACTGGGGATTTTGTGCTTCTGAAGGTGTCACCTTGGAAAGGTGTCATTCGGTTTCGGAAGCGGGGTAAGTTGGGCCCCAGTTACATTGGCATTTTCAGAATTACCGCCTGGGTGGGCAGGGTTGCATACCGGTTGGGTCTACCTGATAAGCTCAACCAGATCCACAATACTTTCCATGTATCCTAACATCGAATATGTATAGCCGATGATTCTGCAATAGTTTCGTTAGATGATATTCAGGTAGATGAGCACTTGAAGGAGAAGGTGCTCTAGTGTGTGGATTCAGCAAGTCAGCCTCATCATTCTTCTCTTGTGCGTTCTTTGGACCTTTGTAAGAGTCCAAGATCCTAGCTTTATGTTGCTTGCTCTTTGATCTAATCCTTTTTTCCTTGATCTTCATATTGTGAAGGTTTGGAAGGATGGATTCCAGAAAGTTGGGAACTTTATGGATCCTCATGGTCCCTTTGAGGTTGTATGGTTCATATCTAAAGTTTCTTGTCTTATTTTGATTCATGCACAAAGTTGGCTTCATTTTCTCATGTTTATGACCTAATTTGGGAAGGACGTGCATTAAAAATGCATGTCCATAAAGCCACGATTTTTATGGTTCACTAGGTGTGGGAAACCCTTCTGGAACTTGAAAGAAGTGATTTTGGTTGATTAAGTACTTAATGGGTAAGTGCATGCTTTAGGTTGCCATTGATGACTTAGAGTTTGAGATCTTGACTCTTTGGGATGTCTTAATGAATAAAATTGGAAACTTTATTTATCAATACTTAGGGAAGGACCAGATCTAAACTTTAGTGCCCTTGGATTAAGAAGAAAATAGCTTAAGCTCGATTAAGTTGTTCAGAATAGTTCCCATGATATGGCTTTAGGCTGCCACGACATGACGACTGGGGAAGCAACCGACTATTTTGGCATTTAGTTCCCATGACGTAGCCAAGGAAGGGCCAGTACATGGAGGTTTGTTGAAGCTATTTTGACTTGGCTGGGATTCTGATCAGGTGTGGACTCATTAGCCATGACGTGTTCAAGGGATGGCCACGACGTGGAGGTATACTGATATTGACTTTGATCGTTGACTTTTGTCCTAGGTTTGACCTTTGGGTATAAACTAAGTGATATGTGCATATTTAACTATATATTTAATTCATATTTCTACTACTTTTAGCTACAATTATGTTTATTTTGGAACAAAAGATACTTATTATGTTTAAAATATGTTTTGTAGCAGCGAAGAATTTATCGGGACAAAAAGGAAGCATACAAGGAGTTGGAAGCAGGAAACATGAGCTAAAACAAAAGAAGAAGAAAAGAGGACTGAAGAACAAGTCCTGGTGATCTCCAACACGACATGATGAACGAAAAATTCACGACCAATCAGATAAATTGGAGAATACGGGATAAACACGATGACCACGGCATGGTGGTGTCCAACCACGACTTGGTGAATCGATATAAGGCAATTATGAAATCCCGAACATTAGGTCGAATGGAGAGGCATGCAATCGCTTTTCTGAAGAGAATTATGACTGAAAACCCTTAGAAACTCAGAAGAAGGTCGAAAATCAAGTGAAGCTCAAGGATTGAATAAGATTTAGAAGAATTCCACATTGATCTAGTTGGTTTGCTTATATAACTTATGTCTAGCTTATTTTATATGGATCTATTGTGTTTTTATGCTATAATGAGATGCTAAATACCTTTTACTTATGTTTGGTGAAGACGAAGTTGATCCATATGTGTTAATTTTGATATTTGGATGATTATATTTTTTTTAGTTGTGTTTGATTGTAACGACGCGTCTCCGGTACGATGATTCCATAGTATTTAATTAGAAGTTTGCAAGAGGGACTTGGCGAGTTCATAGCCTGACTCGCCGAGTAGGGACGGGATTTCGAGCACGTGTTAGTCGGCGACTCGGCGAGTCCATATTCGGGACTCGGCGAGTCTGCCTGCCTGGAAGAAACCCTAAATCCTCGGGTTGTTCACTATTTAAGCCACCTTATAGCCCCCAATCTCGCCTCCTTCACCCTCAGAAAGCTGTGAGAAAACCCTAATCCATCCTTGAGTAATCTAAGTGTTCTTGTGTTAAATTTTGAAGGCTTGAAGAAGGAGAAGAAGAAAGGAGCAAGGAGAAGAGGTGTAGAGCAAAGATTCAAGGGCCAATCAGAGTTCTTTGAGGTATTTTTCGGATTCCCTCCTGTTTTATGCTTTAAACCTCCATTAGAACTCTTCTAGATCTAGTTTGATGCTTTTCTCAAGCCTTATGATTGTATGGATACCCTATTATGTTGAGATATCCTTAGATCTGTTCATTTAGGAGTTGTAGAGCCCAGATCTATTGCCTTTTTGAAGTTACCTTGCATAAGAACACTAGATCTAGTCGTTATTATGCTTTTTGAGCCATTTTAGCTTCATGGATGCATATGGGCACGTAAAGATAGAATCTTTACATGCTAATCGATTTAAGGGAGTCCAGATCTATAATTTTGATACACTGGATTCAAGCAGAATCGAGTTTTGAGTTGCTGCATGCAAGCGACTCGGCGAGTCGGAAGAACGACTCGGCGAGTCGAGCCGCGAGTCCCCGTTTTTCCCCTTTTGAGTGATGACGAGTGGAAGCCTGTGAGTAGTAGAGTGGACTCAGTGAGTTGGAGAGCAGACTCAGTAATGGAGGGACTCGGCGAGTTGTTCATACAACTCGGCGAGTCCAAGGCAATCTTCTTAAGCTCAAGAACAGCTCGTCGAGTTGTTCATATGACTCGGCGAGTCGGATGAAGATTGTCTGAGTTTTTGGATCGAGAGAGTACTCGTCGAGTCGATGCCATACTCGGCGAGTAGCCACGAGTGGGGTTGTGAAATGAGATTAGAGACTCGGTGAGTTGGCGGCCCAACTCGGCGAGTCAGGTCAACTGTGGGTTGACTTTGACCGGGAGAGTTGACTTTGACCAAGGGTAAAAGAGTCATTTTACCCCAGTGCAGTGTTTAGTATTTGATTGAGTGTGTTTATGGCCTTGTAGCCGGGGAGATACCGGAGCAGCAGCAGTTAGCTTTCAGAGCCATTCACACAACAGCCAGTTCACGAGGTGAGTTTCCTTCCAGTAGTAACGGGTCTAAGGCCACAATGTCGGCCCGTTTAGGTAGCAGTCAGCTTCGGACCTCGGTTCGATGTAGTAGTTAGTATGTTTGATGCCTCCGTGGTTCAGACAAGGTTATGTGTTTATGCTAGATGATATGTTTATGCTATGTTCAGTCAGCTTCGGACTTCAATCCGATGTAGGGGACAAGGTCCCAGTCAGCTTCGGACTTTGGTCCGATGTCAGCTTCGGACTCCGGTCCGATGTAGGGGACGTAGGTCCCAGTCAGCTTCGGACTTCGGTCCGATGTCTCAGTCAGCTTCGGACTTCGGTCCGATGTCCTAGTCAGCTTCGGACTCGGTTCGATGTAGGGGACGAAGGTCCCAGTCAGCTTCGGACTTCGGTCCGATGTTCCAGTTAGCTTCGGACTTCGGTCCGATGTAGGGGGCAAGGCCCCGGTTAGCCGGACTTCGGTCCGATGCAGTGGGCAAGGCCCAGTACGTGCTTTATATGTTATTGTGTAGTATGTGGTAGTTTGGGGGAGCTCACTAAGCTTCGTGCTTACAGTTTCAGTTTTGGTTTCAGGTACTTCCGCAAGCAAAGGGAAGAGCTCGGGATGATGGCATCGCACACACCACAACTACAGTTTTTATCCTGGGAGTTGATCAGTTATCTTAGATATGTTTTGATACAGTCGTGACACCGTTTTCTCATTTGTATTTTGGTATGGTTTTGAGACTTGCAACACATGGTTTTATTATCATATACTCTGTTTTATGATTTTTGGTTATATTAAAAATGAAATTTTCGGGTCGTATTTTTGGGTCGTTTCATTGATATTTAAACCCTAGCATGTTACTTCTAGTTTATATTGCTTATAAATCAAATTTTGTGTGCTAATTGCTCATATTAGTTGCATGAATTTGTATTCTAATTGTTTATACTCATTAAATAATTAGAGCTAGGATTAATCACATCTTAGATTAAGTAATTAAAGCTAGTAACTTTAACTGTGTTAGAGAGCATAATTAGTCTTAATTAGTGCTTGGTTGCTTAACTTGATCATAAGAAAGTAACTACTATTATTCATAGTCTAATTTGTGCTTATTATTGATCTGGTGTTTAACTTATGCATGATCATTGCTTAGTAATTCATAAATTGGTAGGCCTAGATATTTGATCATAATAGCTAGTAACAAATTAGTAATCAATATTAATCCATCCATTAGAAATCAGCCTTAGGAGAAGGTGAAATCGGATCTAAGCAGAAGTATTCTTCTAATTCTTGAATATAATTTGTTTTCTTTGCTTGCTTAATTGTTAGTTGATGATTTAAGTTCTTTTGATCTTGAAAAATCAGTAAAACCCCCTAACCATAGTGTGTTTCTTAGTTTAATTAGAAGTAGTTAATTTATTTTATTGAATTTTGTTCCTTGTGATCGACACCTGACTTAGCTGAGCTATTCTATAATCTGACTAAGTACACTGCATATAAGTGCATAGTTATCAAATTAAGTTAGGTTGTAAATTTAAAACAAGTAGGTACTATTGTACATATCACTAAGGTTGGACCTTGTTTGATGTTTAGGTGTGTTGTAGCACCAACCTCATGATAGTTAGTTGTGGGTAATCCGATTTCATGAGTCAAGTGAGTTTTCTCATTATACTAGGTAGGATGCTAGCTGTCTTTGTGACTCTTGCATTGTGTGTTAGGTGGGGCCTGTTTGTATACTAAGATGGGCCCATTATGTATGTTGGGCGGGGCCCGTAATGTATGTTGGGCGGGGCCCATTATGTATGTTGGGCATGGCCCGTTTGTATGTTGGGTGGGGCCTGTTATGATGGGCGGGGCCCGAGGTTATGTATGGAATGTGGTATTTTAGGGAACTCACTAACCTTTGTACTTACGATTTTGTGGTTTAAACATTTTCAAGTACTTCCAGTTCCCGAGAGAAGGTCCCTACTCGACTGCACAACATCCCCTTACGATTTCCGCATCGATGATTATTTTACTATGACGATTTTGATAGATTGTACTATGATTGGTTTTAAAACTCATGATGTATGGTTTGATTATTTTATAAACGAAATTTGTTATCAGTATTTTTGGGACGTTACAAGTTGGTTTGGGTTGGCCGTTCATTAGAATCGTAGAGTAGTTTTCCGACAGAGCATCTCAAGCTATCATCTTTTAGATCGACCACGGAAGTTGTCATCTTCGGTGGTTTTTGGATTTGGAGGTATGGTTTTCAGATCTGGAGGTCACACACTTTCGAGTGTGTGTGTGTGTGTGTGTTGCTACTTCCTGGTCGAACAAACCTACACACATGAGGATGGTGGTGTGGGAATCAGATCAGATTCAGAGGTGGAGTTCGATAAGTATGGGCTACCATCCAATTCCAATCCATCATCCATGTCCCAAATCACACCAAAAATAGCAATTTGAGGGTGATAGAGAAAGGTAACCTCAATCCTATTTTATGTACTTCGAATCTGAATCCCTAAAATGAAACACAATTTTTAGAAATAAAAAACTCAAACACATAGGAAACTTGATGGTGATGATGACAAGAAGAAGCATTTGGGAGCACTTTCTCTCTCTAGTCATGGAAGAAGTAGAAGACAATGAACATGAAAAATGGGAAAAGTGTGTGTGAGATTGCATCAAGAGAGTCTATTAATAACATTTCATGAACAAAACTTGGTTTCTTGACTAGATTTTTACGAAAAGATAACAATTGAAAGGGTGAAACTTAATAAGAAACAAAACCCATGAATTGTTATCGATCTTTTCACATGGGTAATGTTTGATTTTGGAGATCGAGGAAAGTAAGTAAGCAATGTGGTACTGAAATTCAAAACGAGAGAAGGAGAGAGAGAGATGTATTTTCTTTTTTTCTTTTTCTTTTTAATTTATGTAATAAAAAAACTAAAAAAGAAAATATCAAGGGCAAAATCGTCATTATAAAAAAAGTTAAAACCAAATTGGACCAAACTCACAAAAAAATGAAAATTTTGGACCTTTGGTTCTAGTCAAAACCTTTATGGACAAAACTTGCGAGTTGTGACATAACATAGGGACAATTCATGCAAATTTCTCTTATATTATAGAAATAGTATGTGAGACTATAGTTGGACTATAACGAATGTATGTAAAACTATAGTTGGACTATCTCAATCGTATGTGAGATTATGGTTGGACCATAGGAACTGCATATGTTATAGAATATATAGTATACTAGAGAATTCATTAATCTTTATACTTAATTCTTAAAAGTTATATGTTTTTTAAGTAGTTCTAGTGAGAAAATGAAATGCACAATATGACTGTATACTTACAACAGTGTTACGATTTTGGTTTTGAGACTTCCATTGGTTTATGATATGACTTTGTTTAATATTATGTTTTATGACTTTTGAACAAATGGTTTTTATGTACTTTGAAAAGATGTTTTATTCATATTTTTAAACAGAAATTTTGGTTAAATTTTTTGGATATAAATATATATACATACATACATATATATATATATATATATATATATATATATATATATAGAGAGAGAGAGAGAGAGAGAGATAGGTTCAAATGTTTTTGACAACTATTGTGTGACTGTGTGCACCAATAAGAATTCAGGAAATAATTAATTATTAAATAAATCATTTAAGAGTATTATAGTAATCTTGACATATTTAAATATAGTAGATAATTAATATGTTCTTTATTATTCCTTTAAATATGGGATGTAGTCAAAATCTGTTGAAAAAAACCCTAGCCGATCACGTATACAACGATTTATCCTCCCTCTCGTTTTCCCAGCATTGGTCCCTGCTAATCAGCGGGTTTTCGGAGGTTTTGGGCTACTGTCGAAGGGGAGATGTGCTAGAGGTTTGATCAGAGGGCATCTGAGGGCAGGAGGGGTTCCGATGGGGCAAAGAAATCAACGATGAAGTCGAATCTTCATAGGCCTTGATCGATGGGAACAGAAGAGAAAGAAAGCGAGGGGAGGAGGTATCGATCTTCGATGAGTGACTAGACCGAAGAACAAAAGGAGAAGCAGCGGGGTGGGGCTGTTGCTCCGATCGAAGCAGGTCAGAAGGTGGAGAGGATGTGGTGGTGGTCGTTGATTCTTCTTCCCCGGTGAAATCTAGGTATTTTTTTATTCATGTCTTCCGATTATGTTTTTGGTTAATTATTTATATGTCAATTAGTTTATTTGTCAAGACAGGAAAAATAAAAAAACATTGCAAGATAGGATAAGTAAAATAACATGCTGTTAGAATATATTTGATTTGAAGATTGCATTCTGTTAGAGTAAATTACAATTTTTTTAATGTTTACTACATTCTATCAAAATTTATACTTTGAAGATTACATTCTATTAGAATAAGTTACAATTTTTTAATGTTTGCTATATTCTATCAGAATTACAACCCACATTTACAATTTAAAATATTGTATGCATTCTGCCAAAATTTAAAATGACATATATATATATATATATATATATATATATATATATATATATATATATATATATATATATTCTGTCAGAATAATGGTAGTGCAGTAATGGTAATTGCACTTTAGAGTTAATGATTCTTTTAGAATTTGTGTTTGCCTTTTTTGTAATAGATTTGCTATGATATTTTTCCACAGAATGAACATGTTCAGTAAAGTCATTCTTAAAGAATACGATATTTTTTTAACCATTCTTAGTTTTTGTTGCATTTTTTATAGGAATTGATTGAAGAATGGTTTGAAGACATGATAGGAAATGCTTGAAGAATGAACCAAAGATTGATCACACTCACATTTTAAGAATCTTGTTATGTTTTAAAGAATTACACTTGTTATTCTTTCAGAATTTTGTTATTATTCAAGAATGTTCTTTGTATCACAATCATACAATGTAATTATTTGATATATTATTAGTGCAAGAAGACATGTATTCTTTATAAAATGTTAGTGTTGATAATATGTTCTATAATTATTTAAGCATGTTAATACATATAAATATTGAATATAATCATATTCTGTAAGAATAAAATCAAAAATATATTTACTAGTTTATGGTTGATTTTTATGTCATTCTAACAGAATGAAATCGGATATTATTAAAAATTATATTTGAATTAAATTTAAAAAATTCAGATTTTTAAAAATAAGGGTATTAATTATCCCTTAAAATCTAGAAATTTCCTTTTTTAATATAGGTTAATTGACCAAAATACCCTTATGGTGAAATTTATGTGATTATATGGTACATGTTACCCTATTTTAATATCATATACCCTCAGATCAAGATCATTGATTCTATTCCATCCGTTGGTCCAGATTTGTGCATACGGGCACACAATAGATGTCAATAACATTTGAACCTAGCCCTATATATATATATATATATATATATATATATATATATATATATATATATATATATATAAGGCATAACCTTTAGAATTTGTGGAAAGTGGAATATGAAAAGAGCTTAGGAATTTAGGAAGAATTTCTATGAATTAAGGAGGAATTTTTTAGAGTTTTACACGTCAGCATTATCAAATAACTAGAAGGCATGTGATGAGCGTGTAACGTACAATTGCCAGTCCCCTGGCCGTCCACTCAGAGAGCAAGTGTAGAGGACGCTTCACGTTAGATATTCTTTTTAGGAGAATGAAGATGATGAATTAGCACTTTTAAGGAAACACTTCAGAGAGATACATGTGCCCTTCAACCGATGCCCCTGTTTCCCAAGAAACCGTTAAACCCTTGGCCCCTATGATACCATTGAAGATCATACCCGTGGTTTTCTCTTCATATCTCTCTTCTTTTCCGTTTCATTTTCTCCATCTTTCTCTCTATTTCGTTTTACCAGAACCCTCGAAACCATATCATCCACCATTCACTGGCGGGCGAACAATCATATCTCCTCCTCGACTTCGCACTCTAAACCCTCTCCTAATAAAACACCGCCTCCGCCGGGTTACAACGAACCTAGCGATTCTTTTTATAATTTATCCTTATAATCACTTCATCGAACGACTTCATCTTTTTCTTTCAAATAAGAGTTATTGATTTTAGTTTCTTATTTGTTTTTGTTTTCTTTGAATTACCAGGTGATTTTTTGGGAATTAAGAGGTCGCAATCGATGATGCTATGAGAATAATCAACCTGACAGACGAAGACAAATACATGGAAAAGAAGACAAATTTAAGGTGAGTTTCGTTGAATTTTTAGGGAATTGACTTTGTGATACTTTTATCAACAAAATTTCGTGGTACTTAAGTATACTCTTATTTTTCAAGCTTCTTTGATGAAATCATTGACTCTTTCATCATTTGTTCATGATCTTCATTTTAATTTGGTTTTGGATGGTGTTTAATGCAAGAAAAAAGAAGGCAATCTAGAAGGACGTTTGTAAGTACATTTTCTTTCTATTTTGGAGTGGTTGAATGTTAGTTCTTCTAAACCTCAAGTAGGAAATCGAAGAGCTCCATTGGAAACTTGACTTTGTGAAATTAAAGCTAGAATAAGCTTACCTTCTTAATGATTATACTGAAGAAGATATCCAAGGGCACAGAGTTAAATTGGTGATTGATGTTTCGAATTTCCTTAATTGTGGATGAAAAATCGAATGTTGGATTTGATTTGGGGCACTTAAGGTATTTGAGTACATTTCTTTTGTTGACGATTCTTTTATACTTCATTTCAGTTGTAAGCAGTGTTGTAAAAATCAGCCTAGGTGGCCACCTAGGTTGTACCTAGGCGCTAGGCGGCCTCTTACTGTATACGATTAATGCTAGTCGGTTGAGTTAGGCGAAGTTGGTCCTGGGCAGCTGTAGGCGGTCCTAGGCGGTCTAGAAGTCTAAGCCAGTAAAAAAGTCAAAATTTTATGATATTGGATGACTAAACTTTTGATATTGGGTGACTAAGTTATGATAATTGATGAATAAACTATTAAAAAGATCACCAATCAGTCTAAAAATTATTATATACGATAATTTAAATATTTAGACGACAAAATATGCCAAAGTTGTGTGGTTATTTACTTATTTTGTTAGGATATCGATAATATTTAATTTTTAAAAAATAAATTCTATTACAATTAAGGGTCTTTGCCTAAACGTCGATTAATCCCCGCCTAGACCAATTAGTCCCTTAACTCCAGTCCACCGTCCGAACACCGCCTAGCAAATTATACAACCTTGGTTCTAAGTAAAGGTTTAGGTCTTAAAACTATGTGAAATCACATTTATGTGGGTTTAATCGAGTGGTGTAGCCCGAATCTCTGGATATAATTTAATTATGAGTAAAATGGCAAGTAGCCATCGATTTTTTGTTGAATCATTTCAAATATGTGTGTTTATGTTTCTAAATTAATGTCATAGTTTTCCAAATAAACCTTAGAATTTGAAGACATGTTATATTTAGGTTCCATGGAATGTGGTTACTTTGTGGATTTTCCAATTCCTGACAAGCTGTTTGATGAAATGGTTAAACCGGAAGCTGTGTTTGTTAGCTATAGGTTGCTTTGAATTGTAACTTATTGGTGTCAAAAGTATGCATGTAGTCCATTTCATACATACTTATAAAGCTAGCATTTTTTCTTGAATCTCATGCATTTGAAACCCCCATTCTTTTTTCCTTTTCCCCACATTCATTTGAAACTCCCATGACTTTTCAATTTTCTTTATAATAATAATTATAATTTGGTAATTAGGTTAAATAAATATCAAATCTAAAGTGTAATCATATATAAACTAGATTTCAATATTAAAATAATATCTTTAATTCTACTTATAAAATTATGTTTTTTAACTTTTAACATATTATACTTAATTTATTAGTTTTAATATATTGTTGAATGTAAACCATTATCATTTTAAAGGTATAATTTTTGAACAATTTGTATAAAATACTTAAATTATTAATTAAAATATAACATTATAGGCTCAACTTAAATATAAATTTTATTTAACTTAAACAACCCAAAGATTATTTTATAAATAGTTAAAAGTGATAAATTGTAGTCTCTTTCTAATAATGATTGTAAGTTGGTTAATAAAGTTAAATAAATATCAAACCTAAAGTGCAATCATAAATAGACTAAATTTCAATTTTAAAATAATATCTTTACTTCTATTTATAAAGTTATATCTTTAAATTTTAACATATTATACTTAGTTTATTAGATTTAAAATGTTGTTGCATGTAAACCATTATCAATTTAAATCTACAACTTTTGAACAGTTTGAACAAAATACTTAAATGCTTAATTTAAATATAACATTATAATGTCAACTTAAATATAAATTTCAGTTCCACTAAAAAAACCAAATAATATTTTGTAAATAATTAAAAGTGATAAATGATAGTGATAAATGCAAAAACTAAATTGTAATATCAGTTTAACTAAAATATTTCCTAAATATATTTATATAATCGTTAAAAAATTTCAAATAAGCAGCTTAAAATAACTTATAATAACTATAGTTAAAAATAACTATATATAAGTTATTATATTGTTACCTTTAAAATCAAAAAATAATGTTTGATGTTTTAAATAATTATAATGATAGAAATTAAAACATTAAGCAAATAAATTTTAAAAAATTAGTTAAAAATAACAACTATAAATAATATTAAACCATATATAATATTTAATTTTATTGATGTATAACTTCGAGTAGAAATCATTCAAACGATTGAGATTATGACGTTATAATAGATGTATATATTATCATATAATCCAAAATAATCAATATATTATATCAAATTAATATATGAATTATTATATCAAATTTAACAAGAATGTTAGTGTTATATATATATATATATATATATATATATATATATATATATATATATATATATATATATATATATATATTTGTAAAGACTTCAACTATATAGGTGTTTCTGCGCATTACAATGTCAACTAAAATATAAATTTCAGTTCCATTTAAAAAACTAAAGAATATTTTATAAATAGTTAAAAGTGATAAATTGTAGTGATAAAAGCAAAAACTAAAATGTAATCTCAATTTAACTAAAATATTTCTTAAATATATTTTTATAATCGTTAAAAGTTTCAAATAAGTAGCTTAAAATAACTTACAATAACAATAGTTAAAAACAACTCTATATAAATGATTATATTGTTAGCTTTAAAATAAAAAAAACAATGTTTGATGTTTTTAAATAATTATAATGAGAAATTAAAACATTAAACAAATAGATTTAAAAAAATTAATTAACAAAAAAACAACTATAAATAACATCAAATCATATATTATATTTAATTTTATTCATATGTAACTCGCGAGTAGAAGTCATTCAAACGATTGAGATTATGAAATTATAATAAATGTATATATTATCATATAATTCAAAATAATCAATATATTATATCAGTTTAGTATATACAAATTATTATATCAAATTTAACAACAACGTTATTGTTATATTTAAAAAACCATATGTTTGTAAAAACTTCAACTATATAGGTGTTTCTATGCAACGCGCGGGCATTCGCCTAGTTTATGTATAATTTGATGCAAAAACAATAAAAAAAAATGAAAATCAACGGCTTGAATGGCTATATTGGGTAAGGTAGGATGTATGTTGCAATGGTAATTCATGAGGGATGATGAGTTTTTGTTAAAATCTCATTGCTGTTGGGATTATTCTTAAGACAACCTCATAGTGGATTTCCTATTCTAGAATATTAAGCCCATAAAGAAAGTTTTTCAGGATTAATATGTTTCTATTTGATTTTTTTATAGTAATTCCAATGAAGTATGTTGTTAATTATAACACGGGCAACACTGATAGGTTTTATTGCTTTTAATGGAAGCTTTGTACCAAAAGACGCTACCAAAGATGGTATAGTCATACACGTTTGGTGATCTTTACTCTTTATTTTCATGTACTCATAATACTCTTAAAAGGCATTTAGTAATCGATTCACCCCCTTCCAATTTTATAGTAAATGTGTTTTTTTAAAATATTAATCGAATTTTTTTTATGAGCTGCAAGATGTTACTATATATATATATATATATACATATATATATATATATATATATATATATATATATATATTATACCTTTAGTTACATTTTTTTTTGAATTTATGCGTCTTTTTTATTATTAAATATTATATTAGGAGTGACTTTCGCACTTTGGAAGACATTTGTTTACGAAACAGAATATGATGCCAAAAAACCATGCATTCAACATTTAGGAATATGCCTCATTGTTATTCTGTTAGATTGATTGTAACACCGTAAATTTTAAAACAATTTTTGTATTGGAAAAATTATAATTCTCAGTACATATTTCACAAAACATCATTATTAAATTCCAAAAGCATAGCTCAATGTTTAATAAAATGATAATCCAGGATCCTCTTAACTCTTCTCTGGTGTGCACAATCAAGCCGGTGCTGTCCCGCGATCCAAATAAGAAAAACCTGAAACACATAACACATAACACCGTAAGCACGAAGGTTAGTGAGTTCTCCAAAATACTACATACAACACATATTAGTCACTCGAGGCTATAACTATGTTTGACCCTCTGGTCAATGTGTCTCAGTGGGACCCTCCGGTCCCATAACTCTGTGGATCCTCTGGTCCTAAGCTCGTTGGACCCTCTGGTCCAGTTTGCTTGAGCCTTCCGGCCTCATGAATCGTTGGACCCTCCGGTCCGGTCTATAAACTCCGCATAGCATAAATCACAAAGACATAATACATAGCATGTCACATACAACAGGATAACATAATACTCAATGTAAGCACATAAGACCTTCCGGTCACACATAACTACCACTCAAAGTAAAGTATAATGAGAATACTCACCTCGGATGAAGAATAGCTCCTATAATCACTGCTGCTACGCATCGGACTCTAACTCTATTCCAACCCACAATAAATCTCAATTAGGAGCTAAGTCCAACCTCTCACTCATTGGGTCTAAAGATAGACCACCTAATAGCCCATAAATACTTCGAAGCCCATTGGGCCCACCAAAGCCCAATAATAAATGGACTTCCCCGAGGCCCAAACCTTAATCTACAAGACAGGCCCACACAAGGGTTCAAGGCTTAATTATAATATTCTCTACTCATGGTCTCAATCACACAACCCAAAGATTCCGGCCCAACATCGAAGGCCCACCACAAAGTCTAGTCCGAAAGCCCACGGAGGGGTTACGCGGGGCGTACCCCTCTGGTACGCTTAGCATACTCCATTGTGCATGAATCTGATCGGGGACTTCAACACGGTACGCGGGGTGTACTAAAATTACGCAGGGCGTACTCTCAGTTTGCTACATCTGTTTCCCCTGGTCTTAACCCGTTAAGACCTTAGCCCATCCCTTAGATCTAGGCTCCCTAACAGTCCTTATTCCATAAAGTCATAGACTTTTAGCCTTTGCATGGCTGATGTGAACACAACACACCAAATTACTCCTTCTCTTTACTCATTTAGCTCTCCACTCATGCATGACTTGATCTTAACCTTCAAGATCTCATTTTTATGAAACTACTCCATCAAAAACACTCAAAATGACGGATAATGGGCTATGGAGTTTAACAACTCACAAAGCTTCAATTTTTGGGACTAAAAACCCTAAAATGGACCATACTAAGCATAAATCAAAAAGGAGTTTGAAAGCTCTGAACTTTATACCTTCATTTGATGCTCCAACCCCATAAAAGCTCAGATCCAAAGTTTGAACTCCAACTCTTTTCCCTTCTATGCTCTTTCTGCACTTCAAGGACTTCACAAAGCCATCCTCAAGGGCCCTCATGCACTCATAAACTCTCATGGACGAGGATTACAGGTTTTGGAAGCTTTATTCTCTGGGGTGGATGGCCAGGAATGAGGCTATCTCATTCTTTATATAGGATCACTCAAAATATTAGGGTTCCCACTCTGCGCCTAGTACGCCCAGCATACTGGGTGGCTCTTGCTTAAGGATCACGCGCACATGTACGCCCAACGTACTCCGCTGCAACATTTCTCGACTTAGGGGCTCTTATTGTCAACTCTTCAAACTTCCATGGCTTCTTGATATAACACCGATTCCAGGGATCCTTATACCTATGGAAAGGTGATGAGATGCTTTACGATTCTAGAAACTCGCCACAACCCGAGACTTCCTCATGTTCGGCTTGTGGACCACGAACCCTAATCATGGACCATCCGAATCAAGGTGTTACAATTCTCCCCCACTTAATCAGATTTCGCCCTCGAAATCGCTTCTTATCAACACTTAGACTGAAACCAAACCCACGAGGCACCAATACAAAGGACCTCATATCTCACCACTATCGTTCCATGGATGTCTGAGTTCAAACAGGAACTTCCAATCCAGAATCCAAAATCAAACCTTCTGTTGCTAGGATACCTCCTTTTGACCTTCCCATAATCGAGAACTCCAATCGCTTGGCCCGCCGCCAAACCGTCCACTCATGATATCGCCATGATAGCCGCCCCTTGAACCTCAAACTCTGATAACTCACTGTTTCTCTGTCTTCACAAGACAAAATTCTACAATCGGCTATCGATCACTCATACCAATGCACCAATCAATTTGGATCACGCCCCAAAGAACGGAAGGGTTCACATCCCACCAGGGCTTATTCACTGAACTGCTATACTAAACCATCCGAACAATGAATTCTCAACACTCTGCCCCTCAGATACAAGAGAATGACCGTGCTCGCTCCGAAGTGCCCTTAGACACAAAAATAACCATAAGCCTCAGCTCCATTTCACATACCCCTTTTTAACACTGAGCACCAGGTTTGAACTCGACCCATCCATTGAACCTCCAAGGTCCATTGCATTATCTCCACTGTCTCAATGGCTCCCTTATCACCATAACTACCTCGTTCCATATTGACACATAAGTCATGAAATTCGCTTTACCCCAAGCGAATGCTATAGACCCACTGAAGGTCGACTCAGCCCCAACCTATGTCGTTCACTGCTCCAAGTTCCATGCATCATGCGGTACTTCCCGTACCCGAGTATTGAGCTTCATAGGTTTAAGACATCAGATGATAAACAATACCCCTCAATATGGAATCCATATCTGCTTCCAGAATCTCATCTCATCAATCCAACATGCCATCTGGACTCAACTCAACTCGAGAGTTTGGTCCGACCCGAAGTAGGAACCATTCGTCCCAAAGACCCAATCAACTCATGACTCGTGACCCGCAACTCATGCGTAATTCACTTATCCAATTCCTTTGGATTGCGATGCCCACACCTTACTCAGAATACAGTGATTCCCGATCATTGAGGAGACCCCGGTCTCGCCCCTGGTTCGACCACCAGGCTCCCAGAAACTCATAAATTAGGGCTACTCAAGCCTAAGACTCTTCTGCGTCATGCTCTAAACAAGGGTGCTTCGTCATAACAACATCTCGCTAACTAGTGCGTACTATGGTTTCCCATATTATCACGACACCCTCCTCTCTGACTAGTGAATACTATAGAACTCCGTAACATCACAACACCCTCTCTCTGACTAGTGACTACTACGGCTCCCAGTAGCATCACAACACCCTCTCTCCGACCAGTGAGTACTACGGCTCCCCGTAGCACCACAACACCCTCTCTCTGACCAGTGAGTACTACGGCTCCCCGTAGCATCACAACACCTTCTCTTTAACCAGTGAGTACTATGGCTCCCCGTAGCATCACAACACCCTCTCTATGACCAGTGAGTACTACGTCTCCCCGTAGCATCACAACACCCTCTCTATGACCAGTGAGTACTACGGCTCCCCGTAGCATCACAACACCCTCTCTCATCACTAACTCATTGAACTGCAGCTCTTCGTGGTCTCATCCAGCTAACTCTTACCACTTCACAATCTCACTCTCAGATCCAAGCCACACTGCGATCATTACTCATGACTTACGGATCTTCCATAGATAGGTGCACGCACACCCATCCAGGCTAAGCAACAATACTTCGGACGACCACCGTCGCGACAAAACCTCTTTTTCTCGCCGCAATCCACATTCTCAAATAAATCCTTTTGATGTCAAATAGATGAAGGGCCTCCCACCAAAACCATAGACACTCGATACCCCCACTTGGCATCTCAAGCTCAGAACTCAAAATAATCCGAGATTTAGGACCTTGAACTCGGATACCCCAGAATACTCCATCTTCCGAATGAAACACAGAGAAATTACCAACGACTCAAAACACGAAGATGACAAATCTGAAACTTCCTCCTCTATTGCCCAAAACTCATGCTAGAATACCCATAATGACTCTGAATCTGGTTGACTAATCAACTTCTTCCCTTCTCATACTACATATAATATCCCATGCTCTGAACCAGAAACTCTCAACCGCTGAACTAACCTCACAAGCCAACCACCTCGAATTCACCACTTAACCTTCAAGGATTTCTAACTACCACAAGGTCTCCGACCAACGGCCACTTTCCGTGGAGACACTCATCCTTTCTCAAACACGTACCACATGCACTATGTCACTCTGCACCTCTCCTTGACCAACAATAACCTTGGTCTCAAAAATCCGCACCGCAAGCCTCTCTATCCAGATCTCTAACCGTTCTCGGACAGCTCTCTGATCCTCTCAACCAAAATACCCGGTCCTCCCCCACTTAAGGTTCGAACCATCACCGATTGGTGCACTAACACTCTATACCTTGGACTATCTCCACCAGCAACATCGCACCCAATCTCGCAAGGTGCTACGCAACGCTCGATGATCTCCTCGGCAGAGATCGAACAACTCCAAATACCCAAATCTCATAGGAAATCCTCAGAACTTACCATCATGACCGCCTCTAGTCATTCAAAATCTCACATCATACCCTCACCGGACCTTCCAAATGTCCAGTATTAACCCTGACTCCTAATTTGGAAATAATGAACTATCACACTCCTCATCCTCGACTCCCCGTCCCACGCTCTGACACGTGCCTTATCATAAGAGAAGAAACCACATTTCCACTCTCTATACACATCAAAGACAATAAGAGTCACCACCCTAATATACTTCTCTTGATCGTCCAACGCTGCAGCTATCACATGCGCTAATATACTCCAATAGGGTGTATCTTGGTCCTTGACCGTCTCAGTCCCCACTGACAACCTGCTCAATCCATATCATCCCCTCGCGACAGACCTACTGCCAGACACTCTGATTGAAGATCACCATCAGTGCGATACCACAAGGCTCACTCCCAACTCAAAAACCGAAATCTCAACACCTCATACGTATCCCTTAGGAACGAAGATAACACTACTCGGGTTATAAAGGTGACGTCTCTACTATCGGCCGGCTGCCCGACTCAGACCGTACTCTTCCATAAAGCACCGTCCCTGCTCAATTCTGAGTCTTGTGACTCTTCTGGTACATCACCAGCAATCCCTCGGAGCTAACTTAATTTCCCCTATCAAAGGATGCTCCACTAAAACTCGTTCATCTTGGCCTTCTGGACCCTCTTTCACATCCGATCTTGGTCTAGATAATCATTGGGGAATAATCGGTAAAAACCAAAATCACTAACCGTCACATATCATGGTACTCGAACCACGATGTCTCCTCCCAATCTGCCACCAATCATGGTACTCGAACCACGATATCTCCTCTCAATCTGCCACCAATCATGGTACTCGAACCATGGCATCACCTCTCGATCTGCTACTTAGAACCTCTGGGATACTCCCTGCATCGAGTATGGGTCCTCTGCTTTCAGTAGTACGGGCCCTTACTACCTGCCACATCTACCCATACTCTCTACATGGACTACTCCAGATTCCCTAAGTAGCTGCTCAACCTCCTCTTCGCCAATCTCAACACGTGTGCTCGCTCCCCAGCAAAATGCTCTACTCTGTCAGCGTACTCAACTAACTAAGGCCACTTCCTAGGTTCTCACATTTCTCTGCCATCAGCTGTTGAGAAACTCCTTATGATGCCAGTTATCTACCTCCTGAATATCATCACATTCACTTGGTAGGTGACTCCCATCATCGGGAGTTCCACAAAGCACGAAGCAAGCAACATTCGGGCGTCGAATAACCACATATAACCCGCTCTAGGTGATAACTCCACTAGCTCTACTCATACTCAAGAGATATCACCGAACTCTGCAGCTCTACCTCCCGCGGAATCTAGCTACTCTCTCGGTAGGTTCCACCAATGCTCATCTAGGTATCTCTCCTAGATTACTCCTCTACTTAAATCCCTCTCTACAAGGATTCCCACTGGACACTCATACTCAACACATACTCGAAAGCGCATCACAGATAAAAACAACTCCTAGGCTAAGGCATCACAAATCAGGCCACTCTAGTCCTAATATATGAAACACCTAACCTATCTCTAGCATGCATAATATCTCATAAAACATAAGGTAAGGATATTTTGGGAAATCACCGTTCGGGCTCTGGCTGATTGTACACACTGTTGTTTCTCGTTTTCTCTTAGAAACTCTTGCTCGATTTAGAAAAAATCATTTCTTTTGAATTTTTTTTTCTCAAATCCTCAGTTTGAGTCCAGATATACCTGAAGGTGTACCTGAATCCCTAAAACCAAGGCTTTGATACCAACTTGTAACACCGTAAATTTTAAAACAATTTTTCTTTTGGAAAAATTATAATTCTCAGTACATATTTCACAAAACATCATTATTAAATTCCAAAAGGATAGCTCCATGTTTAATAAAATGATAATCCAGGATCCTCTTAACTCTTCTCTGGTGTGTACAATCAAGCCGGTGGCGTCTCGCGATCCAAATAAGAAAAACCTGAAACACATAACACATAACACCGTAAGCACGAATCTTAGTGAATTCCCCAAAATACCACATACAACACATATTAGCCACTTGAGGCTATAACTCTGTTTGACCCTCTGGTCAATGTGTCTCAATAAGACCCTCCGGTCCCATAACTCTGTGGACCCTCTGGTCCTAAGCTCGTTGGACCCTCTGGTCCTAAGCTCGTTGGACCCTCCGGTCCGGTCTGCTTGAGCCTTCCGGCCTCATGAATCGTTGGACCCTCCGGTCTGGTCTATAAACTCCGCATAGCATAAATCACAAAGACATAATGCATAGCATGTCACATACAACATGATAACATAATACTCAATGTAAGCACATAAGACCTTCCGGTCACACATAACTACCACTCAAGGTAAAGTATAATGAGAAGACTCACCTCGGATGAAGAACAACTCCTATAATCACTGCTGCTACGCACCGGACTCTAACTCTGTGCCAACCCACAATAAATCTCAATTAGGAGCTAAGTCCAACCTCTCACTCATTGGGTCTAAAGATAGACCACCTAATAGCGCATTAATACTTTTAAGCCCATTGGGCCCACCAAAGCCCAATAATAAATGGACTTCCCCGAGGCCCAAACCTTAATCTACAAGACAGGCCCACACAAGGGTTCAAGGCTTAATTATAATATTCTCTACTCATGGTCTCAATCACACAACCCAAAGATTCCGACCCAACATCTAAGGCCCACCACAAAGTCTAGTCCGAAAGCCCACGGAGGGGTTACGCGGGGCGTACCCCTTTGGTACGCTTAGCGTACTCCATCGTGCATGAATCTGATCGGGAACTTCAACCCGGTATGCGGGGTGTACTAAAATTACGCGGGGTGTACTCTCAGTTTGCTAGATCTGTTTCCCCTGGTCTTAACCCATTAAGACCTTAGCCCATCCCTTAGATCTACGCTCCCTAACAGTCCTTATTCCATAAAGTCATAGACTTTTAGCCTTTGCATGGCTGATGTGAACACAACAAACCAAAGTACTCCTTCTCTTTACTCATTTAGCTCTCCACTCATGCATGACTTGATCTTAACCTTCAAGATCTCATTTTTATGAAACTACTCCATCAAAAACACTCAAAAGGACGGATAATGGGCTCTGGAGTTTAACAACTCACAAAGCTTCATGCTTTGGGACCAAAAACCCTAAAATGGACCATACTAAGCATAAATAAAAAAGGAGTATGAAAGATCTGAACTTTATACCTTCATTTGATGCTCCAACCCCATAAAAGCTCAAATCCAAAGTTTGAACTCCAACTCTTTTCCCCTTCTATGCTCTTTCTTCAATTCAAGGACTTCACAAAGCCATCTCAAGGGCCCTCATGCACTCATAAACTCTCATGGACGAGGATTATAGGTTTTAGAAGGTTTATTCTCTGGGGTGGATGGCCAGGAATGAGGCCATCTCATTCTTTATATAGGATTACTCAAAATATTAGGGTTCCCACTCTGCGCCTAGTACGCCCAGCGTACTGGGTGGCTCTTGCTTAAGGATCACGCGCATACGTACGCTAAGCGTACACATATGTACGCCCAACGTACTCCGCTGCAACATTTCTCGACTTAGGGGCTCTTATTGTCAACTCTTCAAACTTCCATGGCTTCTTGATATAACACCGATTCCAGGGATCCTTATACCTATGGAAAGGTGATGAGATGCTTTAAGATTCCAGAAACTCGCCACAATCCGAGACTTCCTCATGTTCGGCTCGTGGACCACGAACCCTAATCATGGACCATCCGAATCAAGGTGTTACAATTCTCCCCCACTTAATCAGATTTCGCCCTCGAAATCGCTTCTTATTAACACTTAGACTGAAACCAAACCCACGAGGCACCAATACAAAGGACCTCATATCTCACCACTATCTTTCCATGGATGTTTGAGTTCAAACAGGAACTTCCAATCCAGAATCCAAAATCAAACCTTCTGCTGCTAGGATACCTCCTTTTTGACCTTCCCATAATCGGGAACTCCAGTCGCTTGGCCTGCCACCAAACCGTCCACTCATGATATCGCCATGATAGCCGCCCCTTGAACCTCAAACTCTGATAACTCACTGTTCCTCTGTCTTCACAAGACAAAATTCTATAATCGGCTATCGATCACTCATACCAATGCACCAATCAATTTGGATCATGCCCCAAAGAACGGAAGGGTTCACATCCCACCAGGGCTTATTCACTGAACTGCTATACTAAACCATCCGAACAGTGAATTCTCAACACTCTTCCCCTCAGATACAAGAGAATAACCGTGCTCGCTCCGAAGTTCCCTTAGACACAAAAATGACCATAAGCCTCAGCTCCATTTCACATACCCCTTTTTAACACTGAGCACCAGGTCTGAACTCGACCCATCCGTTGAACCTCTAAGGTCCATTGCATTATCTCCACCGTCTCAATGGCTCCTTTATCACCATAACTACCTCGATTGATATTGACACACAAGTCATGAAATTCGCTTTACCCCAGGCGAATGCTATAGACCCACTGAAGGTCGACTCAGCCCCAACCTATGTCGTTCACTGCTCCAAGTTCCATGAAATTAAAATGGATTTGAACAAATCAATGAAAGTACATTTCTATTTCTTCCATTTAACCTTAATTTTATAAAAAATGCTCATAATTGGTGTTTAACATTCAGTGTTAGTATTTAATTTCTAGATTAAATACACTCTTAGTCGGTGAAGACAATAATACAAGCCGATGGTTCAAGCACGGGACTACGGGACTCGCTAAATTCTGAATCTTTAATGTGTTATATAGTTAAAAAGAGCTAAACCATGTACCCTTAGGAACTCGGTAAGTTGATTCATTTGTTACAAATTAAAATTTTGGAAAGAGTTAATACTGGTTGTTTCTTAAGAACTTGATGGCCTTAACTGTTTATGCATTTAATTTGGAAAATAACAGACAGTTGTTTCTTTTTTTTTTCTTTTCTCAATTTGGACAGAGTGACTTAATCGGCTAAGATACTAACATTAAGATTCATATCACTTTTCTAGGACATCTTTTAATCCATTTTCCTATCGAATTATCAATTACATATATAACTTAATTTATCCGCATCCATATTAAACAATCATTGTTGTTCTTTTTTTTGTATCAAGTAAAAGAGAACATTGATATATAGTATATCACATAAGTCATGTGTGAATGTTTGTGTGCAAATGGGGACATTGGATAGTGTTTCCGTGCTAGGGATATTATTTATATATACTATTCTTATCGGCATGAAAATGTAGCTACCTATCTATCATAAATAAAGAAATGTAAATGAACTTCTATTACAAAAATAGAAGAAAGTCTCTTGCCTATTTTAGCTAGACAGTAAAGTAAGTTGCTATTTTCTGCTATATAGCCTATACTTAAATACCTAACGTTAATAACAATCGTCTTAATTGATTCTTAGAATTTCCCATAAAAACCTTTGTGGGTCGTGTTTAACACAATACTTACACGTCACTAGTATTAATATAATGGTTAATAGTGCTAAATTATAAAATGCAATAAGCAAGATTTTCTTATACAAGGATAAATTGATAATGGGTTTAAAAATCATATTGAGTTTTATCATTTTATTGATTTGGGTAAATCAATTACAAAAAGTATATTGGCATTGATTAATTTCAATTACTATTTTGATTCTTAAAATCAATTACAAAAGGTATATTGGCATTGATTAATTTCAATTACTATTTTGTTAGACATCTAAAAAATTTCAAGCAGTGATCTTCTTCTCATCCTATTCCCTGACGGGATCAAAGGCCAGCGGATCCAATCTGATTTTTCTCTACCTTCGATTTCTGGTAAGCATTGAACCTCATGGATGATGTTAAGAATAGGGTCGGCTACTCTTAGCATCCTTCCAATGAATCCCTAACTGAAAAACTTGGACATAATATTTACATAACGAATTTTTCGAGACATTTTTCTCAACATGTATTGTGTAAAATGTGTGAAAAGTAAGGGAAGGTGTTAGATGTTTTTATTGCTTCTCGACTATCAAAGATGGGTAAACCATTTGCTTTCGTTAGGTTTGCCAAATCAGTGAATACTGACACATTACTATCCAATCTTGGTACTATTAGGATTGATAAACTTAAGTTGATTACTAATTTGGCTAGATTTCAAAGGGGTGACAAGGGGTTTTGATTCAATAATAACATCAATAAACCAGTTCATGTTAGTTCTACTTATATGGGTGGTAATGCTAATTCTTATTCTTATGTTCTAAATGGTAGTAAGGTCGATAAACCAACGATGGTTATTGGGGAAGATTGTCTAGATTATAAGAATTACTCTCTAACTCTTATTGGTGAAGTGAAAGACTTTTGTTCTCTTACCAATTTAAGAGTTATTTGTGGCAATGAAGGATTTGAAGAAATAAACTACGACTACTTGGGTGGTAAATGGGTGTCCTTGGAGTTCTATTCCATGCATGCAAACAATAATTTTCTTCATCATGTTGGAGTACGTTCTTGGTTTGAAAAACTTGAAGATTGGAAGTATGATTTTGAACTCAAAAGTCATGTGGTTTGGGTTGAAATTGAAAGGGTTCCACCATTGGCATGCACATTGAAAACTTTTTCCTTCATTGTAGAAAATGAAGTGAGGTTCTCTATATGGACAATCCAAATGATAATAACTTATATAGCAAGTGGTTGTGCATCTCCACGATTAAAAACAAAAAATCTTTGATTGTAGGGTCATTTAATATTTCTATTCGTGGAAAGGTGTTTATGGTTAGGGCTAAGGAGTTTACAGGTTGGGCTCCAGATTTTATTGAATATGATTCAGAGAAGGTGGTTGAAAATAATGAAGGCCCATACTATAATCTTGTTAATTTAGAGGAAGGTGAAATTGAGGATTTGGGAGTCGATCAAACTTAGAAGGAAGATGTTGACTCTCAAGGGGTGGCAGATACTTTTCAACAAGGTGACCATGACATGGAGATCAATCAAGAAGAGAGGGATTCTGAGGATCCATTTGGTATTCATGATCTATTAGCAAAAGAAAATAGATTTCAATCGAGTGATGCTAAGATGACTCATCCACCTGGTTTCACTCCCCTAGGAGGGTATCATTAGGAGAGATCAATTGATTCACAACAGGAAATAAATAAAAAAGATGTTGATGAGGTTTATCCAATCCCTACAGTAACTTCCCAAACTACTTGACCTTCACAACAAAAGGGAAAAAGACGACAAAAATACCAGTTTCACCAACAACAAGCTGCTGCATCTCCTATTGCTCGGTCTTCGGTAAAGGCTGCATTTTTATCAGGTGGAGCCGCTGTTAGCCGTGAGACAAGAAAGAAAAATGATGACCTCAGAGAAGGCTCATTTGAATCTCTTTCTTCTTTTGGTGACTTCGTTCGAATTGTCAAAAAACCAAATGGTTTTTCTCTTACGGAAGAACTGAATGCTTTTATTGATATTGGTCAAGCAATGGGGTTTTCTATGCATGGGCGTTCTAAAAATATTCAGGAGATTATTAAGCTACATGGAGTCTTGGATGGTATTCTATGCTTTGTTTAACCTTGAATATTTAAGGAATGGAGAAGGGGTAGAAAATAAAGTGGGTTAGGGAGATGTGCAATTAACATAACATTTTTTTTGTCTCTGGAAGAGACTAAAAAGAAGTTGGAGGATCTTTTTCTTGTGAGACCTTTGTGGGGGAACTTGTCTGAATTGCCACTTGTCTGACCATCGCCTAATTCTCTTAATGGAATGGATTTGTGATTATGGGTTGTCTCTATTTAGAGTCTTTCACTCTTGGCTTTCGATTGAGGGTTTTAAGAAGGTGGTAGAGAATTCTTGGAAGAATGATGGTGTGGTAGAGGAAAATGGGTTGGTTTCCCTAAAAAAGAAACTCCAAGTTTTAAAGAAAAATCTTAAGGATTGGAGCTCGCAAGCTAGAGCAGATTGATTTGATGTAAAAGACGACTTGGTTAAGAAGTTGTCTAAGATTGACAAGTAGGTTGATATGGGTTGTACTACTTTGACGTACATGGATACTAGGATGAGTTTGTTTAAAGTTTTGATTGGTATTGAAAAGAAAGAGTAGTGTAACTTGATTTAAAAAGCTACAATTAAATGACCCGTTGAGGGAGATGAGAATACTAAGTATTTCAATGGTATTCTTAATAAGACTATGAAACAGATGAATATTTGGGGTATCTTTAAAAATGGGGTTTGGACGGATGACCCTTTGACTGTCAAAGCTGAATTTTTGATCATTTTAACTCCAGGTTGGCTAAACCTGTTGGTACTAGGGCCTCAATTGTGCATGATTTTGTTCATATTTGTCTTTTGAGCCAGTTGCAGCTTTGGAAGATGATGTTTCTTCTGAAGAGATTAAAAAGGTTATATGGGATTGTCTTGTGGATAAATCTCTAGTTGCGGATGGATTCTCTTTTGATTTTATTAGAAGATTTTGGTACTTGATGGAACCTGATTTTGTGAAGGCGGTGAAACAGTTCTTTCCTTCTTCTGTTTTCCCAAATGGGTGTAACCCATCGTTCATTGCCCTTATTCCTAAAGTGGTTGGTGCCAGTAATGTCAAAGAGTTTCGTCCCATTAGTTTTATTGGATTTCAATATAAGATAGTGGGTAAAGTTCTTGCTAATTGGTTGAGTTTCGTGGTAGATAATTTTGTTAGCAAGGAGTTATCAAGAAGCAGTTTGCTTTCATTAAATGTAGACAAATCCTTGGGGACCCTTTTATTATGAACAAAATCACGTCTTGTTGCAAGTCCAAAAATAAATCGGTCATGGTTTTCAAAGCACACTTAAAAAAACTTATGACTTGGTGATGTGGGATTTTCTTGATGATGTTATGTGTAAGATGGAGTTTGGCGTTAGATGGTGAAGTTGGATTCGCAGTTGTTTATCTTCTTCTTAGGGCTCGGTTCTGGTCAACGACTTTCCCATTGAAGAATTTTGGTTTTTTGGGGCTTGAGACAAGGCAGTCCTCTTTCACATTTTCTTTTTATTTTGATCATGGAGAGTTTAGATGTGGCTTTTTAACGAGTTGTTGACTAGGGTTTATTTCGTGGTATCTCTTTCGATCATTCGTCTGACTTTTGTTTATCTCATATTTTATTTTTATGTAGATGATGCTATCTTTTTGGGGGAATGGAAGGAGTTAAACATCAGAAACATTGTTCGTGTGCTTCGTTGTTTCTTTTTAGCCTCGGGCTTGAAGATCAACATAAATAAAAGTAAGCTTCTTGGTTTTGGGGTCCCTAGCATGCAGGTTGAAGATTTAGCTTCTCTTATTGGATGCGTGACTATGAAGACTCATTTTCATTATCTTGGTCTTATAGTGAGAAGGAACATGTCCCAGATTTCAAGTTGGAAATATATTATTCTAAAGGTGGTGGAACGGCTTTCCAAATGGACAGTTAAAACTGTTTCGGTGGGTGGTAGATTGACTTTAATTAAGTTTGTCTTGGGATCACTGCCGAATTTCTTTATGTCCTTATATAAGGCCCCCATTGGTATTTTAAATTCGTTGGAGGCTATGAGAAATAAGTTCTTCATTGTAGCTAATTTAGATGAGAAAAAATGAGTTGGATTGCTTGGAAAAAAGTCTTAGCTCAAAAGAAACATGGAGGTTTAGGGGTTAGGAGTCTTTTTGCTTTGAATAGAGCTCTTCTTTTTAAGTGGGTTTAGAGTTTTTCCAATAATCCTATTTCTCTTTGGGTGAAAGTGGTTAAATGTATTCATGGAGAAAAAGCTTTCGTTGGAAGTCGGTTACCTATGGGAAAGACCTCGGTTTGGCTTGATATCTTGAAAGTAGTAAATCACTTAAAGGATAAAGGTTTGAATCTGTGACATCCCCAAAATCACGGCCAGAAAAGACCGATTTCATTTATGCTTTTTAAAATAATTTCAGAGTAAATCCTTTTGATTTAAAAGTGTTGCGGAATTTGTTCCCAAAACAAAACATGATAAAATAATATTTATCAAAGCATTTCATCAAGAGATGCATTTTCATTATATAATCAAAACTCGGGATGTCATGTTCCGATACGGACCATAAAGCATAAACGATAACATTACAAGTCATTCAACAAATATATACATATACAGACTTGTAAACAAAACAACTCGATGATTCATCCATCTTACGCCTTTGCGCCACTTCCTGTAATACAAATAAAACTGAGTGGGTCAGGCTTGGGAGCCTGGTGAGCATATAGGGTTTTCAACCCACAATAAATAAATTATATTTAATTTCACCAACCAATCACTATCCCGATTACCCATTCCCGTTATCATCACTTTACGTCCCTAAAATAACATCTATCTCAAGGGACCTAATCTAGGATTTTCATCGGGACGGACATTACTGCTAAGGGGTTTCCTCAATAATAGATATCCTAAAGGCAACCATGAGGGGGATAGAGTACACCGGTGAACACATCGTTCACAACACCTACAGGTTATGAACCTGCTAGCGTTCCACAGGACTGTCTAGAAAGAGTCTGTGGTCATTATCCATACTCCGCTGAATTAGGGGTGTGCATGGGTCGGTTTGGGTCGGTTTTGGACTCAAACCCAACCCAACCCATAAATAGTCGGTTTCTGGTTTTTAGAACCCAATAGGATCGGTTTCTGGTCGGTTCGGTTTCTTGGGTTCTAAGGTCGGTTTGGGCGGTTTTTCGGTTTCTTGGGTTCAACCCATACACTCACGGGTTCTGGGTTTAAACCCATGGGTTTAAGGTTTTAACCCATTTTCCATAAATGAAGCAACAAGTTAGATACTTCAAAAAATAACAAATTGAAGTTAAGTACTTCCAAAAACATGAGTCTTACAACAAATAGTCAATTACAACTCACAACTAAAGCCCGAAATAGTCTATTACAACTAAAACACAATCAAGTATGGGTGGTTTCTCGGGTTGGATGGGTCGGTTTCTTGGGGCGGTTTGTCGGTTTTAAGTATGGGTCAGTTTCTTGGGTTGGATGGGTCGGTTTCTGGTTAGAAACCGAACCCGAACCCGATTTTTCGGTTTCTAAAAATATCAAACCCAAACCGTCGGTTTTACTTCGGTTTCGGTTTTTTCGGTTTCGGTTTTGTCGGTTTCAGTCGGTTTCTCGTTTTTTTGGTTTGGGTTTGCTCACCCCTACGCTGAATAACTAGATCAACAACAACAACATCGAGGCCTCTCATCTGTTTATTACACACCAAATATATACCCATGTTCTACCCAACATATTAGTAGATAAAAATATATATTTTCATACATAGTTTAAAACCTGTATATCATTTTCATTCAATACATATTCCACATAACAGATGATGCACACCCACATAACACGTATTTCATAGAAAGTAAATAAGATCTATGAGATAGAAGAGAATGAATATACATTCACACTTATAACAACAAAATTATACACATAAACAACAATATACTTAATACACTCAAACCATACTTGTATTATTATCGTGTTTATGAAAGGTAGTATACACTCACTTGATCAGAAGATGATCGGACAGCACTACGACTTGCAGAAGTAGTAATCCTCAGCAGATCTGGAAGATCTCCACAAAAATCGAACTTCTCGCGGGCAGAGCTTCGGCTCGGGAATCGCACTTCTCGGGATCTTCGGGATCTCGGGACTTGCTTCGGGGCTCGAGAATAATACCGGGGCTTCGGGGTATTTCTGGCACGCAAATCGATGCAAAATGGGAGAGAGAAGAGAGAAAAATAGTAATTGAGTCGGCTGCCTTCAGATCCTATTTATAGGAGGCTAGAACCTCGGAGTACGCGGGGCGTACGCATGTAGACGGGGCGTACTCGTCCGAAATCGTCATTGCGTTCGTCATCCGAAGAACTCGAGTGCGAAGGTCGTCATGCTTCGTTGTACGTGGGGGGTACAGCAGTACGCTGGGCGTACTTCGGATATGCCCGGTGACTCCCCCTTCGGATAATATTGGGTTTTATAATTAAATTTAAATATTAATTATTTAATAAACTTCGGAAATTCATATCTTCTTCATACGAGCTCTGTTTTCGATGTTCTTTATATCCACGCGAAGGTGAGACTACGCTCTACAACTTTCGTTTAGACTTCGTCGGCTAATTTTAACTTTATTTTTATTATTTATTTTTAATAGACCGGGACAGAAAAACTTCGTTATAAATTCATAACTTCTTCGTTTGACGTCCGTTCTCGCCTAACTTTTCATCGCTTCGATACCAACAACGAGACCTTCGATCCTCGTTTAGATTGCTTCGGCTAAAAACCGATCGATCTCAAATCGAGTATTTTAGGCTGCATACCGCTAAGCCGAAACTTCGATAAATCATAACTTCCTCATACGAAGTCAGATTTGGGCGTTCTATATATATTCGGAAACCTCGATTCAACTACTAAAACATTATCCAAAGATATCAAGTTTATTTTACAATTAAATTTGACGCTTATTTTTATTCTTAATTAATCAAATCACATAATTAAGCAATTAAGCACAAAACACATAATACTCAAATAATACACTTTTATTATTTCAAAACGGGTTACAAAGGTTCACCTAGACTATTACATTGCTAAAAATGGCAAGCCCGGAAACACAGGCGTTACAATTCTCTCCACCTTAGAATGATTCCGTCCCCGGAATCACACATCAACAAACAAATGCGGATAGCGATTCAACATGTCACTCTCCGTCTCCCAGGTGAGATTCGGCCCATTCGTGTGTTTCCATCGGACAAGCACTAACCTAACCATTTTGCGTCGCAACTTCTTAGTCTTTCGGTCAACAATTGCCTCTGGTTCTTCAATCAACCTTTTGTTTTCATCGATTCTCAACTCCGAAAGTGGAATCATGTCGGGAACTTCCCCTGTGAACTTCCTCAAATAACACACATGAAAAGTGTTGTGAATTCCATTCAGTTCTTCGGGTAATTCGGGCTTGTAAGCTTGGTTCCCAATCCTCTGAAGAACTTTAAATGGTCCAATAAACCTTGGACTCAACTTTCCCCTTTTACCAAATCTTATAAGTCCCTTCCACGACGAGACTTTAAGCAAAACCGAATCTCCAACCTCAAAAGTCATCGGTCTTCGCTTTTTGTTAGCATAGCTCTTTTGACGATCTTGAGCTGCTAACATTCTTTCCCTAATTATTTTCAACTTTTCAGCAGTTTGATGAACCATCTCCGGTCCCATAAACTGCTTTTCCCCAGCCTCAAGCCAACAAGACGGCGTACGACACTTCTGTCCATACAAAGCTTGGTAAGGTGCCATCTTAATGCTCGAGTGGAAACTATTATTGTAGGAAAATTCTACCAAAGGTAAATGTTCATCCCAGTTACCTAGGAATTCCAGAGTACATGCTCTCAGCATATCTTCAAGCATTTGTATCGTTCATTTGCTCTGACCATCAGTCTGCGGATGGTAAGCTGTACTTAAACACAACTTGGTACCCAATTCCTCTTGTAGACTTTTCCAAAACCTCGAGGTGAAACGACTATCACGATCCGATAAAATCGTTAACGGAACACTGTGAAGCCTCACAATTTCCTTCACGTAAGAATTCGCAAGCTTCTCCATAGACCATTTCTCCTTGGCTGCTATGAAATGCGCACTCTTAGTGAATCGATCAACGACCACCCAAATCATGTCGTGACCATTCATTGTTCTGGGCAGTTTAGTGACAAAATCCATAAGCAATGTCTTCCCACTTACCCATAGGCACAGGCAATGGTTCTTAACTCCCGTACGGTTTCTGATGTTGTGTCTTTACTCTCGCACAAGTCACACACTCAGCCACATACTTTGCAACGTCAAGCTTCATCGTCGACCACCAGTAGTAGGGTTTTAGGTCCCTATACATTTTAGTGCTACCGGGATGAATCGAGTACATGGTTTTGTGAGCTTCTTCCATCAGAAGATCTCTGACTCCTCCTGTCTTAGGTATCCAAATCCGATCTTGGAACACCTTCAGTCCATGACTGTTTACACCGAATACCAACGTTTTGCCCAAACGTTCCTCCTTTCGGTCATTCTTTTCAGAAGCTTCCTCTTGAGCTTTCTTTATACTTTCTACAATGGTCGAGACAACTTCAATTCTCAACGCCCTTGGCCTTTTCCTTTCAAGATTGATTTTCCGACTGAGAGCATCAGCAACAACATTAGCCTTACCGGGGTGGTAAAGTATCTTGCAGTCGTAGTCCTTGAGTAATTCTAGCCAGCGTCGTTGCCTCATATTCAATTCTTTCTGATTAAAGAGATATTGGAGACTCTTATGATCAGTAAATAGTTTGCACTTCGTGCCATAGAGGTAATGCCTCCATATTTTCAGAGCGAAAACTACCGCTGCCAACTCCAAATCATGAGTCAGGTAATTCTTTTTATGCTCCTTCAGCTGTCGAGACGCATATGCTATCACCTTTTCTCTTTGGGTCAAAACACAAACCAATCCAACCCCAGACGCATCGCTATAAACAGCGAAGTCTTCAACCCCATCGGGTAGAGAAAGTATCGGTGCCTCACATAGTTTCTTCTTTAGTCTCTCGAATGCTTCTTTATGCTTATCGCTCCAAGCATAAGTAGCTCCTTTGTGGGTCAAAGCTATTAATGGACTAGCGATCGAAGAAAAGCCTTGGATAAACCTTCGGTAATATCCAGCTAATCCCAAAAAGCTTCGGATCTCTGTGGGACTTTTCGGTTGCTCCCACTTTGTCACAGCTTCAATCTTTGCCGGATCAACCATTATACCTTCTTGGTTGACCACGTGACCCAAGAATTGGACTTCTCGAATCCAAAAATCACATTTGGAGAACTTAGCATACAACTTCTCCTTCTTCAAGACTTCTAACACTTATCGCAAGTGTCTGCCATGCTCCTCTTGGCTTTTCGAATAAATCAGAATGTCATCTATGAACACTATCACAGATTTATCTAGGAAAGGATTACAAACCCTATTCATTAAATCCATGAATGCTACCGGAGCATTGGTTAGTCCAAACGACATAACCAAAAACTTGTAGTGTCCATATCGCGTTCTGAATGCAGTCTTCTCTATATCCTGCTCTCTTACTTTCAACTGATGATATCCTGACCTCAGGTCGATCTTTGAAAAATAACTTGAACCTTGTAGTTGATCGAATAGGTCATCAATCCTCGGCAACGGATATCTGTTATTTATTGTTGCCTTGTTCAGCTCTCTGTAATCGATGCACATTCTCATACTTCCATCTTTCTTCTTCACGAATAACACCGGAGCTCCCCAGGGTGATGAACTAGGTCTTATGAAACCTTTGTCCAATAACTCCTGAAGTTGCATCATTAGCTCCTTCATCTCCGTCGGTGCTAATCGATAAGGTGCTTTTGCAATTGGCGTTGTTCCAGGCAACAAGTTGATACAAAATTCTACTTGTCGATCGGGGGGTAATCCAGGAAGATCTTCGGGAAATACTTCCGGATAATCACACACAACATGAATATTTTGCATCACCTTCTTTTCCTTCTTAGCGTCGATCACGAATGCTAAGTATGATGTACACCCCTTGGTCAAACATTTTCTGGCTTTCATTAGGGAAATGATTCCAGAATTCACTCTGCGTTTGTCCCCATACACCATAAATGAATCTTTCCCAGGCGGGTTTACTTTAACTATCTTCTTCTTGCATAAAATTTCGGCATCATTGGCGCTAAGCCAATCCATTCCCAAAACGATGTCGAAACCATTAAGTTCGATAGACAATAATTCCTCGTGAAACTTATTCCCATTAAGGTCGATTAAGATGGTTTTCATACGATGGCTAACAGGTACAAACTTGCCACTAGCAACTTCGACTAATAAAGCATTATCTAGTCTATTAACAGGCAAAGCTAGTTTTCTACTAAACTCATGCGAAATAAAGGAGTAGTTGGCTCCAGAATCAAACAAAATTTGGGCAGGCAATTCGTTAACGAGAAAGGTACCTGAAGCGACATCAGCTTCATCTTTAGCAGCTTCCAGTGTCATCTGGAATGCTCTCGCCTTTGGCTTTGGCGGAATGTTGGGTCTAGCTGCCTCCTTCTTCTTCGGGCAGTCCCTCGACATGTGTCCCTCCTCACCACAACCATAGCAAACCTTCTTAGAGAGGGTACATTCATTGGCATAGTGCCCTAGCTTTCCATAATTGTAGCATGTGGCTGCTACCTCACATTTTCCATGATGCTTCTTCTTACATTTGTCGCACCATTTCGCTTCGCCTCCACTTCCCCTCGAACCAGACTTCGAGAACTTGTTTTTCTTATTGGACCCTGATGTTCCATCGAACTTCCTCTTTTCACCAACTTCTATCCTTTCTAGACCCTTTTCCTTCTGCTGGGCCTCCACATTCTTAGCTGCACGAACAGCCGTTTTCAGAGTAGTTGCCATCTTGACTGTCGGACCAAGGTCGACAGGCAGTCCATTAGCAAACCTCTCAATCTTGGAGAGTTCCATTGGCACTAGGTACGGAAATAACTTCATTTTCTCAGTGAATGCAGTAGCATAGTCATCTATGCTCATCCTCCCCTTCTTTAAGTTTTGGAACTCATTGTTCAGATCAATCAGATCTATCTCTGAACAATACTGCACCCTTAACTGTTCCAAGAACTCCTCCCATGACATTTTCAGGGCTTCTCCTCGTGGCATAGTATCTGCCAACAACTTCCACCAACTCAAGACTCCAGTCTTCAGTTGTCTGACTGCAAAGACAATCTTATGTTGGTTGCCACAGTCGCAACTTTCGAATACCATCTCCATTTCGGAGATCCAATCCATTATCTCAATAGGCTTTGGGCTCCCAGAAAGACTTGGCGGCTTGGCGCCCAAGAAGTTCTTGTACATTCGCCCATCCTTGTTGTTTCTCCTTTCCGGATTGTTCCTTCGTTCTCCTTGAGTCCCAACTTGACTCATAATGCGACTATTGTTCCCTTCCTCCAATTGCTCGGGAATCAATTTAGGTTCCTCAATAGGTATGATAGGTTCGTCCCTGCTATCATGCAACGTCTGTCGCATCTCATCCCTTTGTTCGGCTAACATAGCCCGAATCATGGCTTGCACCCCAGCCATTGTTATTGGTTATGGTGCTGCTGCTACAACGGGTATTTGCTCAATCACTGGCGGTTGATTCCTGTTTTCATCTGCGTTTCCAACGCCACTCCTTGTTCTCACCATTTTTGATCTACACACACTACTAGAAAATAGCCTTTTAATGACGCGCAAACAATGACACGCGGTGATTTACGATACGCAAAAGCGTGTGCCCTAAAAATAATGTCATCTCTTCTAAATTTTGAAGGATAGAGAACACGCTTTTGTGCGTGCCCTAAAATTAATGACCAACAAAGGAAAATAAAAACACGGAGGGCACATATTTAAAAATGGGTGTCGTCTAGAAATGTCGCTTTATATTTTTTAATGAAAATGAAAGACACGTTCTCTTCTTTTGCAGTTGGGGGGAAACGAAAATCCCAAAAGTTTGAAAGGCCGCCATTATTATCCTCTACCTTATTTCCATTGTTCTTCTCTTTCTCTCTCTGTAACAGCCCAAAATCTCAAGTATTGTTAAGTTGCATTTTGGGGGGGTGTTTTAAAGGGGAGACTCGACGAGTTGGAGCCAGACTCGCCGAGTAGGGTCGCAGGTTTGGTCGCGGGTTCGCGACTGGACTCGACGAGTCCAGATATGGACTCGGCGAGTCGACGCTGTTCAGCGGAAACCCTAGCCGTTCAGTATTGGGTCGTATATAAGGGTTATTATGCCGTCATTTCACGACTTTGGATCGATTGGGAAGAACCCTAGGCGACTGGGGCGGCTAGAGCAAGTTTGAAGGCCATTGGTGACCTTGAAGGAATTGTTGTGCAAGGAGGAGAAGGGTTTTGGCTAAAGGAACTGCAGGGAGTTCGAGTTCTGAAGTTTGGGGACATGGAAGGTGCATCATTCAGGTAATAATTCGGATTACATTCTCCTGTGATTGATGTGTATATAGATTTAGGGTTTATGGAACCCATTTGGAGTCTAGATGGATTGTTGTGTTGTTATTCAACGTTTATAACCCTGTATTAGTACCCTTAGAGGTCCAGAAGGTCCTATGTTTGCATATTCGGGAAAATATGTATATCAGGAAGCAGTTTGATCGACTGCATGGCGTGGACTCGCCGAGTCGGATGATCAGACTCGGCGAGTAGCTTGAAGATTTACTGGGACTCGCCGAGTTGTTCTTCAGACTCGGCGAGTGGAGTCGGGGTGGCCCCGCGATTCTTCCAGGAGTGACTCGTCGAGTCAAAGAGGATACTCGACGAGTAGAAAGGGATCATGCAGGAATTGGTGAGGACGACTAGACTCGCCGAGTCGCCAGGGTACTCGCCGAGTCCAGTCGAGATGACCATTGACCCGAGTTGACCTGTGTGTAACGTTTTAGGGTCAGTTAACGTGGAAGATAGAAGTATTAAAAAGAGATATATGATGAGACAGGGAGCTTGTAGCTCGGAGGATCAAGTGCAAGAGATTTCAGGAGTTGCTATCTTCCAGTGTCCGCGAGGTGAGTCTTCTCACTATACTGTACCCGGAAGGGTTTGACTGTATGACCGGAAGGTCGGATATGTTATGTGATATGTATGCTATATGTGGTAAGTTATTTGTTATGTGTGCTATGTATGATATGTGGGCCGGAAGGCAATATGTTACGGGCCGGAAGGCGATTATGTTATGAGGACCGGAAGGTCAGGGTCTGGAAAGGCGTATGTGCGTAAGGTATATTGGGGAACTCACTAAGCTTCGTGCTTACGTTGTTTATGTTATGTTGTTTCAGGTTCTTACAGTAACGTGGGATGGCAACGGTTCGATTGTACACACCGAAGAAAGAGTTGTGTTTTGGAGGATCCTGGTCTTCTATTATAACGAAAATGAAACTATGTTTTGTAATTCGAATGTGAATAAGATTTTAAACAAGTGTTTTAATATTAAATTGATTATTTAAATGAAAATTTTGTTTTTGGAAATCGCGGTGTTACAATTGGTATCAGAGCCTTGGTTTGAGGGATTCGGACGCGCCTACGGGTGAGTCTGGACTCAAACTGAGGAATTAAGAAAAGGTTTTCAAATAAATAGTTTTCTAAAAGTGAATAAGAGTTCAAAGAGAAAGCAAGAAAGAGCAGTGTGTACAATCAGCCAGAGCCAAACGGTGATTTCCCAAAATACCCTTACTTTTGTATTATGAAATATCTATTATGCACTTTATGAAACATTATTGCATGCTAGAGACAGGCTAGGTATTTCACATCTTAGGACTAGAGTGGCCTGATTTGTGATGCCTTAGTCTAGGGTTTGCTGTTATATGTGCGTTATGCTTTTGTGTGTATGTGATGAGTGAGAGTATCTAGTTAGAACGCGCAAGGGGTAAAGGTACGGGGTACAGAGGTACTTCCGAGGATGAGCCGAGAAGGTGGAGCTACCACAGGTGGGGAGTCCTATGTATGCTTCAATGCTCGAATGCTGCTTGCTTTGTGCTTTGTGGAGTTATCGATGATGGGAGTCAGCTACTAAGTGAGTATGACGATACTCAGGAGGCAGAGGGCTGGCATCATTAAGAACTCTTCAGCAGCTGATAGCAAAGAAGTGGGAGGACAGCAGAAGGGACTAGGGAGTAAAACCTAGCCAGATGAGTGCGCTGGTAGAGTAGAGGATTTCACTGGAAAGCGAGCACGCGCGATGAGATGGGTGAAAGAGCAGGTTTATCAGCTACTTAGGAACTCTGGGATGGTCCGTGTGGAAAGTATGGGTAGATGTGGCAGGTAGTATGGGCCCGTACTACTGAAAGCAGAGGACCCATACTTGATACAGGGGGCATCCTAAAGGTTCTAAGGAACCGATTGAGGGGTGGTGTTATGGTTCGGATTCCATACATCGGAGCGGATACAGAGTGATGTTATGGTCCGGGCACCATACATCGGAACAGATTGAGATAGATGTTGTGGTCCGAGTGCTATACGTTGGAGCAGATTGGGGAGTGGTGCTATGGTTCAGGTACCATACACCGAAGCATGTCAAGGAGGGATGTCATGGGATGAGTACCATGGTTCGTAGTGGATGATGCTTGTGGCTATCTTGTTATCCGGTTATGACCGATGAGGTAGAGATTGGACGCTATGGGTTTCAAGCCTGTAGACCATGATTGAGTACGGAGAGGCGTTCCTCGAGGGGAAGGGCGAGTGCCTATCAGAGTATTTTGGGTAAGAGTCAAAGACAGGGGAGAGTTTCAGTTGAGTCGAGCAATCAGACGACAGAGGAGAGGTCACCTTTTGGGTGAGTAGTGTCATTTATGCTCGTGTGCAAGACGCGAGAGGTCTGGTGTTTCAGTTCTGGATTTGGGAGTACACCCTGCAGGTAGTTATCGATAATGACTTCCCTCAGAGCATCAGGTAGCGGGTGTACCGCGAGACAGGGATTTACCGTGAACAGACAGTCAGTTGGGGCTGAGGTAGTCGAGAACCACACCATACCTAATTGAGAATAACAGGTTGGGTTATAGTGGTAGCAGTGAAGAGTTCAGACGAGTTTTGCAGTGCGGAGAGTTGTCGTCTATGTTGAGAGTAAGTCCCTGTCCTTGGGACAAATCCGGCGTTGGATACGGGTTGATGAGCTGAGATGAGAGAAACGATGATGCTGCGGCGCAGTCTGCGAGCCAGATATGTTATCGAGCAGTGCAGGTGCTTAGTATTAGATCAGTATGGGATTTGGAACGAGTAGAGGCAGCCGTGATGAGAAGTCCTTGGAGAATTAGCTAGAGGTTCAGAGTATAGGGGATTGATTGACTCCATAAGGGGAGGGACTATCGGGTGTTGCACAGCACTTTTCTGGAGCAGATACGACTTCGCTGGTGAAAGATAGTCGTGGGTTGATTGTATACTAATTGGTGTTGGTTTGAACCCTAGTGGGGGAGAACCGGGTGCAGTATGTAAGAAAGCAAGAATTGTTAGAAGTAGTAATAAGTGGAGTATAGAGATGCAGTAGGAAAGCATGAGATCATAGGTGTCGATGATCGAGTAAAAAGGGGTTACATCGGAGCTTGCGGGTCCGGTGGTGCATGCCGCAAGTGCGGAAAGGAGGGGCACTGTGCACGGGATTGTTGGCAGTCAGTGCCAATTCGGGATTTGAGGAGGACAGGATGAAGCGGAGCCCCAGAGGGCTCAGGGTCGTGTTTATCTGCGTGCGACAGAGGGAGACAGAGCAGTGCCGGAGGCAGCGGCAGGTATGATGCTTTCGTGATGTCTTAATTGTCTTGCATTGATTTGGCGTATTGTTTGTGCTGGTATCTTGTATGGATTTCGATGCGGTATTCGTTGTTTCGCGGGTCTGGCATGGTTATGGATTGGTGCTTCAGGTTTTCGCTTTGGCATTCGTTGTTCCCTGATGGTTGGGTATGGTTATAATTGGTGTTTTAGTGTCAGTAGTCTTGTGCGGTTTTCGATGTGGTGTTCATCCTTTGGGCAGATTGTGAGTTTGGTTATGGGTTATTGTCGAGGATTCCTTTGGTTATCGTTCGTGAGGGTTGTTAAGGGAGATGCGGCACTGGGTTGATCGTCGGGTAGCATCTACAGTCGTGGAGTGGATGATTGAAGGACTAGATTTTTGTGAGTGGGTTGATCAGGGAGGATGTGTGTTTTGCCGAGGGTTGCTTGTGCTTGTGGGAAGCAGTCAGTGTGTAAATGTTCTCTTTGTGCAGGATTGTTCTGTAAGGTCGTTAATGACGATCGGCGGCAGTTAGTTAGTGTTTTAGTGGGGGAGAATTAGAAAATTCTCCGGGAGATCGATGAGTATGTGAGGGTGCTTAGTTGTTGGGATTCAACAGTGTTTGTCAGCGCAGAGTATAGGCCGACGAGAGCGAGTGTCGGGTATGCGGGGCGGGATACAGACCTAGGGCATTCGATTGTGGAGGCCTGAGAGAAGGCCGGGATCAAGCTTGAGTAAGTAACCGAGATTATGTTGTGCATGTTTCTAGAGCTGGAACCGGAAAGTTCCAGAGTTAGAACCTGAGGGTTCGCAGAGTTGGGTGTACGGACCCACAGAGACATAGCCTCGAGTGGCTAGTATGTGTTATGAGAGTCGGTCCAGTCATGCTGGAGACTCTGTTGGTATTGCTGGATCAGTTTGAGATTGCGGATTGTGTATGTTGCAGTGTGATTGCATTGGAAGGTCTGGCCCCGGGTTAGTGATCTTGTTTAGCTGAGGCAGTGATCTTGATGAGTGGAGAGATTGCATGAGATTGAGAGCCCCTGCAATGAGAACCAGAGTATGTGGATAGCGGTTATGCAAAAAGGGTGGTGTCGCTTGGGGCGAGCACCGTGGCACCGGTTGGAGTGGCATTATGGCCAAGAGGGTTCCTTGGAAAAAGGAAAAGAGGAAGGTGTGTAACTCCGAAGGGGTGCAAGTTCACGGAAGTGAAAGCTGCAGAGCAGAGTTATGGTTAGAGTATTTCAAGTATGGTTTCGAGCATCGTGTATGCGGCAGTGAAGTAGGAACCATCCGGGTTGGGATGACTGACGAGACTCAGAAAGGATGCAAGGGAATAGAGAATCTTGAATTCTCAGTGTGATTCTGATCAGGGTATAGGACGGATATTGGTGGTTCGTCTTAGGAGATGTTCGAGGATATCATCAGTGTATCGGGTTTTTCAACCTGTGAGTGTTGGGACTAGTTCAGTATGTGTATGTGATGGCAAGAGGGAACTTGTGAGAGTTGATCTGAGAGGGAGAATGGATCTCTCAGTCGGTCCGGAATGGGCAAAGTGGGCTTTGGATAGGGGATCCGGTGGTTCAGGATTTCCTAACCCTTATGGGTTGAGTGATCGTTGAGATTTGGAGCAGAGTGCATCTTGGGTAATTTCCGATTGCAGAGAGTGATGAGCAGTTCAGAGTTCCTACTTTAGTTGACAGGGCAGACTCAGCAGGTTAAAGAGAGTTAGTGATCGTCTAGAGTTAACAGGAAAGTTATGCAGGCAGACGCCGTTACGAGCATGTGATTCCGGTCGGCGACTTCGTATTTCTGGCGGGGTGTTTCGATTTAGGAAGAGGAGTAAATGGGGGCCCCGGTATGTTGGGTCTTTTCGTGAAGGTACGAAGGTAGGAAGGGTGACCTATCGTTGGAGCTGTCAACGGAATTGGGACGGATCCATGACACTTGTATGTGTCGCAATTGAAGAGGTGTATAGCGGATGAGTCAGCAGTGGTCCTACTAGAGAACGATTAGGTGGATGCGAGCCTGTGTTACGTCGAGAGGCCAGTGGCCGTCGGAGATCGGAAGATCAAGGTTCTGAGGAACAAGGAGGTACCTCTGGTATTGGTTCAGTAGCGGCCTCGGGAGAGATCGGTAGTGTCTAGGGAAGCCGAAACGTGAGATGCGGGAGCAGCAGCCAGAACTATTTTCAGAGTGAGACTTCGAGGGCGAAGTCTAATTCTAGTGGGGGAGAATTGTAACAGCCCAAAATCTCAAGTATGGTTAAGTTGCATTTTGGGGGGGGGGGTGTTTTAAAGGGGAGACTCGACGAGTTGGAGCCAGACTCGCCGAGTAGGGTCGCAGGTTTGGTCGCGGGTTCGCGACTGGACTTGACGAGTCCAGATATGGACTCGGCGAGTCGACGCTGTTCAGCGGAAACCCTAGCCGTTCAGTATTGGGTCGTATATAAGGGTTATTATGCCGTCATTTCACGACTTTGGATCGATTGGGAAGAACCCTAGGCGACTGGGGCGGCTAGAGCAAGTTTGAAGGCCATTGGTGACCTTGAAGGAATTGTTGTGCAAGGAGGAGAAGGGTTTTGGCTAAAGGAACTGCAGGGAGTTCGAGTTCTGAAGTTTGGGGACATGGAAGGTGCATCATTCAGGTAATAATTCGGATTACATTCTCCTGTGATTGATGTGTATATAGATTTAGGGTTTATGGAACCCATTTGGAGTCTAGATGGATTGTTGTGTTGTTATTCAACGTTTATAACCCTGTATTAGTACCCTTAGAGGTCCAGAAGGTCCTATGTTTGCATATTCGGGAAAATATGTATCTCAGGAAGCAGTTTGATCGACTGCATGGCGTGGACTCGCCGAGTCGGATGATCAGACTCGGCGAGTAGCTTGAAGATTTACTGGGACTCGCCGAGTTGTTCTTCAGACTCGGCGAGTGGAGTCGGGGTGGCCCCGCGATTCTTCCAGGAGTGACTCGTCGAGTCAAAGAGGATACTCGACGAGTAGAAAGGGATCATGCAGGAATTGGTGAGGACGACTAGACTCGCCGAGTCGCCAGGGTACTCGCCGAGTCCAGTCGAGATGACCATTGACCCGAGTTGACCTGTGTGTAACGTTTTAGGGTCAGTTAACGTGGAAGATAGAAGTATTAAAAAGAGATATATGATGAGACAGGGAGCTTGTAGCTCGGAGGATCAAGTGCAAGAGATTTCAGGAGTTGCTATCTTCCAGTGTCCGCGAGGTGAGTCTTCTCACTATACTGTACCCGGAAGGGTTTGACTGTATGACCGGAAGGTCGGATATGTTATGTGATATGTATGCTATATGTGGTAAGTTATTTGTTATGTGTGCTATGTATGATATGTGGGCCGGAAGGCAATATGTTACGGGCCGGAAGGCGATTATGTTATGAGGACCGGAAGGTCAGGGTCTGGAAAGGCGTATGTGCGTAAGGTATATTGGGGAACTCACTAAGCTTCGTGCTTACGTTGTTTATGTTATGTTGTTTCAGGTTCTTACAGTAACGTGGGATGGCAACGGTTCGATTGTACACACCGAAGAAAGAGTTGTGTTTTGGAGGATCCTGGTCTTCTATTATAACGAAAATGAAACTATGTTTTGTAATTCGAATGTGAATAAGATTTTAAACAAGTGTTTTAATATTAAATTGATTATTTAAATGAAAATTTTGTTTTTGGAAATCGCGGTGTTACACTCTCTCTCTCTCTCTCTCTCTCTATATATATATATATATATATATATCACTCTAATACCAAAAAAAACCCTAATATCATATGCAATCCTCTTTTCTCCCACAACAAAATCGCAATATCACCAAATCTCTGGTCCCGTCTTTTGAACAGATCAAACCCATAGGGGTTCTCGATTTCTCTATGTTGATGGGTGGTGACACGAACAAAAAAAAAGGAGTGTACCGCCTCTACCTTTCAATTTCATTTGTCGGTTGCTACTACCTCCTACTTCTCCCCTACTAACCCATTCTCTCACCATGGATTACAGTCCTCAGTCTACCGTAGACGGTGGTGGCGGCAGATCCAATGGAAAAGTCTATAAATGACGGTGAAGCGCTACCAAAAAGACTCCATATGACCGCCCTACTGCGCCTCCCCAACTAGAAAACCCTAATTTGTTAAATGGATTTGTTTTCCCTGCCAAATTTGTTTATGGTGGTGCTAGTAAACTTTTTTCGTCAATTTGGAATCCCAAGAGTTGGTCCTCGCATTCGTCTTCTTCAGATAGCGATTCTGATTCAGGTATAGAATATCCGATTTTTTTTATAGTTAAGCAGTCATTGGTCAAATATGGGGACTTATTCAGAGTTAAATTGGCAGAAATCACAATGACACATAGTTTAACCTTTGTGATTTTTGGATTCTTATCGTGCTAAAAAGGGAGATATAAGAATTAGGGCTAGTTACATATGTACGATATAATTATGACAATCCGGTAAAAACATTTGTTTGATTTTGCACATATTTAAGTAAAATGTTTGATTGTTAGTCATAAAGATCATACACCCTGCAACATCTGGCGTTTAAATTTCTTGTTTATTGATTTGGTTGTCAATAATTTAAATTTGTTCTCCCATGTTTTCACAAGGTGCTATAAAAGATGAATATGAAGATAATGGAAACCTTTCTGATGGGGGTGTTGAATCGAACCAGGTAATTTCAAAGTTCTTCTTTTGTATCATGGAACCCTAGCTTTATGGCCACACTTAATGAGCCTAAATGTATATATATATATATATATATATATATATATATATATATATATATATATATATATATGTCTAAGTAGTATCCACTTTTATTATACCAGATTGAAGGCAATTCATCTGGAAAGAGTGTATGCAACTGGTATTACTTTTGATCGAATGTGCCATGTTTCGTATTAACTGAAAAAAATGATTCTCATATCATCATTTCTATGTATTAATCAATAAATTGCTTCTAGGTGGGATTCCCAAGGGCATTTCAAGCCAAACTTTGATAAGGGAAATGAACCTTTTGTTGTCACAATGCAACCTCCAAACGTGACTGGTTCATTGCACATGGGACATACTATGTTTGTAACTCTTAAGGTTTGGTAAATGTTTACTAACAACATAGATTCACATAAAAACTTTGTAAAATTCATCATTTTTCTTCATTCAATGTGTAAATAAACAAACCATTCATATTTGCAATTGTGTTCCAGGATATTATGATCAGATACAACAGGTTGAAGGGCAGACCTATACTGTAGCTCCCTGGAACTGATCATGCTGGCATTGCAACTCAGGTTTGAGTTTTTCCACAAATGGATTTCTGATTATTGTATTAGTCTACTTAGTTAATATATTATATATCTAACAGATATTTTTTTCAGTTGGTTGTTGAAAGAATGTTGGCATCTGAATGAATTAAGAGGGTTGCATCAGGTAGAGAAGACTTCACAAAGCTAGTTTGGGAATGGAAAGAGAAGTATGGAGGAACCATTACAAATCAGATAAGGCGACTTGATGCTTCTTGTGATTGGACCAAAGAACATTTCACACTTGAAGAACAACTAAGTCTTAAGATGATATTCTATCACATTTTAAACCTAATAATCTCAGAAAATATGTTTAAATAGTTAACTATAAATGTTCATAAAAATTCATGCTGTAGGAGCTTGAGTCAGTGGAAGGACAAGATCAGGTGATAGAGATGTATATGAATGAGGAAGTTAGTGAACTTAAGAAAGAAATAAAAGAACTAGAGCATTTATTGCAGGATGAAGAGAAATGTAGAGCTGCAATTGCGAAGCTGAACCCCAACAATAACAGGAGCCACGAAAGAATATTGGAAATTAGTAATAGGGTTATGAACACTAGTAGGAGGGCAGGCATTTTGTGCTTGGTAAGAGTTCTGTCCACTTTATGGATCCATTTCTTGACCATGAGTTTGATTGGGGTGAACCATTGAGGGTTGATAAGTACGAGAAGTATCGGTAATAGAATGAGCACAAAGGACATGAAGGTCAAATTCACAATTAGAACATGAATAGGATAACCCATTTCCGGCGAGTTTACAGGTATCACAGTAAAAGGAAATGGACCGATTGTGTTAGTTTTAGCTCCAACTCGTGAACTTGCTGTTCAAATACAACAAGAAGCAACTAAATTTGGCACAACTTCAAAGATTAAGAATACTTGCATTTATGGTGGGGTTCCAAAGGTTCCTCAAGTTCGTGATTTATAGAAAGGTAGGTGGTGATAAGCTCAAAGATGAATTTACTACTATGGATCGGGTATATCCTTATGCTTCTTCAGCGTATTCAACATTTTCCAGCATTATATCTATCTATCTATCTTTGTTGTGCCTAAAGCACATGTTTCATCATCATTTTTTTTAAATCTTTTCTTTCAGGCGTTCATATTATCATTGCTACACCTGGAAGATTGATTGATATGTTGGAGTCTCATCATACAAACCTGAGGAGGGTGACTTACCTTTTGTTGGATGAGGCATATAGGATGCTTGACATGGGTTTTGAACCTCAAATGAAAAAATTGTTTCACAGGTTTGTGAATTGTGATTAGTAGTTTTTAACCTGCCTTTTATAATAAGAGAAAACTAAAATATATATTTTCAATTTTTTCTTATCTTATGGGTTTTTGTATATACACAGATGCGACCAGATTGTCAAACCTTTTATTGGAGTGCTACATGGCCAAAGGAAGTCGAACAACTTGCAAGACAGTTTCTTTACAACCCATACAAAGTAACTACTTTTTTTCTATTTTCACCATGTGTTCATATTTAATCCTTTTTTTGGACATTTGAAAGTTGGACAGGTGGTGATTGGTTCACAAGACTTAAAAGCTAACCATTCGATTCAGCAACATGTGGATATTGTTACTCAGAATCAAAAGTACAACAAGTAAGCAGGCCGTTTTTATAGATGATTTTTTATTTTCAACTTTTTAGAAGCTTTAAAATAATAAAATTTGATAATTTTTTTTTCAGATTGGTGAAACTGTTGGATGACATCATGGATGGGAGTAGAATTCTAATTTTTATGGACATGAAAAAAGGGTGTGACCAAATCACCTGCCAGCTCAGAATGGACGGGTGGCCCGCATTATCAATCCATGGAGATAAAAGTCAAGCAGAAAGAGATTAGGTTTTATCCGAATTCAAAGCTAGTAAAAGTCCAATAATGACAGCTACAAATGTGAAGGACGTGAAATATGTGATAAATTATGATTTCCCGGGCTCCTTGGAAGATTATGTTCATAGGATTGGGAGAACAGGAAGAGTCGGGGCTAAAGGGACAGCATACACTTTCTTTACAGCAACAAATGCTCGGTTTGCTAAAGAACTTATTGCCATACTTCAGGAGGTTGGTCAGAAAGTCAACCCTGATTTAGCGGCAATAGGGCGAGGTGCACCTCCTCCACCCTCAGGTTCGTTTGGCCGGGTTTGATTTTTCCAAAAAAATGACAGATTTGCCCTTTGGTTTTGGTATTGAAGCTTTGATGTTTGATTTATATAGGTCATGGGGGTTTTCGTGACGGATGAGAAGGGTGTGACAGATGTATTGTAGGATAAGTTGGATAAGGAACTAAAGTTTACAGGTATCAAAGTCCTTGGATGCTTTTTTTTAAGATTTTTAATTTTTTTAAGAATTTTGAATTTGTTTCCTTCCTTTGAACTTTCTTCTGCAGCTTATTCCATGTGGCGGTGGACAATACTGAGACAACTTGTAATGTTGATGATAGCCAAAGCTGAACCCCAACACAGTGAGGAACACTTCCTTTTTCAATAATTGAATTGTTATAAAATATAAATATAAATTATATTTATGTACAGGATGTATATCGAATAGGTACTTTGATGGAACTTGTTCGAGTTCTTGCTCTATCATTTTCAAATGATGGAAAATGTGTTAAGGTATGCTTATCATGGTTCTGATGGAATTGAAATTGGAGATTCCATTCCATGGCATGTTTGATTGGCAAATGGATGGAATTAAATTATATTAGATTCCTTCAAATTCCATGTTTGATGGGATTCACCATTCAATTCTATTCTTCCTTTTTTGTTAAATTCCATTCCATTTCCTGCCAATTAAAGGCATGACAGATTATGATTCTTCCAATTCCAACTACTAAACTATAAATGTCAAATTCAGTTATTGTATATACAACAAAAAAAAATATTCGAATATAAATAAAAGTTTAAAATTTATTTAGGTTTTTGTTCAAGGATCCATGGGAGAAGGAGCACTTGCAGGAATGCCATTACAGCTAGCTTGCAGGAACAAGAAAGATTTTGGAGTACATGGACTAGGGTAATGATGGAGCAATGGGGACCTTTATAAACATTGGTGCTATAGGTACTCTTTTGCAAAATTAATAATGTTAGATTTCTTTATTGTATTGCATTTTAGATCCCAAATTGGTATGGCATTTTGGATCCCCTTCATTGGTGTCTCAAGGTAACATAACATATCTATTTATTGTTGGAGTCTTTATATATTAAGTACATGCAATCAGAATATTGACACCTTTATATGTAGTGTGTATTTAAATAGTGATTTTAATGATCTTGTAGGACCTAGATGCATTCACTGCAACTATTGTTGTGAGTATTGCCTTCTCTTTCATTCCTGCTTCGTTAGTTGTTGCTATTATGAAGGTAGGCCACTCTCCGGTTGTATTTTTCACATAATTGACAAGGAGCTGTTGTATCTATTCAGACTAAGCTTAGAGCAATGGTTGCAAGAGATGAGTTCAGAAGAAGAAGAAACAAGGCTACAACTATAGTTCAGGTACTATGGATGAATTATGTTTGTAAAGTATTTAAGAAAATGATCAGAAACAAGGGTGGATTTGTACAGATTAGTTAGCAAAGGGGCAATGGATTGTATTTTTTGTATCTAATTCATTTGTAAATTTTTGTTACAACTTCTATTGATTTGTTTTATCTTTCCATGGAACAATTATTTGTATGACATTAAATTTATGCAATGGATTCTATTTTTTGTATATGATATTTTATTTTCTATTATGAAACATTAAATACAAATTTAATTTGAAAATAAGTAAGTCTATAAAGAATATTTTTTTTTAAACATTTAAAATTATGATATGCAAAAATGTGTGTCATCTTCATTTATGACATGGCCTTTCTTGACAGGGGCTTTCTTGATACGCATTGCGTGTCATTAACACGCGCGTCGTAAGGTTACGATACGCGAATGCGTGTCGTCTTCCTTTATGACAGGGCCATCCTTGATACGCATTGCGTGTCGTAAACGCGCGTCGTCTATAGACGACGCGCAAAAGCGCGTCCTATCTCTTTATGACAGGGCCTTCCTTGAAGCGCATTTGCGCGTCGTCTGAGCCGTTTACGACGCGTAATGAGTGTCGTAAAAGGCTGTTTTTCTAGTAGTGACACCGAATAAGGTGAAATTAGATCCTCATTCACGATAGATATTCAAATCATCCTTATTACTCCGAAACGTTTACATGCTAGTTCTAATAACGTAGGCAGACGCTTAGAATCCTACACACATAAGGTTTCCAGATCCGGTCGGCAACAGACCGTAGATCCGAACAATTAATATCATATATGGAAACATATAACATTTAGCACATAAAAGCATTTTAGGCAACTTTCCTAAAATAAACTAGTGCTCGTGTCTATAATATATCAGACACACTTCTCAAAATTCCACTTAGCATTTTAAGTTTAAGTCTAGAAATCCTACAAATTCCTAGTTCGCTTAAAATAATGCTCTAATACCAACTGTGACATCCCCAAAATCACGGCCAGAAAAGACCGATTTCATTTATGCTTTTTAAAATAATTTCATAGTAAATCCTTTTGATTTAAAAGTGTTGCGGAATTTGTTCCCAAAACAAAACATGATAAAAATAGTATTTATCAAAGCATTTCATCAAGAGATGCATTTTCATTATATAATCAAAACTCGGGATGTCATGTTCCGATACAGACCATAAAGCATAAACGATAACATTACAAGTCATTCAACAAATATATACATATACAGACTTGTAAACAAAACAACTCGATGATTCATCCATCTTACGCCCTTGTGCCACTTCCTGTAATACAAATAAAACTGAGTGGGTCAGGCTTGGGAGCCTGGTGAGCATATAGGGTTTTCAACCCACAATAAATAAATTATATTTAATTTCACCAACCAATCACTATCCCGATTACCCATTCCCGTTATCCTCACTTTACGTCCCTAAAATAACATCTATCTCAAGGGACCTAATCTAGGATTTTCATCGGGACGGACATTACTGCTAAGGGGTTTCCTCAACATTAGATATCCTAAAGGCAACCATGAGGGGGATAGAGTACACCGGTGAACACATCGTTCACAACACCTACAGGTTATGAACCTGCTAGCGTTCCATAGGACTGTCTAGAAAGAGTCTGTGGTCGTTATCCATACTCCGCTGAATAACTAGATCAACAACAACAACAACATCGAGGCCTCTCATCTGTTTATTACACACCAACTATCTACCCATGTTCTACCCAACATATTAGTAGATAAAAATATATATTTTCATATATAGTTTAAAACCTGTATATCATTTTCATTCAATACATATTCCACATAACAGATGAGGCACACCCACATAACACGTATTTCATAGAAAGTAAATCAGATCTATGAGATAGAAGAGAATGAATATACATTCACACTTATAACAACAAAATTATACACATAAACAACAATATACTTAATACACTCAAACCATACTTGTATTATTATCATGTTTATGAAAGGTAGTATACACTCACTTGATCAGAAGATGATCGGACAGCACTACGACTTGCAGAAGTAGTAATCCTCAGCAGATCTGGAAGATCTCCACAAAAATCGAACTTCTCGCGGGCAGAGCTTCGGCTCGGGAATCGCACTTCTCGGGATCTTCGGGATCTCGGGACTTGCTTCGGGGCTCGAGAATAATACCGGGGCTTCGGGGTATTTCTGGCACGCAAATCGATGCAAAACAGGAGAGAGAAGAGAGAAAAATAGTAATTGAGTTGGCTGCCTTCGGATCCTATTTATAGGAGGCTGGAGCCTCGGAGTACGCGGGGCGTACTCGTCCGAAACCGTCTTTGTGTTCGTCATCCGAAGAACTCGAGTGCGAAGGTCGTCATGCTTCGCTGTACGCGGGGCGTACAGCAGTACGCTGGGCGTACTTCGGATATGCCCGGTGACTCCCCCTTCGGATAATACCGGGTTTTATAATTAAATTTAAATATTAATTATTTAATAAACTTCGGAAATTCATATATTCTTCATACGAACTCCGTTTTCGACGTTCTTTATATCCACGCGAAGGCGAGACTACGCTCTACAACTTTCGTTTAGACTTTGTCGGCTAATTTTAACTTTATTTTTATTATTTATTTTTAATAGGCCGGGACAGAAAAACTTCGTTATAAATTCATAACTTCTTCGTTTGACGTCCGTTCTCGCCTAACTTTTCATCGCTTCGATACCAACAACGAGACCTTCGATCCTCGTTTAGATTGCTTCGGCTAAAAACCGCTCGATCTCAAATCGAGTATTTTAAGCTGCATACCGCTAAGCCGAAACTTCGATAAATCATAACTTCCTCATACGAAGTCAGATTTGGGCGTTCTATATATATTCGGAAACCTCGTTTCAAATACTACAACATTATCCAAAGATATCAAGTTTATTTTACACTTAAATTTTGACGCTTATTTTTATTCTTAATTAATCAAACCACATAATTAAGCAATTAAGCACAAAACACATAATACTCAAATAATACACTCTTATTATTTCAAAACGGGTTACAAAGGTTAACCTAGACTATTTCATTGCTAAAAATGGCAAGCCCGGAAACACAGGCGTTACAGAATCTAATGTTGTTCTATACAAAGAGGATTGGAAACGGGTCTACCACTGTTTTCTGGGAACATATCAGGATTGGCGGTTCACCTCTTAAAAGTCAGTTCTCGATACTTTTTAATCTTGAGTTGGCAAGTGACTCTTCAAGCTAAGATGGAGCATGACTCTATCGTTTCTTCTTTTCGTAGATCTCCTTGGGGGGAGCCGAATCCATTCAGTGGGAAATTTTTTTTCCGGTTGTTGGGTTCTTTTTCTTTCTCGGTTGCTATGACAGGTGGTTTTGGGCTCTTTTAGGAGTGGGGGAATTCATGGTGGCGTCTGTAAGATCCTTCATTGATGAGAAGACTCTTCCTTTTTCTTCTTCAAAGACTAAGTGGTGTAAATTGGTTCTCATAAAGGTTTATGTATTTGCGTGGTGGATGGGTCTCGATAAACTCTAAACTAGACAGAATCTTTATCTAGGGGATTAGATGTTTCGTCTTTGGTTTTCCCTATTTGCATTCTCTTGCAGAAAACATAAATCATTTGTTTTTTCTTGTCGTTTGGCTATGTATCTCCATTTACAGGTCCTTAGATGGTGGGATTTTGATAATTATTTGTTTGCTTCTTTTGACGACTGGATTCTTTGGTTTTCTTCTGTTCGTTGCCCAAGGATGGTTAAAAGATGGTTGGAGGGTGTGTTCTACTCTCTTTGGTGACACATTTGGAAGTACATGAATGCTCAAGTTTTTGCTTCTTCTATTCTGATGATGGCAGTTTTATTTTATAATTTTGTCACTAAAACCTTCTTTTGGTGCAAAGTTAGGTCTAAGAAAAACTTAAACTTGGTTGGTTAGCTTCAAAACCCAGAACTTGCTGTGTCTTCTTGATGTATTATTTTCTTTACTAGCTTCTTGCTAGTTTATTTTTAATAGAATCCTGCCGTTCTAAAAATAAAATCTTCGAAATTGTCAATTTACGATTTGTAATGTTTTTTTTATGATATGTTGTCAATATTTTTATGGTTCATTATTTATTTTGGTGTTTGTAATAATCAATCAATTTCTTTGGTAGTATTAAAATAAAAATCTAGAAATTGGTTGCTTGAAACCGATGGTTATGATTAATCTAGGAGTGGTTTCGAAATATTAAGAACATATATATAATGACCAAAAAAACATGTGTAAAATCATAAATCCCAAAAATCATTAACCATACCTATAAATCTTATAATAAAGATCATCCAAATAAACATGGTTTAAAATAAATCATTTATTTTAAATCATATATTCATTTTAAACTTCATACAAATTTACCTTATATGTGTTGGAATGAGTAAGAAACTAGAAAAATCCAAACAATTACATCATGTTTAAATCATATATATTCCAATTAATGTGGAGCTCATGTTTTTTTATGCACGTCCAACAAAAAGAAAAAAGTTACAATATCATCTAACAATCTATCCTTTCTAGGCCTAAGCCGATCAAAAAGAAACTTGTCATGAAAATTCCACACACACCACCAAGCTATAGATCAAAATGCATCTACCACCTGCTTCCGAATCGCCGATAAATGCAAATCATGGAAAATGTTCTGAGGCTCCACTATCAAATGTAAAGAAGGGAACACAATGTCACACCATTTCCAAACCTTCTCAAAGATCTCTAGCACCAACCGGCACTTCAAAATCGTATGATTATAATCTTCAACTTGATATTTAATTAGGTGTGAGACCCATGTATTACATGGGTTTATTTAAAAAAAAAATTAAATATAAAATTTTAACAATTTGAAAATTTTGAATTTATAAGAAAAATAAGAAATTTTTTGAATTATTAAAATTAATGAAGTTTTAATGTATTGAATACATTACATATATAAATCATTTCTAATAAATACCTTACATATATATTATCTTACATATTAAATGTGGAATTTTAATTTAATAAAATGAAAAATAAAATAAAATGACAAGTGGAAAATAAAAAATTTAAAATTTTTAGAAAATGTCATGTGTCCAAATGAATGAGAAGATGACATGTGGCAAAAAACTTTCATTTATTATAGTAGATTGTTACTAATTATAATCTTCAACGGCACCAAACAGCACAATGTCACACCATTTCCAATATAAAGCTTTAAATTTAACTTATATATATATATATATATATATATATATATATATATATATATATATATATATATATATATATATATATATATATATATATATATGGATGTGTGGATAATGCTATTTTATGAAAATTACTAAGAGAATATGTTGTTTAGTAATGTGAATACGTTCAATCTCATAGAATTATTGTTATTTTAATGGATTCTCACAAATTCTAATTCATTTTTGTTCTCATTCATCTTTTTTTTGTTTATTTTAATTCTTACAGAATACGACTCAATCAACATCCTGATAACATTCTGACATAACGAGAATAATTAAAATATATATATATATATATATATATATATATATATATATATATATATATATAATAACCTTATAGATGATTTAATTAGTGAAATGTTTAATAATTAAAATAATTATATAAGATTGAATGTATTCATATTATCAAACAACATATTTTCTTTATAATTCTCATACAATAGCGTTATCCACACGTCCACACAATAGATGTCAATCCACATTTGAACATATATATATATATATATATATATATATATATATATATATATATATATATATATATATATATATATATATATTTGGGAGGTTCATGCGAAAATGCAAATAATTTGCGAAAACAAGAAATACCTATGAGATTGTGTCACCTCAACATTATCTTTTTGGACAATAAATCATCCAAACTTTGAAATACATGATAATAATCGATAATAGATAATAAATTGTGTCATAGCAAAATATGATTTTTGACATTTTTATTATGAAAACATGAATTTAAAAATGGTTAAAGACGTGAAAAAAAAGTAATTATTAAAAACGTTTTTAAATCTATATATTCATAAGACAATCCAATATTAACTTATTATCTTTAATTTATTGCTAATGAATTTATTTTTTTATATATAACCATTACAACTCATTTTTTTTTTTAATTTTTGATACTTAATTATATATACATACTAATTTTGAAGTGCCACATGAACAGTTTTCTTCTCTGATTGGTTTTAATTTTTTTTCCAATTTTTATTTGCTGCGTCTAATTTTCTTTGGCCTGCTTCGAGATAGTGTTTGCTGGATAATACGTGTGCTACTCTTCTTCTCCACCGTTTTCTTCTCCAATAAAATGCCTACAAGTATCGTCCCCTTTAATGCTCTCCACTGCTTTCATTCTTACGCCCTTCCACGTTCTTCCTTCTACAGCTTCATCTCTTTCTTCCTTCCACACAAAAGCCCTACCTCGATCCATTTCTCTCCGATCTCTCCAAGGAAACATCACCCCGAAGGATGGTCACCCGTCGCTGGTAGTGAAAAAATTGGAGAAAATTTATGTGATTTCGATTAACCCACCCTACAGTACTTCCACTCTTTGTTTTTGGATGGTTCCATTCCATTTTCCCTCTTCGTCTCCATCGCCTCTCCATTTTTCTTCGTCACTGAATAATCAACAACCATATAGGTGGCACTGTGATGGCGGTGGAGCTACCAGGTAAGTTTCCTACGATTCATCACACGTACACATATAGAGATCGGGAGACATCGAGAGGGAGGCAAGAAGAAGCGAGATGGTGTCGCCATAGTTCAATTTCTCCTAAATCCCATACTCGCACCATAAAGCTCTTAAAGGTCTTCGATTCATCCATAGTTCTCCCTTTACCCTTTTACTCATACCAAATAAGGTCATATAATCCCTAACGTTTCTATATTCCTTTCTATTTATTTCTTCATGCTTACTGCTGATGCGGTCGCCTGACTTTTTGGAATATCTCTCAAACTACGACTCCCGCTATCTATTGTTTGGTTATCTCCGAGTAAGCTTCTTTCTATTGTTACATATACTATGATTTTCATGTGATTTTTGCTAATGGTTTGTGTTTATGGTTGTACTCCTGAAATCTGATAATTGTGATTGTGATTCGAAATTCAGAATTTTGAATCGAATGCATTTTTACTTAAAATTGTATCCATGCTAATCTTTGTAATGATTCCTAATTGTTTTGGTTATATCTTCAATTCAGGCTCTTTATTTCTGTGTTCCATTCCGTGAGCTTCTTGGATACATGGAAATGATGAAAATCTACGAGGATTTGGAGCTAATCTAAGATTTTTACTGTTATGGATGAAGTTGCGGCCGCAACCCACCAGGTATTCGATGAAATGCCGAGGTGTTATTTGGTCATTTTGTAACAGTCACATGTGTTGCCTACAGTAACATAACTTATATTAGAAAACTTTAACCTATAATAACAATCTACTTATGATTTTTACGGAAACTGGATGTTTGCACTTTACATATATAACTTTATTAAAAATGTCTGATTATTATTAGTAAAAAGTTTCAAGATACAATGAAAAAATAAGATATTATAATATATGAAATTTAAAAGAGTATTTATGAAGGGAGAAGGAAGAACAAAAGGGGAAGCTGTCTTTCTTCTCTGATCTCAAACCAGGTGCAGAATTTCTTGAGGTATAAAATGCATACATATGTTGCAATTTAATGTTTTGTTGTTGCATGTAGTTTTCACTCAAAGGTAAGATTTAGCCCTCTTTCTCTTGCCTACAATTCTTTTACCATTTTGCTTTAATGTTTTTTTTTATTTAAATTTGTTGAAACTACTATTTATTCTTAATCTCTCCTTTTAGCATGGTGTTGCTTTCTGAAAATGACCACCTTACCCTCTGACCTAAATTGGAAAAAAAAATTTGTTGTTTTGGCAGAACCTTGAGGTATTAATATTTTTTTATAGTTTCAGGACCATATTGCCCCTGCACTGTTTTTATATTAAAAAAATTCCATTATGACAGTTTTTGGACGATATTGCCCTTGAACACTGTTTTCATATTAATAAAAAACAATTTAAATAGTTGTAGGACAATATTGCCCCTGCACACTGTTTTAACATTAAAAAAATAAATATTTGCATTTTTTTGACCATATTGCCCCCTGCACACTTTTTATATTAATAAAATTAATTATTTACATCCGCTGCATTGTTTTTATATTAAAAAAAAAATTCTATTCTGACAGTTTTTGGACGATATTTCCCCTGAACACTGTTTTTTTCATATTAATAAAAAACAATTTATATCGTTGTAGGACAATATTGCCCCTGCACACTGTTTTAACATTAAAAAAATCTATTAGGGCTTTTTTAGAACAGTTAGGTTTGGTAAGGAAAAGTGGAAAACCGGGGTACGATGCATTTTATTTTTCTGAATAGATGAAACAGCTGTTGTGAGTCACAATTACATATTTCGCTCATGTTATATCCCTCACGTAATTGATTCATTGATTGAGGGGCATAATGGGAATTTTGATACATACATGTAACGAGATGAGCAAGGCTCCTTAGATATAGATATTGGTGACACAATTGACATTGCAAAGAAAGAAGACAAGAATTGTTGACAAGAAGGAAAGGATTGGGAAGGCCAAATCAGGGGCTTCAAACTACCATCTATTGTTTGCATAAACACCTTGGTACGTATGGATTCTTTTTAAGAGTGTTAGAACTTGATGTAACCTTTTTTTATGTAACGTTTTCTTAAGTTAACTTTTTAGTTAAGATGAGGTTGTTTCCTCTTCATGTTATATTACATTAATATTATCATTTTTTTCTATTATGTCAAATAGTGGAGAGCATGTGGATGATGTCTAACTATGTAATATAAAAAAAAAATCTTCACGGGTCAAATAAAGTGTCCCTGTTTTTCTTGCACAACGTTGTAGGTTTTCATCAAAATAAGCCACCAAATATCAAAAAAAAAAAAAAAAAAAATTCTGACCCGTGCAACGCGCGGCCTCTTCCCTAGTTGCTACTAATTATGATGTTTTTGTAGTTATATTCTATAATACAAATGATATTTTTTCCAAAGACATAACAAGAATTAGAAAAATGTTTTTACTTTTTAGCTTTAAGCCTTTAATGGAATAGTTGATTAAAAAATCAAGTAAAAGAAATTGAAATAGCTTGTCGAAAGAGACCGCAGACTTTGAACAAGTGGGAGATTAATTTCCTCTTATATTTATCCAATCCAACGCATCTCTTGCAGGCTGCTTCTTCAACGACCTTCATCTCTCTCCATCTTCCCCATTTCTGGCAAAGAAAGATTGATATGTATCCCACCTCCAATTCATCTTCCGCATCTCAGACTTCAGGAGGAGATCCTAACAACATCAATGGCAGTAACGTTAACGGCGGTGGGGGAGGAGCACAGCAAGGCCTCGCTCGCTACCGTTCTGCTCCCGTCTCCTTTTTAACCACCACCGTAGACTCCGTCATCAATGGACAAACCCAACATACCACCGTCGGAAATCACAATATGGTTGGCGGAGGCGGCACCCCTACTCGCTTCTTCTCACCTCCAGATTCGACATCTTCGCAGCTCTCCACCGGAGATCGGTTACAAACCACCTCATTCCGTTTAAACGAGTTCGCAACCGCTTTTAATGGTTTGAAAGGTACATCTCAGACTCCGTCTCCGTTATTCCGGCACGGCAGCTCCCCCGCCGGTTTTCTCAACACTCTTGTTTCTTCTACCCCCACTGGTTCGTCCTTTAATTATATTTTCACACCCTATTTTACTTATGTATCTAATTGAAATCCATACTTATAATTTGTTAATTAGCAGAAGATTATATTAGCTCGGTTAAATTATATATAAAACATCTTGACCTAGAAGTTTCCATGATGATATATAGTATTCATCGGAGTACGCATAAAGGAAAACCCTAAAAATATTATATTCATAATTGCTTTCAACTTGCATTGTTCGTTTAAAACGTTTCAAAAATGATTTTTTTTATCTCTATCACTGTTCGTTACCTTTTTAATGCGTATACCCTTAATTACAACATATAGGTTTATCAAATAATGCATGGTTGAAGATGTAATACACATTTTACCACCCTCGCTTAAACCCTTCAATTTCTTGATCTCTTTCTGAAATTTAATGTATTGCATATAGAACTGACATATTATTTAATATGAAATGATGCCCTAATTTAGTGAATTTCTACAGGAATGCACATATATAAAGTGTCACACACATTAGTATTCCAAAAACCAAATGTACCAATAACACTTGATAAAATCGTAGAGCCATGCACAAAGTAAATGTATTTTCATGCAAATACATGAGTATTTTTCCTATAGTTTTAAAGATAAAACAATCTTATACGATATATATCATATACTTTCAGAAACTTTAATTCTAACTTTTTTTCTTAGCAAAACTGGATATTAGCATTATTTAATTATGAAGTTTAATTCATGCAATGTATGTGTACTATTATGCATTTTTAACAGTACTCTTAATGGGGAGATTATTCATTAATTCACGAATTTCTGATGCATTCTGAGTTTTTTTATAGTTGAAAATTTGAAATGATTAATATATTAATTATTCAAAATTGAATAGACTTATATTTTACATCTTTTGCACTAATACTTTAATAGTTATTAATTATATACATACTATATATTATGCATTTTAATCTCTTGATGGGGAGATTATTCATTAACTCACGAATTTCTTATAAGTTCTGTATTTGTTAAGGTTGAAATTTTGAAATGATGAATTTATTAAATTCAAAATTGCATAAAATTATATTTTTACATCTTTTGCATTAATAGTTATTACTTATTAGTCATATATATCCTTATATTTTGTAATAAAACAGATTAGGTTTACGTACACTATATTTATCCAGTTGTAATAAAACATATCATATTTATTTATTTAAATTATAAGGGAATTTAATGAATCAATATTTTATGAATACAAGGTCTTCATTTGTTAACCAAAGCGCATATATAGCTCATGTTTAAACGAAAACCCTACTTTGAAAACAATAAACACCAATCTATATTAATTGGTTTCCATTTTCCAGTACATAACAATTCCATTGATCAATTAATTAAGTTTCCTCCCACACAGAAGATATATAAGACCTCAATTTATAAAAATTTATCCTAAATGTGTGGTATAGTTTTTAATTAATATTTTGGTATATTTTCACTTAATATATAATTTTTACAATCAGATTTATTAGTCACATACTTATATATTTCATAATCAAATTATTAACATATATACATTCTTTTCATTATTTTCTTGTTCACATGTTCAAATTACTTATTTGTGCTAATTGGTTTTGCACTTAATTGAATTAAAACTATTTTAACATATTGATGTCGATCAATGACTATTTTCCTTTAAATATTTAACTAAATATTATATATTTTTCACACTCAATTGGAAGACATTCACATGAAACAAGATTGAACGAGTAGTTAGAAAGACCAATAATACACTGTATATGTAGACAAGTGGGACTTAAATATCATCCATTGGTTTTAAACAAAGCCCATGGTTTTGCTTTTCGAATATTTTTTTTTCTTACTGTTGTATTTGATTTTTAATTGATTAATTTGTATATATAGATTTCTTTAGGTGCATATATATATATATATATATATATATATATATATATATATATATATATATATATATATATATATATATATATATATATATATATATATATATATATATATATTCTACAAAACACTATAAATCGAGCCCATAAAATATATACTTAAACGAATATAATCTAACTAATAATAGTTAAACAACGGTGTAAAATATCATACAATTCAAGCCCATAAAATATATACTTAAAATGTATTAATTGAAGCTTTGAATTTCATCATTTAACAGTTGTTCTTTGATTTAAAATATTAAACCGTATTACCATTATTATTTACTCTTCAATCGCGTTGACGTCGGCTGTTTTAATATCTATTGTAAGTACTTTGTATTTGTATAAAATTATATATTTTTATATCAATTTGCTATTTGAAAAATACATCGTCTTAGGCATTCAGACCGAAAAGACAAAGCATTAATTACGAACAACAAGGCTTTATAAAATATAATAAAAAACGGATGAAACTAGCTAGTAGTGTTTCTATACGTACTTGAATACACTTTTATAGATAATAGTATGTGGTATATTAAATTTAGAATTATAATTCCATCCGTCATATCTTTTAGTACATATAATTTAATTATATATTGTATTTACATTTATACTTATTTATGTTTATCGTAGAATTTTAATGTGACAAAAAGAATATATTAAATCCTGCATCGAACATAAAAATAAATAAATAAATATAAAAATAAAGTGTGTCGCAAGTTGCAAGTTGTAATTGTTTAGTTTGAAAGTTGGTTGATTGGTGGGTAGATTCAGTGCATCAATCATCATCATAACCATTCGTACCTGACCAATCACATGTCTCCCCTTCAACCCCACCTGATCCCCACTCAAACATATGCTCGTCGCGCATGTACCAGAATCTAATTTCCATACATATATAAATCATGTATAATAATTATTTTTAATCATATCAAATATGTATTTATCTACTTCATGTTATAGAACTAAAATACATACAACTGTAATCATTTTTTAAGCGATAGCAGTCATGTTTCTATCATTTAAAATTTTACGGTTGTTTAATAGTTTTTCAGATAGAATTTCTTATCGAATCCAATAATAGACATTTGAAAATATGTAAAACCGAATTAAAGGTTTCTAATTACAAAACGGTTTAAATATAAACGAATCAAATTTAGCTTCTTACTAACCCAGTAAAAGGATTGATGTTAAATTAACATGTTACGGGTAAACCATTGATGTTGTTGTTTCTTAATGAATATATTTCGTATAAAAATCATTTTTTTTACAAAATTTAAAAAAGAAACATAATTATATGAACTAATTGATGAGATGATAATGTAGACGGAAGGGGTTCAAGATTAAGCTCTCAACTTAGTTTCACTGGAACAAGTTCTTTTTCTCAAATATCCCAAGAGAACGACATTGCAAATTCCCTAATGTTTTCAAACTCATCGCATAACAAAAGAGCTAAGCTTGACATCAATGGTCTCAATGTCATGGATTCTGAGGTATTTAATTGGATATTTTTATGCTGATCCTACTTATTATATGGAGATAACTAATTATAAAGATGTGATTTAGATTCTATTTAATTGATAAAAAGATTATATATATACTAACAATTTAATTAAATTGAATTTTAGCTTAATTTTGGGCTATCAGAATCTGCTCTAGAGGCAGCCACGATGGAGAAAATGATGGACCTTCCTCATGATTCTGTCCCTTGTAAAATCCGTGCCAAGCGTGGTTGCGCTACTCATCCCCGGAGCATTGCAGAAAGGGTAAATCAATGTGGATTAATTCTTTTGTTATAAAGATAAGATATATAGTAAATTAGTATTATTTAAATTATGCATTATAACATGATTATATTATACACAAATTAATATGCTGATAAAGACATGTAAAATACAAATAAAAGAATGGGATAAATACGATAAAGATTAATATCATAAAATAACAACCAATTAATAATAGTTTAGTTTGATTTTGTGTTTAATAGTACAAAGGGTGCAACGGGTGGTATTCTTTGTATTTGGGACCCTTTGTTTGCTGAATATTGATCGTTTTCTTCAGATTCTTTTGTTGTAGAGGAAGGTTGTAGACTCCTAGCTGTTGCCACTTCCTTTTTTATTATTTCGGTTTATGCGCCTCAGGATATTCGGTTGCAAAGGGGTCTTTCAAACCAGTTAGTAGGTATGGTTACTCGGTGGCATGGAGTGGTACGTGGTAATCATGGGTGAATTTGATGATGATCATTTGGATTCACAACGATATGTTTTGATGTTCCACTCTCAACTTTGCAGATGATTTTAATGAATATATCTCTAATGCGAGTTTAGTTGACATCCCTTTAATTAGGAGGGTAATCCTTTATGTGGCTAGACAAAATAGGCCACTGAGATGAGCAAGATCGACCAATTTTTGGTGTATGGTGGCCTTACTGATGTTTGACAGCCTTTCTGGTTTAGTCCACCAACTGATTCTTCTAACAAAGGTTTCTGTTGATTATGAGTAACATCCTCTTAGGCACATACCACAATAGTGTCCACTTTGGACCTCCCAACACGAAAACTATATAAGGGGTTATCCATCCTGAAATTGTTAGCATCCGGACATGCTTATTAATAAAGTTCTTATGGGTGTAAATAAAGATATCTTGGACTCGAGGTTGTCTCTAATCTTCCAAGTATCCAGTTCATGCTAATGGGTCTTTAAGTTATGAGTTTCATCTTTAGAGGGGAGTTGACACTAGGTCTCCCTCTCTCTCCTTAATTATGCTATTATTTTTGGAGATAGAAGGATTACGTATTACGGTTTAGCCTTTCAGGAGGTTGGTTCTAAGAAGATCTTTTATGGTCTTTCTTTTGGGAAGCAGACCATGGAAACCACTCATTTTTTTTATGCAAATGATGTGATCTTTTTAGGTTAGTAGTCTCACAAAATGTTAACAATAATGTTGTTCGTATGCTTTAATGCTTTTCTTTTTCTGTCTAACGAACTAATTAAAGTTGAATGTGCATAAAAGTAGTCTTTTAGGTATTGTAGTTTCTTCCATAGCTGTTGACGAGATGGAAAAGGATATTGGTGTGCGGCTATTTGTACTACTTTTTCTTATATGGATTTCTCGTTGGTGGTAACCTTTATCATCGATGTGTAGAAGGATGTCATAAAAAGATTACTAGCTACTAAATTGTCATCTTGGAAGGCTAAGACTTTATTTGTGGGTGATCGGCTAATGTTAATCAAGTCGTTCTTGGAATCTTTTCCGACTTATTTCATGTCTTTGTTTAAAGTGTTGTAGGCTATGACTTGAATTAGTTGGCGTAAGCTGTTGGGGTAAAAAGTCCATTGTGGTCTTGACATTGCTAGTATATTTGCGTTTAATCATATGCTATTCTGTCCAAGCAGATTTAGCGGTTTTGGTATTACCCCATTTCTTTTTAGGTTCGTATGCTAATTAAAGGCTATTTATGATGATCATGGTCTTATTTGCAGCCTATGTCAACGTCCAATTATAATACTATATATGCTGGTTTAATACTCTAAATGTGTGTTATGGTTTGAGGAAGAAATGTGTGGATCTATTTTCTTTTTGAAAAAAACAAATTAATGATTGGACGATATCAATCTTTTTATTGGATGCCGCCATGGAGGATTTAACATTAGTTATTAGGGCATCACACAATGCATTGAATTCTATAAAGTTCAATGGATTGTCACATCATCTTTCTACAATCCATACAACTCTATTAATTTTTTTTTATTACACATTCAACTCTATAAAATTCAATAAAATGTTATAAAATGTAATATATATAGTAAATATTTATGAATTAAAAGCTTTTATTTTTCTCATTGAAGAGTTTAATGGTCATTGAACTCCAAATTCATTGATTGTTATGGTGGCTTCTCATAATGGTACGCTCCAAATTCATTGATTGTTATGGTGGCTTCTCATAATGGTACGTAGAGTTTCATCCATTGAATGTAATGGTGGCTTCTCATAATGGTACAAAGTTTAATGGTCTTCATTATATTTGTAATTTTGTTGTAATATCAACAAAATGACATGTTGTTCATGTTTTTCCGATAACTTTTTTTTTTTCTGAATTGTAATAAAGACATTAAATTTATCAAAATTTGGATTGTGATACCGAGTTTCAATTTGCAAGAAGGTTCCTGTATTATTACAATATTTCGATTTGGACACAATTATTTTTCTTAATTATTATTATTAAGCATTAATGATTAATGATTATAGCACATTTGGTCGACTCGTCAACGCTTATTAATTAGTTCCAAGTTCTTATATTTTGTTGTTGATTTAGGAAAGAAGAACAAGAATAAGCGGGAAGCTGAAGAAGTTGCAAGATCTTGTTCCAAATATGGATAAGGTAGCCGTATCACTTAGATTGCATCTTTTATTTTATGATTTTTGTTTTAATTCTATTGCACCAAATACATAAAACCTATAGTCGTATCATTTTTATACCATAACATACAAAATATAATTACATATGTATTTTGGTGAAAATTCTTTTTGCAGCAAACAAGCTATTCAGACATGTTGGACCTGGCTGTGCAACATATAAAAGGCCTTCAAACTCACGTTCAGGTTGGTAGAAACTATATTAAATAATAATAAATGAATGATAAAATATTCTTTTTAGCCTATAAGTAAATTTTGTAAGTAATATATATACGTTCATTATTAATTGTGTTACGAGATTTTAAGCACCAAAAAGGGTTGGGGGCATATTGCATGTTTTCTTGACAATGTTTCTGATTAATCTTATATTGTAGATCGTGCGACATGGTTAATATTTGCTTCTTTTGTAGAACCTTAACAATGAACTCCAAAATTGCTCGTGTGGATGCAAACCCAAATGAAAATTATACTGATGCAGCAAGATATTGAAGGGAAGTCTGGTAGGGTAACACATGATGTTGATAGACATCCAAGAGATCATAAGAGTGTCATTGTTCACGTGAAAACGACTAGACGACCATGGAGTTACATTCAATGGAAAGCAAGTTAACTTTAGCTTTGGTTTAATATACGTGTTCTTTTGTATCATCCAATCCGCAGCACAACCTAATATACGCACATTTAATTCTTGATTAGGATATTTATGTAATTACAGGATTTTGGTAATGTTTATGTAATTATAGAAGTTACATCTAATTATTGGGTTGTATAACTATATCATGAGTTCCTTGTGATATTGTTTCTGTAACGAGTATATCTATCACATTCATTAATTTGATTAATTTTGTTTGTATGCCCTAAATATAAAAATTGATCATTGTGTTTCTCTTTGGTGCTCTTTAGATTTTTTTGACCCGTCAATTCTAATCTACTACTAAGCTAACAACACCTATCCCATCTATATCCACCACGAGATTTGAACCCTCGATCTCAAAGAATGGCGACAACACCTGATACCGCTGGACTACAAGTCTTTTGGACTATGTAAATTTAGATAAGATCCAAAACATATGCCCATAAACATGTCTAATCATACATGTATCATACTTTACTTATCCATTATCGCCTTTCTGGATATGGTGCTGAATTTTAGAGTCAAGTTGGCCTCATAAAAGCGAATGCGATGTAATAAAACCACAAACATTATAAATAAAATCAGTATCCAATCTATTACCGAGTTTTGAACATTAATAAGTTTCAAATTTTAACCTAAATGAAATACCTACAATAGCTTTATAACTTATTCGACACTCTAAAATATGTTAAAGAAAAAATCTAGCAAATAAACCAATAGTTACCACGTTTTCGAACATGTTCTTAATGTTCAAAATGATATTTTCAACTAAATGAGTTACCTATGTAGTTTGTATACCTTACCCTACACTACGAAAGATGCTAACACACAAATCCAACCAATACAACCTTATATTTAGGGTTTCAAACTGGAAGAACAAGTTTGAAACTCATCAAGAAGTTTCGAACTCATTCTTCCTATTTGAAACCCTAACTGAAGGAACAACAAGTTAGGAAAACTTTAAGCAGATGAAGATATAAAAAAAATAGTAGTAGAATTACATGTTGCTCCATTTCATGATGAGTTTCGTAGTAGAAGTTTTGAAGATGTTAGACCTTGAGAGTGCTCAAAATTTAGTTTCTGGAAAGTGTGAAAGTTTTGATTTGTAGTTTTAAATATCGATCACCACAACTGAAATACCCCTCTCTAGGCTCAAACTAAAAATGAGTTAAGAAAACAATTTTAACTTTCAAAAGTTCAATTAAAGTGGTTGTAGAAATTATGGTCCCAAACATCTCAAGGCAATTCAACATATTTTCAAAATAAGTGCAATAAACTATAACACCCAACCAATCTAGTAATTTCCTTTCTTATCTCAAAGTATCAATTATTGCAAAAATGGTCCTTACTCCCCGCATACTTGGGGTGTTTGTTGGGTGTAAGTTGTTAAAAGGGACGTGTGTGTTTAAGAATACGCATGAGGTACTCAATGGGTATGCAGGGCGTACTCAGAAGATATGCAAACCATAATATTGAGGGTTTGAGCCGTATTTTAACCAACCTAAACTCCTATAAACCCCTTCCACCTTCAGCCTCCACCCTCCCAAACAACCCCTTGCAAACACTAATTTTCATTTGAGAATTTTGAACTATTTGAGTGTTTTGTGTCCACCCTTGAAGGAAAAGATCATTGGAGTGCACTTGGAAAGCTTCAAGCATTGTATATCTTGGATTTGCGCCTTTCAAGCAACCTCTAGAAGGTATAAAGTTCTGAACTTGATGAACGCTTCACTAGATCTTGTTAGTTTTTAAGTTTTATGCATTTTGGTCCCATAATCTTGGTCTATAAAGTATGAGCTACTCCAGACCTTATGAGTAGCCTTTTCAAATATTTTGAAGTGCATGGAGTCATAAAAATGTGATCTTGATCCTTTCCTTTCATCCATGCATGCGTATTAGGGCTTAGAATCTTATGATATGTTAGGGTGTTAGTTTTGGATACTTTCTAGTCATGCAAAGTCATAAAGTTGGAAACTTTATGATTTAAGAGGTTATTTGGGATTAGATCTGAGACTTAGATGTAATGACTTAAAGGAATAAGCACTTAATGAGAATTATGGGAGCTGACCGAGTACGCAGGGCATACCATGGGAGTACGCATGGCATACTGGTTTAGACACCCGTAGTTTGGGAAAGGGCACTTTCTACGCCATGTGTAGAGATGGAGTACATTAGGCATACTCAGCCTGTGTTTACTTTTTGACTTTTGACTTTGACCTTTGGCCAAGGATTTAACCAAGTTTTACTTAAGGTAATTTTGGGTAATTTGAATAGTAGTTTGAGATTGGATCCTTTTATTTGTATATGTAATTTGTAGAGGCAATATTTGAAGCAGTGATCTGTTTAACTATTTTTCATACTATGAGGTGAGTTTTCCTCACTGTACTTGTGGTTCGAAGACACCAATGCCAACCCACTAGGTTATGTATCCTAGTATACAGGATGTTGCTATGTTGTAGTAATCTGTTAGATCTGCATGATTATTTACTGCTATTATATGATTTATTTGTTGCATGTGCCGATATAGTATGGTTTGGGTTGAGGCTTTACTGCTATGTGCGTAAGCCAACACATCAGAGCATTCCAGTCTGATGAATGATTGGGTCAAGGAAATCCAGTCCGATGACTGTGGGCTAGGGGTAATCCCATCTAATGACTGTGGACCCACGGGTAATCTAGTTCGATTACTATGGACCTAACATACATGATTGTATATGTTATTTTGTGTGGGGTATTTTGGGGGAACTCACTAAGCTTTGGCTTATAGTTTGATTTGTATGGTTTTAGGTACTTCAGAGAACAGGGGAAAGGCGAAGGCCTGATCGTGCACATCATCCTAGATTTTATGTGTTTTATGATTTTAGGATACTTTGATTCATGGTAGTGACTTTTGAGAACTTGTTTTGTAAAACTTATGGATTTTTGGAATGGTTTTAAAAATGAAAATTTTGCTTTGATTTTTGGGATGTTACAAGTTGGTATCAAAACCCTGGTTCAAGAGAATTAGATAAACATTCATCTAAATCTAGACTCAAACTACAGATCTACAAAAGTTTTGAAATTATTTTCAAAACTATTTTCAAAAGTAACCAAGGAGGGATGAGATGTGTACGATCATCCGGAGCAATAAAGTATTCCCCAAGATACCCAAACTGTTATTGTAACGATCCAAAAATCGAGGGAAAAATTTTTCATTCAATTATAGTCAAAACACATATATCTTTAAATCCAAGTATTCCAAAACATTGCTAATTAAAAACATTTATCAAAGTTAATCACAAAATCACATAATGCGGAAAACATGGGTGTGTGTGTTGCGATCAAGCTGAGCCCCTCCTTTCCAAAATAATGATACCTGAAACCATAAACAAAACTGTAAGCACGAAGCTTAGTGAGTTCCCCAAAGCATACCCCACACAGTCCACATAATCACATAATCCATATTAGCTATAAAAGCTACGTAAACCATATAAGCCATGCATACAACATATAGGGATGTCGTGGAAACCCTCCAGGGTCTTATCCCACTGCCATGGAAACCCCCACATGGTCTTCACTAACTACCAATCAAACCATACATACAAACATACGAGCTAAACATGCAAACATATAAGGATGCCCTAGAAACCCTCTAGGGTCTTACATCGGGTGCCATGGGAACCCCCCACATGTGATGGGTTTCAGGTAAAACAAATAAACTAGAAAACAATTCCTAAGTTCACATGCAACCTACTTTGGATCTATGTTTTAACTATTGAACATACAACTTTGAATTGCAAAACAAGAACCCTAGAGGAGGTGACTATTTTCGAAAATAATAAACTAGGGTTAGGAGTTACATACCTTTCAATTGTTATAACAAACAACTGACAATTCCCTTGATCTGGATCTTGATCTTCTTGGAAGCTTAGCACCACAAGTGTAATGTCTCTAATAGAATCACACCCAAACTAGCAAGAAGGAAAGTAGAGGAGAGAGGGGAGGGAGTATGCAATTCGGCCATGATTTCTTCCAAAGAAATCAGTGTGTGTAAATGTGAACAAGGAGGCTCCTTAAATAGTTGAAGGATCTAGGGTTTAGGGGAAACCCTAGTTATCCTTTTCTTAGGGCCTAAGCAAAACCCAAGGGCCTTATCTTGGACCCCTTGGACGAATTCTCTAGGGTTTCCCCTAGGGTTTTCGTCCACCTCCTTCCAAGGGGGTTCTGGAACCTTCCATTCAACTATCAGTTAATTGCAAACTAGTCCCTTCACTTTATAATTAATTATTTTAACCCCAAAATTAATTCCAATTAATTTCTGGCTAACAATTAATTAAACATAATGAATTCCTATTAATATATTAATCTTTTAACATATTAATAAATTCATTTATATTAATTTATTAGTCTTATAATAAATTAATATCTCTCCTTTCATAATTTCCTTGTCTGGTTGCTAGGTTTGAGGGCAACCCAAAAGGACTGTGCTGCTATCAATTCAAGTACATACCAATTATAGTTATGGGCTTAGACACCTAATCCGACAGTCTCCCACTTGGATAAGTCTGTAACTATAATTGCTAGTATGCCTTCTAAATTTGACCAGCAAATTGTAGCTTCCAAAAAGCTGCTGCCGAACTCTGACCCAATCAGTTACGTGTCCTAAGATAAGTGATCATATAATCCTTCGTTCTGCTAGATATCCCCAGACAAAAGACATGGAATGTAATCAATCTCTTTTGTACAGAATCTATGTTTCCCGATTCCTGATTTGTGATGATATAGAACTTCTAATCAAACACATCAATTCAGTCCTAGCTGGGCCTAGCACAAAAGTCAACACCAAATCATCGAGGGGCCCACAGATATCGCTTTTCCCGTTAGGGAAAAAGGAACGAATAAACATTAACTCATATGCTTGTATCTTTTACTCATCAAACCATACATGATAATACGTTTTATAACACCAAGTTACTGACGCGTTTTCGTATCACCAATGTATAGCCGACTTGCAAATTACAACTCATATATCTCTGTTCCAAGATTATAAATATTATCATCTCAATATTACTCGTGATGAATTCCATGAAGTAATACTCTGAGCGTGGGTTTATCCAATACTCAAATCTCACTCTCTGAGTACTCATGAACATTACAGCAATTCTATTGCCATGTCTATCCTTAGACAATCTGCAATCCAATTCATGACAGTCTTAATTCACTACTTACTTCCAAAAGTACGAGCGACTGTGGAGTTTGAACAATCATATTATTCGGGAAGTAAAACATGCAAAATATGAAACACAACAATAAACAATTGACAAAAGGTAGTAAACCCATAAATAATACTTTATTATTTAATCACCAAAAGTCAATTACATTTACTTTGTTACAAGTTTCAGGACAAAACTAATCTAACTACTAAAACTAATATCATCTTTCAGACCTATGCTCCGAGCATGTTGAATATGCTTAACCCTACTCAGACCCTTTGTGAGGGGGTCTGCTGGGTTATCTTCAGATGATACCCTTTTTACAGCAAGATGTCCTTCTTATACTCTATGCCTGATGAAATGGTATTTTCTGTCGATATGTATGGTTTTACCATGGTCTCTGGGTTCCTTAGCTAAGGCAACCGCTCCCTCATTATCGCAGAACAATTCCATAGGCTCCTGGATGGTTGGAACAACTCCGAGATCCCCGATGAAGTTCCTCAACCAAGCTGCTTCTTTAGACGCTTCACTTGCTGCTATGTACTCTGATTCACAAGTAGAATCAGCCACCGTATCTTGCTTGGAACTTTTCCAAGTAACTGCTCCTCCATTCAGTAGAAATACCCAGCCAGATTGAGAACGGAAGTTATCTCTATCCGTTTGAAAACTGGTGTGACATCCCCAAAATCACGGCTAGAAAAGACCGGTTTGTTTATGCTTTGTTTAAAAATCAGAGTTACATTTTAAATGAAAGTGTTGCGGAATTTGTCCCAAAACAAAAATATGATAAAGATTTATCAAAAGCATTTCCATAGAAATGTATTTCATTAAAAGACTCGGGATGTCATGTTCGTACAGATCAAAAGCATAAACAGTACAATATAAGCCTTACTACATTATTTCATATCTACAGGCCTATATCTGTAATCCCTCGTCCAAAACATCACATCTATGCTCATGCGCCACTACCTGTAATACATAAAACTGAGTGGGTCAGGCTTGGGAGCCTGGTGAGCACATAGGGTTTTCAACCCACAATAAATAAGTTTATTAATTTCATCGATCAACAATAACCCGATTACCCATTCCCGTTATCCTCACTTTACGTCCCTAAACACCTATCATAAGGGACCTAGCCTAAGGATCATCATCGGGACGGACACTACTGCTAAGGGGATTCCTCAGCAATAAATGTCCTAAAGGCAACCATGTGGGGGATGGAGTACACCGGCGAACACATCGTTCACAAACACCTACAGGTTGCGAGCCTGCTAGTGTTCCACTGGACTGTCTAGAAGAGTCCGTGGTCGTCATCCATACTCCGCTAGATGACAGAATCAACAACATCAACATCGAGGCCTCTCATCATTTTATCACACATCACCTATTGCATCTACCCATGTTTTACCCCAACATTTTCGTAGATATAAAATACATATACAGTTTAAATCATTGAAAACATGTATAACAACGTTCATCTAGCGTAGATAGCAAGTATTCAGATAATATGCACACATAGCACGTAATTTATATAAAATACTTCATATCTATGTGTAAGTTGAAAGTAACTATGCACTCACTTGTTAAGGTGATGATTCCAAAATCGGGCAGCGCTTGCTTCTAACGATTCTATTTTCCTTCGACGAAACCTGACATTATTATCGCTAAATTTTAGTCTAATATTTACCGTGACCAACTATTAGTCTTAGTATTATTATTATTATATAAGCGTTAAACAATATTTTCCAACCACTATGTACAGACAGGGGCCAGACATAAAACACCGGAGGGCAGGACCATTTTGGCATATAGCACTTCTGAAATCCAACAACCCTATGCGGCCCTTTAAACCAGATTCCCCGTACCGCGAGTAGTTAAAAAAAATATTATAACGACACTTATATAAGTTATAATAATAGCTCAAATATTTATTATAAGTTCATAATAACAATACTAATTTTAAATATAAGCTATATTAAAATAAGGTAAGCATAACTTACTTACAAGGGGGTTTTAGCTAGGAGTCGGGCTCTGCAGGGGCAGAACTTCGTCGCTGAATCTTTCTAAGAAAGATTCGTGCAGCGCTTCAGCGCTCACCTTACTATACTAAGCTACAGAAAGAGAAGTCGAATCACGAGGGACCGAAATGCTCGGGGGATAAGGAGAGAAAGACTCTTGAATCAAGAGAATGGTGCAAGAAATATGAGAGCCCAAGGCTCTTATTTATACTAATTGAATTTTCAAAAACTACCCTCCATAATTACTTAATGACCTTTTAGTTATATAAACAACTAAACACCCCTCTATAATACTATTATAAATGGATTTAATGATATTTGTACTAAACTAATGTCGAAAGAACTCAACATTAGTCTTATAATGACCGCATCGTCGATACCTTTCTAATGATATATACATATGTATATATATATGTGTACGTATACATGATTTATACTTTATTTTAATACGTAAATATGTTATTATAATTTGTAACTCGTTCATACGAACTCCGTTTTTGACGTTCTTTATATCCACGCGTAGGTGAAGACGTACTCTACAACTTTCGTTTAGACTCCGTCAGCTAATTCTTGACCGATCTCAAATTTAACAGTAGGAGGCCTTTAGACTGTTAAATGACCGCGAAGAATTCGTAACTCCTTCATACGAACTCCGTTTTCGTCCATCTTTTTACTGTTGAGTTCCTATTAATTAGATATTCAACTCTCATTTAGGTTGCGTAGGCCAAAAACCGCTCGAACTAAAATTCGAGTTTCGGGTCGTGCACTGTTAAGCCGAATCTTAGAAAAATCATAACTTCCTCATACGAAGTCAGATTTGGGCGTTCTTTTTATCGACGCTCTTAGTTTAACATATTCTACAACTTTTGTTTAGATTGCTAAGGCTAAATCTCGCTCTATCGTAAATTCACTATTTACGCTTCCCGGTGCCGTGCCGGTTTTGCCGTAAAACTTCGACGGGTCATAACTTCTTCGTTATAACTCGGATTTCGGCATTCTTTATATGTACGAAAACCTTGAGACATATTCTACAACTTTATGTAGAGATATCGGGATTATCTTATACTTTAATTTTGACGCTTATTTTTATTATTTATTAATCATACATTTATAATTAAATTATAAGCGCATAAATACACATAATTCACATAATACTCAAATATTTCATTTTTATTACTTCAAAAAAAGAGTTACAAGAGTTGACCTAGACTATTACATTGACAAAAATGCTTAGCCCTGAAACCTGGGCGTTACAATTCTCTCCCCCTTAGGATGATTCCGTCCCGGAATCATGCATCAGCAAACAGATGTGGATAGCGACTCATCATGTCATCCTCTGTTTCCCAAGTGAGATTCGGCCCATTCGAATGTTTCCATCGGACTAGCACCAAGTCGACCATCTTGCGTCGTAACTTCTTAGTCTTATGGTCAACAATTGCCTCAGGCTCTTCGATCAGCCTTTTATTCTCATCCATCCTTAACTCTGAGATTGGAATTATGTCGGGAACATCTCCCGTGAATTTCCTCAAATAACACACATGGAAAGTGTTATGAATACCATTGAGTTCTTCGGGCAATTCCAACTTGTAAGCTTGGTTCCCTATCTTCTGAAGAACTTTGAATGGTCCAATAAACCTTGGACTCAACTTTCCTCGTTTCCCGAATCTTATAAGTCCCTTCCACGGTGAGACTTTAAGCAAAACGGAATCCCCATCTTCGAAGGTTATCGGTCGTCTTTTCTTGTCAGCATAGCTCTTCTGACGATCCTGGGCTGCTAACATTCTTTCCCTAATCACCTTCAACTTCTCAGCAGTCTCATGGACTATCTCGGGGCCCATAAACTGCTTCTCTCCGGCTTCAAGCCAACAAGACGGCGTACGACACTTCTGTCCATACAAGGCTTGGTAAGGTGCCATCTTGATGCTCGAGTGAAAACTATTGTTGTAGGAAAATTCTACCAGAGGTAAGTGCTCGTCCCAATTTCCTTGGAATTCGAGGGTACATGCTCTTAGCATATCTTCCAATGTCTGAATCGTTCTTTCGCTCTGACCATCAGTTTGCGGATGATAAGCAGTACTCAAACACAACTTTGTACCTAACTCCTCTTGTAGACTCCTCCAAAACCTTGACGTGAAACGACTATCACGATCTGATACAATCGTAAGAGGAACACCGTGAAGTCTTACAATTTCCTTCACGTAAGCATTTGCGAGCTTATCCATAAACCACTTCTCGTTGGCTGCTATGAAGTGTGCACTCTTGGTGAAACGATCCACGACTACCCAAATCATGTCGTGACCGTTCTTCGTCCTGGGCAGTTTAGTCACAAAATCCATGGTGATGTCTTCCCATTTACCCATGGGTACAGGTAAAGGTTCTAAACTCCCATACGGTTTCTGATGTTGTGCCTTAACCCTCGCACATGTTACGCACTCGGCCACATACTTCGCAACATCGAGCTTCATCGTCGGCCACCAGTAGTAGGGTTTTTAGGTCCCTATACATTTTAGTGCTACCGGGATGAATCGAGTACATGGTCTTGTGTGCTTCTTCCATCAGAAGATCTCTTATTCCTCCCGTCTTAGGTACCCAAATTCGATCTTGGAATACCTTCAGTCCTCGACTGTTTGTACCAAACACTAACGTTCTTCCCAAACGTTCTTCCTTTCGGTCATTTTTCTCTAAAGCTTCTTCTTGAGCTTTCCTGATACTTTCCACAATCGTCGAGACGACTTCAATTCTTAACGCTCTTGGCCTTTTCCTTTCCAGATTGACTTTCTGACTGAGAGCATCAGCAACAATATTTGCTTTACCTGGGTGGTAAAGTATCTCACAGTCGTAGTACTTGAGAAGTTCTAGCCAGCGTCGTTGCCTCATGTTCAACTCCTTCTGATTAAAGAGATACTGGAGACTCTTATGATCAGTGAAGAGTTTGCACTTCGTGCCGTAGAGGTAATGCCTCCATATCTTTAAGGCAAAAACTACCGCTGCCAACTCCAGATCATGAGTGGGGTAGTTCTTTTCGTGCTCTTTCAATTGTCGAGATGCGTATGCTATCACCTTTTCTCTTTGGGTCAGAACACAACCCAACCCGACTCCAGAAGCATCACTATAACCGCGAAATCTTCGACTCCATCGGGTAGAGAAAGTATCGGTGCTTCACATAACTTCTTCTTTAGTTTCTCGAATGCCTCATCGTGTTTCTCACTCCACGTATATGTAGCTCCTTTATGAGTCAAAGCTGTTAATGGAGCAGCTATCGAAGAAAAGCCTTGGATAAATCGTCGATAATATCCGGCTAATCCTAGAAAGCTTCGAATTTCCGTGGGACTTTTCGGACGTTCCCACTTCATCACAGCCTCGATCTTTGCGGGGTCAACCATTATTCCCTCCTGGTTAACAACATGACCCAAGAATTGGACTTCCCGTATCCAAAAGTCGCATTTGGAGAACTTTGCAAAAAGCTTCTCCTTCTTCTACACTTCTAATACTTCCCGTAGATGCTTGCCATGCTCCTCTTGGCTTTTCGAGTAGATGAGAATGTCGTCGATGAACACTATCACGGATTTATCGAGGAATGGTTTACAAACCATATTCATCAAATCCATGAATGCTGCGGGAGCATTGGTTAGCCCGAATGACATAACCAAGAACTCGTAGTGTCCATATCTCGTTCTGAATGCAGTCTTCTCAATATCCTGCTTTCTCACCTTTAGCTGATGATATCCTGACCTAAGATCGATCTTTGAGAAGTAGCTCGAACCTTGCATCTGATCGAATAGGTCATCAATCCTCGGCAATGGATACTTGTTCTTCACCGTTGCCTTATTCAACTCTCGGTAGTCTATACACATTCTCATACTTCCGTCTTTCTTCTTCACGAATAACACCGGAGCTCCCCAGGGTGATGAACTAGGTCGAATAAAACCGTTGTCCAACAGCTCCTGAAGTTGCGTCATGAGCTCCTTCATCTCCGTCGGTGCTAATCGGTAAGGTGCCTTTGCTATCGGTGTTGTTCCTGGTAACAAGTCTATACGAAACTCCACTTGTCTATCAGGTGGTAATCCAGGAAGAACTTCGGGAAAGACTTCCGGATAATCGCACACAACCGGTATATTCTGCACCTCTTTCTTCTCCTTCTTGGCATCGATTACGAATGCCAAGTATGATGCACATCCCTTTGACAAACATTTCCTGGCTTTCATCAGGGAGATGATTCCAGAATTCACTCTGCGTTTGTCCCCGTACACCATAAATGATTCCTTTCCGGGTGGGTTCACCTTTACTATCTTCTTTCGGCATTGAATCTCAGCATCGTTAGCGCTAAGCCAATCCATACCCAAAACGATGTCAAAACCGTTTAACTCTATGGGTAATAGCTCTTCGTGGAATTGGTTTCCGCTACGGGTCCTTGCCATCTTGATCTATACACCGAATAAGGTGAATTTAGATCTTTATTTAGGATAGACGTTTAAATCGTCCTTATCACTCCGAAACGTTTACATGCTAGTTCTAATATCGTAGTCGTACGTTTAGAATTCTAAACACATAAGGTTTCCAGATCCGGTCGGCAACAGACCATAGATCCGAACAATTAACAGCATATTATGCACAAAGCATTTAGCACATAAAAGCATTTTAGGCACAATTCCTAAAATAAGCTAGTGCTCACACCTCACAATCATCGCTTAGCATTCTAAGTTTAAGTCTAGAAATCCTACAAATTCCTAGTTCGCTTAAACTAATGCTCTGATACCAACTGTGACATCCCCAAAATCACGGCCAGAAAAGACCGGTTTGTTTATGCTTTGTTTAAAAATCAGAGTTACATTTTAAATGAAAGTGTTGCGGAATTTGTCCCAAAACAAAAATATGATAAAGATTTATCAAAAGCATTTCCATAGAAATGTATTTCATTAAAAGACTCGGGATGTCATGTTCGTACAGATCAAAAGCATAAACAGTACAATATAAGCCTTACTACATTATTTCATATCTACAGGCCTATATCTGTAATCCCTCGTCCAAAACATCACATCTATGCTCATGCGCCACTACCTGTAATACATAAAACTGAGTGGGTCAGGCTTGGGAGCCTGGTGAGCACATAGGGTTTTCAACCCACAATAAATAAGTTTATTAATTTCATCGATCAACAATAACCCGATTACCCATTCCCGTTATCCTCACTTTACGTCCCTAAACACCTATCATAAGGGACCTAGCCTAAGGATCATCATCGGGACGGACACTACTGCTAAGGGGATTCCTCAGCAATAAATGTCCTAAAGGCAACCATGTGGGGGATGGAGTACACCGGCGAACACATCGTTCACAAACACCTACAGGTTGCGAGCCTGCTAGTGTTCCACTGGACTGTCTAGAAGAGTCCGTGGTCGTCATCCATACTCCGCTAGATGACAGAATCAACAACATCAACATCGAGGCCTCTCATCATTTTATCACACATCACCTATTGCATCTACCCATGTTTTACCCCAACATTTTCGTAGATATAAAATACATATACAGTTTAAATCATTGAAAACATGTATAACAACGTTCATCTAGCGTAGATAGCAAGTATTCAGATAATATGCACACATAGCACGTAATTTATATAAAATACTTCATATCTATGTGTAAGTTGAAAGTAACTATGCACTCACTTGTTAAGGTGATGATTCCAAAATCGGGCAGCGCTTGCTTCTAACGATTCTATTTTCCTTCGACGAAACCTGACATTATTATCGCTAAATTTTAGTCTAATATTTACCGTGACCAACTATTAGTCTTAGTATTATTATTATTATATAAGCGTTAAACAATATTTTCCAACCACTATGTACAGACAGGGGCCAGACATAAAACACCGGAGGGCAGGACCATTTTGGCATATAGCACTTCTGAAATCCAACAACCCTATGCGGCCCTTTAAACCAGATTCCCCGTACCGCGAGTAGTTAAAAAAAATATTATAACGACACTTATATAAGTTATAATAATAGCTCAAATATTTATTATAAGTTCATAATAACAATACTAATTTTAAATATAAGCTATATTAAAATAAGGTAAGCATAACTTACTTACAAGGGGGTTTTAGCTAGGAGTCGGGCTCTGCAGGGGCAGAACTTCGTCGCTGAATCTTTCTAAGAAAGATTCGTGCAGCGCTTCAGCGCTCACCTTACTATACTAAGCTACAGAAAGAGAAGTCGAATCACGAGGGACCGAAATGCTCGGGGGATAAGGAGAGAAAGACTCTTGAATCAAGAGAATGGTGCAAGAAATATGAGAGCCCAAGGCTCTTATTTATACTAATTGAATTTTCAAAAACTACCCTCCATAATTACTTAATGACCTTTTAGTTATATAAACAACTAAACACCCCTCTATAATACTATTATAAATGGATTTAATGATATTTGTACTAAACTAATGTCGAAAGAACTCAACATTAGTCTTATAATGACCGCATCGTCGATACCTTTCTAATGATATATACATATGTATATATATGTGTACGTATACATGATTTATACTTTATTTTAATACGTAAATATGTTATTATAATTTGTAACTCGTTCATACGAACTCCGTTTTTGACGTTCTTTATATCCACGCGTAGGTGAAGACGTACTCTACAACTTTCGTTTAGACTCCGTCAGCTAATTCTTGACCGATCTCAAATTTAACAGTAGGAGGCCTTTAGACTGTTAAATGACCGCGAAGAATTCGTAACTCCTTCATACGAACTCCGTTTTCGTCCATCTTTTTACCGTTGAGTTCCTATTAATGAGATATTCAACTCTCATTTAGGTTGCGTAGGCCAAAAACCGCTCGAACTAAAATTCGAGTTTCGGGTCGTGCACTGCTAAGCCGAATCTTAGAAAAATCATAACTTCCTCATACGAAGTCAGATTTGGGCGTTCTTTTTATCGACGCTCTTAGTTTAACATATTCTACAACTTTTGTTTAGATTGCTAAGGCTAAATCTCGCTCTATCGTAAATTCACTATTTACGCTTCCCGGTGCCGTGCCGGTTTTGCCGTAAAACTTCGACGGGTCATAACTTCTTCGTTATAACTCGGATTTCGGCATTCTTTATATGTACGAAAACCTTGAGACATATTCTACAACTTTATGTAGAGATATCGGGATTATCTTATACTTTAATTTTGACGCTTATTTTTATTATTTATTAATCATACATTTATAATTAAATTATAAGCGCATAAATACACATAATTCACATAATACTCAAATATTTCATTTTTATTACTTCAAAAAAAGAGTTACAAGAGTTGACCTAGACTATTACATTGACAAAAATGCTTAGCCCTGAAACCCGGGCGTTACAACTGGCATCACTGTAACCATCTACTCTCAAAGTATCATTGCCACCAAGTACAATGACCCAGTCCTTTTTTCTTCGCAAATACTTGAGTATATTCTTTACTGCTATCCAATGAGCTCTACCCGGGTTTCCCTGATAGCGACTGACCATGCTCAAAGCAAAGGCCACATCAGGGCGAGTACATGTCATAGCGTACATGATCGATCCGACAGCGGAAGCATAAGGTACACGAATCATGTCTGCTATTTCCTCGTCTCTACTAGGGCATTGAGTCTTACTCAATTTTGTGTTGCTCTGGATAGGCAGCTCTCCCTTCTTGGAATTTTCCATACTAAACCTCTTTAGTACCTTATCCAAGTATGTGCTCTGACTAAGTCCAATTAGTCTCTTCTTTCTATCTCTCAATATCCTAATCCCAAGAATATAGGCAGTTTCTCCAAGGTCTTTAATGGCAAAACACTTTCCAAGCCAAGACTTAACTTCATTCAAGGTTGGAACGTCGTTACCAATGAGTAATATGTCATCGACATATAGCACCAAAAAAGTTACTATACTCCCACTAGCCTTGATATACACACAAAACTCATCTTCACTTCTAGAGAAACCAAACTCTTTGACTTTCTCATGGAAGCAAAGATTCCAACTGCGAGATGCTTGTTTCAATCCATAAATTGATTTCTCAAGATTACACACTCTATTGGGAAACTTTGCATCAACAAAACCCTCTGGCTGATTCATGTAAACATCCTCAACCAGCTTCCCATTAAGGAAGGAAGTCTTAACATCCATCTGCCAGATTTCATAGTCATGAAAGGCAGCTATGGCGAGTAATATCCTGATAGATTTGATCTTGGCTACTGGTGAGAAAGTTTCATCATAGTCAACCCCTGGGGTTTGTGTGAAACCTTTCGCAACCAGTCTATCCTTGAATGTGTGTACATTCCCATCCATGTCTGTCTTCTTCTTGAAGATCCATTTGCAACCAACTATCTTACGACCTGGTGCATTATCAACCAAATTCCAAACTTGGTTGTCATACATGGATTTTATCTCGCTTTCCATTGCCTCTTTCCACTTGGAAGCCTCTGGGCCTGCCATTGCTTCCTTGTAAGAGACTGGTTCATCTAAATTCACCAGTGTCCTATCACTGATGAATGTGTCATCTTCTGAAGTGATATGAAAACCATACAACTCAGGTGGCACACTCACCCTAGTGGATCTACGAAGAGTTAATGATTTATCAATTGGTTCAACATGAATTGTTTCCTCTGGTTGAGTGCTAGTGTCATCTAAGGTTCCTTCATTGGTTGACTCTTGAATATCTTCAAGGTCAATGGTACTCCCACTGTCCTCTTTGGATATGAGCTCTCTTTCTAGAAAGACTCCTCTTCGAGCTACAAACACCACGTTCTCACTAGGTCTGTAGAACAAATATCCAAAAGACTGTTTTGGGTAACCAATGAAAACACATTTCTCAATTCTTGCTGCTAGCTTGTCGTGAGTCTCTCGTCTTACGAAAGCCTCACCACCCCATAATTTAATATGTGCTAACGAGGGAACTTTCCCTGTCCACATTTCATGAGGTGTTTTGGCAACCTTCTTTGTTGGGACAAGATTTAGGATGTGGGTGGCTGTTTCTAAGGCATAGCCCCAGAAATGAATTGGAAGTGGGGCATGACTCATCATAGAACGAACCATGTCTAACAAGGTTTGATTACGCCTCTCGGCTAAACCATTTAACTATGATGTCCTAGGAGGAGTCAATTGTGAGACTATCCCACATTCCTTTAGATAGTCGTTGAACTCAATGCTAAGATGCTCTCCGCCTCTATCGGACCTAAGTACCTTTATTTTCCTGCCTAATTGATTTTTGACCTCATGTTTAAACTCTTTGAACTTTTCAAAGGTTTCTCACTTATGTTTGATTAAGTATACATAACCATATCTACTATAATCATCAGTGAAAGTCACATAAAATCGATTAGCATCTCTTGTGGTTGATCTGAAGAGCCCACGCACATCTGTGTGTATGAGATCCAACAGACCTTCACCTCTTTCACAAGACCCCGTGAATGGTGATTTTGTCATCTTTCCCAAAAGAAAAGATTCACACGGTCATCTGATTTTAGGTCAAATGATTCCAAGACTCCATCCTTTTAGAGTTGGACTATGCGTTTCTTGTTAATGTGTCCAAGACGACAATGCCACAAGCATGCCTTGTCTACACTATTCGACAAGTCAATATTAAACACACTATTTCCTAAGCTATCAACACAAGTCACTGTTTCATACACGCCATCACAAGGTAAAGCTTCAAACACAAAAACACCATTCTTATAAATAGAAATTAAACCATTCAAATCATTAAAAGAGTATTTAAAACCTTGTCTGAACAATGCATGAAATGAAATAATGTTTCTCGTCATCTCAGAAGAATAGCAACAATTCAACAAATCTAATCTAACATCATTACTAAGCAAAAGTTGATAAACTCTGATCTTGGTTACTGGTGAAGACTTCTTGTTTCCCATGATCAAGTTTATCCTACCTTGCTCTATCTCCTCACTTTCCCTTAGCCCCTGCAAATCAGAACAAATGTGAAAACCACATCCTGTATCAAGGACCCATGAACGAGGAGATAATGAGTTATTAGAAGAAATAGTGTAAATACCTGCCGAAGATGGATTCACTTTGCCATCTTTGATGTCCTGCAGATATTGTGGGCAGGTTCTCTTCCAATGCCCTTTTTGATTGCAATAAAAGCAAACAGCTTCCTTTGGATCAGAGACATGGGGAATGGAAGCATTGGGCTTGGCTTTCGGGCCATTGCTAGATGACCCTACTTGGACCTTTGCCTTCCAGTTTTTCTTAGGAGGACCTTTCCTCTTTTTTCCCTTTCCCTGTCCAATAGCTAGAACAGGAGCACTTGCAGGAGTGGAGGCTATACTTCTACCCTTATCCCTGCTTCAGCAGTCTGCAACAAGTTGTGCAATTGGGCCAATGTCTGCTCAGTGTTGTTCAAATGGTAAGTTAAGATAAACTGACCATAAAAATCAGGCAATGAGTTCAAGACCATGTCAACGGCCAATTCCTCATCAAAATGAATGTTGAGCTTGACCAAACGCTCTATGTAGCGTTGCATTCTTTGCACATGAGACACAACCGATTCCCCCTCTTTCATCTTGCAAGCCATGAGTGACTTGACTACTTCAAACTTTTCTTGACGAGCTCGCTTATGGTACTTTTCCATAAGGTCCTTGTTCATCTCAAAAGGACAGTAGTCCTCATAGTACCTTTGTAGTTATAGTTCGAGCCATCCATAACGACTTTAGCGCAAATGTTGAGCAAAGAGAAGTTGTTGCTGGAGGATGAAGAGGCAGAAGTGTTTCCAGGAGTAGACATTTGAAAAGAAGGATAGTTTTAGTTTAAGATTTCAAGACACCTCAATACAATAACCCAAAGATATCATATTAAGGTTAGGACCCAACTATGACGATTTACAACTTAGAAATGGGACGCCGAGATCCAAGTTCAAATCTCATAAAGGTAGGTGAATGACGATTCATCAATTCCACCATTAGACAAAATAAACGAAATGAAATTCCTAATTCTTTTGAGATACATTAAAACTATTTAATGGCATGTTTTTAATCTCGGATTATGCTCTACTATTTGTGACTGGGATACCGAGGATCATAAACTAGATGTGAATAACCATGCAAATGTGCTTGGTAACCTTATTGTCTTTATCATTAACTATTGATGTGTCGGTAAATCACACACTGTGACATCCCCAATTTCACGGCCAGAAAAAATTTTGTTTATGCTTTGTTTTTTTTTTTAAATCAGAGTAATCGTTTAAAGAAAACTGTTGCGGAATTTGTTCCCAAAAAACAAAAATATGATAACCATTTATCCAAACATTTCTCAAAGAGAATGTATTTTCATTAAATAATAAAACCTTGGGATGTCATGTTCGATACAGACCAAAAGCATAAACAATATAAAATAGACCTTACAATAGATATTTAACTACTGATCTATAATCCAAAATCTCTCGTCAAGTCCACCAACTTATACCCTTGTGCCATTACCTGTAATGAAAAGAAAACTGAGTGGGTCAGGCTTGGGAGCCTGGTGAGCATATAAGGTTTTCAACCCACAATAATATAATTATTATATTTAATCAGCAAACAATCAACCCAATTACCCATCCCCATTATCTTCTTAAGGTTTTACCCTAAGAACCAACTATCCTTCATTCATTTATTCGTAAGGAATTGGCACGAATTCCATTGCTGCCAAAGTTTATTTATCAAGTACTAAATCCATAGTTATCAGGCGCTAGCTCCATAGTCACCAAGGTTCACTTAGCAAGCGCTAACTCCATAGTCGCCAAGGTTTACTCAACAAGCGCTAACTCCATAGTCGCCAAAGTTCATCAAATAGGCACGAAGTCACATCGTCGCCAAGGTTTGTACAATAGGCGCTAACTCCATAGTCACCAACTATCCCATCTACCCAAGTTCTACCCAACATTTTCATAGATATAAATACTTACACAGTTTAAATCATTTAACACTTGTATAAAACATCAATTCCACGCCCATATCAAATAGAAAAATAATATATAAACACATAGCGCGTATTTCATAGCAAATACTTCATATTTATGTGTTAGAAGAAAGTAACTATACACTCACTTGATTAGACGATGCCCGGACAGCACTATGACTTGTAGAAGTAGTATTCTTCGGCAGATCTGGAAGATCTTCACAAAAACCGGGCTCCTCGCGGGCAGAGCTTCGGCTTGGGAATTTCACTTCTCGGGATCTTCGGGGCCTCGGGACTTGCTTCGGGGCTCGGGAATGATATCGGGGCTTCGGGATAATTCTTGCACGAAAAACGATGCAAAAACACGAGAGAAAGAAGAGAAATGAGCAATTGAATTGGCTGCACTCAACTCCGTTTTATAGGGGCTGGAAGGTCGATTTACACAGGGCGTAAATCCTAGTTACGCGGGGCGTAACCTAGATAGGATCGCTGACTCCCCCCCCCTCCCCCCCCCCCTTTGGATAATATCAACCAATATATATAAATAAATATCGAAAATATTTAATAAACTTCAAAAATTCATATCTCCCTCATACGAACTCCGTTTTCGACGTTCTTTATATCCACGCGTAGGCGAGACTACGATCTACAACTTTCGTTTAGACTCCGTTGGCTAATTTTGAATTTATTTTTTATTATTTATTTTTAGTAGGCCGGGACAGGAAAACTCCGTTATAAAATCATAACTTCTTCATCCGACGTCCATTTTCGCCTATCTTTTTATCGTTTTACTAAAATTAATGAGATCTTCAATTCTCATTTAGATTGTTTCGGCTAAAAACCGCTCGGTATCAAATCGAGTATTCAGGCTGCATACCGCTAAGTCGAAACTTCGAAAAATCATAACTTCCTCATACGAAGTCAGATTTGGGCTATGTACGCTCATGGTTTAACGAACTCTACGACTTTCATTTAGATTGCTAAGGCTAAATATCTCTCTAACGTAAATTCACTTTTTACGCCGCGCTGTGTCGTGCTGGTTCTGTCGCAAAACTTCGACAGGTCATAACTTCTTCGTTATAACTCGTATTTCGGCGTTCTTTATATTTACGGAATCCTTGTAACATATACTACAACTTAGTTAAGATTATTCATTCTAAATAATATTTTATCAAAAAGTCATTTTTGACGCTTATCGTCTCTAAATTGACTAGCCCTGATCTACGGGCGTTACAATTATCTCCCCCTTAGGATGATTACGTCCCGGAATCATCAACGAAACTTTCCTTACGATAAATTTCCATCCTTATTAATAATCGTGATACTCAATCTTTCATCTGCTTTTCATACTATGTTGGACTTTCAATCGTAACCTTCAAGTTACAAAATAAGTCCTTATTGTGGACTCCTTCTTCTTAGAATAAATACATTCATTTATCTATTGTAACTAACCAATGGGTCGTGTCCCGATGACCTCTCATCATAGTCGGACTCAATTGATATGACCACTAGGGTCGAAATAACAACTATCTTACTAGTCATTACCGAAACAATGGTAATGACATACTTGAATAAAACGGAATCAATTACTAGCTTCTTGGTAACTTTGCGACTTCCCATGATCCAAGCGTGAGTCCTATGCTTCCGGTAGTATAGATCTCTACTACCATTCACACCTACTCATACTCGTCCCAAGCATTGTCTCGTAGTTAACCAAGTCACCATACATAAATCATATAATCATTCAACACATCAGATAACAAAACCAGGGTTTATATTAATTCTTGAAACTATTACACAAAAGTTCAAGTTCACCCTATACTATGCCTCTAACAGGCTATGCTTCCTGATACAGACTTTATATATTAATATGAAGTCTTCATCTTTTAATCCTCCCATCCTTTTCTGCTTCGTTGAGGAACATGTGGAATGCCCTTGGCTGTGGAGGTGTGTTTTTCTTTGGGCAGTCTTTAGAAATATGCCCTTCTTCGTTACACCTATAACACACCTTCTTGATAGGTGCGCACTTGTTGGCGTAGTGCCCTGTCTTCCCATATTTGTAGCAAGTCATCTCCTCGCTACATTTCCCGAGGTGTTTCTTCTTACACTTCTCACACCACTTAGCTTCATCTCTTCCCCCAGATTTCGAGAATTTGCTTTCTTTGTCGATTATTGAAGATCCTTCACGCTTCCTTTTCTCTCCAACTTCAGCTCTTTCCAGACCCTTTTCTTTTATTTGGGTCTCAACATTCTTGGTTGCCCAGATGGCGGCTTTCAGAGTGGTTGCTTGCTTGACTATCGGACCAAATTCCGCTAGTAATCCATTGGCAAACTTGTTGACCTTGGAAAGTTCAGTTGGAATTAGGTATGGAATAAGCTTCATCTTCTCCGTAAAGCTCGTAGCGTATTCAGTGACGCTCAATTTTCCTTTCTTCAGATTCTGGAACTCATTGTTGATTTCCAGAAGATCTTGCTCAGAGCAATATTGCATTTTCAGTTGCACCACGAACTCTTCCCAAGACATCTTGCTAGCTTCCCCCTTGGGCATCGAACCAGCCAGTAACTTCCACCAGCTCAGTACTCCAGATTTTAACAGAGGGATTGCAAGAGCGGTCTTCTGTCTGTTGCTATACTCGCAACTTTCAAACATTGTCTCCATTTCGGAGATCCAGTCCATGACTTGCACCGGTGTTGGGCTCCCAAAAAGACATGGTGGTTTGGATGCCATGAAATCCTTGTATTTGCATCCACATCCGTCATTTCCTCCATCCTGGATGTTTTGGCGAACTATTAGTGGGTTGGCTTGACCAACGGTCCCACTGTAGTTTCCTCCTTCAGACTGCCCTCCATTTACTTCGGGCTCTTCAACTTGAATTGACAATTCTTCGTGATTCTGCCTAATCAGACGTCTGGTTTCTTCCATCTAATTATCCAATATTGCCTGGATCATCACTTGAACTCCGGCCATTGTCATTGGTTCAGGTGCTGCTGCTACAACATGTATTTGTTCAATCACTGGTATTTGATTCCTGTTTTCATCAGCATTTCCAACTCCACTCCTCGTTCTCACCATTTTTGATCTATACACCGAATAAGGTGAAATTAGATCCTTATTCACGATAGATATTCAAATCATCCTTATCACTCCGAAACATTTACATGCTAGTTCTAATATCGTAGACGCACACTTAGAATCCTAAACACATAAGGTTTCCAGATCCGGTCGGCAACAGACCATAGATCCGAACAATTAACATCATATATGGCAAACATATAACAATTAGCACATATTAACATTTTAGGCAATTTTCCTAAAATAAACTAGTGCCTGTGTCAATTTAGGTGTACTACCCAAAATATAATGGACACACTCAACTCACAATCATTGCTTAGCATTCTAAGTTTAAGTCTAGAAATAAATCCATATTCCTAGTTCGCTTAAACTAATGCTCTGATACCAACTGTGACATCCCCAATTTCACGGCCAGAAAATACCAATTTGTTTATGCTTTGTTTTTTTTAAAATCAGAGTAATCGTTTAAAGAAAACTGTTGCGGAATTTGTTCCCAAAAACAAAAATATGATAACCATTTATCGAAACATTTCTCAAAGAGAATGTATTTTCATTAAATAATAAAACCTTGGGATGTCATGTTCGATATAGACCAAAAGCATAAACAATATAAAATAGACCTTACAATAGTTATTTAACTACTGATCTATAATCCAAAATCTCTCGTCAAGTCCACCAACTTATACCCTTGTGCCAGTACCTGTAATGAAAAGAAAACTGAGTGGGTCAGGCTTGGGAGCCTGGTGAGCATATAAGGTTTTCAACCCACAATAATATAATTATTATATTTAATCAGCAAACAATCAACCCAATTACCCATCCCCATTATCTTCTTAAGGTTTTACCCTAAGAACCAACTATCCTTCATTCATTTATTCGTAAGGAATTGGCACGAATTCCATTGCTGCCAAAGTTTATTTATCAAGTACTAAATCCATAGTTATCAGACGCTAACTCCATAGTCACCAAGGTTCACTTAGCAAGCGCTAACTCCATAGTCGCCAAGGTTTACTCAACAAGCGCTAACTCCATAGTCGCCAAAGTCATCAAATAGGCACGAAGTCACATTGTCACCAAGGTTTGTACAATAGGCGCTAACTCCATAGTCACCAACTATCCCATCTACCCAAGTTCTACCCAACATTTTCATAGATATAAATACTTACACAGTTTAAATCATTTAACACTTGTATAAAACATCAATTCCACGCCCATCTCAAATAGAAAAATAATATATAAACACATAGCGCGTATTTCATAGCAAATACTTCATATTTATGTGTTAGAAGAAACTAACTATATACTCACTTGATTAGACGATGCCCGGACAACACTACGACTTGTAGAAGTAGTATTCTTCGGCAGATCTGGAAGATCTTCACAAAAACCGGGCTCATCGCGAGCAGAGCTTCGGCTCGGGAATTTCACTTCTCGGGATCTTCGGGGCCTCGGGACTTGCTTCGGGGCTCGGGAATGATACCGGGGCTTCGGGATAATTCTTGCACGAAAAACGATGCAAAAACGCGAGAGAAAGAAGAGAAATGAGCAATTGAATTGGCTGCACTCGACTCCATTTTATAGGGGCTGGAAGGTCGATTTACGCAGGGCGTAAATCCTAGTTACGCGGGGCGTAACCTGGATAGGATCGCTGACTCCCCCACCCCCCCCCCCCCCTTTGGATAATATCGGCCAATATATATATATATATATATATATATATATATATATATATATATATATATATATATATATATATATATATATATATATATATATATATATCGAAAATATTTAGTAAACTTCAAAAATTCATATCTCCCTCATACGAACTCCGTTTTCGACGTTCTTTATATCCACGCGTAGGTGAGACCACGATCTAAAACTTTCGTTTAGACTCCGTCAGCTAATTTTGAATTTATTTATTATTATTTATTTTTAGTAGGCCGGGACAGGAAAACTCCGTTATAAAATCATAACTTCTTCATCCGACGTCCGTTTTCTCCTATCTTTTTATCGTTTTACTAAAATTAATGAGATATTCAATTCTCATTTAGATTGTTTCGGCTAAAAACCGCTCGGTCTCAAATCGAGTATTCGGGCTGCATACCGCTAAGTCGAAACTTCGAAAAATCATAACTTCCTCATATGAAGTCAGATTTGGGCGTTCTTTTTATGCACGCTCATGGTTTAACAAAATCTACGACTTTCATTTAGATTGCTAAGGCTAAATATCACTCTAACGTAAATTCACTTTTTACGCCGCGCTGTGTCGTGCCGGTTATGTCGCAAAACTTCGACAGGTCATAACTTCTTCGTTATAACTCGTATTTCGGCGTTCTTTATATGTACGGAATCCTTGTAACATATACTACAACTTAGTTAAGATTATTCATTCTAAATAATCTTTTATCAAAAAGTCATTTTTGACGCTTATCGTCTCTAAATTGACTAGCCCTGATCTACGGGCGTTACACACACGCTCCATCAAAATGATAATTATAAGATACCCATTACTACTCTTTATTTGTTCCTTTTAGTGTGCTGGTTAACCACACACGCTCCACTAATGATCAATAAAGCATAATGTGCAATTTCATGGATTAGCATACTTTCACATTTTTCCTAAAGTAGCTAGAGTTGGGATTTTAAAAATAATGTTCTAGTACTTTCTTTAATAGCATTATACTTTTAATGAGGAGTAGTTGTCCTATCAAATCCGTTCCGCTAACGACCCTCCACTAATCAAGGAAGCGGTGGGTGAGAGTGGACACCCATTCAACTACCATTTTATAGGAAATTTCCTTATACCCCCCTTTATAGATTAGCTTCGTGAATGAGACATAGTAGCGATTTGACTGGCCTTATTATTATACATATATAATATTAAACTTTTAATTATAATATATATATATAAGGTGTGTTTTAAGACATTTTAAAAACTCTAAGGGTTTATATAAATTTCGAAATTTAAACTATTAAATTTTAAATTTAAATAAACCAATTAATTGATTTCATGTTTATCTATTAATTAACTTTTAATTAATTTGTTAAATCTTGTAAGGATTATCCAATTAAATTAAACAATTAATTTAATCCTAGTCCTTATCCCTCTAAATTTCGAAAATTAGGGTAAGGATAATTATCCAATTAATCTAATCAAGTAACAATTATCCAAAACAAGAAACCCTAAAATTTCTAGCATATTTTCGAAATTCACAAGGGAGGAGGCTAGGGTTTTCAAAACCCTAACCCTAATTTCGATTAGGGTTCTTTGGAGGCTAGGGTTTTCGAAAACCCTTTGATCCACAACCCTAAAAAATCGAAAAAATGGCCTTTAGGGTTTAATAGCTATAAACCCTCTAGGGTCTTACATCGGGTGCCATGGGAACCCCCACATGTGATGGGTTTCAGATAAAACAAATAAACTAGAAAACAATTCCTAAGTTCACATGCAACCTACTTTGAATCTATGTTTTAACTATTGAACATACAACTTTGAATTACAAAACAAGAACCCTAGAGGAGGTGACTATTTTTGAAAATAATAAACTAGGGTTAGGAGTTACATACCTTTCAATTGTTATAGAAAACAACTGACAATTCCCTTGATCCGGATCTTGATCTTCTTGGAAGCTTAGCACCACAAGTGTAATGCCTCTACTGGAATCACACCCAAACTAGCAAGAAGGAAAGTAGAGGAGAGAGGGGAGGGAGTATGCAATTCGACCAGGGTTTCTTCCAAAGAAATCAGTGTGTGTAAATGTGAACCAGGAGGTTCCTTAAATAGTTAAAGGATCTAGGGTTTAGGGGAAACCCTAGTCATCCTTTGCTTAGGGCCTAAGCAAAACCCAAGGGCCTTATCTTGGACCCCTTGGACGAATTCTCTAGGGTTTCCTCTAGGGTTTTCGTCCACCTCCTTCCAAGGGGGTTCTGGAACCTTCCATTCAACTATCAGTTAATTGCAAACTAGTCCCTGCACTTTATAATTAATTCTTTTAACCATAAAGTTAATTCCAATTAATTTCTGGCTAACAATTAATTAAACATAATGATTTCTTATTAATATATTAATCTTTTAACATATTAATAAATTCATTTATATTAATTTATTAATCTTATAATAAATTAATATCTCTCCTTTCATAATTTCCTTGTCTGGTTGCTAGGTTTGAGGGGAACCCAAAAGGACTGTGCTGCTATCAATTCAAGTACATACCAATTATAGTTATGGGCTTAGACACCTAATCCAAAAACATGGTCTTAGCCCAATGCCATGGGAACCCCTACATGGTCTTAACTAAGGATGCCATGGAAACCCTCCATGTTCTTAAACCCTAGTGCCTCGGGAACCCCCCGAGGTCTTTACCTTGGATGTCGTGGAAACACTCCAAGGTCTTATACCTAGGTGGTCTGGGAACCCCCCGAGGTCTTCCATGCAATTATCACAAAGAGAACTAGCATACTACATATCATACAATCAACTAGCATACAACATATAACTAGTTGCCATGGGAACCCCACATGGTCTTCACATAAATACATAATGTATTGATTGTACATTCCTAATAATCATCACAACTAAATAAATGGGCCGGCCCTGGTGCCTTAGACCTATTGGTATGGTGAGGAAACTCACCTCGCACTGCAGAAGCTTCCCACATGAATTCCTTAGCTGCTGCCCCGCCAACTTCCCAAGCTGTCACTACCAATCAATATACTCAATTAGCAATTGGGTCCCATACCATAATCCTTAATCCACTCATGGGGTAAAATGACCATTCTACCCATGGCCCAATATGATCCAAAGCTAAGGCCCAAACCCGAAACAAAAGCCTAACACTATAATGTCCGTAAAACCATCAATGGCCCAATTTTTAAAATTGGGCCCCGACCTTTCTAATGGACCTTATACTAAAGCTTAATATTCTTGTAACGTCCAGTTCCATGGTACGCATTTAATTAAGTATTTATTTATTTTGAAAAGGCGACTCGACGAGTTAGTAGCCCCGACTCGTCAAGTAAAGGGTAGATTGTGTGCGGGGTTTAAATGCGCTACTCGACGAGTCGCAGCCCTGACTCGACGATTAGGACAAGCTGGATGAAACCCTAATCTTTAGGGTTTGCACCCTATTTGCGCATCATATCTGGCCTCCATTCCAACCTCTATCACCTCCAAAACCTATTATCGAAACCCTAATTCGCAATAAGTGATCTTGAGCTATTCTTACCATTTTTTAGTGTTATTTGTGCCTTGTGAAGCTTGTGGAAGAAGTGGAAGATAGACTACTCAAAAAGGAAGCAGTAGATCCAGGAACTATACTTCTTTTGCTACATTTCCTGGTAATCAAGTTTCCAACTTGATCATTCTTCTCTTAGATCTATTTATCTTCATATTATGATAGTTTTGGGTCAAGAACCTTGATCCTTGGGATTGGGACATCCCAAGTGACTTGTATCTCAGATCTCGGATCTAGAAAGGGTTCCATGGCATAAAGGAGCAAACTTTATGACCATGGAAGCCCCATGCAAGCATATGAGCAAGTTTATGGCCTTTTCAACCCTAAAAGACCATGCATGGAAGGAAAGCTTGGAACTTTAGGTGTCCAACAGATGTTAAAACCCTAGATCTAGGTTTGTATGCGTGGGTTTGAGATTCTATGGCCTTTTGGACAAGATGCATGTCTTAAAGGAATTAGGATTTTATTTAAACCCTTGTAGAAGAGCTATGAATGGGTAAGGTTGGAAACTTTACCCTTAGGAAGGCCTTTCTAGTGGATAGATGAACTAAGGACCTTGGATCTAGAAGATAGGGGCTTAATCTGTTAAGATGGCCAAACAGACAGAAGGACTCATCGATTCCACAAGGGAACTCGACGAGTCGTATTGTGTTGTCCCGAGTTCAGAAAGTAGAACTCAACAAGTCTGCATAGAGACTCGACGAGTGGATGAGCCAAGTCGCGACTGAACAGATCGATAGAACTCAACGAGTCAATGGGCGACTCGACGAGTTGTGTAGCGATTTCAGGATTTGTGAGTTATAGAACTCAGCGAGTCGAAAGGTTGACTCAGCGAGTTGGTCAACCTAGAATGTTGACTTTGACCAGAGTGTGGACTTTGACCAGGGGTAAAATGATCATTTTACCCTATGAAGAGTTATCAGGTTTTGATTAAGTGCTATTATGGAATTTATAGCCGGAGAGTCGTCAGAGCAGCAGACAGGGATTCCTCACTCGAGTTCAGCATTCAGTTTGAGAGGTGAGTCTTCTCCTATAGGAATAGGTCTAAGGCACCAAGGTCGCCCCATTATGTGTGATTGTATGTGTCAGGGTTAGCCCGATGCAAGTTTTATGTTCCGGACTTCGATCTGATGTCTGGCAGGGCCCAATGCAGTTAGTATGCTTGATGTCTTTGTGATTCTTGCTTGGGTTTGATATTGTGTTTCAGACTTTGGTCAAATGTCGGGGCATGCCCCATAATGTTAGCTTTCTTGTTATGTTATGCTTATGAAATGCTATGTTTATGTTATGCTTATTATATGTATGTCGGACCTCGGTCCGATGCCGGGCGGGGCCAGATGCAGTGGGTTAGGCTCAAGTTATGTTGGACCTCGGTCCGATGCCGGGCGGGGCCGGATGCAGTGGGTTAGGCCCATTATGTATCTATATGTATGGTATGTGGTAGCTTGGAGGGACTCACTAAGCTTTGTGCTTAGAGTTTTTAGTTTTGGTTTTAGGTACTTCCACTAGAAAAAGGAAGGGCTCATGATGATCGCTTGACACACACCATAGATTCAGCATGGGATTGTTTTAGACTCTGATGATTTCTTATATGGTTTGATTCATTATTTGACATGATGTTTTGAGATACATGGTTTTTGTTTTTATGATGATGATGGATAATTTATCGTTTAAATAATGATTTTTAAAACGAAATTTTTGGACCATATTTTTTGGATGTTTCGAGTTAGTATCAGAGCCTTGGTTTGAAGGATTTGGGCACACTTTTAGGTGTGTCTAAACTCAAACTAAGGAATTGGTATGAAAATTTTCAAAATAAAATCATTTTTATAAAAAGAACTTTAAGAAAAAGAAAAGAATTTTAGAAAGAATCTGAAAGAGGAAAGGGTGTGGTGCATGCAATCAACCGAGCTCAAGTAAGTACTCCCAAATTACCCATACAAGTTTATGTTATGATATGTTTATCAGCTTTGTGAGAATAGCATGCTAGATTAGGACTAAGGATCTAGGAAGACGCCTTATGTGCCTGTTATATGTGTATCAGCTTTATGAGAACAACATGCTAGATTAGGACTAAGGAGCAGGAAGATGCCTTATGGGCATGTTATATGTGTATCAGCTTTATGAGAATTGCATGCTAGTACAGATTAGTCAGTGATGGCTTGAATGTGATATGCTTGATTATGTGTACTCAATGCTCGAATGTTGCATGGTTTGTTCTTTTAGGAGTTCTAATTATCTTTTGCTAACTAGTAAGTGAATATGCTACATTAAATAGTGCGAGGATTAAATAATTTTAGAAATTTAGGTCTAGCTCTGTTGCGCAGATCTTGTTTGAGTCCAACCGTTTTAGGGTAGGATATCTCATTTGAAGAATTATCTAGTCTTAGTGATATGTAATAGTATTCACGAGCTAGTTAGGGGGAGGTAGCAGGGACTTCTTATGCAGCTGATAGCGGAGAGTGGATTGGTGATTACCCTAGGGAAAGCCTAGGATAAGAGTAGCAGAGACCAGTAGCAGTAGAAGGGACTTAGTGGAGTCAAGGTAGTTCTTGAGGAAAGTACGGATAGGTGTGGAAGGTAGTATGGGCTCGTACTACTGAAAGTAGAGGATTCGTACTCGAATCAAGGAAGGATGAGATGAATCCAGGAAACTTGTAGTATATGAGATCCCTCGAGTTATGTTTAGTATTCTGATGATTGTTATGATATGTTTTCTTTCAGAATGGTGGTTTTACGCCCTAGACCAGCAGTCGGCAGTTCAGGTGCCGGTGAGGGATCAGGCTCAGGCTCTGGAGTTGAGCAGCTAGACGAGCAGACTAGGGAGTTCATCTCCTCAGAGATCACGCGCAGTATTCTTGAGTAGACTTATGTGATCTTCGATTCGATCAAGGAGGGTATCCTGGAGCTAATGGATGAGAGGTTTAGCGCCTTCCGTACTGAGGTGGCGGCCATGTTGGGGTCGCACACACTCACCTTCAGGGAGTTCAGAGCATGTGGATCTCCCGACTACCATGGGCCTAGGGACCCCATTGCAAGTACTAGATGGTTGGCGGATGTCGCCAATGCATTCCGCACTAGCAGATGTCCCGATAGGGACAAGGTCAGACTAGTATCCTGTCTTCTGAAGGACAGGGCACGTGATTGGTGTGAGTAAGTTGGGAGAGCCATTGGTGATGATACAGTGTTGGATGCGATGACTTGGAGTGATTTCAAGACCAGGTTCTGGCCGACTTTGCACCGGTGATCGAGGTGCAACGGTTAGCGAGGGAGTTTCAGGATCTTGAGCAGACAATTGTGACTGTGGCAGAGATCACCGCCAAGTTCAGGGAGATGGCCCTTCTTGTTTTGCAGTATGTGGCGGACGAGGAGATGATGAAGTCCCGGTATCATGAGATGTTGCAGAGTGATATTCACCAGTTTATGTGCCGCTCCAGCTGCAAGACGTTGGAGGACATGATTGCGAGGGCTCGTGAGAGAGAGAGATCGATTTAGAGATGGAAGGAAGAGGAAGCCATATGTGGCATCTGGCATGGCGAGTTTGGGCAAAAAACCCAAGGTGTCTGACCATAGATCTAGGAGCCGGCATAGCCGCAACCGTTGTGGCAAATACGACAAGTTGCATGATGGGGTGTGCAAGGCAGGGAGTTCCGGCTGCTTTAAGTGTGGCCAAACTGGGCATATGAGCAGGGATTGTACAACTGCTACCACCACCACAACACCATCAGATCTGATTTGCTTTCAGTGAAATCACAGGGGACACAAGCGGTCCCAGTGTCCAAGTTTAGCGCAGCAGGACAGGTAGTGACATATGCTCCTACCACTTTGAGGATTACAAATGGCCGTCAAGGTCGAGCTGAGGCGCCGGTGGCGAAGATCAGAGCCTTCCAGTTGACAGCAGAGGAGGTACGAGCAGCTCCTGATGTGGTTACATGTATGTATCTTCTCCATTATCTCTTTGTTATTTGTGATTATTACTCATGTGTTATGTGTTTTGTTATAGGATCGTTCTTAGTGAATGACATATCAACTTTGGTACTATTTGATTTGGGGGCTACCCGATCCTTTGTGTCGCTCGCACTTAGCAAGCGATTTAGTAGAGCTCTGGGGGAGCAGGACTGCCCACTAGATGTAGAAATAGCGGACGATAGGACCGTCAGGTTCACGATAGAGGATGTACGTTGCGGTTATTCAATTAGCAGTTTTTAGTGGATCTGGTTCCTATTCCCCTGCGATGGAATAAGGTTATAGTTGGTATGGACTGGTTGAGCCCCAATGGGGTAGTGATCGACTTTTAGCAGCAGCTAGTGAGGGTTCGCACTCCTAGTGGGGGAGAGTTAGTGATTCAGGGCGAAAGGCTACAACACGGACAGATTCTCTGTTCAGCAGTGAGGGCGAGGCGCCACCTTCAGCAGGGTTGTACCGGATACTTCGCCTATGTCATGGATACCCATGATAAGGGTAAGGCGACAGTTGATGATGTACCGGTAGTGAGAGAGTACCTGGACATATTCTTGGAGGATTTACCTGGGATACCTCCGGAGAGACAGGTGGAGTTTAGGATTGAAATGGTCCCTAGCGCGGCTCCAATAACCAAGGCACCATATCAGTTGGCTCCTCCCGAGATGCAGGAGTTGTCCACGCAGCTGTAAGAGCTGCTAGACAAGCGTTTTATCAGGTCGATCAGTTTACCATGGGGAGCCCCGATTCTGTTTGTGAAGAAGAAGGACGGGTCACATCGCATGTGCATAGACTACCGAGAGCTGAACAAGGTAACGGTGAAGAACCGTTACCCACTTTCGAGGATAGACGATTTGTTTGATCAGCTTCAGGGAGCATCTTGGTTCTCCAAGATTGATCTACGATCAGGGTATCACCAGATGCGAGTCAGATATGATGATGTACAGCAGACAACTTTTAGGACTCGCTATGGTTATTATGAGTTTGTGGTGATGCCGTTTGGCCTCACCAATGCGCCAGCCGCGTTCATGCATCTCATGAACTGCGTGTGCAAACCGATGTTGGATCGGTCTGTGATAGTCTTCATCGATGACATCTTGGTTTACTCCAAGACTCAGGAGCACCTGAGGGAGGTGCTGGAGACACTACGGAGGGAGAGACTTTTCGCGAAGTTCTCCAAGTGTGAGTTCTGGTTGCGCGAGGTGCAGTTTCTTGGGCATCTCATCAACCAGAAGGGTATTCTGGTCGATTCGGCCAATATAGAGGTTATGATGCAGTGTGAGATTCCGAGGTCTCCAACCGAGATTCGGAGTTTCCTAGGTCTGGCATGGTATTACAAGAGATTTATTCAGGACTTCTCCAAGATTGCAATTCCGTTGACCCGACTGACTAAGAAGTCGGTGGTCTTTCGCTGGGGACCAAAGCAGTAGGCAACATTTGAGACACTCAGGCAGCGTTTGTGCGAGGCACCAATTCTCACTCTGCCAGAGGGTGCAGACAACTTCGTAGTTTACTATAATGCGTCACCACAGGCATGGGAGCAGTTTTGATGCAGCGGGGTCATGTGATAGCTTATGCCTTGAGATAGTTGAAGCCTCACGAGGCTAACTACCCGACGCACGATGTAGATCTGGGGGAAGTGGTTTTCACCCTCAAGATTTGGCGGCATTACCTCTATGGGGTCCGGTGTACTGTTTACACGGATCACAAGAGTTTGAGGTACCTCATGGATCAGCCGAATTTGAACATGAAGCAACGTCGGTGGCTAGATGTGGTGAAGGACTATGATTGTGAGATCTTTTACCACCAGGGCAAGTCCAACGTAGTGGTCGATGCCCTGAGCCGCAAGGCGGTAGCGACCCTAATCCGAGACATTTGTCTGAGGATGACAGTAATTACTCCATTATTGGACCAGATCTGAGAGGCACGGGTGGAGGGTTTAAAGGAGGAGCGCCAGAAGTGTGAGAGGATTATGGGCCGAATGGCCTCGTTTGATTATGACAGTCGGGGGTTGTTGACCCTGCATAGGAGGGTCTGGGTATGGTATTGGGGCGAAGTACATCAGGTATTGATGGATGAGGCCCACAAGTCCAGGTTCTCCCTCCATCCGGGGGCGACGAAGATGTACAGAGATCTTCGACCCAATTACTGGTAGCCCCGCATGAAGCGCGATGTAGCTTGGTATGTGGAAAGATGCCTGACTTGCAGGAAGGTCAAGGTAGAGCACCAGAGACCGCACGACAAGATGCAGCAGTTAGACATTCCCGTTGGGAAATGGGAGGAAATCACCATGGATTTCATTACTATGCTTCCCAGGACCGCACGAGGGGTCGATTTGATATGGGTCATCATGGATCGGTTGACCAAGAGCGCCCACTTTATACCGATCCAGGAGAGCATCTTGGTCGAGAAGTTGGTAGAGATTTATGAGCAAGAGATAGTGGCACGTCATGGAGTGACTGTCTCGGTAGTGTTAGACCGAGATGTCTGTTTTACTTCCAGATTTTGGAAGCGGTTTCACGAGGAGATGGGTACTCGTCTCCACTTCAGCACCGCTTTCCACCCCCAGACAGACGGGCAGAGCGAGAGGACGATTCAGACTTTTGAGTACATGCTACGCGCTTGCATGTTAGATATCGGTGGCAGTTGGGATACCTATCTTCCGTTAGCGGAATTTTCGTATAACAACAGTTACCACGCCAGTATAGACCGGCCTCCCTTCGAGATGCTCTATGGGAGGAAGTGTAGGACCCCAATCTGTTGGGGTGAGTTCGGTCAGAGGGTCATGGGAAGTACAAAGGTGGTACTCAAGACCACAGAGCGAATCCAGCATGTCCGGAGCAGGCTCCAGACTACTCAGAGTCGGCAGAAGAGTTACGCCGACAAGCGACGTTCAGACTTGGAGTTTCAGGTGGGCGATATGGTCCTCCTTAAGGTGTCACCCTGTAAGGGTGTTATCCGGTTCCGGAAGCAGGGAAAGTTAGGCCCCAGGTTCATAGGTCGTTTAGGGTATTGGCCCGGGTGGGTCAGGTTGCTTACCGGTTAGATCTTCCAGCAGAGCTCAGCCAGATTCACAGCACTTTCCATGTTCCTCAGTTGCGGAAGTGCTTGGTGGATGATTCAGTAGTGGTACCCCTTGATGATATTCAAGTTAATGACAGTCTGAACTACATTGAGAGACCAGTGGTGATTCTAGATCGCAAGACGAAGGAGATGAGGAGCAAGAGAGTTGAGTTAGCTAAGGTGCAGTGGCAGCACCGCAAGGGATCAGAGTGTATGTGGGGGCCCGAGGAGGAGATGAGGGAGCACTACCTGGAGTTGTTTTCAGACATAGCATACTTCGAGGATGAAGTCTAAGACAAGTGGGGGAGAATTATAACATCTGGTTCCCTGGTACGCAATTAATTAAGTATTTATTTACTTTGAAAAGGGACTCAACGAGTTGGTAGTGTCGACTCATCGAGTAGAGGGCAGATTATGTGCAGGGTTTAAATGACTTGCTCGACGAGTCGCAGCCCTGATTCAACAAGTAGGACATGCTGGATGAAACTCTAATATTTAGGGTTTGCACCCTATTTAAGCATCATATATGGCCTCCATTCCAACCTCTATCACCTCCAAAACCTATTATCGAAAAACTAACTCGCCATAAGTGATCTTGAGCTATTCTTGCCATTTTGAGTGTTATTTGTGCCTTGTGAAGCTTGTGCAAGAAGTGGAGGATAAACGACTCGAAAAGGACGGAGTAGATCCAGGAACTATACTTCTTTTTCTACATTTCCTGGTAATCAAGTTTCCAACTTGATCATTCTTCTCTTAGATCTATTTATCTTCATATTATGATAGTTTTAGGTCAAGAACCTTGGTCATTGGGATTGGGACGTCCCAAGTGACTTATATCTCAGATTTAGGATCTAGAAAGGGTTCCATGGCATAAAGGTGCAAACTTTATGATCATGGAAGCCCCATGCAAGCATATGATCAAGTTTATGGTCTTTTTAGCCCTAAAAGACCATGCATGGAAGGAAAGGTTGGAACTTTAGGTGTCCAACAGATGCTAAAACCCTAGATCTAGGTTTGTATGTGTGGGTTTAAGATTCTATGGCCTTTTGGACAAGATTCATGTCTTAAAGGAATTAGGGTTTTGTCTAAACCCTTGTAAAAGAGATATGAATGGGTAAAGTTGGAAACTTTACCCTTAGGAAGGCCTTTCTAGTGGATAGATGAACTAAGGACCTTGGATCTAGAGGATAGGGGCTTAATCTGTTGAGATGGCCAAACAGACAGAAGGACTAGTCGAGTCCACAATGGAATTCGACGAGTCGTATCATGTTGTCCCGATTTCAGATAGTAGAAATTGACGAGTCTGTATAGGGACTCGACAAGTGGATGATCCAAGAAGCGACAGAATAGCTGGATAGGACTCGACGAGTTGAGTTGTTGTTATGTGCATTTCATGTACCCATTTTATAGCTTTATTTCGTAAAAGTACATTGCATATAGGCTTAAACTCATGCATTTTGCATGTTTTTCGAGATTTTTCATGAGGCAATTTCATTCAAATATTTTTGTGATATTTCAGGGACTTTTGGAGGTAGGATATTGTTGGAGGAGGTAAATAAAAGTTGCAGACAAAATTTCAAGACTTGCGGAGCACCGAGGAGCAAGATATCAAAGAAATGAAGATTTTGGCTTTATAGAGATTTACACGGCCGTGTAAATGCAAGCCTTGCGTTTACATGGGCCGTGTAAACGTAGATTTTTGCGCAGTATATTTTTGCGTTTATGCGGGCCGTGTAAATGACAGTGTTAATTTACGCGGGTCGTGTAAACGTAAACGTGGGTTTTAAAGCAGTTTTTCATCTTTCTTAAAAGGGGGAACCGACTTTACTTTAGGGGGGGTCGACTTTTGGAGTAGAGAAGGCGATTTTCTTGAGGATTTTGAAGTTGATTAACACTTGGGAACATTTGATTTCATTTTGTAAGAACTTTAATTTCATTTTCTAGATTTGTGATCTTGTTCTAGTCATGAGTGGCTAGAACCCTAGATTCTCCAACTTTATGTCTTGACATTTGGATGTGATTTCAATCATATGACTTGATGTTTGCTTTCAACATTCTATCTAGTGAATTTGATTTTGTCTCAATCGAATGTTTGATTCTAATTATGACTCTTATTGGCCATTTGAATTAGGGTTAGATCATTCAAGTTATCTATTTTCAAAATCCGTAATTGTTTTGTAAATTGGACTAGGTAACATGCACTAATTTGATTTCTATTGAATGAATTTAGTGTAAATCTTTTCACACACTTTGACACTCTCGAGCTTCTGGGGAGTATTGAGTGTTGTTGGGAACATTCACATAAAGCTTAAAGCGACCTTTCAATCCAATTCTAAGAGCTTGTTTAGATTAGGTTAGTAAGGTTAGGATTAATCAAAGAGCTTGTTTTGGTTAATTATTGTGGTGAAAGGGAAGTGTTAGAGCTTGTTAACACTTTCAAGTACCAACTTAGATAGAATTAAACAAATATCTTGTCATCCATGGAATCACATTGTTAATTTGTCTTGCATAGAGTTGGAGTTCTCACAAATCCTGAATTTGTTTCATTTAATTGATCATTTACTTATTGCTTTATTCTTTTGTTTAAATCGTTGCATAGCAACCCCAATTTATGTGACCATTATTGTACCTTCCGCAAAAAGGTATAAGCACTTGTCCCGGGTCTCTGTGGATCGACCCTGCTTACCTTGTATTACATTTTTAGTGCAAAGTAACAGTGTTTTGGAGTCATTTTATACCCCTTTATTTGTTGGTTTTGACACGCCTAACAAATTGGCGTCGTTGTCGGGGACACGGTGTTACTAATTGTTTATGTCAAGATTTTTGTGATCAGGTACATCTCTATAAAAAAAAACAAAACAAAAGAAAACAAAAACTAAAAAGTGTGGCTCGGAAGTGAAAATTCCTTTCATTAAAGACTAACTTTCTAAGCTAGCCCCGATAGTTATGATGATTGGAAATGACCAAAGTGTGCAACCTGCACCTATTCCTTATGATTTTTGCACTCAAAATGGACACCATACCAACATATGTCCATATTTACAAGGGGAATGGGAAGAAGTGCAACAAATGGGAAGCTACTATTGGACAAACCAATGGAGTTATGATCAACCTCAGCATGATCAATGGTGGGAAAACAACCAAGCTTGGGGAAACAACCAATGCCAAAACCCATACAAGCTTTGGGAAATAACCAATACCAACCAAATCCACAGTTCCAGATGCAATATCCTCCGCCTCCCCAACAAACTGAAACTTCAAGCATGTCCTTGGAAGAAATTGTCAAAAACATTGTCACTACTACCCAAATCTTCCAAGAAACAACCAAAGCTAGCCTCAAAAGCTTAGAGCCACAAATTGCACAACTTACTCAATCTGTGAGTATAATGGAAGCTCAAGGCAAATTACCATTGCAAATTGAAGAGGACACAAGGCATATCGTTTCTACCGTTACCTTGAATGATAGGAAATTTTTTGATGATCCAAGATTGCAATTTGAAGACGAGGAAGAAGAGAAAAAAGTAGAAGTGGAGAAGGATGTCAAGGAATCTATAGAGGAGGTGTTGGAGGTTGAAAAAAGAGTGGGTTGAGTCACCCATTACCAATGAGAAACTCCTTTCACTGGTAGACCAACCACAAGAGCCGGAAATGAAAAATCTGCCAAAACCTTCAAAGGACATATATCTCAAGGAGGAAGATACCCAACCGGTCACCAACCCAATCACCCTATCAAATAAGGAAGAGTTGATGACCTTACTGATGGGTTTTGGTCCTAAGAACATCCTATGTGCTAATACAAACCCTAATGCTTGGATCTAGGTTTCTCTATTGTACATGCAAGTTATCCAAGACTATAAACCCTATTCTAGCATACAAGTAATCATATTAACATGAGAATAGGTTTAAAATATTACCTTGATTGTTATATAGCAATAACAATCCCAATTCCTCCTTGTATTGACTTTAGAAAGCTTAGAGTCACAATTGTCACTCCTCTAATGGTTCACAAACACCATAAGCAATGGAGAAGATATAAGGAGAGAGGGGGGTATAAGAATTCATCCCTAAGAAGCCTTGGGAAGGTCTGGATGAATTATGAGCCAAAGGGGTGTTTATATATAGGTGTAGAGATAGGGTTTCAGTCCTTATCCTTATCTAGTTGCTTGCCCACCAAGCAACCCATAAGATAAGCCTTTAATCCTTATCATGGTCGAATTCTAAGGCCTTATCACCTCAAATTCGTCCAACCTATCATTAGGATAATCCTTACCCTATTTTGTAACTATCACATAATTACAATTCAGCCCCTCTAGTTTAATTAATTACGTTTGATCACAAAAATAATTCTTAATTAATTATTGACCAATATTAATTAAACAGATATGATTTCTCCTTTAATATATTATTCTTATAACATATTAATAAATCATAATAACCTCCCTCTCTATTTATTTCTCCAATCAAGTTGCTTTGGTGAAGGCAACCCAAAAGGACCATGCACCATCGGGTCAAGTACATACCAAAATAGTTATGGACTTAGACACTAATCCAACACTTACATGACAAGTACAAAAAAGGGTCGGTTGGATGCTTATGGACATTAAGGGTCTAAGTCCAGTATGGTTCCCACGCAAAAAGAAAGTCAAGTATAAGATAAGTGTTCCATTGAAGGAAGTGGCGAAAAGTTGATGTATTTGAGAGCCCCATATACTTAGATTGATGCATATTCAGGGGTCATGTCGGGCCAACGACTTTAAACAAGGGCGGCTAACTGGGAGGCAACCCGGGGTATTTTTGTCCTTTCTTTAAAACTTTTTAGTCCTTGGTAAATTTCAATTTTTTTATGTCCTAAATGGTGTTAACTTATTTTTTATGCCTAGAAAATGAATCACCGGCTCAAAAAATATTTCACGGATAGCTTAGGGAGGATGAAGAGGAGGTTCACACCGCAATTGCAAGGCTCCAAGAATGATTCGGTAAATTCTTTCCATATCTTTAATCGTTCATATTTTACTTAAAATTCAATGAGTGTGCATTTGTGACTGTTTTGGACCCATTCCCAACTCAGCTACCATCCTCCACCATCCGACTCTTAATAGGCCGGCTATGCCTCTCTCCAAGCATCGAGGACGATGATATATTTTAAGCTTGAGTAGGGGCATCCATCCATGCATAAATCCCGTTGCATGTAGGTTGCATGTAGTTTTGTACATATTGCATTAATTTTCATTTCATTTTCTTTTTCATTTTTTTTTCTGCATGGAAAATTTTTCAAAAACCAAAAAGATTTTCTTTCTATTCTAATTTTTATTATTTTCTTTGCATTTTGTTTTCATCTAAATTTTTGCATTGCATTCATTGCATAATAAAAAAACGATCCAATCCCAAGCAACCAAATCTTTTCAAAACAGTTGATTTGGTAAATGAGTCATGTGCCTTGAAATTGGCTTGATCTTTTTATTGAAAAATCTAAAAGCAAGTTAATCACACACGAACACACCTCTCGAAGCTACTCGTGCAAAACAGAAAGTGAGAAGATTATCAACATTGGAGCATAACAGCAGGTAGGAGTCAATTCTTTGGAACGTATGACTGGTCTTATGAGTAGTAAGTGCTCAATTGAACTTAAAATGCCAAATTCAAAAGTTCATAAAAAGAATGCAAAATCTCAATATCCCGAGCCTTCCAGCGCTCTTAAAAGTCCTTTCTACTCATTCCCTTTTATATACCCTTCTTGGGGACATAGCTTTCAACTATACTTATGGGTCTTTGCATGTTAACCTTTAGTCCCCTGAAAAATGTCTTAGAAGTCCTCATGGTAATAGACCGTGAGATGTCCCACCATAGAAAAAGTCAAGGACGAAAATATAAAGAAATTGGCCAAATTAATTAATTAATTAATTAATAAGAGTGTTATGTGTTAACTTAGTTGTTTGTATATGTGTTACTTAAAAAAAGCTATTATTAAGTTAATCTGTGACCTTTGGGATTCGTACAAGTAAACTCTGAGGGGTGTTTTACACCTAATCGCCTAAAGCTAAATTGTTTGGGACTGATTGAGTTGAAAATTCGTTACATGGGTTCCATAGAAAGTCATGAACTTAATAATAGCAAATAAAGTTAATCTGTGGCCTTTGAGGTTCGGGCAAGTAAACCCAAGGGATCTCTTTAAATCTAACACACTAAGGTCATTTGATATGAATGTGTTGGTTGGAAGCCCGTTACACGGATTTCAAAGAAAGCCATGAGCTTTATTTGTAAAAAATATAATTAAGAAGTTTTTATATAATTGTGTTTATAGTTTAATTGAATATTGTGTTTAGGAAAAATACTTGGCTGTCAAAAGATTCCCTTGGACTTGGATTTGAACTTATAACATTGGACTGAATGTTAATTACTTTGACTGGTGTAAGTGGTTTGAAGTTTGTAACTAATCTGGATAAATATTAGGGAATTTTTAGAAAAGATTTTTCAGAAAAAGATTGTTGCTGACCAAAAAATAGCTGGAATTGGGCATTGTTATATTTTATGAAACAAAGATGGTTGAGCATGTTTATATAATTCCACGAGAGTAAGACCATAATTTGTTCCAAGAATTGACTTGATGATATTGAAAAGGAATAAGTGTTGTGATCTTTGATCCTGTTGAGTTGTATTACGTAGTGGCCAAAGTCTTATTTCTATTATCATAAAATATTTTGAGACTAAAGCCAAGTTGACTTAAGGCATGACAGGTACATTCTCAACTATGGTACAAAACAGGGTAATTGGGTTGGATCTTTTCATGTTTGTTTTGATTTCATGCATTAAGTTTCAAATAGTTTTAACTTTAATTTTCTTTTCTTCTATTCTATTTTATTTTCTCCTATTTACATCTTCTTGTTCTTTCTTGAGGACAAGAAAGGTTTAAGCTTGGGGAGATTTGTTATGTGCATTTCATGTACCCATTTTGTAGCTTTATTTCATAAAAGTACATTGCATATAGGCTTAAACTCATGCATTTTGCATGTTTTTCGAGATTTTTCATGAGGCAATTTCATTCAAATACTTTTGTGATATTTCAGGGACTTTTGGAGGTAGGATATTGTTGGAGGAGGTAAATAAAAGTTGCGGACAAAATTTCAGGACTTGCGGAGCACCGAGGAGCAAGATATCAAAGAAATGAAGATTTTGGCTTTATAGAGATTTACACGGCCGTGTAAATGCAAGCCTTGTGTTTACACGGGCCGTGTAAACGTAGATTTCTGCGCAGTATATTTTTGCGTTTTCGCGTGCCGTGTAAATGACAGTGTTAAATTACGCGGGCCGTGTAAACGTAAACGTGGGTTTTAAAGCAGTTTTTCATCTTTCTTAAAGGGGGAACCGACTTTACTTTGGGGGGGTCGACTTTTGGAGTAGAGAAGGCGATTTTCTTGAGGATTTTGAAGTTGATTAACACTTGGGAACATTTGATTTCATTTTGTAAGAACTTCAATTTCATGTTCTAGATTTGTGATCTTGTTCTAGTCATGAGTGGCTAGAACCCTATATAGATTCTCCAACTTTATGTCTTGACATTTGGATGTGATTTCAATCATATGACTTGATGTTTGCTTTAAATTTTCTATCTAGTGAATTTTATTTTGTCTCAATCAAATGTTTGATTCAAATTGTGATTCTTATTGGCCATTTGAATTAGGGTTAGATCATTCAAGTTATCTATTTGCAAAATCCGTAATTGTTTTGTAAATTGGACTAGGTAACATGCACTAATTTGATTTCTATTGAATGAATTTAGTGTAAATATTTTCACACACTTTGACACTCTCGAGCTTCTGGGGAGTATTGAGTGTTGTTGGGAACATTCACACAAAGCTTAAAGCAACCTTTCAATCCAATTCTAAGAGCTTGTTTAGATTAGGTTAGTAAGGTTAAGAAATCAAAGAGCTTGTTTTGGTTAATTATTGTGGTGAATGTGAAGTGTTAGAGCTTGTTAACACTTTCAAGTACCAACTTAGATAGAATTAAACAAATATCTTGTCATCCATGGAATCACATTGCTAATTTGTCTTGCATAGAGTTGGAGTTCTCACAAATCCTGAATTTGTTTCATTTAATTGATCATTTACTTATTGCTTTATTCTTTTGTTTAAATCATTGCATAGCAACCCCCCATTTATGTGACCATTATTGTACCTTCCACAAAAAGGTATAAGCACTTGTCCCGTGTCTCTGTGGATCGACCCTGCTTACCTTGTATTACATTTTTAGAGCAAAGTAACAGTGTTTTGGAGTCATTTTACCCCTTTATTTTTTGGGTTTGACACGCCTAACAGTTGTAATTTTAGGATTTATGAGTTATAGAACTCGGCGAGTCGAAAGGTTGAATTGGCAAGTTGGTCAACCTAGAATGTTGACTTTGACCAGAGTGTGGACTTCGACTAGGGGTAAAATGGTCATTCTACCCTATGAAGAGTTATCAGTTTTTGATGAAGTTCTATTATGGATTTTATATTGGGAGAGTCGTCGGAGCAGCAGACAGGGATTCCTAACTCGAGTTCAGCATTCAGTTTGAGAGGTGGGTCTTCTCTTATAGGAACAGGTCTAAGGCACCAAGGGCGGCCCGTTATGTGTGATTGTATGTGTCAGGGTTAGCCTGATGTAGGTTTTATGTTCCGGACTTCGGTATGATGTCGGGCGGGGCCCGATGCAGTTAGTATGCTTGATGTCTTCGTGATTCTTGCTTGTGTTTGATATTATGTTTCGGACTTTGGTCTGATGCCGGGGCAAGCTCGAGGAATGTTAGCTTTCTTGTTATGTTATGCTTATGAAATTTTATGTTTATGTTATGCATACTAGACCTCGGTCCGATGCCGGGCGGGGCCCGATGCAGTGGGCTAGGCCCAATATATGTCTATGTGTATGGTATGTGGTAGCTTGGGGGGACTCACTAAGCTTTGTGCTTATAGTTTTATGTTTTGTTTTCAGGTACTTCCACTAGCAAAGGGAAGGGCTCGGGATGATCGCATGACATACACCAGAGATTCAGCCTGGGATTGTTTTAGACTCTGATGATTTCTTATATGGTTTTGATACATTATTTGACATGATGTTTTGAGATACATGGTTTTTTTATGATGATGATGGATGATTTATCTTTTAAATAATGATTTTTAAAACGAAATTTTTGGACCATATTTTTGGGATGTTTCAATTCTCCTTAGTCAATAGTGTTCGATTAATGTCTAAGTCCATAACTATATTTGGTATGTACTTGACCCGACTCGGCATGGTCCATTTGGGCTGCACTTCACCGACATAATTTATATAGTTAGTCTTTTGAGAATAGTATATTTATGATTTATATTAATATATTATAAGTTCTAATATATTAATATGGAATCATATTATTTAATTAGTATTGATCAAGAATTAATTTAGAATTAATTAAGTGATCAAAAGGAACTAATTAAATATGGACTCTTAGATATATATGTGTAGTGGGCCAAGTTCATTTAGGTTGGGCTAAGTCTTCTTGGATAGTCCATGGAGCTTTAACCCATGGATCCTAGGAAATGAAAGGTCATGGGTATTAGGGTTTAACCCTAATCCTCCACACTATATAAAGGGTCTTATGGTTCATGAAATAGGGCAGTGTGGATACACTAAAGAGGGAAATGGCCGATTTCATAAGTGTGAGCCAAGTATCCATATTCTCAAAAGGTTTTCTAAGGTGTCTTGGTGATTTGTGATTCCACTTGAGGCTTCCACACTATTAGGGTTAAGCTTTTAAAGCTTGAAGACATCAAGCTACATCAAAAGGTATGTTATCTAACTAGAACTTTGTAGTATATGTGCTTCATGATATACTAGTTAGGATGAAACCTTGGAATATTTAATATTTGCATGTATAATAGAGAAAACATAGATCCAAGGTTTATAGGGTTGCATGTATACCATAGGAGTGTTAGAATGCTCAAAACCCAACAGTGGTATCAGAGCCATAGATTGTTTTCTGTTATATTGATGCAAATTTTTATTTTCAAAATTGAAAAAAAGGAAAAAAAAAACATGACGTTTGTCAAATTTTAAGATAATTACTTGTTTTTGTGAAAAACTAATTATTTGTAAAATTTGAATCATTTGCTATATGAGTTGAATTAGGCTAAATTTAGTAAAAGATAAAATGATATGATTATTTTATTAGTTTTAAAAGTTTGATCTAAAGAGTTTTTTTTTTTGAAACCTCCATAAGTTATGGATATGAAAAGGTTTTAAAAAAAAATTGATTCAAAGTTTTTATGAAGTTACAAAATTTGGTGTTAATGTTTTAAAAGAATTCCATAACTTATTCTTAAGTTATGGAACATGAAAAGTTTCATCATAAAACAAGCATTTAACTCCATAAGTTATGGATTACCAAAATTTATATGTTTGATTTATGAGTTAGTTTAGATTAATGAAAAAAAATTGTGTTTTAGTTGTTTTCAATCCTAATTAATCTAAAGGTAGTTCATAATATGTGTTTTTGTAACTTGTCCTCAAGTTACATAAAAGGTCACATTTATGAATCTTAAAACTCATAAAAGTGTCATAGGTTACATAAAAAATGAACAGTCTTTTTCATTAAATAGTATTATGACTCCATAACTTGTCTTCAAGCTATGGATGTTTAAGAGTCACTTCTTTAAAAGTGTTATTAAAGAATAAGAGGTTATATAAAAAATGAAGAGTATTCATTTTAATGAACCATTAAACTCATAAGTTATGAAATGAAAAGTTTTGAATAGTTTCAAAAACTTGCCCTCAAGTTTTGGAATTTGTAAAGTTTTTCCATGAATACTTTAATTCCAAGTTAAGCCCTTAGAATTTTAAAAGTTAAAATTCAACTCTTATACTTTATAATATTATAAGTTAATAATATATATATATATATATATATATATATATATATATATATATATATATATATATATATATATATATATATATATATATATATATATATAAGAGCAAGTCGTCACGAAGTCGGTCTATAAGGGGGGTATAAGGTTACTGCCTATAAAATGGAAGTTTAATGGGTGTCCACTCTCACCCACCGCTTCCTTGACTGGTGGAGGGTCGTTAGCCGAACAGGTAGGACAAGGACTATAATTTTCCCTTCATTAAAAGTATTAATGATAAATATAAAGTAACAAAATGTTTTTTTAGAATTCCCAATCTTAGTTACTTTAGGAAAATGTGAATAAGGTGATAATCCATGAAATTACACTTTGCACTTTGTTTAAGTCGGTTAGTGGAGCGTGTGTGGTTAACTGGCACACTAACTCATATTTAATAAGGTAGGCAAAGTGTAACTTAATGTCTATCATAGTATCAATGGAGCGTGTGTGGTTAACCGACACATCGATTAAGGGGTAAACACTTAAGAGTACCAAGTGATTTGCATGGTTACTTCACACCTTGTTTTGTGATCCTCGGCATCCCAGTCACAAAACCTGAAAGGCACACTCGAGATTGAAACATGCCATTGAACAGTTCAATGAATCTCAAAATATCTAGGAGTTTCAAATCCAAGTAAAACCTAATTAAATTATTTCGTTTTCATGGTGGAAATTGGTGAATCGTCATTCGCTTACCTTCAAATATTTTATAGGTTGGATTACGCCATCCCTCTTCTAAGTTATAAAAGTATTGTCTTGGGTCCTAGCCTTAATATTTCATATTGGGTGTTATATTAAGGACTTTAAATCAAATATCTTGAATATCTCCCAAAAGATGTCTAATTCAGACATCTATGATCTTCCCAAATCTCTTGGAACTTCACTTCCTCCATATCCTCCAATTATTCTCCCTAACCCACAAGTTCAAGGTCACTCAAGCCCTATTGGCAAGAAAAGTCTATGTGTGCTCACATCTTGGAGATAAAGTCACAAATTGACAAGCCGGGAGAGTTGGGTGTCAAAGTCTTGAGAAAGTTGGATGTTCAATCACTTTCTATGTCACATAGTGAGTTCCTTTGGGACTACTATGGAATAGACTATGACATGACCCTTAATAATCTTATCTATTTGCTTGGTGCTTCTAAATCAGCAATGATTAGGAGGACTAGTGAAGCAAATTTGATTAGAAGATCAACTTCCCAAACTTCCATGGACATTGACAATGGTACATGGTAAGAGGAATTGGTTACGAAGCTGTCAAATTTACCTAAAAGATCTTCAGGTAAAGTAACTCTGTTAAGTTTCTATTATGAGATTCTTATTACATGATGTGACTGGGTCACATATTGATGTTGTAAGAATCAAAGAAAAAGTGAAGAAGGAAGTATATGCTGATTCTAATCGCGAAGATGGATTTCGATTGCATGGTTTGGTGATCAGAATTTTGAGTTGTTACTTAGGAGCTATGTAATATTGCTTTGGAATAGATAACAACAAGTTTTTCATATGCTTTTTCAATGTAAGGATAAGTTTTCCGCAAAGTTTTAAAATAAAATTTTTTGTTTTATTTATTCTAAGTATTCTTACAATGGCATTTGTAAAAAATTGTTGTTTATATGATTCCATTGATAGCAATATTGGAAAGTGGATTTGATTCTTTCATTTGTGGTAGTGTCTAAATTTACCAAATAAGGAAAGCTTCCCATCACCCGAAGTTTTCAGTTTGATAGAAACTTGGAACCATACAAGTTGTACTGTATGATGATTGAGAACTTTCAGCTTTGGAAAATTAAGACTAGTTCCTTGTTCACAATTATATATGAGTCAAGTGAAGGGCTAAGGGATCGAGTACACATTCTTGTGCACTGATCAAGTCCACCACAAAAGATCTATAAGACTATTCTTCATGATTTAGTAAAGTTTAGTAAATATGGTTACACTTACGAGTTTATGTGTAATCCTGATACATTGGAAAATTTTCGATGTATGGCAGAACGAATGAGAAGAATCAAATTAGGCAGAAGGATAAAAGTTTCTCAAATCTGAAAATATGGGATAGTACTTTATTATCATGTTATATGATCATCTTAATGATTAAGAGACCTTATCACAATTCATCCTCTAAGTCCATTCTGATAGCTAAGAAAGGGAGCTATGAATTGTTCAAATCAAGAAGATGATTCATACCTCGTTCCAAAAACAATTCTTAGAGTACTACTCCAAGATTGTAACTTGAGTGACATATCTTAAAGAAAGGTTTATTAACACTAGTCAAATGTAAGAGTAAAGTGTGTCCTACTCTTGTACATTAGAAATTGGTAAGTTGTGATGTTTTGGATAAAACAAGACCAACTAAGGCCAATTGTGTGAAGTGTTTGTCTTGATAAAGAATCTGAACTATCTCTTGAATATTTGGAAAGATAGTCTTATATGCCAAGAGGACAGTGGGAGTCTTAAAGATCCTGAAAAGAATTTCAAGATCTAATCAAGAATAAAAACTTGTAGTTTAACACTAGCACACAACGTGAGGTTTATAACCTATCGTGTTGACATATTTCAATTTCTGTGCCCATTCCAGTTAAAGTTGGCTTTGCATATGAGTTCTTAGAGTTCTCAATTGGTTGCATAACAACTTGCAAGCAATGGCAGGCCCTTGAGCTACCATGTGGCAAGAAATTAACATTGAGTTCAATCCATATGAGTTTGGATTTGTCATTATCTTTGTCTTGTGACTATGGTTTTGACAATTCACATGGATAATAACACATACACCATAAAATCTAAGGGTCATAAGGTTTCTCTCCGATTCATGAAAATGATGGTGAGGAAACACTTCCACAAAGTAGATTTGAAGCAGATAGCAAAGATCTAAACAATTGAGACTATGATTACGACATCCCTTTTCATAGTTCTGAAATTGTTTAGACACACATGTATGCTATCTAAGGAAAGGTGTATGATTTTGATAAATTTTTTATCAAAGCATCTTGTATCAGAAGTCTGAACTTTGGTAAGAAAGTCAGTAAAGTATTGACTTCTAGAAGTCCAGCTGATTTCTGATTACATTTCAAAGCTAGTGGGAGCATATGTGTTATTCTAATAATTATCATCTTAGTGGGAGCATGATAATTATGATAAAGGTTGCAAGTTAGCAATGCTAATTATAGAAAACAAAAGTTTCAATTTGTGGAGTTGTAGGGGTTGAATAGTTGTTTTGCTATAATTAAGGGAGAGAAAATTATACTTCATTTCAATTCTAAAAGCTTAGATTGAGGTTTTAATCATCTTTAGTCACGGATATATATGAATTTTGTGTTGGAATGGCTCAACATAAGGAAATTCTATATATGGGTCTATTATTTGCATTCTAAAATTCAATTATGATTACGGCATCCCTTTTCATAATCTAAATTAGGGGTGTTCACGGTCCAGTTTTTTCGTTTTTTATGTCAAACCAAAGCCAAACCGTTAGTAACGGTTTTTGTCAATCGAAAACCAAAGCCAAAACATTGAAAATTAAAACCGAACCAAACCAAACTGTTACCAACGGTTTGGTTTCACGGTTTGGGCTTTTTACGCTCATTTAAGTCGGGCCCATTAGACTAGGATTTTTCAAATAAAATTAAGAACGAACCAAATTGAATCATTGACAATTAACATAAAGGATAAACATTGATGGACTAAAAGAAACAACTACCTTAGTCACGATTTATCACTAAAATAAAACCATTAAACCTTTATACAAGACTTACTTAAAATATCACACATGATAATATGATATAAATACCTGAAGGTGTAATAAAAAAACATACAATCGAAATATGACATGGTTACATTAGGAAACTAGAAAAAAATGAATTTAGACGCAACAAATGAATAAAAAGAAACTTGTTATTTTTCTATCAAAATGACATTGTTTTAATGATTATATTTGTGTGTGTGTGTGTGTGTGTATATATATATATATATATATATATATATATATACTACGATCCAGTCCGATTTTATACGGTTTAAAAATTTTCAAACCATAAGCCGAACCATTCATTACGGTTTCGAAAATTTGAAGCCGCAAGCCAAACCGTAAAGAAAAATACAAACCGCGAAACCAAACTGATGCCCGGTTTGGCCGGTTTCACGGTTTCAAACCAAACCATGAACACCCCTAATCTAAATTATGAGAACTTGGAAAATAAGAATATTGTTGCAAAAGACTGGTCTAAAATCATGTCTTTATGTGAGACATCATGAATCGTGTCCCATATGCTTCGGATATAGGATCGATTACATGTGCTATAATATTCATCCTTTCTAAAATTTTCCAAATGTCTGGGGCATTAAGAAGGGAAAAGGTCTAGAATTAGATATGACTAAAAGGATTAAGCAATTGTCGAGGACAATCTAAGTTTTACCAAAGATTGGTTGCTCAGGGACAGTTGGAAATATAATATTAATATTTGGAAGGACCATATTGACATATTTTGAAAAGAGGCAACTCTTGTTCAGAGGTGATAGTCAAAATGGGAATATGGGAAGGTAGAAGTTGTTCAATAAATCTATGTAAGATTAGAAAAACTTAATGTGTAACGCCAGTCAAAATAGGTCAAAAACAATCACATGTGATTATGCCAATCATGTAATGTGATTTTGTTAAACTAGTAAAGTGACAAACTTTCTATATAATTCATGATAAAGAATGAACTTTCATACATAATTTATTATACAACTCAAAGTATACATCCACACGATTCCAAAATATAGAGAACATCTAAATTTGACTTCGCATGAACAAGTTATGATAAACCGAACACTATAAATCTCTATAATAAGAGGAATTTAAAATAGACTTAGAACTAGCTATTTAAGTCTAAAAGAGAGTTGTATTGCTCGTAAATACCTATGCGTGCATATAAAGAACGTCAAAAACGGAGTTCGTATGCAAAAGTTATGGCATTCCGAAGATTTAGCTTTTAAGAACCCTAAACTAGCTAATTCACGACGTGATTTTTATGACACTCAGAATATTCTGTCATAATTCTGAATCTAAAAGCTGCGAGAGAATACGATCCAGAATTCACGACGTGATTTTTATGACAATCACGACGTGAGGAATAATTCTGTCATAAATCGGAATCTAGAAGCTGCGAGAGGATAAGATCCAAAATTCACGACGTGAGTTTTATGACACTCACGACGTGAGTGTCATAAAATCTTACTATAAATAGCCATTTCGACCCCAAGGCTTAGTACACCATTTCTTTCATTCTCTCTCGTTTCCAAAGGCCGTTTTCCCTTCCCGAGCTTGACTACGACGAACTTCTGACCGTTTAAATTCTATAAACACACTACTAAGGTGAGTTTCACGGCCCCACTTTCTAATATTTCGGGGGAAAACGCATGCTAGTCATTGTATATATGTTATTATTATGTCTATATGATAATATATACTTATAATAGCCGGGGTATAGTTGTTCTAAATATAAAATTTTGAATATATACAACTATTATCAACTTATCGGTATGTTAATATATTAATATAGATCTTGAGTTATACTTAGGATTCTATATATATATTTTGTGTGCGATATAGTTCCGAAGTTATATTCGGAAGTTTTATATGTTAAGTTATATAATATGTTGCAATTAATAGTTTTATGTCAAGATAAAACTAGATATGTTATATGTTGTTATTATTAGTTTTATGTCAAGATAAAACTGGATATGTTGTTATTGTTAGTTTTATGTCAAGATAAAACTAGAAACGTTATATGTTGTTATTATTGGTTTTATGTCAAAATAAAACCTTGTTTTACATCAAGTTATAGTTGTTATACTGCCTAAATGTTATGAAATTAGGAGTAATATTTAAAAGCATAGTCTAGTAACTTAGGCTTTTAGACATGAAAATGCTTTTGTTGTTAGAATTATAGAACGTCGTCTAAGTCTACCTGAGCTAATGTATTCATCATCTAAGATTGGGGATCTTAGTGAAAGTCCTCTGACCTATATTCGTTAATCTCGTGTGAGCGAGGAAGTCGTGTATAATTAGTATACGGGTTGACTACCCCACTTGTGACTGTTAGGTACAGTCAACCAAAAGCGAGTGATGAACTATCCTTTTATTTGTTATTTTTCCGGCGTCGATGAAACGTGCGAAAACTACCGCAAGGTGTGATCCTTGTACTACCTCAAGGTGTAATCCTTGTACTACCGCAAGGTGTAATTCTTGTACTAACGCAAGTTGTAATCCTTGTACCACCGCAAGGTGTAATCCTTGTACCACTGCAAGGTGTAATCCTTGTAATACTAAAATGTGTGATCCTTGTGATAATAATAGGAGGTATATGACTATGTCATACAGTCGCAACTACAAACTCATGGTAGCAACTTGTTAGAAACATTATACTTCATCTCTATACAAGTATTAATGTTAAGTATAAGTTTCCCCTACTTATACCCTAGGTACTACTTGTATATTAAGTAGATAATTATACCTAGCACACATACTCGTATAGAATTGAAATAGATTTATACGTAGTGGTTTTACTCGTATAGAATTGAAATAAGATTTATACGTAGCAACTCTCGTTTGTATGGAATTACAAACACTTATATCCATAGTATATGAGACTTATAGGTAAACTACTTATTTGGTATGTAAACTTTTATACCTAGGATATATATACTAAACGTTGGAGAGTCGAAATGACACTTTCAAAACTATACTTTTGAACTTGGAAAATGTATTATTTTTATATGGAGTCAAAACCTGTGGACTCACCAACTTTATGTTGACATATTTTAAATTGCATGTGTTTTCAGGAAGTTGATAACTATGACACGAGAAATGACGTTACACTGCCCGGTGTTTCCGCCGATGGTCGGGGTGTGACAGATTGGTATCAGAGCTATTAACTATAGTGAATTGGTACTTTCTTAGCAAAGAACGACTATAGTTTAGGGCTTACTCTGTTAGGTTTAAGTATATTCCTTAACCTACAAATAAAAAGTATTAGTAATTATACTACTGAAGGACTACTTACGGGAGCGGTGACAAGGATAGATTGCTAGATTTCAGAATGGCTATATGCTAAAATGATCCTGCCCTTTCGACTGTCCTGACTGGCCGGTGCCTTATCAGCTAGACCTGAAGTAACAAACAATAATTAATAATACTCGTAAATACAACAAACACAAAGATATAGAGTTATGTATGAACTCAGTCCCGCGATGAGAACACATGTATAAACCAAAAATATAGAAAACCCAAACCCTCGATAAGAATTCAACGCAAGGTTTTAGGTCAAACTACTTAGTCGAGTTTTATAGTACATGTTACGAACCACAACTAAATGTAGACTGATCACCTATGTTTAGTTTTGGTCAGACCGATGCACAACTAAACTTGGATACGATGTCTGATTGACTAAAACACTAGAAGATTCTAGAAGATTAAAGATAGATCTCAGATGAGGATACCATCAACTCGAAGTACAAGAAAACGATGTTCCGAAAACAACATTTAGGACTTGGTATGGTCATTAAGAGTTCCTAGTTATACTTTTGGATTGACCACCTCCCCAACAATTTTCATGGACCTCATGAATAGTGTTTCCAAACCGTACTTGGATGAATTTGTGATAGTAGTTATCGATGATATATTGATATATTCACGAACCAAGGAAGAACACGGTCAACACTTGCAAATAATCTTGGAACTACTAAGAAAAGAAAAGTTGTACGCCAAATTCTCCGAATGTGAATTTTGGATTAGAGAAGTAAAATTTTTAGAACATGTAGTTAGTAACAAAGGGATTCACGTCCAACCCTCCAAGATTGAAGTAACTAAGAATTAGGAAGCATCGAAGACGCCAACAGAAGTGCGTCCATTCCTAGGTCTTGCTGGCTATTACCGCAAATTCATAGAGAATTTCTCCAGAATAGCCAAGCCGCTTAGAACACTAACCCATAAGGATATGAAGTTCAACTGGGAAGATAAACAAGAAGCAGCTTTTCAGAAACTAAAGCAAATGTTGTGTAGTGCACTAATCCTATCTCTTCCAGAGGGGATAGAAGATTTCGTTGTATACTGCGACGTATCAAATCAAGGATTTGGATGTGTGTTGATGCAAAGAGGAAAAGTTATCGCCAACGCATCACGACAACTTAAGGTGCATGAGAATAATTACACTACCCATGACCTTGAATTGGGAGCTGTAATTTTTGCACTGGGAAGTTGGAGACACGCAGATGGCCAGAGAACGTACAGGTGATACCTTACGTACTGGACCAGAAATAATCCATAAGACAAACCCAAAAGATCGTGCAAATTAAGGATCAATTAGAGGTTGCACGTGATCGTCAAAAGAGCTATGCTGACGTAAGACGTAAGCCTTTAGAATTCCAATTTTGAGATAAAGTAATATTGAAGGTCTCTCCTTGGAAAGGCATGATTTGATTCGGTAAACGAGCCAAGCTAAACCCGCAATATATAGATCCTATTGAAATTCTAGCAAGAATTGGTTCTGTCGCATATCAACTTAAGTTACATCAAATGTTAAGCAATATCGACAATGTTTTCCTAACTAATTAACGTTTTCCCATCCACAAGATAAATTTCGGGATGAAATTATTCTAACGGGGGAGAATGTAACACCAGTCAAAATAGGTCAAAAACAATCACATGTGATTATGCCAATCATGTAATGTGATTTTGTTAAACTAGTAAAGTGACAAATTTTCTATATAATTCATGATAAAGTATGAAATTTCATACATAATTTATGATACAACTCAAAGTATACATCCACACGATTCCAAAATATAGAGAACATCTAAATTTGACTTCGCATGAACAAGTTATGATAAACCGAACACTATAAATCTCTATAATAAGAGGAATATAAAATAGACTTAGAACTAGCTATTTAATTCTAAAATAGAGTTGTAGTCCTCGTAAATACCTACGCGTGCATATAAAGAACGTAAAAAACGGAGTTCGTATGCAAAAGTTATGGCATTCCGAAGATTTAGCTTTTAAAAACCCTAAACTAGCTAATTCACGACGTGAGTTTTATGACACTCACGACGTGAGTGTCATAAAATCTTACTATAAATAGCCATTTCGACCCCAAGGCTTAGTACACCATTTCTTTCATTCTCTCTCGTTTCCAAAGGCCGTTTTCCCTTCCCGAGCTTGACTACGACGAACTTCTGACCGTTTAAATTCTATAAACACACTACTAAGGTGAGTTTCACGGCCCCACTTTCTAATATTTCGGGGGAAAACGCATGCTAGTCATTGTATATATGTTATTATTATGTCTATATGATAATATATACTTATAATAGCCAGGGTATAGTTGTTCTAAATATAATATTTTGAATATATACAACTATTATCAACTTATCAATATGTTAATATATTAATATAGATCTTGAGTTATACTTAGGATTCTATATATATATATATATATATATATATATATATATATATATATATATATATATATATATATATATATATATATATATATATATATTTTGTGTGCAATATAGTTCCGAAGTTATATTCGGAAGTTTTATATGTTAAGTTATATAGTATGTTGCAATTAATAGTTTTATGTCAAGATAAAACTAGATATGTTATATGTTGTTATTATTAGTTTTTTGTCAAGATAAAACCGGATATGTTGTTATTGTTAGTTTTATGTCAAGATAAAACTAGAAACGTTATATGTTGTTATTATTGGTTTTATGTCAAGATAAAACCTGGTTTTACTTCAAGTTATAGTTGTTATACTGCCTAAATGTTATGAAATTAGGAGTAATGTTTAAAAGCATAGTCTAGTAACTTAGGCTTTTAGACATGAAAATGCTTTTGTTGTTAGAACTATAGAACGTTGTCTAAGTCTACCTGAGCTAATGTATTCATCATCTAAGATTGCGGATCTTAGTGAAAGTCCTCTGACCCGTATTCGTTAATCTCGTGTGAGCGAGGAAGTCGTGTATAATTAGTATACGGGTTGACCACCCCACTTGTGACTGTTAGCTACAGTCAACCAAAAGCGAGTGATGAACTATCCTTTTATTTGTTATTGTTCCGGCGTCGATGAAATGTGCAGAAACTACCGCAAGGTGTGATCCTTGTACTACCTCAAAGTGTAATCCTTGTACTACCGCAAGGTGTAATTCTTGTACTACCGCAAGTTGTAATCCTTGTACCACCGCAAGGTGTAATCCTTGTACCACCGCAAGTTGTAATCCTTGTACTACCGCAATGTGTGATCCTTGTGATAATAATAGGAGGTATATGACTATGTCATACAGTCGCAACTACAGACTCATGGTAGCAACTTGTTAGAAACATTATACTTCGTCGCTATACAAGTATTAATGTTAAGTATAAGTTTCCCCTACTTATACCCTAGGTACTACTTGTATATTAAGTAGATAATTATACCTAGCACACATACTCGTATAGAATTGAAATAGATTTATACGTAGTGGTTTTACTCGTATAGAATTGAAATAAGATTTATACGTAGCAACTATCGTTTGTATGGAATTACAAACACTTATATCCATAGTATATGAGACTTATAGGTAAACTACTTATTTGGTAAGTAAACTTTTATACCTAGGATATATATACTAAACGTTGGAGAGTCGAAATGATACTTTCAAAACTATACTTTTGAACTTGGAAAATGTATTATTTTTATATGGAGTCAAAACCTGTGGACTCACCAACTTTATGTTAACGTATTTTAAATTGCATGTGTTTTCAGGAAGTTGATAACTATGATACGAGAAATGACGTTACACTGCCCGGTGTTTCCGCCGACGGCTGGGGTGTGACATAATGCAAGAAGGATGTTTCCATGGAGTTGATCTCCATTGGAATACTCTGTAATGTTTGTTGTCAAGACTTTGTGACTTTGTGCATAATCATTACAAGAGGATCAATGCATATAAGTTTAGAATCTAACAGATTTCAGTAAATGGCATGAATTTGGAATTCCTGCATTTGCGGTAAGGATTCGGGACTGTGAATTGGGAATCATTGGATTTATGTCCAATCGATCTAGTTCACAAAGTAAGGATCATAGACAAACATAGAGTGCATACTTTGTGTATGGCAAAGCTATTGTTTAGAAAACATATTGTACATGCTTGGAGCATGGGACAACTATTGTATTAATTCAAGTATAAAGTTGATAGTTTGAAACAGTATGCAATGAATGATGGGTAATCAATATGGTGATAAATAAAAGATGTGTTATTTATATTCATAAGTTCTGAGACCATATTGGATTCGATTATTCTTGTGTTTCACTTTGCATGTTTTGACTTCCAGAATAACTAGGTCGTTCTTCCTGAATGACTAAGTTATTCAAACTGTCCACAGTGGGTCATATGTTGGAAGTAGATATGAATCAAGACTCTCATGGGTTGGCTTGTAGAGGTCTAAGATGTTGGCCAAGTGGTGCTACAACACTCATGAGTGCTCATAAGTTCTGAGTATTGGATTCACCCCACACTAATTGGAATCACTTCATGGATTATATCACGAGTGATCATGAGACGATAATATCTTATATTCTTCAAACCTAGAGATATGAGTTGTTATTATGAGTTGGTTATACATTCATTGCACGAAACCGCATTGCTAACTCGATGTTATAAAACGTGCCTTTGTGTATGATTCAACAAGTAGTAGAACAAGCCATATGAGTCGAAGTTTATTCATTCCTTTTACCATCGGGATAAAAGCAATATATGGGGGCCCCTCGATGATTTAATGATGACACATGTGAGAGCTTGGCCAAGCCAGGACTAATGTGATTTTTTCAATTAGTCAGTCGTCATAAATCGGAAATCGGGAAACAACAAATGGACAGAGAGAATGATTTATAATCCATGTCTCTGTCCATATAATATCTAGAATGGAGGAATATATGATCCCTTATATAATGGACAAGTCATTGACAAAGGTCATAGTTCATTGGCAATGTCAGAGTTCGACAGTGGCTTTAAGAGCTACGAATGCCAGTTAGGTTTTGAAATCGAACTCAATAATAGTTTTAGACTTATCTGTAACATCCATAAAATTTTCACCAAATTAAAAATTTTCAAGCATAAATAAAACAAAATAGTAACAGTTTACAAAACATTTTCTATCAATATCCATTAGAGTGTCCCAAAACAAGATCATAAGGATGAGGAGCGGTACGGTCATGCCTTTGCCTTGCCATGATCTCCTCATGAAGTACCTGAAACAATAAACTGCAAACTGTAAGCCCGAGGGCTTAGTGAATTACCCCCAAAATACCAATACCACACTGATAATACCATATCTGTAATAACCAATTAATCAACATGCATACTGGGCCATCGGCCTGACTGGACCGCCCTACCGGGCCTACAGTCCAACTGGATCTACATCGAGCCTTCGGCATGACTGGACCACCATGTGGGCCTATAGTCTTCCTGGACCACTCCTAGGGTGTGTTGGCCTTCAGCACAAAGCAGGACCGCCTCAACTCATGCAACGAGCAAATAGCCATGTTTGCAAAACCAACATATACTGGCATATATAAGCATCAAACATAACTAACTCACTGATCAGCAATCCTAGCAATCTCTCATGACCAGAATACATACCTAGAAGGCCACTAACATTTCGATCCCTAAGGATCATAGAAGCATAACATACTATCTATCTTGATAAGAATCTATCAGATCATAAACATACATACATACATACATACATATATATATATATATATATATATATATATATATATATATATATATATATATCATAACGATAACAACTAAAGGGCCGGCCTTGGTGCCTTAGAACATTTTGATATAGTGAGGATAACTCACCTTGCAGATGTCGACTCAGTAGATAAATCCCAACTCTCGGATCACTCGCCAAAGACTCCTCCACCTATTACCATAGTACGAGCATACTCATAAATCCTCAACCTCACAAGTAATCCATAAACCAACAGTCAACCCCAGGTCAAAGTCAAAGTCCTCAGTCAAGTTCAACAGTCCATGTTGACCTTAACTCACCGAGCACCCTCGGCTACTCGTCGAGTTCCTTGAAGCACTATCCAACTCACCGATTCATCGAGGTGACTCGTCGAGTTCCTCCGATTCTTGGTCAAACTTCTAAGCCACCCATCGATTTTCCTTCTTGCAACTCGACGGATACACACGCATACATATCCTAGAGAAAACTCATCCGACTCGCCGAGTTATTCATGCAACTCGCCGAGTCTAAGACAATCTTCATCAGACTCGTCGAGTTGTTCATCCAACTCGTCGAGTTCAAGGCCATCTTCATACGACTCGCCGAGTCGTCCTTGCGACTCGTTGAGTACCTTCAGCCCTTAAGCCATACAAACTCATTTAAGCCATGCAATGGCTCCAAATTACAGATCCAAGCTTCTAGAGCATGCTTTTCACGTAAATTTGCAAACTTTACGTTTATGCATGGCTAAAAAGGCTCTTAATGGCAATTCTAAGCTCTTAATGGGATTTCATGCGCAAGGAGGGTTTCAATCACCCCCCATACTCACAACTTTATGATTCTAGGACTTAGGAAAAGTCCAGATCTGAAGTTACAACTTCAGATCTAGCCCATAGCTCCCCATATCAACTCAAAATCCATAAAACCCTAAAACTCAACCAAAAGAAAAGAGATCTAGAAGGAAAGGGAAGTAAAGATTGCAACTTGATACCTCCAGAAGATGCTAGCTGAGGTAAATTCTGCTTCCCACACCTTCCTTGCTTCAACTCCTTTTTTCTTCAAGCTTTTCCCTCCTAGCCAACCTTCTTTCTAAGGCTTAAATCACACCAAGAAGAGTACCACACGAATTAGGGTTTCACTGAGCTTCTCAAAGACTGTAAAGAGGCCATAGGAGGCTGTGGCTCCTTTAAATAGGGTGCAAAACCCCGGGATTTAGGGTTTCATCTGCCAACTCTTACTCGTCGAGTCCCTTTATAGAATCAGCAAGTAGGTCACTAAACATGCGATCCCACCCCATTGCTACTCAACGAGTAGGGCAACCAACTCGTCGAGTAGGACTTAAAACCAAAGAACCTTTTATATAATCAATACCTGAGAATCGGGGCGTTACATTATCCAAGTGGGAGACTGTTGGATTAATGTTTAAGTCCATAATTATATTTTGTATGTACTTGACCTGACTCGGCATGGTCCATTTGGGCTGCACTTCACCGATACAATTTATATGGTTAGTCTTTTAAGAATAGTATATTTATGATTTATATTAATATATTATAAGTTCTAATATATTAATATGGAATCATATTATTTAATTAGTATTGATCAAGAATTAATTTAGAATTAATTAAGTGAACAAAAGGAACTAATTAAATATGGACTCTTAGATATATATGTGTAGTGGGCCAATTTCATTTAGGTTGGGCTAAGTCTTCATGGATAGTCCATGGAGCTTTAACCCATGGATCCTAGGAAATGAAAGGTCATGGGTATTAGGGTTTAATCCTAATCCTCCACACTATATAAAGGGTCTTATGGTTCATGAAATAGGGCTAGTGGCTAGTGTAGATACACTAAAGAGGGCAATGGCTGATTTCATAAGTGTGAGCCAAGTATCCATATTCTCAAAAGGTTTTCCAAGGTGTTTTGGTGATTTATGATTCCATTTGAGGCTTCCACACTATTGGGGCTAAGCTCTTAAAGCTTGAAGACATCAAGCTACATCAAACGGTATGTCATCTAACTAGAAATTTGTCGTCTAGGTGCTTCATAATATGCTAGTTAGTATGAAACCTTGGAATATTTAATATTTGCATGTATAATAGAGAAAACATAGATCCAAGGTTTATAGGGTTGCATGTACACCATAGGAGTGTTAGAATGCTCAAAACCCAACAAATAGTCCTGACCCTAATTGGCCCACGTAGGCCCACAACAACCTAATCCAAGAATTGGCCCAAACCGAGGCCTACAAATGTGAAGTCCATTTCTATATTGGGCCACAAGGCCCAATAGACCCAACCATTCCAATATTGGCCCAAGATACATTCAGACCCAACAAACCGCAAATCCAGGCCCAAAACCATTAGGGCCCAAAGGTTCGATGTCCACTAAGGCCCAAGTCCTCCTGAGAGCGTACGCCCAACGTACCTCTTCTATACGCTTAGCGTACTGGGCAAATGGATTGTACGCACAACGTACTATATAATACTCCCAACGTACAAACAGCTCATGCCCAAAATTCATTAAGTGCTTAATACTTTGATCGCACCAGTCCAAATCATAGATCTGAGCTATACTTAACGTCTAAACCCATAAAGTCACTGACTTGGTGACTTTGCATGCCCCAAACAAACCCAAACTCCAAAAATGGCATTCTACTTCCATAAAAGTAACCCTAACTCATGCATGAACCCATTAAGACCTTCAAGATGGCAACTTTATGTCTTAGGGACTTAAATAGCATCAAGGGTGGCAACCCTAAGTCTAAGAATCAAATTTGAACCATAAAGCTTCATCCTTGGGACCAAAAAGGAACCAAATCCCAAAAATGGTAGATCTAGGGGATGAATGATCAAGTTCAAAGCTTTATACCTTCATCAAGCTGAGAATGAGTCCTAAAAGCCAGATCCAAAAGCTCCTCCTCGATTCCCATCTTTGCATCAAATCTTTATACCTTCATCAAGTTGGGAATGTTTGATTTAGCCTTATTTCTTGTTCCTTGTTTGGTTGTGGGCTTAGGGTAGAATCAAGTATTCGCCAGTCTATGGAGTCTAGCGTTATGTATGTTTAGCATGCACAAGTGACTCGACGAGTTGGGTCATGTTGACCCGTTTCAGCTTAAGATAGAACTAGACGAGTCTGTGAAGGGACTCGACGAGTTGATTCGCTAAATCGCGACAATGAGCAGCCCGATACAACTCGACGAGTCGGTAGGACGACTCGACGAGTTGGGTCGCGATTTCAGGATTGTTGAGTTAATGAACTCGGCGAGTTTATAGGTCGATTCGGCGATTTGGTCAACCCATAATGTTGACTTTGACCAGGGGTAAAATGGTCATTTTTCCTTTAAAAGAATTATCAGGGTGTTCGTTTGGATAGATCGGTTTGATGCGATCCAATCAAGTGAATCCAAATTGATTTCGGTTTTCAAAATATGGATCCGAATAGTCCAAACCAAAATTCAAATCCGATCTGATCTAATTACAATTCGGTTGGTTCGATTTTTTTAATTCGGTTTTCAAAAACCGAAACATTTTAAAACGACATATAATTATAATATTACACAAGCAGCAAAAACAAATTATTTAGTTGTGATTTGAAATTTATAAGCAACTAATAAGAAGATATATTATAGTTAAATATTTTATAGGTAGAAAAGTTTTGATAGAAAATGCATATTAATGTTTTTTTATCGGGTGAAACGTTTTGAACTTATTTAAAAAAATAAATTACAAAATTAATAAATAACTATATATATATATATATATATTATAAATAGATAAATAATAAATGTTTATTCGGTTCTTATGTTATAAACAAAAATGAATCCGAAATCCAAAATAATAATTCGGTTTTACTGAAAACCAATCCAAAAATCCGAATATCCGAACCAAATAGTCCAATCCAAAATTTCCAATTGGATAATTCGGTTTTATCCGAATAGTGAACAACCCTAGTTTTTGACTGAGTGCTTATTATGATGATGATAGTCGGGGAGTCGATTGGAGCAGCCATCAGAGATTCCTCACACGAGATTTCAGCAGCCAGATTGAGAGGTGAGTTTTCCTCTAGTAGAACGGGTCGAAGGTACCAAGGTCGGCCCGTATATGTGTGATTAGTAGCCGAGTGTGGGCGAGGCCTGTATCTCCTAATTAGCCGAGTGTGGGCGGGGCCCGCATCTCATAGCTTTAGTTGAGTATGGATATATGAATGATTGATAGATTTAATTATACTTGTTGTCTGTGTGATACTTGTATGCATGCTTAGTAGTTGAGTGTGGGCGAGGGGGGGGGGGGGGGGGGGGTTGTATCTCCTAGTTGCATGTTATATGTGTATGGTGTGTGGTAGTTTGGGGAGACTCACTAAACTTCGTGCTTACAATTTTTAGTTTTGGTTTTAGGTACTTCCGGTAGCAAGGGGAAGAGCTTGTGATGATTGCAGTACACACACCATTGATTCAGCCTGGGATGTCTAGACTCTGATGTTTTGACACATGATTTTGATACACTATTTTGTTGTGATGATTTAAGACACATTACTTATGTTTTTATGAGATGATGACTGATATTTTTGGTTTTTATGAATAATTAAAAACAAAATTTTTGGACTATATTTTTGAGATGTTTCAAATGTCCTTCACTTAACGGACAAAATTTGATAGAGTTGACAATAAAAACATTATGTTTAACGTTTTGAAACCACAAAAACCATCCGTGAGGTTTTTTAAAGTTAGAAACGAAACTTCAGATTTTATGAAACCACGGGGACCATTTATGAAGTTTTGTCAAAAACAAAAAAAAATAACAAAAAATAAATTAATGACCAAATTTATAACAATCAAAAATATATTACATATCCCAAAAATAAAAAGGAAAATTTACTTTTTTATTTTTATTTTTTTTTATTTGTCTTAAACTCCTTCGACCATCTTCATTCGTCTTCCTGAATTTGATAACCATCTTCGTTCTTTGGTCATCCGTGTGTGTGGGAAAATATAGTATGGAGGCAAGAGGACAGAGCTCGATAGCAGCAGCTCGGTACACTCTACCAGCAACCAGATTGTCATCCGAAGACATACTTTTCTGTATCGATGTTGATCCTGAATCCCTCGTTGAAATGAAGAATACCAGCGCCAGTGGAAGACCTTTTACCAGATTGGAATCAATTAAGCAGGCTATTCTTCTGTTTATCAATGCTAAGCTTGCTATTAATCCAGATCATCGATTCGCCTATTCCGCACTCGGCAAAACCCCCTTTTGGGTAAATCCTTTTCCTCTATTCTTCGTTTTCTCGATTTCTTTTCATATTTGCCCAATCCGTTGATTTTTGCATTTTTGATATAGTTATCCCTTCGTTTCCAAAATGATGAATAAATATTCTCAAATGCAAATTCAAGATAGGTTAGGTCTCATTTCTAGAACCATGATGTTGAAATCAAGTGAAAATTCTCTTGATATGTTGGTAGTTTATAACAGCTTTGAAGCTTCAAATTCGTCCATTTGACTAAGAAAGTTGCAGAAACCCTTGGATTTCTTTAACCCAATTCTGTTGTATACAAACCCTAGCATACTTTACTTTAACCTAATCCTCTTGATCTTTACTGTTCTTTTAATCTGAAACATTGCCAAAAACATTATCCACTTAATAACCTACTAAAGGCATATTGTGGCTTTGATTGCTTACTTTTTCTCCTTGTATTCTTTAATCCTTATTGTCTGCTTTATTGCATGTATACATATATACACATACAGCTTAAGAAGGAGTTTAGCAGTGAAGTTGAGTCTGCAATTGCTGCATTTCGAGCCATCACAGTTGACTCTTCAGCTGGTCATGCGGATCTCACGCATCTCTTTAAAGTCGCAAATCATGAAGCTAAAAAATCCCGTTCACAGAATCGGTTACTCAGGGTGGTTAGTTTCATTTGTAAATTATTTTATTTAACTATAATAAAATATATATATATATATATATATATATATATATATATATATATATATATATATATATATATATATATATATATATATATATATATATATATATATATTAACAAGCAGTTTAATTATCTATGTGTGGTTTCCACTTTCTCCAGATTCTAATATATTGTAGATCATCAGTAGTGCCACAACACCAATGGCCCACAAACCAAAAGCTGTTCACGTTTGATGTGGTTTACCTACACGATAAACCGGGGCCCGATAATTGTCCGCAGAAGGTGTACGATGGTCTGGTGGACGCCCTTGAGCAGGTGAGTGAATACGAGGGGTATATCTTTGAGAGTGGTCAGGGGCTGACACGTGTCCTCTTTCGCCACATGTGTGTCCTGCTGTCACATCCACAACAACGTTGTGTCCAGGATGACATTGATATTCCTAAATCTCTTACCAAGAAGTCACCCGCACCGGATTCTGCCACCCCTAACCCTGCTGCTGTTGCTGATCAAGAATGTGTTCCTGTCTCCAGTCAGTGACTTGTTAATTTCTTGGTATTGTATATGAATATGTTAACAATCCGTGTTCTAGTTGTTTGAAATGGTTTGCATTGTGCATTTGGAGTTATTTGGACTAAAATCGTGCAATTGAAACTATTCTGGGCGAAAAATATTGAAACTTTATGGACTGAATTCTCTAAGAAGATAGAGATATGATTTTTTATTGTAGGTAGGTATTTTTGGGCTATGTAAGATGCTCTTTTTTTAGGGTTTTTGGTTTTACTCTTTGTTTATGAAGTCATGAATAAGATAACTTCATCATGTCCATGAATGTTGGTCATATCAACTGAATCACGTAAGTTGTGTTCTTATTCATGTTATATATCTCTAATTTTTAGAGTTTCACCTAATCTTATTCATGTTATTTTAGAACATGTTCAAACAATATGAACAAGAACTCGCATGTTGTGGATAAACCACGGTTGTCATATGCGCTTCTTCCACATGAGCATTTTCCATTATGTTAAAATACAAAGTCTTTCACGGGATCTTTGCTTGATTATGGGCAAGATTTCACTACAGATCCATAGAGGGGACCATGGTGTATGTTTTTGGCTTAGGCATTGGTCTAATGACAATGACTAGGACCAAGTTGAATGTTAGGCTAGATGCTTGGAAAGCGTTGTTGGAAGGTAGAGGGTTTATGATCATCACAACTAAAATGCAATTTCAGCTAAGACTGAAATGTAGAAAGAACATAAGTATGTACTATTGAGCAAGTTCTACATCCAAATGAGAGGTTCGAATATCCGATGTCCAGTGGTGGACCTAGAGCTATGGGAGTGGGGGCACATGCCCCCAAGGGCTAAAAATATTTACACATAAATACTTAAAGTATTTTAAAGTTTACTTGCAAGGCCCTTTATGTTTTTGAAAAAACTCAATAGTGTCCCCAACAAAAAAAAAAATTGTTGGAATCGTCATTGTCGGGATCCATGATACATAAGAAGGGGTGACGAGGGCGAAGGGAGTGTCAAAGATGGTGTTACCCACTGCATAAATTTAGATGGTTAAAATGGAACTAGTAGAATTCTTTGTGATAGGTCTCGCTGACGGGACAATGTATATCAATTTTTACAAGTTATCATCATTGCTCGCTGCCTATCTCCATCATCTTCTACCCCTTTCTGGCGACCAATTGTTTCTACAATCTCTTGTCTCCTTTGAGTGTCTCACACTCTGTCTCTTTTAACTTAGCTCTCCTTGACGGTTGGTGGTGGAGATTAAAAATCGAGTATTACTCTCTTTTATTCTCTTGTATAAAATCCATTCATAATTTAAAATTGATCAGTGAGTATCCATTGGCTAAAAAATTGATAGAATACAGATGGTTAAACATATCTCAAATTGGTATGGAGTTAGTTGGGTGATAAGGGGATTTCCTTGCCCGATTTGTTTAAAAAGGTGATTGGTATGGGTGACAAAACTCATTTTTAGAAAGATGCTTGGTGTGGTGTGTAGGGAAACTTAGGGTTTATGGTGGAGATATGGATACCAACTTGAATCGTGATATCACTTTCCGAACTGATATGTCTATCTTATGTCTGGGTTACAAGAAATTCAGCCTAAGATAATCCAAGTGGACATTTACGTTTCTAGGCACAAAAAATGTAAGTCAATATGCTAGAGGATTCTGTGGAAGTATGATGAAAAACGAGAGCTTAAGATCGTAACCCTCTTCTGTACAGGAAGAGTTGTTTATATATTAAACAAGATTAGGGTTTCATTAGGGTTGGGCCGTCATTAATTGCTTTGGAAGCAAGTAATGTTAATTCGGATTTAATGAGGATTTAAGGTTACCAAAACTAACGAGTTCCGTTAGTTTTACCATAATCATCCTCAAAAAATTGAATTTTCCACTATATTCCCATATGTAAAATTCAGTGAGGTTTTGGGGCGTTGCCCCTAGACCCCACCAAAGGGGCGCTGCCCCCGGACTCCCGACTAGTTGTCGAACCGGCTTCTAATTCGATCTTATACATGCATGCACTCCGCACAAACTCCGTACATATATTAAAGTACAAATTATGAAGCTCCTTAGCTCACATATTAGTTCTAGTTACTTAAAATGATATGGTGACACTAAAATCACCAACATGGTGATGAAAATCTTGAAGGAGCTTTGTCCAAATTTATATGCCTTGGAGACAAACAAGAATTGTTTATTTATGGATTGTATAAACATTAGGGTGGATATTAGTAACATGTAGAGTTGGTGCTAGTCTAGACATCTAAGATGAGGAAGAGAAAGTCAACAACTTTTGGTTTTAATGGAGTATGTGGGTGATTTTCAATTTTCGAATGGCCTGGACCGATGGTTGTGGAATGGCAATGGGGAAAGCACCTTCTTGGATAAAGACCTAAAGCACATGATTGTTGATGGTAATAGCGGGAATGGTAACATGTTTACATGGATCAACTTGATACCACTCGAGATTAATTGTTGTCTGGCGGATGCTGAAAAATAGGATCATACATATTCAAACTTGCTCAAGAGAGGGATTGTTGTTACTTCAAGTCTTTGTCCTTTCTGGTGTCGGAAGAGAATCTAGATTACACTTTTTTCTCTTGCTTTGTTGCTACAAAGGTGTGGATATGGCTGGTAAATTGGTCATCGGTTCTTCATCATCTATGTCCTCTTGTGATGATCTTAAGGAGATGCTCCAGGCGGATATTGGCAGCAAGAAGATGCAAAAGTTGAAGCTTTCTCTCGTGTGTACCACTATATGGATGATATGGAAAGAGCGGAACGCTATTGTCTTTAGGAACAAAAGGCGAACAATTATGCTTATGGAGGATGACATTAGTATATTCACTTTTAACTAGATTAAGCTTAGGTCTAACTTGAATTTGATTGATTGGCCTAGTTGGTGTAATTCTCCCATTTTAAACGTTTTCTTGTAATGGTTTGAGCTTCTCGTTTAAGTCTTTGTTTTGTTTGCTAATGATATTTTGCTAGCCGTTCCAAAATAACTTATCCTCTCCTGTTAAAACTCCTTATTCACATAAGCAATTTCAAACACCCCTTATTTATGTCAAGAAACTCTTTTTAGTTTGTTTCACCCAAATACAAAAAACTACTTATTAACAGTAATAAACCATAATAAGTCAACAAACACTTCAAATAAAAAAAATTAGAAAATCTCAAATGCCTGGAAGATTAATATAGGCGCCAATTCCCCTCTTATTCCTGATATTTGTGCATTGCCCACCAATGCTTCTCTTTATTTCCGATCTTATTGCCAGTATATGTTGAATTTTCCTTTTGTCACCAATCTAGTTATTTCTTCTTTGTGGGATGACATTTCATTGCAAGAGCAAGGTCCCTTGCCTCAGTTTTATAAATACATGTAATAAATAAATTATTCTTACTTCACAAATGTATGCCACTCAAGAACCCTTATCAATTACCATATCTTGCTACATTTTGATCAACATTAACATCCTTTTTGCTCAAAACACAACTTTCATATTACCATAAAAGACTTCAAATGATCATATTTCAACTAGTGGAGTGTTGTTGCATCAAAGCAAAGAACCAAAAACATCATGTACGTATGTATGTATATGCATGGGAAAACAAAACGAATAACCAAAAACAAACCCACAAATGCACATCAAAACTTCCATCCATTCATTCATTCATTCGCCACAAAAAAGAACCAATCCACTCAAAAGACACAGATTTTATGAAACAAAACCATCATAAAACTTCTCAATCCATATCCTTCTTGTTTGCTATTAGTTCGCCTCTTCTTTCGGATCCTCAACTTCAAGCAAGTCATCATAGGATACAGGCACACGGATTCTTTCATGAACAGGTCTTTTCTTCACCTGTCTCTCTTCAATGTCCAATTCCCCATTTTGCCCTTCATCCCTCTCCACCTCTTCTTTCACACCTTCTACTTCTGCTTCAGCTTCAGCTTCAGACAAACCCCGTTTGCTCTGGTTTGCTGCTTTCCTGAAATCCGGTGGTTTAAATTGCTTCTGCAAGAACAATAATCCACCAATCATGATCTTATACTAATCATCATTCATAGTCAATAGTCATAATACATGTTTTATTTATGAGTAAAAATGTATGTAAAATTACCTCAAACTCCCTCCCTTTTTTCATTATTTCCTTATATACATTTGGATCACGTTTTCTAAGGATGTTCCACAAAATTCCACCACCATTCCTATATCGCCCTCCATCTGAAGTCATCTGACCACCACATGCCTGAATTGCATCCACCTGTCACCATTCCATCATCATTAAATAATCCAATCCAAGATCCAATACCAAAAATATGCACTCAACAATCAAAGCTAACAAACATAACACTCTTTATTCTAAAGAAACAGCAAATCAAAGCCATACAAACACACCATCAAGATATAATCAATGATCCACAGACTGAAACTGATAAAATGGCTTCTGGAAGAGAAATCTGCGATTTTAGGGAAACAACATTCAGCATCAGAGTTCAGACACCAACAAAAAAAATGAAGTAATCTATATACATATATAAAGATCAAACATAAATCTTGGTTTCCTACAGAATAATGCTAAGGAACCCATGTTTTCTAGTTATGCAATATGCATGGATACAAGTTGTTTACCCCAATGCTAAATTAATGCACAATAAGGTTGATTTGATTCATATATTAAAGATTAAAGATTAAAGATTTTCCAAGAAACTATACCTCCTTCACAAGATCACTAACAGCAGGGACACCCAAACAACCAACTGCAGTCCATATCAGGTAAGACTTTCTTTCTTTCAAACGCCTACAAGTATCTAAAACAAATCTACAAATGACATAAAACCCATAAGTCAAAGAGGGGAAATGATTAGGGTTAGGGTTAAGGAGAGGGAAAAAGAAGGCAAATACCTGTTAATGTCCAAGACGCCAGGGCCTGAAGCAGCTTTCTTTTTCCTATTTTTCTTCTTATTTCTACGTTTCTGACTTTTACTCTTAGGTTCTTGAGATATTGTGCCACCATCTCCACTGCTGTTTTGTCCCAACTCAGTTTGTTGATAGTTCTCAACAAATTCTCCTTCTTCTACATCAACCATATCAACATCTTCCAAGTCTTCAACATTGTCTGCATCAAGTATTGAATCAAGCAAGCTCTCTTCTCCCTCCATGAGTAAAAAGGTACTGCAAAGACATCAAGAACACAAATTAAGCCCGTGTCTCAACTTTATCCACTAAATCCTTAGAAAGTACAATTGAAATGTTCATTGACACAAAACATCAAACACCTTGGATGCAACCCTTTTGCTCTAAAACTATATTTTCTGACAAAATTGAACTTGGATGATTAGTTCCAGTATCTACCAAACAACATTCGAATCTCAAAATCAGTAGCCACATAAACATCATCCATTGACTCTAAACTTAAAACATTTCACAGAAATGATTTATCAGAATCATATTAAAAATTAAAAATCGACTATATATCACGTATACTCATATAAACAGATTAAAGCATCTCAACAATTTCTAGCAATTTAGGATTTTCAAAAGATCAACCCCAAAAATAAGATAGGTTAAAACCAATATTTGAAGTTTTGAACTCACTGCCGAAAGAGTTGAAAAGGAAGAAAGCAAGTCGGAGAGAGGCCGGAAACGGTGACTCACGCCTGTTCGATGTTCCGGTGTTCCTTTTTTTCTCTTAACGTTGCTTTACGTACGCGAGACTGCGACCTCGACGCTCGACCTGCGTAAAGGGAGTAACAGCCAAGGCCCAAAGGTGAAGGGCCTCGGGCTTCATTTTTCAAGTCTTCAAGTTCACGGGACACTCAATTTCATTTGTTGGGCCAATGCCTATTAAAAAAACATAAAGATATATGTAGTAATTACATACTTGATAATTAATTCTTTATTTATATTTACCCCTTAAAATGTATTGATTTAATCTTTATGCCGGCAACTCTAATCAATGCGAAAAAAATTACTTAATACATATTTAATCTTTAATATTTTTTGAACATTTATTTATTTAGTCCTTAATATATAAGAATGATTTTGTCACATCTCATTCTCTCATTCAATTGGTCACATGTCATTTTGTCATAATTTTGAAATATATTTATTTTCCACTTGTCATTTACTTCATTTTTTATTTTCAATATATCATTAATTTAGTTTCCATAAATTAAACCTATCATAATGACTATTAATTTCAAATTTCAAATTTCAAATTTTGAATTTGAATTTTAATTTTAATTTCAAATAAATTTATAGTTTACACTTTTGTGTTTAACATTTTGTTATAATTTACCCGTTTAGTACATGGATCTAATAACTAAACACATAATTATAAATTTATTTATTTTTTACATTTTTTTTCTTCCATTTTCAGTTATTTCATAATTTTAATTCAGATAAATTTCTCATTTAATCTTTTCTATTTAACATTTTATTTTAATCAACCTGTATAATATACGAGTTTCACAACTAGTTCTTAACAAAAAGCTCTTTAAGGTGCACATGGCTCTTTTTTACATTAACACTATGCCACGTGTCATTACCACATAAAGTCTTGACTAATTTTCCCGCCCATTCATTGCTTCAATTGTTAATTACTCAGCTCCTAAAATTAAGCAAATTAGTTTTAATATTTACTTAAAATGCATTCAAAATACGTTTTTTATATATATAAACACGACTTTCAGCTTAAATAGATATATGAAACCCTTAAAATCAACTAATCATTATCCTCAACTTACAAATTTCCCTTAATTAAGAAATCTTCGATCACAAGATTAGGGATTTATCTTCAGCTATTCAACAGAATCACCCAACGCCATCTGTTAATTGGTTCATTTTTTTTTGTCACGACTTGTATCCCCAGATTTTACCTTCTTGATTTTGGAAACAAAATCACCTAACTCTATATTTTCATTGGTTTAATCTCTCAAGGTCATTATTCACGACCAAATGTTCAATCTTTCTCTCCTCATGAGCCCTAATCCATCCTCTATGTCGATCCAAACATTCTTTTATGGAATTCTCAACAAATTAAAGGTTCATTGGTATGTTCATCTTCTTCACCTATACAACCAAACGATTGTCGAAGAAAGAAGTCAAATTAGAGCTTTTCGAGTATGGAGATATTTGTTTTTTTTTCTACTTTAGGGTTGGATTTAATTTTGTGTATATGTAATTTCAGGGCATTTCAAGTTCATTAAAAAAATCATATATGTTCTTTTTGGTATTGTTGAAGGATAATAAAGAAGGCGAATGCAGATAAGAGTGCAACAAAGAACGATAACCCTGCATCCTCACTATGTAGAGATCAGTGGTTGCTCCACAGTGGCTTCCATTTACAGAGCTATAAGGTGGAGTCGTCTTAGTTACAACACAACTCTCCTACACAAATCTTGTAAGTTTTGTTTAGAATCAACTGTATGGTACTATTATGGTTTTTTGTATTCTAGAAACAAAAATTTCTTAGAGGAATTCAAGCTTAGAAGCAATTAGGCCTAAAGATCTTCTCAATATATATGTGTTATGGCTGTTATATATATAAATATGTGGAAACGTGTTTCTAGTATAGCAAAAACGTTGTAAATAATAAATTTGTTCACCTATCATATTTTTCAAGAAAATAGTTATCACCCTTTCCTATATTGTTTTATTTTCTACTAAAGTAGGAGAGTTATTGTCTTTTGGGTATTTAGGTTTCAATTTTGGAAGAAGTTGGTTCGATGAGATGGTTAAGTTTTTCATGGTTAACTACCGGGAAGACCCATGTGTGACTACCTTTTTTGATTATCCAACTAGAGGTGTAAAACTAAAATCTTGGAAGAAAATGGGGTACTGGTTACTCTATAAAAGCTCATTCTGATCCTAATGTTCTTTGTGGACATGTATATAGCATCTTATTTTCTTTCGTTTATCTATGTTTTATTGCATTCTACTTATTTTTCTTTATATTTCGCTAATTGTCTATAAACATTTTGTATAGCTTATGTTTTTTGTTTACAGATAACTTTCCAAAGAAGTAGATCATATATTGAAGATAATGATCAGAAACAGAAAAGACGAGGTACATAGTCGGCTTCCTTTAAATGTCATTTTCAAATTTTGTTCGTTTTTGTGCTTTCTTTTTCTTATTTTTGAATTAATTATGTGTTGTTTGTTGAAGAAGTAAATAAGTAAAATGACATTTCTTACTGTATTGGATTTAGTCTACAATTACTTAATGTGTGTTGTTTGTTATTGTTATAAATTATATAATGATTCAAATGTTTATTAAACATGCTTTCAAATTTAAAGTTGTAGTTTTTACAAACAATATCGAATAATAAAATGTATGTTAGTGTAGAGTATGTATTATGTTAGTATAAATGAACAAATTAACAATCATAATTTTCATGAATTGAAATGCTTTAAAACTGAAAAATTAGAACAAAAAAATAATTAAATTTCCCTTATTATTTCCTATCAAATATATCATGTACTTAATTTTGCAAAAGAGATCATCAACCAAATATATTTTCTTTTCAGATATAGATATGCACATGTGCTATTTGTTTTCAAATAGCAGTGGGGAGAAAGGATAAAACCTGCTCTTTGTGAAGGTACTTTTTTAGAATTATTTATTAGGTTGATGTATTATCAATATATTAGTGGAGTTTTCTTACTTTCTAATCCCTTTATTAAATATTTACTTTTAGAAAATTTTAATTCAAAGCTTGATGAGAGAATCTGATAAAGTCAGAGTTGCAGTATTTTGTTGTTAATTTGGCTGATTGCAAGAAATTGTGACATGATGACATACCAACTTACTTCCATTTTATGATTACTTTTGTTTTTTATTATTTATCATATTTAATTTTGACTATTATTTATTTTTTCCAAATAAACAATTTTTTTCAAATTTATACCAACTTCCTTTTAACCATTATGCATCTATTTCCTTCATTTCTTTTATAGAATAAATAAAATATCAACATTAAAATGCTTCATGTTCCTACATTGCTCCCAATTATATAACAATGTACTTTGTAAGTATAATGTTATAATTGACATCACTTTGTTTTTAACAGGGCTAACATTTTATATTTTTTCAAACATTTCTTTGAAAGAAACCTGTAACACGAATATTTAATATAAAAATCTTATTTTTTTGATAAATAATGCTATTTTAAGGACTTATTCTGTAAATTTTATAGGGTATGCATGTTAATGATGTGTCTGTATGTAATAATTGTAAGAAAATATACATATGTACCATTTTTATGCCATTTTTATAAGCAAGGGACCTTTTTGTAATTCTTTTACAAGGACCATTCAAGTAATTTCGTATCTAAGGGTCTATTTCAGTAGTTTTATTCAACTTTCAACATGTATAATATTACAGAAATAGTAAGTGTTATAACATTACAGAAATATTACATGTTTAACCTGTAAGCAAAATACGTATATTTGAAAACTAGATATAAAATTCCAGTGTTCAAAGTAAGGAACGATTAAAATAGTTAGTTTTAGATAAGTATGATAAACTAATAAATAAAACATTCAATGCTGTGTATAAAGAAGTTTTTAGAAATTTATAAGAACTTTGTACTATTTTATTATTTATATGAATTTATGTTTCTGCTTTATTTAAATTTATATTGCATTCTAGAAAATGATAATTTTCTAACATATCTACAAATATAAATTGACGATCGGATATCCAAACCATTATACTTTCGTAATTTCAACATATCATTATATCATCAGGAAATTACTAACATAACATATATATTTATTACTTATTAAATTTTTCATTATCATTGTTCGATAGTTAAGTTATAATTTAAATAAAATTATTTTTAACTTCCTCATCCGTGGTGTCCACGGGTTATAACATAGTGTGTGTGTGTGTGTGTGTGTATATATATATATATATATATATATATATATATATATATATATATATATATATTGCAAAATAAGTCTTTGTTGTTTTTGTACATATTTATTACTTATAACCAAATTTTTTTAGTTTTTTTCTCACAATATCCTATGTAGGATAATCATTAATAAGGTGTTCAAGGTTGCTGATGCATATGGTCACAACGACCTCAGCTACTTGGTTGCTTATGTCTTGTGGTTTGGATTAGGTCATGTATTCTGAACGTCATAACTTCTTCATATGATTTGAATTTTAACTATCATTATATCCACACGTTCGTATTCGAGTCTACTATAATTTTCGTTTAGATTATTCCCGTTAAAAAGTAATATGTTTTTACTTACGATTAAAAAAAAACATTCTTATATACATTCACAAAGAACGCATGGATATAAATATCGTAAGTAAAAATATATTTCTTTTTAACGGGAGTAATCTAAATGAAAGTTATAGCATAATCAAATATGAACATGTGAATATACAAGTTGTTAAAATTCTAGAACGTATGGAGAAGTTATGACGTCTAGAACATAAAGACCTAAGTCAAAACACAAGATCTAAGCAACCAATCAGCCAAGACCACGACGGCCATACGTATCAATAACTCCAAACACATTATTAATGACTGTATCAAGTATGATATTGTGAGAAAAGCCTAAAGAAACGAGTCATAAGTACTGAATGTATACAAAAACAACAAAGATTTATTTTGCAACAAAAAATATTAAGGGCTAAATGTGATATATATATATATATATATATATATATATATATATATATATATATATATATATATATATATATATATATATATATATATATATATATATATACTAGCCGTTTACCCGTGCTAAGCGACGGGTGCGTATAATTTCATTTAGAAATTAGTTTCTAGAAGCGATTAATTTCTTTTTCGCAAATGAGAGTAGGATGCGGTGGTGAGGGCTATAGTTTTCGTTCGTCGACTGTGATGTAATAAAAAAAAGTGAGAGTGACAATACACTGTGACCATTTAAAGGGTCTTTTAGGGTGGCTAGTATCCCCTGCGGTTGAAACCATGTCGAACCTGAATTACTCTTTAGAACTACTAACTCACACATGATTACCCTACATATAAATCTACATATTTTGTTCCAAGCGAATTTTAAACCATCAACCTCTAGTCTTGATATCAGTGGGTCATACGCCCTTTGGGCGTATTATTTAATTTATCACTGTTAGTGATCAATTTCTTGTAGGAATATAGTTTGTGATATTTTGCTATAAAATATACAAAGATGATCTTTTTGTGAAGAACCACATTTTGAATATTTATTGAAGAATAACCGCTTTTCGCTGGAAAATTACAAAATTACTTTATGAACGTCTACTTTTAAAATATGTTACCAAAAATTATTTTATTTACCTAAATAATAAGATTCCTAGAAAACATATATTTGCAGTCGTTTTGTAATAGGAAAATATCAAATGGTCATTTAAGTAATTAACTCTAAAGTTGAAAAGCTTGGATAAAAAATTAAAAAATAATAAGTTTTATTCTTTAAAAACATGCAAAATATATAAGATATTTACAAATCTACTTTTATTGTTTAATGCTCGTTATATTTATTATTATTAGTTATTATTATTGTTTAATGTTCGCTAAAAAGACACCCCAATTTACCATTTAGACACCCTATTTGATTTTTATGGTTTTTTTATTGGTTGAATTTTCATTGATTTTTTAAAAAGTAAATTATAAATATTATAAGATGACTTTTAATAAAATGTTAATAAGATGTGTAAGGGGTATCAATTTAGCAAATATGTTGAGTTCAACTTATGTATGGAACATACGTGAAAGTATGGGTCTCCAAGATAGGCTTATTATGGTCGAGCCTCCAAGATAGACTTATTATGGTCATTTCTTCATTGTCCGTCTATGTATTATTGTATCTATTTATCTGATCTAAAAAAATATTTGATAAATCAAAATTATCTTTTTCCGATAAGTAGTCACCAATAAATTACCATTTGATTTAAATTCTTAAATCTCAACAATAAACTATTAAATAGTCAAATTTAAGTTCTTTTTAAAAAAATGTATTCAAGTAAGTATTGATTTATTTAAAAGTTATTTACAACAAAATGAAAATAATAATAGTAATTGTTTGATGGTTGATGAGATTGATGTTTTTTTCCATTTATCACATATTAACACACTACTCAAGAGTTATTTTTTACTCTAGACCTTTGATTCACCGACCAAAAGTAGAAGTTGTGAATATGTTTTATTTATTTATTTTTTATTTTGGAGTTCTTCGATTCTCAAAAAAAACATATTTTGTATTTATGTATTCTCAGTAGCATTTATCTACTACTATAGATTCCAATAAATATGTCAAAACCAAACTAAAAAACATAAATAGTTCACAAATATTACGTAACAAAAATATTAAGGGAATAGAAACGAACAAAAGATTAGCGGACAATATATCATCCCAACATAGTAATCTATACAACCAATACAGAACCTTCACTGTTGATTCGGTAAACAGTTTTCATCCCAATCTAAATGGAACAAACAAAAAATCAATGTTAAGAAGCCAAAGAAAGTGTGCTACTAAAAGAAGATATAAGAAAAAAAATGAGGAAGTTCATATTATATCCAAATTTGTGTATAGTCCAGATTTTTCCAAAGCATTTTCTTTGTTCCTTATTTTTCTTCTAGATTCTCTTCATAGCAAAGCAAAATAAGAATATAATATGTTAACATACACACAAAAAGTAAGAGATGGTTTCAAGAGAGAGACCTTGGCAGCGGTCGATTAGGACTTCCAGTTCGATGCAGTTTTAGAATTGACAAATTGATTATGAGCATGTATCAGCTTCTTGTCTAGGTCTGCTTCTTCTTCATCAAACCTAAAACCAAACCAAAAAGTAACAGGTGAAAAACTAAATAGATAAGATATGGAGAATAAAGCTAATAAATATTTCCTCATTTTCACTATGAATCAATCCAACAGATTCACGAGGAATATGGAGAGTGGTTGCACAAAACTCAATGAAAAAAATGATAAGTGAGATAAAGTTAGGTGTTTGTACCTTAAGATATAGGGTTGGTGAAGGTTACACGATCATGTTCTCCTCATCAACATTATACATTGCAAATGTAATGTCAAGGCCTTTAAAGTCCAAATCATCAAGCTCTGTGGGAGTTTCACCATTCTTTGGGACTGAGCACATCACACAACAAACATTTTATAATAAAACAATCGTTTTTTCAAGTAAAAATTATATTGAAATAAATTTTTAGGATACCAAATGTTATCTTAGGTTTTCTTGACCCTTTAATGACTACATATGTAGCTGTAGCGCTCTACAACTCAAACAGTGGTCTACATCCTTCAAACAGGCTGTATTGCTCCAAGTAAGTGATTTTATCATCTGGTACACAAAAGATAAACAATAAGAGCAAAAAGGAGAAAAAGAGAAAAGAGAATCAACTGACCATGCTATCTTCATCCAGTATAATTATCTGTATGTATTAGAGGAAATTCATCGAACAGTTGGCGGGTAAGTGCTAAGCATTCCTTTTTTTCCTCCACAACACGCACACATACACACATACAAAAGAAAAACCCAAACTGGGGTTCACATAGAAATACAATTTCAACCAGAAAAAAACCCAATATGCTATTTCATAGGTATGAGCGTGAGATGAAATGAAACTTACACACAAAACAAAAATGATTGTTTGTATGTGATCGCGCACCGGAAAGAGATAAGGAGAGATGCCTTTTTCAAGTTTATATGTGATTGCAAATGTCAGAAAAAGAGAGGCCTTAGAGTGAACCAACCAATGAAGGTAGTGTAGGTTACAAAGGGTCGACATGTGTGATGAAATGACAGGATTGAGTGGTGGTGGCGGTGGAGTGTACGGTTTTTGGAGAATGGGGGGATTATAAGGGAGCTGAGACGCGAAGAGGCTTAGGTTGATGGGGGATAAGGAATGAGGACCTGTTCAAGAGGCAGAAATCCAAGGAAGATTGGTTTACTTTGACTCATTGGTTGACGGTTAAGTTTGTGATGCATAAATTGCTTGTAAATATTGTAGTAATGTTTGTATCTCTTAAAATTCGGTATTTAGGTACAAATGCTTATTAAGGTGTATATATATATATATATATATATATATATATATATATATATATATATATATATATATATATATATATATATATATATATATATATATACACTAGTCGTCTACCCGCGCAAAGCGGCGGTGGCAAATAGTTTCATTCGGCAATTAGTTTCATTCTGCGATTCATGTATAGATCATTTGTTTGTTGTGTTGGTTTTCACAGATGGACAAAAACGGATGTAAAATTGTAAATCAAGAATGAGAAATAACATAGTTTTTACTTAGGTTTTAAGTTTGGTTAAAAAAACTATATTTGAACACAACGTTTATAAATTTCAACACGTTTTATATATCTTCCTTATAAAAGAAAAGGTTCATACAGTTTCCTTAATTTTTTCTTAAATTGTAGATCGGACTTTCTACTCATGTTATTTTTTACATTGACCAAATTAATTTTCGTTATTATAAAATGTTATCAGCAATACTTAAAATAATAATAAATAAATTACAAAATGGACTACCAAGGCATATTGTATTTTCTACTGTGGTCCAAAAATAAAATGATCATCTTACAAAATGGACTTCCATGGATGTTATATTTGTTCCTCTTTAGAATGCATTGTGACGAAAGAAACTCGTTATTTAGTTTTTAGACAAAGAATGATATGATGAGTTTTTAAACATTTATACATCCATTATTATTGTTCGGAATAAAACACATATTCAGATCAGATTAAAAGAAATATTATCATAAACATTAAAGACTGCAATTTAAGGCTTTAACACAAACATTAAAATTTTAAATTATTTTCACTTGTGTTAAAGGACAAAATGGAAATTTTCACACATTTGGTGATCATACAATGAGTAATAATAATATGTTATATCAAGTTCAACCACATTGTGAAGAAACCCGGACAAACAACATCACCTAGCATCTTTGAGTTCCACCTTGACAACGCTTTCATGAGCATTACAATTATATTTTATTAAACTGGACTAAACATGTTTCAGAGTAAAATGTTATGATTAGATGTTTATGTTTAACCACTAACTCCATGATCGTAAGACACTAATAGAAGCAATATATTGTCAGTTGAATTGAGAGTATATGTACAATAGAAAGTATAACATATTGTGACGCCCAAAAACAACAAAACTTTAATGATAAGCTACTTAATTATGGAAACAAATTTTAAGAGGGTGCATATTTATCACAATAAACTTTGCACCAACATTTTGAGGATTCCCATTCAATCATATATAAATTTTAAATTTGCATGAATGTAAGCACCAATAGCACAAGGAAGAAGATGTCATGTTAGCATTTTTACTTTCATTTCTTTTGATTACAACAATTTTACTTTTAAAATCAAAAGTACACTGTATTTTTTTACAATTAGTCGGGGAAGAAAATATCTACAAACATGTTATAATAAATAGTTGAATGAAAGTACATTTCTATTTCTTGTTTATTATATACACACAATAGACACACAGTAACATGCGCATTGGACACACACAAAAATAGTGCATACACACATACGCATCCACACAACCACAACGTATACACTTACACATGCACCACACAAACATCACAGACACATACAATAGACATTTACACACACAACAAGCCCATAACACTAAAGACCGAAAGAGGGGTAAATAGGTCAATATAAGAAAGTTTTACCTTTTTAATTGGCATTGTCCGCTAGGGCTGCAGTTTATTTTTGCCGTGGAATCATATGAAGACTATTTTACATCTATATAATAATCTAGTATAAACTCCATAGTCTACATGACTATATCTAAGCATCCAAATAAAATAAAAATAAATAAATAAATAAATAAATAAGATAAAATTAGGTTTTTTGGTAAACTGTTCATGACAATAAATGTAAACCGTAGTCAAACCAAAAACCCAAATATTTTAGTTGTTTATTTAACCAAAACAGGAAACCTTGTTTCACCCGGCAAGCCATGTACATGTTAGTTTCATAGTTTAAAAGTTTAGAAATGTACAACTATTACCTGAATCTAAAGACTAAACTAATTATATCTTAATAATTCAGTAAAAAGTCGAAGCATGTCTTGGACCAACGAATGTCTAGAGAATACCAAGTTTACCTCTTTTAAGCCTTAGATATCAAGCATATCTTTGACCAACTGTGATAGGCAATTCCAACAAAAAATTAGACAATTTCAGTTATTTATCTAACAAAGATTATACATCATGTAGAACATAACAGAACAAAATGACATGCTAGAAAATGTTTACCTCAACATGGCAATTTTATCTTGGTGTCCTCTGTTTCAAATTTTATGTTCTATCATATGATGAGACGTTCTGACTGCATCAAAAAATACTAGAAGAAAAAAACCAACACACTCCGCCAGCATCAACCTAAGTGTGGAAGGCGCCATTACCCTGGATCTGTTCATGATTCAGTTGCTATGTCTTCTTCATCTATTATCAATAAAGTCAAGCACTGGTGTAAGGATTTATTGCATTGCAGCTTGATTATCCCACTCATTCTTCTGGTTTTCATGATTCTATTTGTTTCCAAGTAATGCATATCCCTATGGTCTCCCCTAAGATTCCTAAAGGAAAATATGTTCTCTCTTAATACATCGCTTGAGTTAATAGAAGAGTATATTTCATTAAAACCTTACTGTAAGCCTATAGAACACAATATAATAAATATTAGTTGATGTGTTATAAAACATCAAAGCTCCTATGGACTATGGTGTATAAATAATTCATAACCATAACCATATCTCTTCATATGTGATATGCATGCATACCTTAAAAGTAACGTTTCCCACCTTTTGCCCATTTTTCCATACTCAAAGGCTCTACGGTTGTATTTGCATTTGAAGCACTTAGCACCTGGAAGATAAGAAAAGGCAGAAACCTCTAAACATATACCAACCATATAATGTTCCCTAATATTCAAGAATATACGTGTTAAACACTCAATAGCTTCAATTACATTCTTTATTTCTAAACCAACCTTTCAAATAACTATCAGAAGCCAATCAAAAGAATAATTTCAGGAATCCCATACATATATTGTTTATTTAACAACCATACCAGCTTTTTCATAATTACCCTATCAAGAAGTGTGGATCTGTAGGAAAAAGGAAAATAAATTATGTGAAAAAACATAAAAATCATTCATTTCTAAAAGAAATCAGAATTACACCAAAATCAATAATTACAAGTAGATAATAGTTAAAACATACAGTCTTTAAAAGGATGGGAGATGACTTGGCATGAGTCTCAGATGTGTAGAAGGAAAGGTTGGTTTGGCGGACTGACCTGTGTCGCTTTTTTTACGGGAAACATGTAGCTATAAGACGGGGAGATCTAAATCAGGGAATGACGAGAACAACTTTATCTGATCCAGATTCATGAAAAGAATTTGATGTTAATGTGTCTATGAATAAAAATCACAAAGAGAAAGAGAGAGGTGGTGTGATTGGTGGTTGATGGAGGCGATGGCGTTTAGGGGGAACTATATAAGGACGAAAAGAGAAGACGGAGGGTGAGTAGTGGTGGTTCTGGTCATGGTTTTTAAGCGATACAAAGATGGGAAGAGTTGTATTGGTGGTGATGGTAGTGTGGTTGTTTAGATGGAGATATTGTTGGTGGTATAATGGTGTTCGTGCAACGGTCTCTGATGATGGTTGATGTTGTGGATGGTGCTGTCTTCTGATAGTAATAGAGGCGACGGATAGTGGTGTTAAGAGATTGATTTGGTTTTGGGTCTTTAACCTTCGAATTGAGGTGGCGCTGGTACAGAAAATCATCGACCATTAACCTCCGGATGTGGGTTTCAAACGATTAGGGTTTCTATGAAGGGAGAGAAAGGGAATCGTCCGAAGCGTGGTGATGCGGGTGGCTAGAGATGTCACGACGCAGTATCTTTATGGCATCTGGAGGCAGGTAGTTTGCTAGAAGGAGGATACGACCACTTAGCAGGGAAAGAAGATTTCTATGGTAGCACGACAACAGAAATAGTGGAGGTGGTGGTCATCTACGGTTGCGACTGGAGGCTTAAGGGAGATTTTGTTTAGATGGAGAAAAATAGTTGGTAGTTTCACTTGGCTGAAAGATCCAATGTAGGGGAAATCCGGCCAAAATCCAATAAATTTTGCAGATATATTAGGAATCAATTCACCCAATGAATAAATTAAACTGTGGGTCAAAATTTATGATATATAAGGGAAGTCGGGTCAAATTTCCCTACATTTTAGGATTCATTAGTATTCAAACGTAGAATTTATATTAAAAAAGTTGTGTTTAAAAATATAATATTATTATAATAATGGTTAGTTGTATTTTATGTTTGGAGACTTGAACGTCTTAAAAAAATATTATTATTATATTCGATTTATTTTTAGAAATAGAATGATTTCCTTTATAAGATAGTAAAGATATATATATATATATATATATATATATATATATATATATATATATATATATATATATATATATATATATATATATATATATATATAAGACTAAATGTGTACAAAGTGAGAATTATATTACCATATTAAGTCGTTTCTTCTAAGCTTATCTGGAGTAGCCGGTCATACAGACTGAATATATACAATTTAAACAAGTTGAAGGGGTAAATATCGACGAAAAAAACTCAGTGACCAAATGTGTACAATTCGAAAAATTTATTTCCCTTTTAAGTCATCATCTCTTAATAGAAACAATCATATTTATTTTGTTTTGTAAATATAATCATTTTGTTTGGAACACAATGTTTCATACTAATTTTAAAAATGTCATTAAACTAAAAAATTATATTATCAAAGGATAACATATGATTTGTACAATTGGTGGTAGTTGGTTTCCTAGTCCAAGCTGCCACTTTGGCATGCTAATGTGTCCAAAACAACACCACATCAACAGCCACATTATCTCGCTTCACAAAATTTGTGTTTGGATTGAATTGATCTCTTCTGAAAGTTCATATATTTTTGTTTATGTTTTCTGAACAACAACTTCTTTTCTGGTGATATATCTCTTTTTCTTTTGCTTATTTGATTACATATACCTGATGTGCTTTTGTTCCAAGTGTGTGATGTTTATTGTATGTATCTAGTAGATCTAACGAAAACTTTGTACTGTTCAAATATTGGTGATAGTGGATTTCAAATGGCTCAAGTAGTATTCTTGTGGTTTATGCTCTCATTTTAACGGGGCTTTCCATGCTAAAATTTATGTATCTTATATTGATTACTTACGTGTTGTTAAGTTGTTGATTGATTATATTGGTCAATAAGTTGCATTGGGGTTGTTTGGGTTGCATTTAAAATACGGTATTTGTTTACATCCTCAAAGGTTCATTCGAGTAGGAAAAATTAGTCAAAAGAAGATTAATTTCATATGATTTGTCACAAACTATGCATTGCTTTTTGTAGCAAGTTGTTGTAAATAATAAAAAAAAATCAAGTATTTGAATAATTAGCGACGAGAGGACCATTGTTATATACTACTAGAAAACTGGGGATTAACATATATTAGGGACGGAAAAAAAAACGTTGGAAACAATGACATACTATGGATTTCTGTCTGACTAAGAAAGTGAAATTAGTAGGATATTAGTGACGTGTTTGCGACGGTTACTATCGTCGGTAGTTCATTACTATATATTGACGGTTTACCGACGAAATTCAAAAAAGATTCAGTATTGTTGGTAATCTTTCAGGAAAAATATGATTTTTTTATTTATAATTGGGAGGATAGTTTGGTAAATCAACAATTTAGGGATGCCGGTTGACATTTTCAGTTAGGGATAAGCAACGGGTCGGACCCAAACCGGACCGACCCGAAGACCGAAAATCATTAATTATCTTACCCGAAAACCGGACTGTTTTTTGGTGTATCGGGTTCGGGTTCGGTCTGGTCTGGTTCCGTGTACTAAACTGGGTTTCGGGTTTTGGACCAACATTTAGAAAACATAAAAAATGCACTTTTTAACAAAAAAAAAACTAAATTTTTATAAAAAAAAAGTTATGGCATCTTAAAAACATTAACTTAAAAACATGTTTTTTTATTGAATTTTGGAACTTTTTTATTTTTATGTATTTGAAATTTATGAATTTAATGTATGTCAAGTATTGGAACTTTTCTATATGTATTTGAAATTTAATAATTTAATGTATGTCGACCCCTTCTATGTGTATTTGAAATTTATGAATTTAATGTATGTCGAGTATTGGAACTTTTTTATTTTTATGTTTGTTTGTTTTGAAAGGGAAAATAACACATATGCCCTATGAAGTTTCTAGGGTCGACCCTTTTAGTTACTTAAGTTTTTTCGTGGCTTTATGAGAGAACCGAGTTGTGGGCAACCTGTTCCTTTAGTCCCCTTTACTTGTTTTAGCTGGTTTAGAGGTCATATAGACAAAAATTGGGGTCATCTCTCTCTCTCTCTCAAAAAAAAAAAACCCAACAACAACCAAAGATGTTGCCTTCTTCAGCCCATCCTCTCGTCTTTATTCTATTTTGATTGCAGACTGATCCAATCACCACCACACCACTGCCATGGCCAGTTGAAGAAAGCCTCCAACCACAAAGAGGACCATCAACACTGCTCACCGGAGAAGAAGAACCGGCGAGAATCACCAGTTTCCCTCCTGTCTTCATTTCTTTTCGACCTTCAAGCAACTTCCAATCATTTTTCCTTACTCCTCCATCAATCTTAGGTAACCCCTTTTCTTTTCTGTTCAGAACTCATTCAAAAATCTCCAAGAACAGTCAACACCTGTCATGGTGGCCGGTGACATGAACAGTTCCGACTGGATGGTCCCGGTGATGGATTCGGTCCTAAACAGATATATGTAGCTCCTTATTCAGTTGTTCTTGTGTTTTGGAGGTGTTTAGGTCGAAAATTAAAAAGAGTAGTTCTATGGGTCTCCTCTGGCGAGCTCCTCATCGTCATTACTCTCTTCTGGTCGTCACCTATTAGAGCCAAGAACAGCAGGAGTGATGGGTGTTGAATATCACTGTGATGATGGGTACCACCCACCACATCAGCGGCGACGAGTGGTGGTAGCACAACAGCTCTACTACTTCCACCTTCCCAATCCAACGGTGATCGAATAGGAAATAAGGTTCATATATCAGGGTTGTTTGGGGTGGGGCTACGATGGTTCTATGGCGGACGATGGTGGTTTCCAGTAGTGAGGAAGAAGGTGATGACAATGGTGGAGCAAGGTTGATTTAAGTTGAGAGAGAGAGAGAGAGAGAGAGAGATGGCATGAGACCTTTTAGTTTTTTTTTTTAATTTATTAAAATATAAAAATAAATGAGGTGACATAAGTGGGGTAACCGGGTTATCCCTTCGTTTTCTCAAAAAAAGACCTATTGGAACCGACAAAACCAAATTTGTTCCCTTAAAAACCCATTAAAAAAGTTAAGTTATTAAAAGGGTCAACCCTAGAAACTTTATATGGCGTATGTGTCATTTTCCCGTATTGAAATATGGATTTAAAGTATGTTTTAAGATTAAAATTTATTCTTGTAATGCCAAAATCCGTTGGTAATCTGTCACAGCAAATTTGTCGATGATCCATTATAGAGTTATTCTGATATTCATTCGGTAATCCGTTAGACAATTATTATGTCGGTAATCTGTTGCAAACACATTCCGTCGATGATCCATTGCAAAAATATTTTTGTCGGTGATTGGTTACTAATTACCGATGGAAAAATCTGTTACTAAATTTGTTGTAGCTGTCAGAAACCCGTATAAACAATTACCAACAAGAATATACCAACGCAGTTGGGTCTGTTGCAATTCCGTCGGTAAAGCCTTTTAGAAATGAATACTGACGGTTTTAGTCGTCGGTAATGTTCTTTTTTGTAGCAGCGAAAATATATTAGACAGTTCAATCACTAATCAAGATTTTCCAACAAACAAACAACATTCTATACGGACCTACATGTCAATTTTATGCTCATAGAAGATATTTTAGATCGAGGAATTCAAGGAGAAATCGAGTCCAGAAACTACCAATTAATGCGTATAGTTGGGGATATAAATCCATTATATATATCGAACAATGAACTGATCGTTTCATTTGTCGTTTGTTTGTTTCTATTCTCTACTTCTAACAGTTTTTGACTATAAAATAAGCTAAATATTTAGTATTATAAAATGACTCTATTCAATAGTAGACTATAGAAGCAGTATATAATTCAGTTTCACTGATGATAATCGACAACATTTATGATTTATGCCGATAAATGAAGCTCATTTCAACTTTAGACGAAGTAAAGCCACCATCAAGTACCAAATTATGGCCGGTTATAAATCCGGCTTCATCGCTGGCTAGAAATAAGACAGCTTGTGCAACATCGTCCATGCTTCCACATCTCCCATGAAGTAAACTGCCACATTCACCTATCCTGTTGCTTACTTCTTCCATGGTCATTTTCGGTTTCCCTAAATGGTCTCGATATGCATTCACGAGCATCTCTGATGGGATGGCGTGTGGTGAGACACAATTGACGCGAATCCCATGAACTCCTAACTCGCAGGCTGCGCTCTTTGATACTGCAAGAATGGCTCCTTTAGTTACCGTGTATGCGTGCGATGCAAGGCCTCCCATGATTGCAGCTGAACTTGACGAACAAATGATGGAACCTCCGTTACCAACTGAAATCATGGCTCTTGCAGCGTGTTTTATCCCATGTATAACGCCTTTTATGTTAACGTTAATTAGGGTTGCCACCTTTTCCATTTCAAGATTCGTGATGCTCCTTCCATTATCTGAAATTAAACATAAATTTCAACAACATAAGAGAAACAAAACTTCATAGCTATACTAGACCCAGCTTTAAGTTCGACCTATTGCTACAACAATTACACGTGGCGTATATAAAAGCACAGCTACGTATAAATGTTTATTTCCTTGTATATATTAGAATATACTATTGTAAGAAATATGTGTTTTAATTATACCAATAATTCCAGCATTGTTGAAGAGGATATCAAGTTTTCCTTTCCAAGATAGAGCAAGTTGAACAGCAGATTCGACATCGGATTCTTTAGAGACATCACAGTGTATGTAAAGACCTCCAATAGACTTGGCAAGACTTTCACCAGCATCGTCCAAAACATCAGCAACTATAACATGAGCGCCATTCTCAGCCAGTATTGTTGCTGTTGCACCTCCGATTCCCCTTGCTCCACCGGTTACAACCGCAACTTTCCCCTTTAACCTTGCAACCAGAAACCAGAACCCCATCAACTTATAAAATTTAACATGTTTCTTGTGTGTGAAAGAAGGGAAAACTAGGCAAGAATATGTATGTTGATATCAAGAACGAGATGTGTAACAAGTAGACTAACCTTTCTGTTGCCAAATTTTGCCTACCATCATCATGTTTATGACCAGATGACTCCATGGTTTACACTTTGTATTGGTAAAACATTCAATATATGAGTTGTATTTGGAAGCAATTAGGAAGACGGTGTTGTCTTTGATGATAAACTTTTCTACCACCTACTTTTGACCTATAATAATGGTACGTACTTATATTGTGTGATTACTAAAATTAACGTACTTATATATATATATATATATATATATATATATATATATATATATATATATATATATATATATATATATATATATATATATATATATATATATATATATATATATATATATATATATATATATATAGAGACGAAAATGTGTTTAGTGATCAAAAGAACAATATGTAATTTATGAGAATAGTTGAATGAGTTAGATAGTTAATTTATATTCAATATATAGTTTAACAAAATAATTGAATGAGATAAAAAACTAGTTTATATTCAGTGCATTACTAGTTTATATTCAATGCATGACGCTTAGTTTAATGGATATATTCATTTTAGGAACTAAAAATATTATACTTCAATATATATATCGATTGAAGTGAAACGAACAATATAATTTTTTAATATGATTAACAAATAAATGACTTTTAAGAAAAATGTTTCATTTAACTTTTTCAAAATTTAATGTCACAGGATTGTTAAGCTGGAAGGAAATGTGAAATGATATACAAATAAATTTCAAAGTCTATTACACTCGTAATGAGTGTGAATGTCTATATGAAGATTTGAATCGTTAAGTATACCATTACAAGAAATACGTTTATTAGCGACGATATGCGTAATTGTCGCTGCTAATAGTGGTTGTCGCTGTTATTAGCGTCGTCGCTAATGCCTATAAACCACGATCCACATCGAACCTTTTTGTGAAACACTGTACGTTCGATCTGTGTACAATCCAAGGGTTAGTGTCATCCATTTCGTGTAAATCAATAACGGCGACACCAATACCGGGTGCCAGGTATCGCCGCTAATAACCTAATAGTCGGGAAAAAACCTGCAACATTTTCCCTCTTTTCTGTCGCCATTGTTTCCAAGTGTCGCCGCTATTACTCGATCGCCATCACTATAAAGTGTCGCCGATATTGTTTGTCGAAGATAGACCATACAACGACTGTCTTCCTTTGCAGTTTGTTTATGTTTGTGCCTCCTGTTTTTTTTTTCCCATTTGTCGAGTGATTCTCACACCGGTGACTGAGTTAGGCAAACATACCACCACCGCGTCGCCGTGAAGCTACCCCACTATGACATTACTGGCGAAGGCAAATGAAGATACCGACATCTATTTTTCTTCTTCAGCGACTAAGGTGTAATCCCGAAGACTAAGGTGCAATTCCTTCATCATTTCTTTTTCTCTTTCTCTTGTAACATAAATTTCCAGTTTATAGTCGAGTTAATTGAAAACAAAAAAATAAAAAAACTTGATTTCAGTTTTCTTCAATTGTTGTTGTCACTGGCGACAACTACTGTAACATCTCAATGATGAGGTACTTTCAATTTTGACCCTATAATTGAATAATATTGAATTTTGGTCCCTAAGTAAGAGAAACAGTGCAAAAGGGCCCATAGTAGCATTTTGGTAATTTCAGACTTTGGGGAGTACGTTGAGCGTATGTGTATACGCTAAGCGTACTAAGGTGCGCCTTAGTATGTTAGGCGTACACCTTGTTCGCAAAGCGTACATGAGGATCATACAAACCTTAATTTTTAGGGTTTAGCTCATATTTAAACCTTGTTATAGTCTCACATCTCATTCTTATTCAACCTCATTTTGTAAAATCGACCCCCCTCCCCCCAAAGCAAGCCCTGAGTGAAAGAGAGCATTTTGAAGCATTTGGAGTGATTAGAAGTGTTCTTGAAGAAGAAGAGAGTGGTGTAGAGAGCTTGGAATTTGGGAAGCACTTTGGATCTGAGATTTCCTTCTTGTTAGCAAGCTACAGAAGGTAAAAAGTTTGCAACTTGATCACTCACTACAACAATCGGACCCTGTGCAGACGACGATTTTAGACCCTATGGAGACGACAAGTCGTCGGCATAGGGTATGGCGACGACAAGTCGTCGGGAAAAAGTCGTCGGCACAGGCGTGTCGGCATAGGTCTGTTAGGTCGTCGGCATAGAAGTCGTCGGTATAGCTAGCTCTATTGCGACGATATGTCGTCGGCACAGATTTTGTTCCAAAAATGGTGATTCTTGAGCATGGCATGTTCTTGATGATGGGTTTTATGCAAAACAAATAAAAATCATATGTGTTCATGCAACCCTAATTGAAGATATATGTTTTATCTAATTGAACACTGAAACATCCCAAAAATACAGTCCAAAATTTTCATTTTAAATCATCAAGAAAACCATAATATCAAGCATCATATAAAAATCATAACTCGTGTATCTCGAAATATCATAAACATCTATCAAATATATCAGAGTATAAACATCCTAGACTAAACAAATGATGTGTGCACTGCAATCATCCCGAGCTATTCCCCTTGCTACTGGAAGTACCTAAAACAAAAACTGAAAATTGTAACCATGAAGCTTAGTGAGTCTCCCCAATCTACCACATACCATACACATAATCATGCTACTAGGAGATACGGGCCCCGCCCACACTCAAGGAGATATGGGCCCCAACCACACTCTGTTAACTAGGAGATACGGGCCCCGGTCACACTCCGCTGACTAGGAGATACGGGCCCCGCCCACACTCGGCTAACTACGAGATACGGGCCCCGCCCACACTCGGCTAATTATGAGATACGGTCCCTGCCCACACTCAGCTACTAAGCATATATACAAGTATCACACAGACAACAAGTATAATCAAATCTATCAATCGATCCTATATCCATGCTCAAACAATGTTATGAGATACGGGTCTCGCCTACACTCAACTATCTATGAGATACGGGCCTCGCCCACACTCAGCTACTAATCAAAACATATACAGGCTAGTCTTGGTGCCTTCGACCCGTCAAACCAGGAGAAAACTCCCCTCGCAAAGCTGACTGTGAAATCTCGTGGCAAGGAATCTCTAACGGCTACTCCAACGACTCCCCGTCTATCATTATCACAATAACACTTAGTCAAAATCCAATAATCCTTCTTAGGGTAAAATGATTATTTTACCCCTAGTCAAAGTCAACATTCTGGTCAAAGTCAACATTCTAGGTTGACTCAACTCGCCGAGTTGACCCATCAACTAGCCGAGTTCTATAAATCAAAAACCCTGAAATCGCGATCAACTCGTCGAGTTCCTCACGAACTCGTCGAGTTTCTCCTGTCATCAGAATTGGGACTTTCCAACTCTACTCGTCGAGTTCGTCTTGAACTCGTCGAGTCTTTCCTTCTACAGGATCGGGGCATTTCGACCCAACTCGTCGAGTTCTTCAGTCTGTTAGGCTGCCTTAATGGATTAAGCTCCTATCCTTTAATTCTAAGATCCATAATTCATCTACATACTGAAAATGTCCTTTTAAGGGTAAAGTTTCCAACTACACCCGTTAATACCCTCCCTTAATGGGTTTAGCACAAACCCTAACTCTTTAAGACCTAGATCTAGATCCAAAAAGCCATCAATACTCTAAACCAAGGCATACAAACTGAGATCTGGACCCTAGACACTACAAGAACATGTAAAGCTTCAATATTTCTCTCCATGCATGGTCTTTTGGAGCTTAAAAGGCCAAAATGACATCCTAAAGCTTGCATGGGGCTTTAATGCCCATAAAGTTTGCACCTTTATGCCATGAGAGCCCGTCAAGGTTCTAGATCTGAAGGTATACTCACTTGGGACGTCTATTTCCCAAAGATCATGCTTCTTGGACCAAAAACCCAATAAAATGATAATAAGGAGATCTAAGAAGTTACTAAGCAAGTTTGAGGCTTGCTTACCAGGAAATGATGAGAATGAAATGAAGTATCTGGATCTACTAGCTTCTTCTTGAATCCCCAAGCTTCTCCTTCCTTCACAAGAAGGAACTAGGCGTTACAAACATACAACTTTGAACATCAAATACGAACGCTAAGGATACCTAGGTATTTTAAAAAATTAGAAACCAAGAAGAAAAACATACCTTTTGATCATTTGGAAGCAAGCACCACAATTATCGTGTCTCTAGTGGTTCACACCCAACCTTGTAAGAAGGATGAGGAGGAGAGAAAAGGGAGGAAAATTTATTCCTATGCTCTCTAGGGTTTGAGGTATCGAATTTGAGAGGGTTTAAGGCCCTTTATATAGGTGAGGTAGCTTAGAGCCAAAGTTAGGATTTAAAGAGGAAACCCTAATCCCTTAGCTTGGTAATCAAGTAGCCCATAAACCTCCATCTAAGAGCCTTTAGACTAAAATTCTAGGGCTTTCCTAGAAGTTTTTGTCCAACCTCGTTCAAAGAGCTTCAAGAGCCCTTTTCCTCAACTATCAATAAATTGCCAAATGGGCCCTACACTTTTAATTAATACAATTAATCTCAAAATTAATTCTAATTAATTTCTGATCAACTATTAATTAAATAATATGATTTTTAATTGATATATTGTTTTCATAATACATTAATAAATCAATTATTTCAATTTATTAATCAAATAATAAATTAATCTCTCTCTCCAATAAATCATCTTGTCCAATTGCTAGGTGTGACATCCCCAATTTCACGGCCAGAAAAGACCGATTTGTTTATGCTTTGTTTTCAAAATCAGAGTGATCGTTTAAAGAAAACGGTTGCGGAATTTGTTCCCAAAATAAAATATGATAACCATTTATCAAAACGTTTCTCAAAGAGAATGTATTTTTATTAAATAATTAAAACCTCGGGATGTCATGTTCCGATACAGACCAAAAGCATAAACAATAATAAATAGACCTTACAACAGTTATTCATAACTACTGGCCTATAATCCAAAATCTCTCGTCAAGTCCACCAACTTATACTCTTGTGCCATTACCTGTAATGCAAAGAAAACTGAGTGGGTCAGGCTTGGGAGCCTGGTGAGCATATAGGGTTTTCAACCCACAATAATACAATTATTATATTCAACCATCAAACAATCAACTCAATTATTCATCCCTATTATGTTTCTTAGGATTTTACCCTAGGAATTCAACTACTCGTCATTCCTTCATTCCTAAGGATTGACCTAAGGGATTTACACAGACTTCCATTGCTACATAAGGCGCATCTGCCAACATTATCCTTTAAGCGCCTCTGCCAGGATTACGTCATACACTATGAGGCGCGATTGCCAGGTTTATGACATTCTCTTTTAGGCGCATCCGCCGACATTATCTTATAAGCGCATCTGCCAAGATTACCCTATAAGCGCATCCGCTATTATTATGACAATCTTTATTTGGCGCATCTGCCAACAATATCCTATGAGCGCATCTGCTAGGATCACTCTATAAGCGCATTTGCTTTTATTATGACAATCTCTATCTGGCGCATCTGCCGACATTATCCTATAAGCGCATCTGCTAGGATTACGACATTCACTACTTGGTGCATCTACCGATATTATTCTACAGCACATCTGCTAGTCTTATGACATTCTTTAATTGGTGCATCTACCAATATCATTCTTAATCATCTTTCATACCTCATCATTTCATCACATACCAACTATCTCATCTACCCATGTTCTACCCAACATATTTGTAGATCTAGAATACACATACAGTTTATCTCATTTTAAAACTATATAAAACATTCATACCATACTCATCTCAAATAAACAACAATATATAAACACATAGCACGTATTTTATACCAAATACTTCATATTTATGTGTTAGAAGAAAGTAACCATACACTCTGCCAAACGTACACTCAATACATTCAAACAATACTTGTATTATACCCGTGTTTATGAAAGGGACTATACATCCATCCATATAAACAACTTTATATTATCCACGTAGCACGTATTTCAACGAAAATACTTAATAATTATGCGTTAGAAGAAAAATAACTACACCCTCACACTTATAAACAACAATACTCTTAATACACTCAAACCAAACTCGTATTATTATTGTGTTTAAGAAAGGTAGTATACACTCACTTGATCAGAAGATGATCGGACAGCACTACGACTTGCAGAAGTAGTAATCCTCAGCAGATCTGGAAGATCTCTTCAAAAATCGAACTTCTCGCGGGCAGAGCTTCGACTCGGGAGCCGCACTTTTCGGGATCTTCGGGATCTCGGGACTTGCCTCGGGGCTAGAGTATAATACCGGGGCTTCGGGATAGCTTCGGCACGAAAAACGATGCAAAAGACTAGAGAGAAGAGAAGAAAATGAACAAGAAATGAGGCTGCCTTCGGATCCTTTATATAGAGGCTGGAGCCTCGGAGTACGCGGGGCGTACAGGCGTACGCAGCGCGTACGCGTCCGAAATCGTCATTGCATGCGTCATCCGAAGTGTCGACACTATGCTGAGTACGCGGTAGCGTAACCTCGTACGCGGGGCGTACTCCGGATCACACCGGTGACTCGGCTTCGGATAATGCTTCCGATTTTGAATTAAAAATAAATATAAAATGATTAATAAACTTCGGAAATTCATAACTTCTTCATACGAACTCCGTTTTCGACGTTCTTTATATCCACGGAAAGGTGAGACCATGCTCTACGACTTTCGTTTAGACTCCGTCGGCTAATTTTGACTTTATTTTTATTAATTATTTTTAATAGGCCGCGACATAAACTTTCGTTATAAATTCATAACTTCTTCGTTTGACGTCCGTTCTCGCCTAACTTTTTATCGCTTCGATACCAACAATGAGATCTTCGATTCTCATTTAGATTGCTTCGGCTAAATACCGCTCTAACGTAAATTCACTTTTTACGTTGCATTGCGTCGTGCCGGTTCTGTCGCGAAACTTCGACGGGCCATAACTTCTTCGTTATAACTCAGATTTTGGCGTTCTTTATATGCACGGAAACCTTGTGACATATACTACAACTTGGTTAAGATTAATCCTTCTAGATAATCTTCCATCAAAAAGTCATTTTTTGACGCTTAATGTTTCTAAATTGACTAGCCCTGATCTACAGGCGTTACACTAGGTTTGAGGGCAACCCAAAAGGACTGTGCTACTATCAATTCAAGTTTATACCAAATATAGTTATGGGCTTAGACACCTAATCCAATAGTCGTTAACTTGGATAAGTCTAATAACTATAACTTCTAGTACAACTTTTAACCTGATCATCAAATTGTAGCTTCCAAAAGTTGTTGTCAAACTCTGACCCAGTCACATACGTGTCCTAAGATAAGTGATCATATAATCATCCATTCTGCAAGATACCATTCGGATATGAGACATGGAACATAATCAATCTCATTCTCCATTACTTTGTTTCCCGATTTCTGATTTATAATGACAAAGAACGACTAATCGAATACATCAACTTAGTCATGGTCGGTCCCGACACTATAAGTCAACACCAAATCATCGAGGGGCCCAAAGATATCATTGTTTCCCATTAGGGCAAAAGGAATAGATAAACTTTGACTTATATGCTTGTACTATCTACTCACAAAATCATGCACGATAATACATTTTATAACATCAAGTTATTGATGCGTTTACGTATTACCAATGAACAACTGATTTGTAAACCACAACTCATATATCTCCGTTTAAAGATTATAAGATATTATCATCTCAGAATTACTCATGATAAATTACAAGAAGTAATTCTCTGAGCGTGGGCTAATCTAATACTTAAATCTCCAGTTCAAAGTATTCATGAATATTGTAGCAATACTACTTTTATGTCTAAAACCCTTTAGACAATCTATTATCTGATTCATGACAGTCTTAATTCACTACTTACTTCCAAAAGTATGATCAGCTGTGGATGTTTGAATAATCGGATTATTCGGGAAGTAAAACATGCAAAATGAAACACAATAATAAACAATTAACAAAAGTTAGTAAAAGAAACTCATAAATAAATCTCTATTATTTAATCACCAAAAGTCAATTACATTTACTTGTTACAAGTTTCAAAATAACTATTTAACTACTAAAACTAATATCATCTTTCAGACCAATGCTCATTGCATGTTGAACGTGATTGACCCTGCTCAGACCCTTTGTGAGGGGATCTACAGGAATTTCTTCATATGACACCTTCTTTACAATGAGTTGACATTCTTCTACTTTATGTCTAATGAAATGGTATTTTCTATCGATATGTATCGATCTACCATGATCTCTCAGTTCCTTTATTAAGGCAACCGTCCCTTCATTATCACAGAAAATCTCCATTGGATCCTTAATGGCTGGAACAACTCCAAGGTCTTAGATGAAGTTCTTCAAACAAATCGCCTCCTTTGATGCTTCAATTGCTGCTATGTACTCTGATTCACAGGTAGAATCAGCCACCGTCTCCTGTTTAGAACTTTTCCAAGTTACCACTCCTTCATTTAAGGTAAACACCCAACCAGATAGAGAATGGAAGTTATCTCTATTTGTTTGAAAGTCGGCGTCACTCTACCCTGTTACTATCAATGTATCACTGCCACCAAGCACAAGGACCCAGTCCTTAGTTCTTCACAGATACTTGAGAACATTCTTAACTGCTACCCAATGAGCTTTACCTGGATTTCCTTGATAACGGCTCACAATGCTCAAATCAAAATCTACATCAGGACGAGTACATGTCATAGCATACATGATCTAAATTCGGAAGCATATGGAACTCTACTCATTTCTGCTATCTTTACATCAGTACTCGGGCTCTGAGTCATACTCAGTTTGGTGTTACTCTATATATGCAACTCTCTTTTCTTGGAATTTTCCATACTAAAACATTTCAGTACCTTTTCCAAGTATGTAGTTTGACTAAGTTTGATTAGCCTTTTACTCCTGTCTCTCAGAATCCTTATCCCTAGAATATAGGCAGCCTCTCCCAGATCCTTCATAGCGAAACACTTTCCAAGCCAAGACTTAACTTCTTGAAAAGTTAGAATATCGCTTCCTATAAGAAGTATGTCATCAACATACAATACTAGGAAGGTTACTATACTCCTACTAGTTTTAACATATACACACGACTCATCTTCACTTCTGGAGAAACCAAACTCTTTGGCCTTCTCGTCAAAGCAAAGATTCCATCTGCGAGACGCTTGTTTCAATCAATAGATTGATTTCTCAAGATTACACACTTTATTTGGATACTTTCCATCTACAAAACCTTCTGGCTGACTCATGGAAACATCTTCAACCAGTTTTCCATTAAGGAAAGCGATTTTAACATCTATCTTCTAGATTTCATAGTCATGAAAGGTAGCTATGGCCAGCATTACCCTAATAGATTTTATCTTGGCCACTAGTGAGAAAGTCTCATCATAGTCAACCCCCTGGGGTTTGAGTAAAGCCCTTAGCAACCAGTCGAGCCTTGAAGGTGTGTACGTTTCCATCCATTTCGGTCTTCTTCGTGAACATCTATTTGTAACCAACTGTCTTACGAACTGGTACATTGTTAACCAAGTTCCAAACCTGATTGTCATACATGTACTTGATCTCGCTGTCCATTGCCTCTTTCCACTTGGCTTACTCAGGGCCTATCATTGCTTCCTTGTAGTTGGCTGGTTCATCCAAATTTACCAGTGTACTATCATTGATAAACGTATCATCATCTGTAGTGATGTGGAAACCATACAACTCAGGTTGCATTCTAATTCTATTAGAACGCCTAAGAGGTAATGATTTGTCAACTGGTTCAATTGGAACTTCTTCCTCGGGTTGAGCCCTAGCATCTTCAGAGGTTCCTTCATCGTTTGACACTTGAATTTCTTTAAAATCAATGGTACTCCCAGTATCCTCTTTGCATATGAGATCTCTCTCCCGAAAGACTCATCTTAGTTCTATAAAAACCGCGTTCTCACTAGGTCTATAGAACAAATATCCAAGGACTTTTGTGGGTAGCCGATGAAAATACAACTCTCACTTTGAGGTTCAAGCTTGTTGTGAGTCTCTCATCTAACGAAAGCTTCGCAACCCTAAACCTTTATATGTGCTAACAAGGGAACCATCCATGTCCTCATCTCGTGAGGTGTTTTGGCAACCTTCTTTGTTGGGACAAGATTAAGAATGTGGGCAGCAATCTCTAATGAGATTGGAAGTGAAGCTCAAATAATCATGGAACAAACCATGTCCAACAAGGTTCGATTACGCCTCTCAGCCACACCATTAAGTTGTGGTGTTCTAGGAGGTGTCAATTGTGAAACTATTTCACATTCCTTGAGATAGTCGTGGAACACGATACTAAGGTATCTAAAGAAGTTAAGGACAAATTATGGGATGAGATAACGGTATAAAATAGTAGTTTTCAATAATTTATTTTTCTTATTGTCCATTGCAATTTAGTTTGATGACTAACATAAAACTTATTATTGTTGCAGCGTTACTATAAAATTGATGTGAGTCGAAGAAAAAACGTAATGAGTTGCCTTGGAAAACTTCTAAGGAACTTTAGACGTAAAGTTTACGATAGGGACATAATGCCTTACTTAAACAATATTGTCACACCCCCGGCCGAAGAACACGCCAGGTTGTGCGACTTAGTTCATGGATCACAAGCAAATTAAATATACATCACAAGTTACAACAATAACACCACAACAGTTATATTTCATTTTACGGTTCAAATACATGGTTGATACAAATAACAATAATAAGTTCATAAATTTGCCTTAACAGATAGGCCGATATATCAAAAAGTAGATAAAACTAGGTTGTCTGAAAGCCATGAACGTTTTTTCTACTAAAAACCGGTTTAATAATATCCTGAGAATATATATATATATATATATATATATATATATATATATATATATATATAGAGAGAGAGAGAGAGAGAGAGAGAGAGAGTCAACACAAAGGTTGGTGAGAGTTACAGGTTTTCTGCTAATCGCAGTAATAATACTCTTTTTTTTCAAAAAACAAAGTCTGAAAAGTATCTCTTTTGTAGTTAAAACCATGTTTGAAAATGTTTGATAAAAAGAAAAATTATAAGTAAATCCATACTTAAAGTGTTTGATAAAGAGAGAAAACACAAGTACATTCATACTTAAAATGTTTGATAAATAGAGAAATCAAATTAAATCCATACTTCAAATGCTTCATAAACAGAGAAACCGAATCCATGGTTTCTAGGTAAAGAGATTCAGTTAATGCTTGTAATGAGTCCTATAGTCGAACTATGTGACTAGAGTACCCCCTACAACGCTTCATTGGACATAGTAGAAATGAATAAGATATTTATCACCAACTTCAATTTATCGGTCAAGGTTGTAGCTAGCAACCACAGGTGGGGGTGTCAACCCATATAGAGCTATACATACGTATATCAGCTCTGAAGATGAACGATTATAGTGGTGTGGGTATCCTAAGTATTTTTTTCACTTAGGTAATGAATAATGCCTCACTCATAAAGCCCTTAACTAAGGTTTATCATGAAAAGTTGAGTATGTTCGATAAGAAATTTATAAAAGTGTATAATACTCGCTCAAATAATTAAGAAATCTCATGGTAATGTACACAAATACATAAATGATTTGAAGATTTAAGTTTGATAACTCATGTGTGTGCATATATATATATATATATATATATATATATATATATATATATATATATATATATATAGGGAAAGTTGTGATAAAGTTATTACATATTAGTCTCATAATCGATTTAATCATTATATCTTTTTTTATTCAATTAAGTCCTAAAAACCGGTATTCGTATTCAATTTAACCCTTTTACCTAGTCAACAGGTCATCCAACTTTCAAAAATTACATTTTTGGCCCAGATTTCAAAATTTGTTACAAATTTGGTCCTAAATTTAAACTTTTTGCCCAGATTTTAAATTTTCTTACAAATTTGGTCCAAAATTTACCCTTTTAGCCCAAATTTTGGAATTTTGTTATGAATTCGTCCTAAATTTTGTTTTTAACAACTTTTTTTCTCAACATATTGTTTCTAATATGTTTTTTCTTTATAAAATCATATTTATACAAAAAAAGAAGCATAATTTCACATAAAAAAATCTTATATTTTCTATACAAAAAATCTTATAATTTCACATGATGTAGGCTTACGAGAGTACTCCAACTATATGATTTATGTTGATAGTATTCGTTTTTCACATTTTTGATTCCGTATTTTTTTCATGTATTTAATCATATGTGATTGTATGTATTTAATAACATATGATTAATATGGAAAAAGAAAAATTATTGAATCGAAAACACGAAAATTAATATTGTGTACATAAATCATATGTGAATAAATATAAAAGTAATTATTATTGAGCGATATTGCGAAAATGAATATTGTCCATATAAATCATATCTGGTTAGATATATATATATAATCTCATGTAATTAAATACACAAAAACAACAATTGAAACGAGAATGTGAAAATGAATATTTTCCACATAAATTCTATGTGATTAGATACATACAATCACATGTGATTATATGCATTTAATCACATATGATATATGTAGATAATATTTATCTTTATGTTCTCGATTTAATAGTTGTTCTTGTGTATATAATCATATGTGATTATATGTATCTAATCATACATGATTTATATAGGCATTATTCTTTCTTGTCCGTATAAATCATATGTGGTTAGATACATATAATCATATGTGATTAGATGTATTAATCACATATGACTAAAGTTGACAAAGAACAATTAATAAATCGAGAATGTGATAACGAATCTTATCACATAAATCATATGTGATTGGATACATATAATCACATGTGATTATATGTATGTAATCAGATATAATTTATGTATACGATATTTATTTTCACGGTTTCGATTGAAAAATTGGTTTTGTATATTTAATCATATGTGATTATATGTATATATATATATATATATATATATATATATATATATATATATATATAATCACATATGATTTGAGGTGGACACGATTTATTTTTGCCTTCTCGATTCAATAATTGTGCTCCTGTACTTAATCACATGTAATTATGCATATAATCACATGTGATAAAATACACGATAACAACTATTGAACCGAAAAAGCAAAAATGAATTGTGTCCATATAAATCATATGTGATTAGATCCATATAAACACATGTGATTAAATGTATTTAATTACATATGATTAATGTGGATAAAGATTTGTTTTGACATTCTTGATTCAATATTTATTATCGTGTATATAGCACAAAATAGATGTGAAAAACATTTGAACCTATATATATATATATATATATATATATATATATAGAGAGAGAGAGAGAGAGAGAGAAGGTAAGTTTGATTGAGAAGATAAAAAAATTGAAAATGAAGGAATCATTCTCAGTCACTCATTTATTTTTGCCGCAAAAGCTTCCACCGTACCGGCGAAAATGGGAAAGGAATCGTGTGTGTTTTCCAACAAAACATGTATGATAATCATTAACTTAATATATAAAAAAACATAGTATTTTTTCATTTTTTTTAATTTTTAAGATGTTATTTTTATCGAAAAATGATTTTAAATATATCAAAATTCATAATTTTTTATTCTCTATAAATAGCATCCATATTAATATAATTTTAAGATAAAATAAATTTTTTATTTTTTTATAGTTTCAGTTATCGTCATTTATAAGTGAATGAAAATGCATTAGATTTTTACTACATTATATTCGTTATTCACTTATGAATAAAAAATATGATTATTTTTTTTACAGTTTAAGTATCATTCATATATGAATATAAAATATCATAAACTCTTTACAGATTACATCAACTCTCGTACATGTTATATTCACATATAAATAAAACATGTATAAGTTTTCCTCACAAGTTTTTGTTAAAGTTTATTTGTTAATTATATATGAATAAGTAGTTCAAATTTTCAAAACACTACGTCTTTTATTAACATATTACTTATTCATATATAAATAACAACTGAGCTGTAACAAAATCTGATAAATGTTTTAGTTATATACGAATATAACATATGACGACAATTAATACACGTTTTATTCATATATAAATATAACATGTGACAAAAGATGATGTAAAAAATATATTTTAAGTAAGAAAACTTTATTACGTATTATATTCATATGTAAACGATACTTAAACTATAAAAAAGTTGAACATACGTTTTACTCAGAAGTGAATAACGAATGTACTGTAATAAAAATCCGATGCATTTGTATTCACTTATGAATAACGAAAGCCGAAACTCTAAAAAGTAATTTTTTTATTTTTTATTTTAAAACTATATCAATGGATGTCTGTTATAGATAATAAAAAATTATGAATTTTGATATATTTAAAAAATCATTTTTCGATAAAAATAGCTTTCTAAAAATTAAAAAACAATATATATATATATATATATATATATATATATATATGTGTGTGTGTGTGTGTGTGTGTTTGTGTATACTAAGATAATTATTAACATAGTTTAAGGAAACATGTTTGGTTGGAAAACATATGTGTATCCGTTACCAATTTCCGTCAATACACCTAAGTGTTTTGCGGCAAAATAAATGTGTGACTGAGAATAATTCTCCTATTCTCAACCATTTTTTTCTCAATTGAACCATCTTATATATATATATATATATATATATATATATATATATATATATATATATATATATATATATATATATATATATATATATATATATATATATATATATATATATAATTTCATTATAAGGGCATTTTAGTCAATTAACCTAAATCTAAAAAAGAAAAATTACGGATTTTAGGAAATCATTAATTCTCTTAACTTTAAGAATCTATTTTTATGAAAATAATTATATTAATTCGAACATTTTAAAAGAATGTGTTCATGATTATCTTGAAAAAAAAAACATTCCATTCTAAGATAATACTATAAACATTTATTATCAAAGTTAATAATTTTTAATGAATACATATTTTATATCAACTATGAACAACTATGAACATAAATTACATTCATTCTTGAAACATCAATTGACGAATAAAAACAAAAATTACACTAATTCTTAAAAAATATGGGTAACTATTGCTAAGAACTACATTTAAGGTTAAAGAATTAAACTAAGAACGGTTAAAATTAAAAAAAAATCTAACAAAAGAGACTTATACATTCTAAAAGAATATTGTTGCTATGAATCACGTTCAATTTTGTAGTCCGTTCTTCAAGCATCTGTCAAACCAAATCCAATTGTAGTTTAGAACCCAATAATACATTAGCAAATAAAAGATAAAAAACTAAAGTCTTTTGTTCATTTTGTTCAAATCTGAAGACGTGTGAATTGCACCAAAATCCATAAGCAAGAATTGTAGAAAATACACAAATTAGTGATGAAATATCACGATTCCATTCCAGTAGAATTGAAACTCCTAATTCCATTTCAACATAACTGAATTCAATTCTGGCAAAATAACCTCTCAACAATATTATATATCATCGCAAAATAAAAATTTAGGATGTTAAACAAACCAAAACGATGCTCAACTGAGTGTTAAAACATCATATATGCAAATATCAAGATAGTGGTGTCAATTGTCAAACAACAAATAAATAATACTTTTTATTTGCATTGTGAAAGTTAATATCTACCTGGTTGCTTGTTGAGACTGTTTCTGGCTTCACACTGCTAATAAGAGGATCAAAACGTTTAGTAGAGTCATTATCATCATCAAGGATTGATTTAGCCTTCCTTGCTAAAACACCCCAATAATATATCTTAGTTTTAAAAATATGGTTGAATTTTGACCTTTAAATCTCAAAATAAACCATATTCTCTAATAGCCACAAGCCCAAAAATCCATAAACAATTTAGAATGGGCATATAGATTTCAATAAAAGCTTCTAGATCTAATGAAAGTAATGAAATTTAAAATTAATAAAAAAAAAAGCATGCCGATAACAAAAAAAATAATTGCAAGATACAAGGAAGAAATCAACACTAAATCTAAAAGATAGGATTAATTACCAATTTTATTATTAAGCAGAAAAATATTACCTCAAAATCATGTGTTTGTATGTTTGAAGCCGGGCTAATATCGACAAACCTTGATGAACCCTATATAATGAGGATTTAGGTTACGGTGGCAACCGGTAAAAATCGAATAAACTTCAATTTCTATCCGACTATGATGAACAAAAGCAACATTAAAATGAAGTAGACAAACGCCTCCAATGGCTCGTTTATCAAGCGGAGGGAAGAGGAATTCAGAGGCGAATCGGATGGCTCTATGGGGGAATTCCATCGTGAAGAAGAAGGGTAAGGGGTCCGTCGAGACCGACGATTCTTCCTAGGCCTCATGATTTAGTCATCGACAACCACCGATCGTGAATGACAGTGGCGGTGGTTGATGATTCAGGAGGGCATTTGACTGATTTAGTCAACGGAAAGGAGGAAGAACAATGGAAACAACGACGGGAAGGATTGGAAAAGCACCTCTGGTGCCAGAAATTTTTTTAAGAAGGAGAAGGCGAAGGAAATGGTGGCGATGCGTTGTTTTCGGCAACCTCTTGACTGGTGTGGTAGCAAAACACGCAGGGGAGGGGAAGGGCTGTCGATCTCCGGCGAGCCTTTCTTCATCCTTTTTGCCTCGTCTCCGACAACCATTCACAAAAGAAAAGTAGTAGCAGCAGGGGCGTTTGGGTGGTTCCTCTTCAACAAGTTGTAGGGGTGTTTGGGGTTATGTTTTTTTGACATGAGAGGGGCCATTGCCTCAGACAATGATGGAAGCGGATGGTGGAACATGGCCGCTGAAGGGTTTGCTCGATGGTAAGGCAAGGTTGAAGAAGACGTGACGGATCGCTAGTAACCCAAATTTATAAATATTTTAAGGATTAAATAGGGATTAATTAAATACTTATTTAGTTACCAAAATAAAATAATATGAGAGATTACATATTTACCCTTATTTAGGTTTGTAAAATGATTGATCCATGTTGATTCTTACATCCATACAATAAATAGTTAGAATACATGAATATATATATATATATATATATATATATATATATATATATATACAGAGAGAGAGAGGGGGAGAGTTAGGTTCAGGTGTTCAAAGTATTATTGTGTGATTGTATGCATAAATGTGGGCCAATCAAAATTAAATAATTAAATAAATAAATAAGGGTAATTTAGTAATTTGTTTAGTAACTTCCAAAAATAATCCCTATAATCATGGTATTGACTTATAACCTAAATAAATAAGTGTGTCCTCCTCGATCTCCCACCCGATAAAGCCCTAGCATCTTAGAGGGTATCGACGCTTTCAGATCGTGTTCGGAAACCCCTTACTGATCATCCAAAAATAATCGACGGGGGAAAACCTCTTCATCTTCATCTAATCATGATAACGTAGCCCGAACGAAATAGAAGAAGGATTTGGTAAAGTGTGGCTTGGATTTGTAACTGGTTGGTATTAAGAGGGATGATTGGATGTGGTGTTGATGGGGTAAATCAAGAGGCACCATAGCAGCGACGGACGCCAGTAGAGGGGGTCTGCCATTGGTCTCCAGTTAGGTGTCGCGAGCAGCAACAGTGAAGAAGAAGAAGGGGGTGTTCGGTGCGTTTGCTTCGATGGTGGTTGAACGGTACGTGAACGGGGTTCGATCAGTGGGAAGAAAAGGTTTCTGATGGGGCCAAAGAGAAGGAAAAGGGAAAAGGGCCTTGGTCTTGGTTGTGATCGACGAGCAAGGGTATAGGGATGAACGCTCAGCGGCGGCAGTAGGCGACTCTGCTACTTCTTCCTCTTTTTTTCTAGTGAGGTGAGAACGAGAAACAAGGAGGTCGATGGGTACAGGTTTCTTCCTTCTTCTTCTTATTTTGACTGATTTACTGTAAACCAATGAAGTTTAATCTTCAAATGGGTTTTTTTTAATTTGATTTGATTTCAATATATAAAATGGATGTTTGGGTTGATTGTTTGATGGGAATCAAAGAAATTTTGGATATGTTTAGGTTTATTGTCTAATTCTTTCAAGGTGTAATATTTTTGGTGAATTAGGAATTTGTTCTGATTGTCTAATTTTTACAGGAAATTGAAAGTTGTTTTGATGCACACCAAGCGCTCGCTAAAATGCTTCAACTGAATGGTATTTCTTCATTTATAGAATTCTATCAGAAAAGAATGTTTTTTATGATAATCATGAACATATTTTGTTAGAATACCCGAATTAATATAATTATTGGTAAATGAATTCCAATTCTATCAGAATGGAATCACGAATTCCAATTATGCTAAAATGGAATATGAATATTTTCTCACTAATTTATTCATTGGATTTGTTTCCACAGAAGCTGATGCTTAAAGAACGGACCATGAAATTTGAACGATGCCTCTTAGCAACATTATTCTTTTAGAATGTATTAGCGTCTTTGTTAGATTTTGATTTTTTTTCCAGATTTGAAAGTTTTTTTTAGTTTTATTCTTTAATAATAAATATAATTATTAACAATTGTTACATGTATTCTATAAGAATTAATGTAATTTTTGTTTTAATTCTTCAATTGATGGTTCAGGAATTTTGTTATTTTACAAGAAATTTTTAAAGTCATGATCAAGAAATATGTTTAAAAATATTTTTATTATTTTATGGTTCATGAATATTTTTATTTTTGAACATACTCAAACATAATATGTTAAAATGTCCGAACTAAAAACATTATAATTCGTAAAATCGGATTTTTAAAATTAATTGAATCTATGATCCCTTAAAATATGCAAAATTACTTTATTAAATCTATATTTATTAACTAAAATACCCTTCTAGTTAAACTAGATGATAATTTTCAATTATATTTAATTCAATAATATGTATTAATCATTTTTTTAAAATAAGTAAAATAATTAGTACATATTTATTCATACAATCACGCAATAATTACTTAAAATATAATAACCTAAGCTTTTATATATATATATATATATATATATATATATATATATATATATATATATATATATATATATATATATATATATATATATATATATATATATATATATAATGGAAGAATGTTTTATATTCTAGACTAGAAATGTATTAAAATTAAAGAAAATTCACATAATTTTTATTTAATAGTCTAGTAACATGCGGTGCCCCCAAGAAAACGATACCAACGGTTGATAATCTTTGGAAGAAAAAAGTACAAATTAAAAAACCACAGAAAATAAAATAAAACAAAGGTTGCGGAGTTGCATAATGGCTGAATGACACCAATGCGTTGAAAGTAAAGTGATGTTGATTGGCATTGGCAATTTGTTTTTCTATAGCGGTATCAATATATTGTGTTCTTTACCCTATAGAGTCAATGTAAATTGTTTTTTCTAATAAATCGAATAAAATTTCTACCTGAAAATAACCTAGTTTTATTTATAAAAGCATGATCAACCGACAATATGATTGAATGACCAAATTACAACTAAAATAAAAACATAAAACATATAAGAATGTGATATACAGAATTACAGACGAATAAATCAAATAAACTTTTTACGATACAATTGAATGGCTATTATATATATATATATATATATATATATATATATATATATATATATATATATATATATATATATATATATATATATATATATATATAAGGTTCTAAATGGCGTGAGGCGTGACGTGACGGCAAGGCCAAACCTCAAGCTTAACGAGCCATGACGTTTTTCAAGGCGTGATGTAAGGCGGCGATTTTGTATTAATTTAAAATTATATTACCACATAAATATAAATTTATATTAAATATAACTACTTATTAGAAGTGTTAGATCAATAACTAATAACAAAAAGTTAACAAAAACCACAATACTTGTATCTCCGATTTGAAAAGACATAACGAAGAGAAAAAAACTGTGTCTCAAACGAAAAACACGCGCCATAACGCACCATGGCGCGCCATATCACGCCTTGCCACGCGTTACGCCTAACAGCAACGTTATGAAGCTTTTCGTAACGGCGAAGTCACGCCTCACGCCATGGCGCGCCTTTTAGAACACTATATATATATATATATATATATATATATATATATATATATATATATATATATATATATATATGTGTGTGTGTGTGTGTGTGTGTGTGTGTGAAACCATATATTACACGGGTTGATTTAAAAAAAATAAACATTAAAGTGTAAATAGATAATATTTTTTAATCTACAACTTTAAAGTAAAGAAGAAATATATTTATTGCAATTTAATATCATATATATATATATATATATATATATATATATATATATATATATATATATATATATATATATATATAGATATATATATATATAATATTTAATACTTTACATATATAAGTATCTGACTTTAATTTTAAAAAGAAAAAATCATAAATCGTCCCTGTGTTTTCCCAGATTCTAAAGTTTAGTCCCTGTGGTTTAAAAATCTCATAGATGGTCCTTGTGCTTTCAAAACTTTTGACAGATGATCCTTATCCCTCACACCGTTAGAAACCCACCGTTAACCCTTATTTCATTAAAATAATATAAGGGTAAATCGGTATTTTCACCTGTGTCCTCTTCTTTACCGAGGGAAATGATTATGCCACTGTCTTCTTCACGTCAACTCCCAAACACTCTTCATCTCCCAATAGTAAAGTGACTTCGTCTTCAATAGATCACTCTCATCCAAGAAACGAAATCGGGGTTTAGGGTTTACACAGCACCAAAGGACAATGGCTCTGTCAATATGTTGTTTGCGTGAAAAAAATGCGTGCTTGAAGGACTTGCAATCGAGATACGGTAAGATTTTTCATAAAAAAAGAAACTTAAGTTTTTTTTTTCCTTGAATGTATTCGTGAAGATAAATCATCTTCTTTACCTTTTCTATTTTTGTGTTTGCAGAGGGATATGATAACTATTTCACGTTGAAGAGACACTATAGTGGTGTCTTCACCAAGTCACCTGGAAGGAAATACGTCGATGGTACTGTATCATACATAGATGACGTTGACACTGATTTATTTTCAGTCCATGAACTCGATGACATGGATCGAGAATTAGGGTACAAAGGTGAACAAACTCTTTACTACCCTTTATGTATCCCTGAATTTCCCTTAGACTACGGGTTATTGCCTTTAGGTAATGACCAAGATGTTCTTAAATTGGTTTCCTATGTCCCTAAGCACAGACTTGTAAAGGTCTATATTGAAATTGGTCAGACTAGGGTAGCTAGTTATTTTAAGTCTTCTTCCAAAGTTGTTATTGATGAACTGGAACCTGAGAGTGTGTCACCGGAACTTAATAGAAAAAAACCTTGTAGAAGAGAAGTAGGATCATGTAGTAAAAAGCTTGAGTTAGACCACCCTGCCAACCATGTTGTTGACTAGTCACAGGTAATAGATATGGATGAAAGTCAGGATCATTCAAAGACTATTGTTCCATATGTTATGTCTCAAGTTAGCCAACGAAGTAACGTCATTGATGTGAATGAAGGATTGATCATAGGCCACATAAAAGAAGTGTGTAAGGGTAATTTAGGCAATCTTGCAGAGGAACCAATTTGTGAAGATATTGATGGACGACAAAGTGTAAGACTCGATGAATTTGAAGCATTTACAAATGATTATTCAACTTATGGCGACTTTGATGCTGAGTACAGTGTACCAAACGGTGAAGACAATCAAGTAGAAATGGAAATTATAAAGTACATGGTAAGTGATTGATGGGTTATATACAAACAATCTTATCTGTGCATGCAACCCTAGAGTTGGATCTATGTTATCACTATTAGTTATACAACATTATGAACACTTGAAGAACCCTAAAAGGCTTCTAAGAATTTCGAAATTCATATAGTAGATGAAATACATACCTCTTGTTGTTATACTGTAATAACAACTTAAATCTTGAATCTTCTTGTCTTTGAAAGCAAGTACCACAAGTGTAGTACCTCTAATGGCTCACAAACACCAAGAGCAAATGGAGAGGCAAGAGAGATAGAGAGAGAGAGAGAGAGAGAAAAGGTATGAAATTCGTCCCTAGGAACCCTATACAAGGCATGGACGAATTCTTATGGCCTTAGGGGTCTTTATATAGGTGTATAGATTAGGGTTTCAGTCCTTATCCTTATCTAGTTGCTTGCCCACCAAGCAATCATAAGATAAGCCTTGAAATCCCTTATCCTTTATCCTTTGGACGATTTCAAGGATATCTTATCCCTTGAATTCGTCCAACCCATATCAAGGATAACTATTACCATATTTGTAACTATCACATAATTACAATTCAGCCCCTCTAGTTTAATTAATTACACTTGATCACTAAATTAATTCTTACTTAATTATTGACCAATATTAATTAAACAAATATGATTTCTCTTTAATATATTATTCTTATAACATATTAATAAATCATAATAACCTCTTTCTCTATTAATTCTCTAGTCAAGTTGCTTTGGTGAAGGCAACCCAAAAGGACCATGCACAATCGGGTCAAGTACTTGACAAATATGGTTACGGGCTTAGACACTAACCCAACAGTCTCCCACTTGGATAAGTTTAGTAACCACAAATTTAAATACAACTCGATTAGCAATCGTAGCTCTCAAAGACGCTGTCGAACTCTGATCTTATCAGTAATGTGTCCTTTAGATAAGGGATCATATATTCCTCCATTCTAGATATCATATAGACGTGAGACATGGATTGAAATCATTCTCTCAGTCTATGTGTTGTTTCCCGATTTCCGATTTATGACGACTGACTAATTGAACAAATCAAATTAGCCCTAGCCCGGCCGAGCATTTACGTTTGTCATCACTAAATCATCGAGGGGCCCACAAATATCGCTTTTATCCCACTTTGAGTAAAAGTAACGGATAAACTTCGACTCAATGTTTTCTTGCACTCACTCACCAAATCACACACAACAATATGTTTTATAACACCAAGTTACTGGTGCGTTTACATATTATCAATGTGTAACCGATTCGCAAGATACAACTCACACATCTCGATTTCAAGAATACAAGATATTATCGTCTCACCGATCGCTCGTGATAAAATCCATGAAGCGATCCAAGTGAGCGTGGGTTTAATCCAATGCTCAAAATCATATTCATAAGCACTCATGAATGTTGCAGCAAATCTTTGCTATGTCTAATACACTTTAGACAATCTACAAACCAATTCATGACAGTCTTCATTCACACTTACTTCCAACATGTGACCGACTGCGGACCGTTTGAATAATTCGATTATTATTCTTAATAAACTCTATTATTCTGGAAGTCAAAACATGCAAAGAGAAACACAATGATAATACTTAATCTTATATGACCCCAAACTTGTGAGTATAAACAAAACACCTTTATTTAATCACCATATTGATTACTCATTATCCATTGTTTAATGTTTCAGATAATCAACTTTATAACTCGAATCATAACCACAATTGTCCCATGCTTCAATCATGCACACTTTGGTTTCCTATGGTCCATACTTTGTGAAATAGATCAATTGAAAAACTTTTCAAATGAAACTCATTTCACAATCCCCAATCCTTATAATTAGTGTAAGAATACCAAATTCTTGCCACCTTTTAGAATATGTCAAATTCTAATATTTTATGCAATGATTGTAACAGCCCAAAATCTCAAGTATTGTTAAATTGCATTTTTGGGGTGTTTTAAAGGGGAGACTCGGCGAGTTGGAGTCAGACTCGCCGAGTAGGGTCGCAGATTTGGTCGCGGGTTCGCGACTGGACTCGACGAGTCCAGGTATGGACTCGGCGAGTCGACGCTGTTCAGCGGAAACCCTAGCCGTTTCGTATTGGGTAGTATATAAGGGTTGTTATGTCGTCAATGTCCGTCTTTTGGCCGACTGAGAAGAGCCCTAATCGTTGTGGACGTCTAGAGCAGGAGAGAAGGCTTTTGGAACCTTGAAGAATTTGTTAGGCAAGACGAAGAAGAGTTTTGGCCAAAGGAATATCAAGGGGATCGAGTTCTGAGGTTTGGAGACACAGAGAGGGTATTATTCAGGTAATATTTCGGATCATTTCTGCTATATTGATGTGTGCACGATTTTAGGGTTTATGAAACCCATTTGGTGATTAGAGGAATTATTATATTGTTACCCAAGTGTTTGTAACCCAGTAATAGGATGGTTAGAGGTCCAGAAGGTCCCATGATTGTGTATTTCGGGACCATACGTATTTCAGGAAGCAGCTGCTCGTCTGCATGGCATGGACTCGCCGAGTTGTTCTTCAGACTCGGCGAGTAGCTTGAAGATTTACTGGGACTCGCCGAGTTGTTCATCAGACTCGGCGAGTAGAGTCGGGGTGGCCCCGCGATTCTTCCACGAGGACCTCGTCGAGTCAAGAGGGATACTCGACGAGTAGAAAGGGATCATGCAGGAATTGGTGAGGACGACTAGACTCGCCGAGTCGCCAGGGAACTCGCCGAGTCCAGTCGAGCTGACAATGGACTGTTGACCAGAGTTGACTGGTGTGATTTCTTAGGGACAGTTAACGGGGAAGATAGAAGTATTAATAAGGGATATATGATGTTACAGGGAGCTTGTAGCTCGGAGGATCAAGTGCAAGGGGTTTTAGGAGTTGCTATCTTCCAGTGTCCGCGAGGTGAGTCTTCTCACTATACTGTACCCGGAAGGGTTTGACTGCGTGACCGGAAGGTCGGATATGATATGTGATATGTATGCTATATGTGGTATGTTATATGCTATATGTGCTATGTATGTTATGGGCCGGAAGGCGATTATGTTATGGGCCGGAAGGCGATATGATGTGTGATGGACCGGAAGGTCGGCGTGGGTAAGGCCGGAAGGTTTACCCAGCAGGGACGGAAGTCCCCTGAGACACATGGACCGGAAGGTCGGGCCGGAAGGCGATGTTATGTGGACTGAAAGGTCCGGGCCGGAAGGCAATGTTATGTGGACCGAAAGGTCCGGGCCGGAAGGCGTATGTGCGTAAGGTATATTGGGGAACTCACTAAGCTTCGTGCTTACGTTGTTTATGTTATGTTGTTTCAGGTTCTTACAGTAACGCGGGATGGCAACGGTTCGATTGTACACACCGAAGAAAGAGTTGCGTTTTGGAGGATCCTGGTCTTCTATTATAACGAAAATGAAACTATGTTTTGTAATTCAAATGTGAATAAGATTTTAAACAAGTGTTTTAATATTAAATTGATTATTTAAATGAAAATTTTGTTTTTGGAAATCTTGGTGTTACAATGATCCTCTTGTGAAGTCACGACACAAAAATCACAAAGACTCGGACAACAAAATCACAAGGTACTCTATCAAAAATTGTTACAGAACAATTCTATAGATGTGATGTCTCTCACTCAAACTACATTCCTTTGAACATCCTTTTGCATAAAATTTTCTAATATAGACATAAATTCTTAATTTCCAACTCCCAATTATGGAAACATTTCCATATTTACCATATGACAACTCATTCTTAATAGAATCTTATCTATTCATAATAATGTCGATATGGTCCATTCAATACCATACTTCCAACTACTCACAAGCGACCAATCCTCAGCGAACTTTTGGATCGTCCTTTGATAGTTGTTTAATTATCTTAGTCAAAACCGATTCATGTCCTTTTTCCCTCTTAATGTGCTAGACATTTGGAAAAAAATTTAGAATGGTCAAATATTATAGCACTTGCAATCGATCCTTTACCTTAAGCGTATGGGACACAATGGATAATGTCTTACATAAAGATACGATACTCTATCAATCTTCTGCCATAATATTTTATGTGTCACGTTCTTACAATTCGAACTATGAAGAGGGATACCGTAATCATAATCGAAATTTAAGAAGACACTATGTATCCTTTGACTAAATTTCTTAAAATTTCTCAATCTAAGCTTTAGATTTTGAATGAAGTATAATATTCTCTCCCTTAATTATAGCAAAACAACTTTTCAACCCTTACGACTTTGCAAAGTATAACTGTTGTTTTCTATAATTAATATTGCTAACTAGAAATACTTACCATAATAATCATTCTCCCACTTACATGATGATTATTTCTTTACTAGCATAACACTTATGCTCCCACTAGCTTCAACATGTATTCAGAAATCAGTTGAACTTCTAGAAAACAATTTCTTAAGTTCATATTTATAATACTAGATGCTTTGATAAGACTTTATCTAAGCTTCTCAAACTCATACACTTTTCCTTGGACAGCTCATATGTATATGTCTAAACGATTCTAGGACTCATATCAACAAGTCTAAAATGTTCAGACCCATTTGCCATTTCCCACAATTCGAACTATGAAGATGTATGCCATAATCATAGTTGAATTTGAGAAACCCAAATTACATAATGCTATCTTCAAAATCTCTCTTAGTGAAAGCGTTTCCTCACAACCATTTTCATGAATGAGAGAAACCTTATGACACTTAGATTTTGTGGTGTATACATTCCCATCCATGTGAATTCGTCATAACCATAATTACAAGATAATGTTAGTGACAAATTCAAACTTCTTATGGATAGAACTTGTTCTTCTTAATTTCTTGCCATCAAGGGTCCCACCATTACTTCCAAGTTATTGAACAACCCACCCCTTCATTTCAATGTACCTTCCATTGAACAAGGTGCCTTGTCCCTATACAACCCATTGAGAACTCGTAGAACTCACATGCATAATTAACTCAATTGGAATGGCATAGAAACAAAAGTAGTGTCAACACGATAGGTTGTAGACCTCAAGTCGTGTGCTAGTAATGAATGATAAGGTTTATTCTTGATTTGTTTTTGAAACCTTTCAAGACCATTAAGACTCCCACTGACTCCTTGATATATAAGGTTCTCTTGTCAAGAAACATTTCTTGACAAACAAATATTCAAGAGTTAGTGTAGTTTTATCAATACAAAACATTTCACATGATTGGTCCTAGTTGGTCTTTGTCTTATCCAAGACATCACAACTTATCAATTTCAAATGTGTAAGAATAAGAAAACCTTTTCCCAAATTCCAAATTTGATGAATGTTATAAACCTTCTTAAGACTTGTCACTCAATTCACAATCTTGGAGTATTACTCTAAGACTTGATATTGGAATGAAGTATGATTGACTTCTTGATTTAACCATTTCCACAGTTCTCGATTCCTCTTTTTAGACTTACAAATTGTACTAAGACTCACTTAGAGGATCAATTGAGATAAGGTTCTTAATCATTAAGACTTATCATAAAACATAATAAAATGTACTCTCCCTTCTTCTTAGAATAGAGAAACTTTTATCTTTCTGCCTACTTGATTCTTCTTATTCGTTTTGCTATTGATTGAAACTCTTTCAATCAACTTAGAATTATACTCAATCTTATAGGTATAACCATATTCACTAAACTTTAGCAAATCATGACAAATATCTTTGTCACTCTTGTGGTAGACTTGATCAACGTACGACCTAGTGTATTTGATCTTCTAGTCCTTCAATTGACACTTTGTCAAGGAATTAGTCCAAATTTCCCAAATGTGAAAGTTTCCATTCATCATATAATAGTTGTTATACGATTCCAAGTTCCTATCCACTTGAAACTTGGGCGATTAGAAACTCTCCCTATTTGGTAAACTCTTGACACTTCCATAAATAACCTAATTAAGAATCAAATCCATTTTGCTAATAATAGAAGTACACAAACATCAATTTTTCATATATGCCATTGTAAGGATAAACAAATAAGATAAAACCAAATTTTATTTTATTCATAAAAGCAGCGGAAAACATGTCCTTGCAATGCAAAATTCAAATGAAAAACTATGTAATCAAATACTCCTAACAAATCTATCATAACTTCCTAAGCTCAAAATCTAGTCTTCGAATCCATGCGATCGTAATCCATTTCTTCGTGATCAGACTCATCTTGCTCTTCCATCAAACTTCCTCTCTTTTCTCTAATTCTGCAAAACATGCAAATGTAATCTTATCACATTATGTATAAAGAATAGGAATTTAATGGAGTTAGATAGTGGATTTTATACCTGAAGTAGAGCCATACTTCTTGACTCTCCCATCTCTTAGACTCTTCAGGTCCTTTGGGCAGCTTCGTATCCATTGCCCCTTCTCTTGGCAGCAGAAACAGGTGGGTTCTTCTAGAGTGTCCACAGAAGCATGGTTGGTTGAATTATCAGACAAATATGCTCCATTGCTTTGCCAAATCACTTCTGATTCAGCAGCAATAAGCACGTAAGTTAAGTCAATGAGGGTCGCGTCAAGATCTATCATATAATACTCTCTTATGAACTTATCATATGATTTAGGGACTGACTGAAGAACCCAATCCAGAGCCAACCTATTGGGGAAAGACGCACCCAACATAAATAACCTATCAATGTGTGATTTCATCCCTAGGACGTGAGCACACACGGGTTTACCATCTTCATGTTCCATTGCCAATAGGGCTTCGGTGATCTTGAACCTTTCAAATCTTCGATCTTGTGGGTCAGGGAGAACGTTGGGAGGAGGAGGAGGGAGTGAAATCAAACTAGTCCACATTAATCCTTCACTTTGGAAGAAGCTTTCACTTTCAACAGGAACACCTTTTCCTTGGGATTCGGGAAGACCACGGTTAGAATCAGACATCTACAAAACGGGAGAAATTTCAAGTTAGTTAATTGATTGAATCCTTAATGAAACACCCAAATGAGACATTAAGGCTAGGATCCAACAACATTATTTACACATTAGAAGAGGGATGCCGTAATCCAACATGCAAATAATTCGGAGTTAAGTGAATGACGATTCACTAATTCTTCACCATGAAAAACATAAAGGTTTAAGTTTAAATGTATTAAGAATTCCTAGATTTCCTTTGAGATTCATTGAACTTTTCAATGGCATGTTTAAATCTCGATATGCCCCTCTTGTTTGTGACTGGGATGCCGAGGATCACAAAGTGGGTGTGAATAACCATGCAAATCTACATGGTGCCCTCATTGTTACAGTCACCTTTCGATGTGCCGGTAAACCACACTCGCTCCATCGAACTATGACAAACATTGAGTCACCCTTTTCCACCTTTGCTTAGAACCCAATTAGTGTGCCGGTTAACCACACGCGCTCCACTAACGTCTTAGCAAGGGTACAAAGTGTAATTTCATGGGATTGCATCAATTTCACTTTTTCCTAAAGTAACTAGGATTGGGAATTTGTAAAAGCGTTTAGTTACTTTACATAGATTCACTATACTTATTAATGAAGAAAGGATTGCCTTGTCCTACCCGTTTGGCTAACGACCCTCCACCAATCAAGGAAGCGGTGGGTAAGAGTGGATACCCATTAAATGGCCATTTGATAGGCCATAACCTTATACCCCCCTTATAGATCGGCTTTGTAAATGAGGCCTACTAACGGTAAGACTAGCATTTTAGTTATACATATATAATATTAGACTTTTAATGTTATATATAGTATAAGGGTGTATTTTACACTTTTTAAAATACTAGGTGGTTTAAATTTTATAAATTACACTTTTAATAAAATATAAGCCATATCATTATGGATTTATTAACTCTCTTTTAATTATACACTTAATTAATTTAATAAAACCATAAGGGTGTAATTTAAATTTTTCAAAATTAGGGTTTTAGAATTTAACATTTTTCAAAATTAAACTTTTAATCAAACAATTTAAATTCCAAAACTTGAGGGCTAGTTTTTGAAACTTTTCAAAACAATTAGGTTTTAATCTCACTTTAAAATTTTTGAATTTAAGACTATTTAAATTAAAATTTTAAATATTAAAACTCTTGATTTAATAATTATCTTGAATTAAACTATTAATTTAAATTATTAAATCATAAGGGATTATCTAAATCATAAAGGATAATTACGAATTAAACAATTAATTTATCCTAATCCTTTTAATCCCTTTAAATTTCGAAAATCATGGGATAGGATAATTCAAAATCTTTAATTACCATTAAACCATTATAGGATAATTACAAGATATAGGATAATCCAAATCCCTAAAATTTAGGATCTTATCTTGGGGAGGAGGCTAACTTCGAAAATCATGGGGTTTTTCAAACCCTAGATTTCGAAATCTTGAGGCTTAAGGAAAGGATTTGAAAACCCTTTCAAATTTTCGCAAATTAGGGTATAGAAACCCTAATCTTGAAATTTCTTGCCTCCTAGGGTTTATTGGCTATAAACCCTAATATGTCAAGTTCATACAATTGTATAATACTAATTGATAACAAGTTAACCAAAGGCTCTGATACCACTGATAGGTTATATACAAACAATCTTATCTGTGCATGCAACCCTAGAGTTGGATCTATATTATCACTATCAGTTATACAACATTATGAACACTTGAAGAAACCTAAGAGGCTTCTAAGAATTTCGAAATTCATATAGTAGATGAAATACATACCTCTTGTTGTTATATTGTAATAACAACTTAAATCTTGAATCTTCTTGTCTTTGAAAGCAAGTACCAGAAGTGTAGTGCCTCTAATGGCTCACAAACACCAAGAGCAAATGGAGAGGCAAGAGAGAGAGAGAGAGAGAGAGAGAGAAAGAGAGAGAAAAGGTATGAAATTCGTCCCTAGGAACCCTAGACAAGGCATGGACGAATTCTTATGGCCTTAGGGGTCTTTATATAGGTGTATAGATTAGGGTTTCAGTCCTTATCCTTATCTAGTTGCTTGCCCACCAAGCAACCATAAGATAAGCCTTGAAATCCCTTATCCTTTATCCTTTGGACGATTTCAAGGATATCTTATCCCTTGATTTCGTCCAACCCATATCAAGGATAACTATTACCATATTTTGTAACTATCACATAATTACAATTCAGCCCCTCTAGTTTAATTAATTACACTTGATCACTAAATTAATTCTTAATTAATTATTGACCAATATTAATTAAACAAATATGATTTCTCTTTAATATATTATTCTTATAACATATTAATAAATAATAATAACCTCTTTCTCTATTAATTCTCCAGTCAAGTTGCTTTGGTGAAGGCAACCCAAAAGGACCATGCACAATCGGGTCAAGTACTTGACAAATATGGTTACGGGCTTAGACACTAATCCAACAGTGATGACAGTGGAGATGCTTTATATAGTCAGAATGAAGATGGTTTTGATTTTAGTGGAGATGATTCTGATGATAGTGACTACATTGTACATGAGTCTAACTTGCAATTTGATGTGGATGTAGACATGAGTGAATTCCAAAGTGCCGTGGATGTAGATGAACATGGAATTTTAAACAAGCAAACCGAAAGTATAGGTAATGACATAGTTGATGAAGAGTTGGAAGTTATTCAAAGTGATGATTATCAGTATGCAAGATTTTATGAAGATGAAAGGGCAAAATGCTTAAAGAGTTGAGTAGGTCCACTCCATGCTCACATGGGGAGATCCATTTAAAACCATATAGGGTGGGGCAGTGTTTCAAAACAAAGAAGGAAGTTGTGGACTACATGCATGCACATGCTGTAAATACAAGGAGGTCCCTATACTTAGCAAAAAATGATAAAATCAGGATAAGGGTCAAATGTGGAGGTGTTGTGGGCCAATCTAGTGAAACAGTTCAATGTGGTGGGCTATTAACTAGAAGTAAGGTAAAGTGCAAGGGACAATCTACTGAAACAGTTGAATGTGGTGGGCCATCAACTAGAAGTAAGGTAAAGTGCAAGGGCAAAAATGTGATTAGTAAAAAAGGAAAATGTCATTGGGCAGTCCAAATCTCGAGGCCAGATGAGAATAAGGATTGGTTGGTGAAAACAGTACATGATGTCCATAAATGTTTGCAGACAAGATCAGTTAAAGCTTGTACTTCCAAATATTTAGCAAACTTAATTGTTCCACAAATTCAGAGTAACCCTAAAATTCCAGTCAAAGCTTTACACGAGGAGTTGTGTAAGAAGCTGGAGCTTGGTATGTCAGTTCAAAAGGTTGGTAAGGCAAAGCAAATGGCTGAACGTGTGATTAGTGGGGACTACCAACTTCAATATGGGTATTTGAGGGATTATGCTTTGGAACTGCTAAACACTAATCTTGGTTCAACTGTTAGGATAGATGTGTATCCTGAACCATGCTTGTCGACTACTACAAGAACTTTTAGAAGAATATATGTATGTCTAGGTGCATTGAAGTTGGGATTCAAAGCTGGTTAAGGGATTTCCTGGGAGTTGATGGTACATTCTTGAAAGGCCTATATCCTGGGCAGGTACTAACTGTTGTGGGTCTAGACTCAAATAATGGAATATACCATGTAGCATATGCAGTGGTAGAGGCTGAGACAACTAGTTCTTGGACCTGATTCATGGAACTGTTAGGAGAAGACTTGGAATTGGGAGCAAATTCAAATTTTACCTTCATTTATGATAGACAAAAGGTATGTTTTACCTAATTATTTCTCATAATAGTGTAGCTTACTTTCTATTTTTATAAATGAAACTGGCTGTATTTGCATTTGTTAAGGGGATAATACCAGCAGTTGCAAAGGTATTCCCCAATGCAAAACATAGGTTTTGTTTGAGGCATATTCAGGAGAATTTGAAGAAACAATGGAAAGGAAAAGAGTTGAGTGACTTGGTTTGGGAATGTGGTAGAGCAACAACATTAAATCACTTTAAATATGCAATGGATGAGTTGAAGAAAATGAATGATGAAGCTCATGCTTGGTTGTGTAAGATTCCTGCAGAGACATGGTCTAAATCTCACTTCAGTGGTATGTCATTTAGAAGTTGTTGAGTTTTATGTTTTAATATAAAATTTGTAATTTCTCTTTTTGAATATGTTTTTCATAGGTAAGGCACACACTGATTGTTTGTTGAATAATCTGTATGAGGTATTCAATGCTAAGATAGAGGAAGGCAGGGATAAACCAATCATCACCTGCTTAGAGTATATTAGACAGTATCTCATGAAGATATTGTGTGTTGTGAAAAAGGAAATAGATAAGTGTCAAAGGGAACTAAGTACTACTGCAACTATAATTTTATAGGAGATTAAGACTCAAGCGGCAAAGTATGTAGCTAAGTATAATGGGGCAGGAAAGTACCAAGTTGCAAGCACATGGCAGGATCAGTATGTGGTGAACCTAAATGAAATAAGTTGCACTTGTAGGTCCTGGGAGATTACAGGTTTTCCATGTAAGCATGTTGTTTCTGCTATATGGAACAAATTTGAAAATGGAGAAGATGCCCCTGATGTTGAGGATTGGGTCCATCCTTGCTATAAGTTATCAACATGGAGAGCCATGTAACTGAACAAAATTGTTCCAATAAATGGTCGTTCAATGTGGCCAAAAAGTGATTGTCCATTCACTTTAACTCCACCAAAACATCACACACAGGTTGTTATGTCAACTAGGCTAGATATGTACTTTTAATGCCAGTATGTATGTTAATGTTTTAAATATAATAAATGCATATGTGTAGGTTGGGAGGCCAAAAAAGAAGAGAAGGAGAGGTGTTGATAAGCCCAACAGCCAAACCACTAAATTGAGTAGGAAATTTCTTGCAGTCACTTGTTCAAAGTGTCATAACAAGGGGCACAATTCCAGAACATGTAAAGGGTAGGGAGGCATTGGTGAAGTTGAATCAAAGGGGAAGACACAGGGAAAAGGGAAGACACAGGCAAAGGGGAAGACACAAGGAAAGGGAAAGGGTAATTTAGGAAATTCTGTTAAGTAGTTAGTTGGATGTTTGGGTAGTTAGGTCTTTTGAAACTTAAATTATGGTTTGGTTGTTTAAATTATGGTAATTAGTGATGGGTTTTATGCATAAGAACAATCCTATGTGCTCATACAAACCCTAATGCTTGGATCTAGGTTTCTCTATTGTACATGCTTTGAATCCAAGACTTACAAACCTAGATCTATCATATATAATTCGAAATTATCATAAAGAAAACAGATCTAAGGGTTTTACCTCTTCCAAGTAGCTTGAATCCTTGTAATCTTCTTGATCTTGAGCTTAGAGTCACAATTGTAACTCGTCTAATGGTTCACAAACCCCACAAGCAAGAAGGCAATATGAGAGAGGGTGAGAGATGCTAAAATCGGCCCTAGGGTTCTCTTGGAATGAAGTGTAGCTGATTTCCATAGCCTAAGGGTCTTATTTATACTTGCAGGCTGCTAGGGTTCCAGTCTAAACCCTAATGGACAGCTTAGCCACCAAGCAACCCAAGGAACCTTCTGGAATAAGGCCTTGGATGAAAATATGATGGATCCCCATCATAATTCCGTTCCCCCTATAGTCCATTAGGTTTCCCAGCCCAAAACTCAACTATCACACATTTGACAGTTTATACCCCTTTATTTAATTAATCTCTTTTAGTCACCAAATTAATTCCTAATTAATTTATGACCAATACTAATTAAATAAATATGATTTCTCCTTTAATATATTATTCTTATAATATATTAATAAACTACAATATTCTCTCTCTCTCTCCTTAAATTACCTTGTCAAGTTGCTTTGGAGAAAGCAACCCAAAAGGACCATGCACAACCGGATCAAGTACATACCAAATATAGTTACGAGCTTAGACACTAATCTAACAGTCTCCTACTTGGATAAGTCTAGTAACTATATCTCACATATGACTTCAGAATCCGATTAGCAATCGTAGCTCTTATATTTCGCTGTCAACTCTGATCAACAAATTGTCCTTCAAATAAGGGATGGTATAATCCTCTGTTCTGGATATCATGCTGACAATGTTTATTGTCCAGCAATTGTTCCTCGATTTCCGATTTGTTTGACATAGAATCTAGTTGAAAACATCAACTTCATTCTGATCAGGCCCGACACATAAGTCAAACCAAATCATCGAGTGGCCAAGATATCACTTTTATTCTTATATAATAAAAGGAACATATCAACTTCGACTCATATGCATCCATTATTTACTAATTAAATCATGCACAACAATGTATTTTATAACATCAAGTTACTGATGCATTTACACATCGTCAATGTATAACCAACCAGCAAACAACAACCATATCTCCAAGTTGTAAGACTACTATATGATATTATCGCTTTGCGATCACTTAAGGCAAAACACAACGAAGTGATACCAGCAAACGCGGGTTTAATCCAATGCTCAAATCATATTCATAAGCACTCATGAACTTTGCAACAAACCTTTGCTATGCCCAAAACATTTTAGACAATCTACAAACAATTCATGACAGTCTTCATTCATATCTATTTCCAAAATATGACCGACTGTGGAGTGTTTGAATAATCCTATCATTCAGGAAGTCAAAACATGCAAAATTGAAACAATAGATAAATAACCAACACAAGATAGTAGCTTTACTCATAAATAACACAATTTTATTTATTCATCAAATGTCAAGTACAAACTATCTATTACACGTTTCCTATCTAATCCAAACTTATATCATCCTTCAGCCCAATGCTCTTAGCGTGCTGCAAGTGTTTGACCCTACTCAGTCCCTTCGTAAGGGGATCTGATGGGTTTTCTTCTGATGATACCCTCTTCACAATGAGGAGTCCCTCTTCTACCCGATGTCTAATAAAATGGTATTTTCTCTCGATATGTCAAGATCTACCATGATCTCTTGGTTCCTTGGTTAAGGCAACCGCTCCTTCATTATCATAGAAAATTTCCATCAGATCCTTTATGGATGGCATAACTCCAAGGTCTCCAATGAAGTTCTTCAACCATATAGCCTCCTTTGACACTTCGCTCGCCGCAATGTACTCTGGTTCGCACGTTGAATCAGCTACGGTCTCCTGCTTGGAACTTTTCTAAGTCACTACTCATCCATTTAGGGTAAAGACCCATCCCGACTGCGCTCGGTAATTATCTAGATCTGTCTGAAAACTAGCGTCACTATACCCTCGTACCCTTAAGTCATCACTCCCACCAAGGACTAGAAACCATTCCTTGGTCCTTAGTAGGTACTTAAGAATATTCTTAACTACAATCCAATGAGCTCTACCAGGGTTCCCCTGATATCTGCTAACCATGCTCAAAGGAAAGGACACATCAAGGCGAGTACAAGTCATAGCGTACATGATAGACCCTACTGCGGAAGCGTAAGGTACTCGACTCATATCAGCTATCTCTGCCACTGTACTCAGGCTCTGAGTATTACTCAGCTTGGTATTGCTTTGGATTGGCAACTCCCTTTTTTTGGAATTTTCCATACTAAAACGTTTTAGTACCTTATCCAAGTATGTATCCTGACTGAGTCCTATCAGTCTCTTTTCCCTGTTTCTTACTATCCTTATTCCCAGAATATAAGCAGCCTCTCCGAGTTCCTTTATAGCGAAACATTTCCCAAGCCAGGACTTGACCTCCTGCAAGGTTGGGACATCGTTTCCTATGAGCAGTATGTCGTCGACATACAATATGAGGAAGCTCACTATACTCCCACTGGCTTTGACATATACACAAGATTCATCTTCGCTTCGCATAAAGTCGAACTCTTTAACTTTCTCGTCAAAACAAAGATTCCATCTGCGAGACGCTTGTTTCAATCCATAAATGGATTTCTCAAGCTTGCATACTCTATTTGGATGCTTTGCATCGACAAAACCCTCTGGCTGATTCATGTAAACATCCTCAGCCAACTTTCCATTAAGGAAAGCAGTTTTCACGTCCATCTGCCATATTTCATAATCATGAAACGTAGCTATTACAAGCATTACCCTAATAGATTTTATCTTCGCAACTGGTGAGAAGGTCTCATCATAGTCAACTCCGGGAGTTTGAGTAAAGCCCTTCGAAACCAATCGCGCTTTATAAGTATGCACTTTCCCATCTATGTCCGTCTTCTTCTTGAAGATCCACTTGCACCCAACTGTCTTACGACCCGGTACATTATCAACCAAATTCCAAACTTGGTTTTCGTACATGGACTGTATCTCGTTGTCCATCGCCTCTTTCCATTTAGCAGACTCCGGGCCTGCCATGGCTTCCTTGTAGCTGTTAGGTTCGTCCAAATTTACTAGTGTACTATCACTAATAAATGTATCCCCTTCAGTAGTAATATGAAATCCATACAACTAGGGTGGAACACTAGCCCTAGTGGAACGTCGAAGAGGTAAGGACTCGTCAACAGGTTCAACATGAGTTTCCTCCTCAGGTTGAGTGCCAGTGTCAGAGGTTCCTTCATCGCTTTGATCTTGAATCTCTTCAATTTCAATTTTCCTCCCACTGTCTTCTTGGCTTATAAATTCCCTTTCTTGGAAAACTCCTCTTCTAGCAACGAAGACAACATTGTCACTTAATCTATAGAAAAGATAGCCTAAAGAATTCTGCGGATAGCCGATGAAATAACACTTCTCACTACAAGGTTCGAGCTTGTCGTGAGTCTCTCGTCTTACGAAAGCCTCGCAACCCCAAACCTTGATATGTGCCAACGAGGGAGCCTTCCATGTCCACATCTCATGAGGAGTCTTGGTAACCTTCTTGGTGGGAACTAAGTTAAGGATATGGGCGGCAGTCTCTAAGGCATACCCCCAAAAATCTATCGGTAACGAAGTCCGACTCATCATAGAACGAACCATGTCCAATAAGGTCTGATTACGTCTCTCAGCCACACCATTCAATTGTGGTGTCCTCGGAGGCGTCAATTGCGAAACAATTCTGGATTCTTTTATATAGTCGTGAAACTCAAGACTTAGGTACTCTCCTCCTCGATCTGACTGAAGCATCTTGATTTTCCTACCCAACTAATTCTCTACTTCATTCTTAAACTCCTTGAACTTTTCAAAGGTTTCCGACTTTTGCTTGATTAAGTAGATATATTCATATCTGCTACAATCATCTGTAAAAGTCACGTAGAAGCAGCAAGCATCCCTTGTGGTATATCTAAAGGGCCTACACACATCGGTGTGTATGAGATCCAATAGGCCCTCACCCCTTTCACAAGTGCCAGTAAAGGGTGACTTGGTCATCTTCCCAAGTAAACAAGATTCACACGTGTCATCGTCCCTAAGGTCGAATAATTCCATCACTCCATCCTTCTGGAGTTGGGCTATGCGTTTCTTGTTGACATGGCCAAGGCGACAATGCCACAAGCATGCTTTGTCTAGACTAGTAGACGAATCAATATTCAAAACATTATTTCCTAAATTATCAACAACCATCACAGATTCATAAATCCCATTACAAGGTAATGCATTGAAGTAAAAGACACCATTCAAATAAACATTAATAGAACCATTACTATTATCAAAAGAATATCTGAAACCTTGTCTAAAAAACCCATGAAATGAAATAATGTTTCTTGCCATATCTGACGAATAACAACAATTGTTTAAATCTATCCCTAACCCATTACTCAACACTAAAGAATAAACACCGACTTTGGTCACAGGCGGAGATCTTCTGTTACCCATAATTAGGTTCATCTTTCCATATTCCACTTCCCTACTTCTTTTTAGGCCCTGCATGTCAGAACAAATATGGTAACCACACCCTGTATCAAGAACCCATGAAGTAGCAAATGATGAGTTATTAGATTTAATAGAATACATACCTGTAAAGGTGGGCTTAATCTTCCCATCTTTTATATCTCGCAGATACTGAGGGCAGCTTCGTTTCTAGTGGCCCTTTTGGTGACAATAGAAGCACTCTGCTTCCTTGGGATCAGAGGAGGGTTTAGCAGGGCCTGCTTTGGTCCCACTTGAGGATAAACCATCACGGGGCTTCCCCTTTTGGTGGCTCTTACATAAGCCTTCCTCTTTTTACCTTTTCCTTGACCTATTGCCATCACAGGAGCGGCCACGGCAGGGGATGGTACAACGGATTTGTCTTTGAGGTTGCTCTCAGCAGTCCTCAAGAGTCCTTGGAGCTTGCTAAAGGAGACCTCTTCCTTGCTCATGTGGTAGGTCATCCTAAACTGTTTGTAGCAGGAGGGCAAGGAGTGGAGGATTATGTCGATAGCCAAATCCTCATCAAACTTAACATTAAGTTTGAGAAGACGATCAACATACCTCTGCATTTTCTGCAAATGAGAGGTTAGGGATTCTCCACTCCCCATCTTAGCGGTGACCATTTATGATGTTTTGTCTTTTAAAAATGGAAACAAACCAAAAATTGACAAGTGGATAATATTTATTTCAAAAATACCACAAAATGACAAGTTTCAAAACTCATGAGAGATTGACATGTGGCAAAAAAACCTTCATTTATTAAGGAGGATATATATATATATATATATATATATATATATATATATATATATATATATTAGTTGTGAGACCTATGTATTATATTATTATATGAGTTAATTTTTTTTTTAAAAAAAGTTAAATATAAAGATCAAAATATTTGAGAACTTTGAATTTATAAGAAAATAAGAAAAATAATGAATTATTATAATTGAAATGTTTTTTTACCATTTAAATTTAAACAAATAATTTAAATAAATAAACAAAAAAAAACTGATAAGCTTTAATTTTGAATTTGAAATTAAAAAGTAGGTTGGTTAGTAAAATGGATATCCATTTATTACTACATTTATTGCAATTATTATATAAAAATATTATGTGTAATTTAATAAAATAGAAAACTCATAAAATGACATGCGCAAAAAATAATAATTCAAAATAACCACAAAATGACACTTACCAAATTGAATGAAAGTATGACAAATGGCAAGAAAAATAGTTTTGTCATTTTTCATCTTCTAATGCAGTATGTCATATAATTTTTTTCTTATTATTTTCATATTATTTTTTTCCACTAGTTCTTTTTATTTTATTAAATTTTACATAATATTTAAATATAATAGTAAATGCATATTAATTTCATTAATATATTTTTCTTCTATTTTCAAAATTATTAAATTAAAGTCTCATTAGTTTCATTTATTTATGTATCTTAATTATTTGTTTAAATTTAAAAGAGAAAAAACATTTTAATTTCAATAATTCAATATGTTTCTCACTTTTTTTATAAATTCAAACATCAAATATTTAAAATTTGATATTTAATTCTTCTTTTAAATAAACTCATATAATACATGAGTCTCAAACCTACTCAAAAACAAATAACGTAATTTGTGGGTTTCAGAATTTAGCTACAGATTTTTACATTTGCAATTTTGATCCAAAAGCTTTTGGGTTTCAAACTTACGCCACAACAGTTTTCTATGTTTGTTGTTTTTGTCTCTATAGCTTTTGGATTTCAAACTTTGGGCTCAATGCTTTCGTATATTTTTGTATACGGTCATGTTTTGCTCCTTGACTTTTTGGGTTTTATACTTTGACCACAAAAATTTTGTATATTTGCAGGTTTACTCTCTATATTTTTGGGGTTATGTAAGTTTGGTCTTCCCTAACTGTAACACCTCGTTTATATATTAGATAAATAAATAAATTAATGAATGAATAGTAGCCCTAAAATAAATAATTATATATCAAAGGATGGTCTCAAAGGGCTATTTGTCATAATTTTAGAAGTTAGGGGTTAAACGTGTGAATTCCGAACTCAGTTTGTAAATATTTATGAAGACAGGGGCTTCGTGGTAATTATTTGGATTTAATTTGAACAGAAAAGAGGTGTAAGGGCTAAATATGTCATAACTAAGATATTGGGGACTAAAGGGGTAACATAGGGAGCTGAATTGTAAAGATTTTTGAAGATGGGGGTTGTTTGGTAAAATATGGGACTTAATCTGAAAGGGATTTTCGAGGTCAGGGTTTAAATGGTTATTATGGGGGTTTACTTTGAAATAATTTCATAAGGGAGGGGCCGATACTGCCATTATGGATGGATGTTTCAAGGGTGTCGGGTATTTAATCTAACCCTTAATCCTAACCCTAGGAGATGGAATAGCCGCCACTTTCCCTCTTTCTTCATGTCCGATAGCCGCCACTCTTACCCCTTCTTCGACTTACAGCATCGCACCACCACCTTTGTTGAGGTCTTCGACCACCGGATGCCACCACAACGTTGTTGTCGGATATCTTGGGCCGCCGAGACCGAACCTTGAAGTTGTAACGGAGTCCACTACCACCGCTTCTACGTCATCTCCTTCCTTTACTCGTTTTCGTCATTTTTAGGAGAATGACGTTGTCACCCGGTGCTACGACCATCGTTGCTGTCGTCCCAAGAGATTACTCTTATGTGCTCCAGTTGCCGTCCGCCACATCCATTCCACTGTTACATTCCTATCACCGCTACACCCCAACAGTTGAAGACGAAGTTGTCGCTACCGCCAACAGTCAGCGTTGCTTTGGTTCGTGGTGATTTACACTCAGGCCCTCTCCCCCGTTCTCCTATTGCTACATTTCAGTCATGACCGCCGCCGCCGTATGGCTTATTCTTGTGGCTCCGGTCAACATCCACTACCCCGAGGGTGGTTACAGTGGATGTTCTAGCTTCTGGGTCGCATGTAGGTGTATATTCCGGTGTTGTTGATTCATTAGTAGGTGTATTTCTGCCGGAATTCACAAGAACAACCACCACCACTCGCCACCGCCGGACACCACTAGGTTGTTGTCTATATGTATTTGTATTAGTGTGTGTGTGTGTGTGTGTGTGATTATTGGAGTTTAGCATTGCAAAATGTAACTAGAAAGAAGCATAATGGAAAGAAGCTTAAATCACCACCATAGGGTGGTGGCTGCCGCCTCCTGCCACCACCGGCCGCCGTGTCAGGTGGCGGTGTGCTTTGCCTTCTCGATTGGGATGCTCGACACTCTAATGAGCCCAATGAAGCCCTATAGGCCTAGTGAAATCATAATGGGCCTAAAGAACCCTAATTGATCAAAGGACCTAGCTATTGGGCCTATTAAGCTAATATGGGTTGGACACCCAAATTAGGGTTTGGAAAACCCTAATGCCATGAGACCCTAATTTGGGACTTATCGGGACCGCATCGAAATTATTTAATGAACTTCAAATTATTAATTAACAATCATTGCAAATTAACCTAAGGCCATGTGGGACTTAAGGGATTAAGTCCTTAATGGGTTAAGTAGGAAAACTTAACCATGATCATCATTTTATGTGAAAATCCTAATTCCACTTGAGTTTATTGTTGGGCCTTTCTATTGGGCCTTGATGATAGGGTTATTAATGGGCCATCCAAGATCAAGCAAATGGACTAGAATAATTAATGGGCTTTGAGGTAAGGCCCATATGAGAAGTTGGACCTAAATTGGAAAATTGGGCCATAGATGGGCCATAGTTTGGGCCTTTATGATTATGTAATATTGGGCCATTAGAATATTGAATGTTAGACTGGACTAAATGGTTGGGCCTTATGGTGAGACCTTATCAAGGTTGGGCCCAATTTGGAAAATTAGGCCATGTGTTGGGCTTTGACCCATAACTAACTTTTGGGCCTTCGTATTAGGCCTTGGGCTTGAATCAAGCCAAGAAAGGGGTAAAGCAGTCTTTTACCACAACATGGACTTATGGACATGTGTTGGAACCCAATTATTAATTGGGTGATGTTAGATATTGACAGTTCAAGAATCTGTCATCCAGCAGCTGGGATTGTGTCTACGGGACTTCAGCAGTATGAGGTGAGTTACCTTCCAGTAGAAGTGGGTCTAAAGCACCAAGGTCGGCCCACTAGTAAGAGCTTTAGTAGAGATAATTGTCTTTGTGATAATTATTCGGTATGTTGCTATCTGTTATGATTATGTGCCAGTATGCTATGATGTTATGTGTTATGTGAAAGGAGGGGTAGGTTAGACCCCAGTACCGGTCGAAAAGACCGAAAGGGGTAGTTAGTACCTAATTACGTTAGACAGTTTAAGATATATGGGTTATGTTATTATGTGGTAGTGGTAGGGGTGAAGTAGTCCCCGGTTACCGGTTGAAAGATACCGAAGGGGAGGCCAGCACCCAGATATGCTAGGCAATTACCGATTAAAAGATACCGAAGGGGCACCCAGATTTTTAGGCAGTTACCGGTTGAGAGATAACGAAGGAGAGGCCAGCACCCAGAAATGTTAGGCAGTTACCAGTTGAAAGATACCGAAGGGAAGGGCAGCACCCAGATATGCTAGGAATTATGTGTTTATATGGTATGTGGTATGATGGGGGGAACTCACTAAGCTTCGTGCTTACGGTTTTTAGTTTTGGTTTCACGTACTTTGTTTTCAAAGGAAAGGAGTCGGCTCGATCGCAACGCATCACACTTTGGTTCTCTGCACATGAGATCGTTGGGATTACACTCTGATATTGTTCTTGATAACTTGTTTTGATTATTTCTACTTTGGTTTTGACATGACATGATATTATGATGTTTTCTTATACTGTTGGTTTTATAATAACTTATTTAAAAATGAAATTTATGGCCTTGAATTTTGGGATGTTACAAGTTGGTATTAGAGCCGTGGTTTGAGGGATTCGGATACACTCCCGAGTGTGTCTGAACTCAAACTAAGGACTTGGTATGAAAATTTTCAAAAGTAAAACCATTTTATAAAAAGAAGTTTGAAAAGAATTTGAAAAGAGAACAGAAATTTGAAAAGAACAAAGTGTGTGATGCATGCAATCAGCCGAGCTCAAGTAAGTTTTCCCCAAGATACCCATACATGTTATATGTTATGTTATGATATGGTTATGAGAACTGAATGCTAGATTAGGGTTGAGGATCTAGGAGGATGCCTTATATCCCTATTGTATGTGCTTGTAGACTTGCATGCTAGTACTGAACAGTCAGTGATAGGATAGCCTGTTTAGGTTATGCCTGATTGTATGAGCCTTTGAATTGCATGAACAGATTCCTGATTATAGGATAGAATGATTTGATTGGAATATGTTGGTTAGATTCTTCATTTTCATAATGTTGCTTGCTTTGTGCTTTGTGGGACTCTTAGTAATGTGAGCTAGCTATTAAGTGAATATGCTAAGTCACATGTGGCACATGCTTGATAATCTCAGAGTGATAGATTTGACCCTATTACGCAGCTCTTGTTTGAGTCCAACCGTTCTAGGGATGGATCTTTTACTTTAAGGATTATCTGATCTCTGTTGCATGTAGCCATATTCATGAGGTAGCTAGTTGACATTATTGAGAATCTTTTAGCAGCTGAGGAATGGATGAGTTCGGGAACCTAGGAAAGCCTAGGATATGTTTCAGTGGGTTAGTAGTACGGAAGTGACTTGGAGGATTGCTGAGGAAAGTATAGATAGGTGTGGAGTTAGTATTGGGCCTGTACTACTGAAAGAACGGGATCGATACTTGAATCAGTGAGGGTCTTGGAGAATCTGAGAAGCTTCAGGGAGAAGTTTATGACCCGGTTTGGGGATAGAGGATGTTCCAGTTGTTGCAGCTTAGCTATTGGTAAGTGAGTTAGTGAGTGTGGCAGGGTGTCAGACCCTGTTGTTGATTTGATTGGGATGCTCGAAACCCTAATGGGCCCAATGAAGCCCTAATGGGCCTAGTGAAATCATAATGGGCCTAATGAACCCTAATTGGCTAAAGGACCTTGCTATTGGGCCTATTGGGCTAATATGGGTTGGAACCCCTAATTAGGGTTTGGAAAACCCTAATGCCATGAAACCCTAATGTGGGACTTATCGAGACCGCATCAGAATTATTTAATGAAATTAAATTATTAATTAATAATCATTGCAAATTAACCTAAGGCCATCTGGGACTTAATGGATTAAGTCCTTAATGGGTTAAGTAGAAAAACTTAACCCTGATCATCATCTTATGTGAAAACCCTAATTCCACTTGGGTTTATTGTTGGGCCTCTCTATTGGGCCTTGATGATTGGGTTATTAATGGTCCATTTAAGATCAAGCAAATAGACTAGAATAATTAATGGGCTTTGAGTTAAGGCCCATATGAGGAGTTGGGCCCAAATTGGAAAATTGGGCCATAGATGGACCATAGTTTGGGTATTTATGATTATGTGATATTGGGCCATTAGAATATTGAATATTGGACCGGACTAAATGGTTGGGCCTTATGGTGAGACCTTATGAAGGTTGGGTCCAATTTGGAAAATTAGGCCATGTGTTGGGCTTTGACCCATATCTAACTTTTGGGCCTTTGGATTGGGCCTTGGGCTTGAATCAAGCCAAGATAGGGGTAAAGCAGTCTTTTACCTCAACCTCGACTTATGGATATGTGTTGGAACCCAATTATTAATTGGGTGACGTTTGATACTGACAGATCAAGAATCTGTCATCCAGCAGCTGAGATTGTGTCTACGGGACTTCAGCAATATGAGGTGAGTTACCTTCCAGTAGAAGTGGATCTAAGGCACCAAGGCTGGTCCATTAGTAAGAGCTATAGTAGAGTTAATTGTCTTTGTGATAATTATATGTCATGTTGCTATCTGTTATGATTATGTGCCAGTATGCTATAATGTTGTGTGTTATGTGATATGAGGGGTAGGTTAGACCCCAGTGTCGGTCGAAAAGATCGAAAAGGGTAGTTAGTACCCAGTTACGTTGGACAATTTATGATATATGTGTTATGTTATTATGTGGTAGTGGTAGGGGTGAAATAATCACCTGTTACTGGTTGAAAGATACCGAAGGGGAGGCCAGCACCCAAATATGTTAGGCAGTTACCGGTTGAAAGATATCGAAGGGGAGGCCATCACCCAGATATGCTAGGCAGTTACCGATTGAAAGATATCGAATGGGAGGCCAGCACCCAGATATGATAGGCAGTTACTGGTTGAGAGATACCGAAGGGGAGGCCAGCACCCAGATATGCTAGGCAGTTACCGGTTGAAAGATACCGAAGGGGAGGCCAGCACCCAGGTTTGCTAGGCATTATGTGTTTATATGCTATGTAGTATGATGGTGGAACTCACTAAGCTTCCTGCTTACGGTTTTCAATTTTTGTTTTAGGTACTTTGTTTTCAAAGGAAAGAAGCCGGCTCGATCGCAGCGCATCACACTATTGTTCTCCGCACATGAGATCTTTGGGATTACACGTTGATATTGTTTATGATAACATGTTTTGATTATTTCTATTTTGGTTTTGACATGACATGATATTATGATGTTTTCTTATACTGTTGGTTTTATAATAACTTATTTAAAAATGAAACTTTAACCTTGAATTTTGGGATGTTACACTAACTTACTAGTTCCAGCTAAAACTAAAACATTGAACATTAAAAAAAACAAAATAAAATTCTAATACGGATATTAGATAATAAAATTTTGCTCCCTAGATAATACAAAATACCATAATATTAATCGATGAAGAAGATACGAAATTGATTATGATAAGATTAAAGGTTCAAAATAAACCGATTTGGAATCCAAAACCAATTTGATGCAATTTAGAAACCGGTTTAGTTGAAACTGATCTGGTTTGATGTCGAACCGAAGATTGATAGTAGTTTAAAGATATTATTGTTGCATCCTAATTGTTTTCTTCGGTTCTGATTGTTAAATCGAAAGCAAGATTGATTGCGAACTCACTCCAGGGTTATAGGTTTTCTAATTGTTTCATGCCCTGTGCTTTCCCGTCCTTCCATTGAATCAATGGCATAATCAGTCTAGTACTGACGCGTGGTCTTACAAAAGCCTATGCTCTCGATGTGAGATCAGCCACAAAAGAAAGAAGAAAAGGGCCATGATCCTATGTTCGTTTTCGCCCTGCTCTGATAATGCGCTCCTTGCTCGCGGAGCTACATACCGGAAAAAGAAAAGGATCTCTCTGTTACTTTGAGAGGAGAATCGTTGGTTTGACCACTCTTGCCCTATGTTAGCCAGTTTCAACTCTGGACCATACCGCAGCAGCGATTGCCGCTCGATCGAAATGGGTCTAATTCTGATATGGGTATTGGCGTCTTTGATTAAAGAATGTTCTCCGCCTTTTTCCTCCACCTACCGAGCTAGGTAATTGTTGGAATGTACTTCTAACATTTTAGTAGGAATGAGTTTCAAAAAGCTAGTCGTTTATTTTTTTTTATTTTTTATTTTTTTTATACCAAGCGGTCACATAACATGGTTTATAAATATGAATATAGATATAGACTTTTATTAACATATTTTCTTTTTTCTCGCTGTATATTGTTTGTAACCACCTTATGGTACCTTCCGAACAACTATATAACTATATTAATAGAGTTAATCATCTCCAACTTAATTTTATTATATATATACTAATAATTGTAGACTTATGAATATCATTATTCTAAATTTAATAAATTTAGCATAACATTATGTTGTCCATTATAAATATAGTTTAAGTTCCATTTCTCAGGTCCTTCAAATTTGAATATATATATATATATATATATATATATATATATATATATATATATATATATATATATATATATATATATATATATATATATATATATATATATATTATATTGGTATATTAAAAATGATACGTATTAAAATTTTAATATCCTGAAATATTATATTTATTTAGTAATATAAATTTTAAAGTTAGTTCGAAAAAAAGGATTTTAGAAATTTGTAAAAAACATAGTAAATGAAAAGGTGGTTATGAAAATAAAAATAAAATAAAAAACTTTGGATAAAAAGTAATTTACTTGGAATGTTCTGTAAAAAATATAACTAAAATAGAGTAGCGTTTAGAGGTGACAAAATTGACACGATATGTAAATTTGATACGAAATAAATGAGTTTTGATAAGAGATTTCAAACCGTTTTACCAAGTTAGTTGACATAATACGACACGAAAGCTAAACAAGTAAGGTTGGTTGAGAATTCAGCTCGAAAATAATATGTTTATTTAGACCAAAGGGTGTGGGTGCGGTTTGGCCGCGCATCTTTGCCACGGTGGCAGGGGGGACACTGCGCCCATCATGCGGTTTCCTCTACAGTCTCACCGCACGCGGCTAGTTTTGACCACACCTTTTTCTTTCTTGTTTTCTCAACATTGAAAGATCATTTTTTAATTCAAATTTATTTTTTTTTAATTTTTTACCTATAAATAAAAACCTTACAACCCTTAATTTACCAAAATTTTATCCAAGTTATTCTATTTTTCACTATATTTTTTTTCAAAAACTTTCAACATGTCTTCTTTCAACAATTCAAACAACCAAAAAAACACACATTAGAAACAACTCAAGACCTTCTTATGATCAACCAATTTATTCGCCCAGTATGCTACCGTATTGTCCACACCAATTTCCAGAACAACTCCTACAACCACAACGACCCACACAAACACAAACAAAACCACAAACCATATCCGACATGGATTTTAATCTGTTTGATTTTTTTTGAAAGAAGAATTTGTTTGATTTTTTGTCTCAACTAAGATTTGTTCTAGAAACTCAAGCACCAATTTCTGATTCCGATTTCGATTCCGAACCCGAAATCATTCGAGAAACGCACCCCACTCAAGCCCCAAGTAAAAGAAAAGAAAAGGTCACGGCCAAAGGATGAGACCCAAAGAAGCATTAGTATTGACACAATCATAGATCAATATTTCAGAAGATGCAAAAACAGGAAAAGATAAAATTAAAAAAAAAAAACAAAAAAAAAAAAAACATGACCATTTTTTTAGTTGGGTTACAAACAGGTTCCACAAATGAATGAAGCTTCCAGGGTATCGTTCAAAACATCAAGTATACTCCAAATGGGTGTAAGACAAATAAGGAAGTCATGTTGTTTAATGATTTGTATAAAAACATGAAACGTTAATGGAAAAGTGGAGAAAGTGGTGAAGTGTTGGGTTCGACCTCAACGATAATTAACTCGTTCAAGTTAAACCACATTCTCAACCAATGAGAATGGATAAAACAAAACGCAAAGACAAAGGCAAAACGGTAGATTCCGATGACTTGAAAAAAATAGGAGACAATATGAAGAGTATAAAAGAAAGAATGAACAATTTTTTGCAAATTGTTTCCGAAAAAAGAGTTTCGGAAACAAATGGATAATTACAGGAAAGTACTAACGATGGACACATCGCACATGATCGGGAAAGAGCTTGAAATTGTTTTGACAATAAAAGTCGACATTAATAAACATTATGCTAAGTAAGTTAAAATTTTATAGTTATTTTTAATTGTTTGTTGTGTGTTTTTATGGTTGTAGATTTAAAATTTCTATTTATTATTATTTTCAATTGACGATGCCGATCTTAATTTATATTCATCTGACAACGTCGATCTCAAGTTAAATTCCCCTTTTATGTGGAAAAAGGCCCGTAAGAACGAGAAGGGGGAAGTGACCAAGTCAAAGTGTAAGAGTAAATTACATGAATGGTCCCTATGGTTTGGATAATTTGTACGTTTGGTTCCTAGCTATTTTTTAAACTTGGAATGTCTTTAAAGTTTGTTTTTGTTGCGCGCTTGATCCCTGTCTTATCTAAAAAACTTATTTTATCCTTGATTTTTTTAATTTATTTAAATAAGATGAGGTAGGTAAGATAAGGTAAGGTGATGTGGAAGTGGGGTCGGAGTGTGTTTATTTAAATAATTTAAAAAATTAAGGGCAAAATAATACTTTTAGGCAAGACAGAGACCAAACACGCAATAAAAATAAACACCAGGGATTTTCTGAGTTAAAAAAATAAGTTAAGGACCAAACATGAAAATTATCCCAAACCATAGGGACCATTCGTGTAATTTGCTCAATTATGAATTAAGACTACATTAGAGTTTACATAACTTTTAGGCTTTAAAAAATTTATTTTCATATATGTTTTTTTGAATTAAGCTAAGAAGATAAACTTTCGTATCAAAAGTAAATATAATGTTTGACATGACATGATTTATTAAGAGTTTTTAAATATACAACGAAGTATCCGGAAAATCCATTAACAGGAAGAAAAAAAAATCACCCAAAAGAAGAGATACATATTAAACAACATTGTCGTTATCATCATTATCTCTATCACTGTTGCTTCATTGCCATAACCATCAGCACTATATTATCTTGGCATCGATGTCAATTGCACCATTGATGTCACACATGACTGTAGTTGTGAAATTTTGGATTGTTTAAAAATGAGAAATATTACAGTGATTAATTATGGCTCTTTTTTACATACATAATTGTGCATAACCTTTTGTTTAACAAATATAAGCTAGTATAAAAGCTAAACAAAAATAATTTATTTTAACTTATGAACTAACTTTTAACCTAGCTTTTGATAAAATATTTTGAGGTACTTTTGATAAGCTTATGGAACGTTTTAAAAAATATTCAAAGTTATCCTTGTTTTTAAGTTATATATCTAAGTGTCCAATTATGTCTTTTTACATTGTAATCTTAGCTTATAAGCTATATTTTTACCAATCACTATTAATTCATAAATTAGTTTATCAACTACCAACTAGTTTATTAGTTACTAGCTAACTTTTTTGCTAATTTGTCAAACATGATTTTTGAATTTGATTCACAATTATCATCATGATTTTTGGTCTTGGTTGCGATGAATATTTTGATGAATCAATACAAAATAAAAGTGCCCTTTGAATACAGAAAAACTAAGATTTGATTTTTTGAACCTTTTGAAATACAACAAATTACAATGTCTTTTTCTATTATATGGTTATACCTTCACTTATTTTTAAGAAGTTTTTGAGACAAAATGAAAATGAAAAAGAAAATTGAAATATAAAGATATTTTGGCAAACACCATACAATATGTTTTATGTAATTATACAAAAACTGATGAAGGGCACATGCGTATTGGCACGGGTTCGAATGGTCAGTATATCAAAGCAAAAGGTTTTTTTGCTAAATCAAGAAAAAAGAACGTACTTTCATAAATTTACATATTGTAGCATTATCACTGAAAATAGTAAATTAAACATCATAATCTGAATCTGCAATATGAACATTTGTACATGTATTTCCATCCGAGTCCTTGATATGAGCACTAAAAGCATGCACTCCTTCATCGAGAGCATTAATTTGAAGTTGTGATAAAACCATTGTGTGTAGCATGCTGAAAACCTTCACATTTCAAAGTAAAGGCTAATAATTGGCTCAAAGTTTAAACTTTAAAGGCAAAGTTAAAAAAATGCTTCAATGTTGAATATTTAACCAACTATAGCAATGTCAACAAAATATTTAAGAGAAAGATCGGAACTCACAATTTGAACGGGGCTCACTCTTTATCCGGTTTAAATCGATTCATTTTTTAACCCTAGCATATTGAGAAGATGGTGGGAGGATGAGCAGATTGTTGTAGAATCATAAGTATAACAAAATAAGTACTTACAAAATCTAGGACTGTATATGGATACAACAACAAAAATACTAACAATAGCCAACATAACCATTCTTTAAAATCTTTCCTTACAAACTCCTGTGACTAGTCAATATTTGGAGCAACATTCGTACAAGATAAATGTCAAATTATTACAAAAAGGTAATGTAAATTTTAACGTTGAAAGATACATGAAAACTAAAAGCATTAACATTTTTTAAAAGTATTTATACCTTAAAATGAGGATTATCACCAACTACTGCATGATCATCAAAATCCAAATGACCTCCAAAAATATTCCAAACACCACTAAAGATCGATGTGGGATGAGCCAACCCACTCATCCACCAATTCTTTCCATTTTCTATGACAATGAAAAACAACAAAATGGTGTTTAATAATTTTATAAGTCAACGATATAATTTCCATATTTGCTGATCTTCAAAAAGACTAACCTGATAAGGTACTTCACCGGTGTTCTTACTTCGTTTGATGGATGATTATGCAATCAATTCACATGCCTTCCTATATTAGTTTCCAGAATCAAAGTTTGGAATTCATATATAATCAAATATCTTTGATTCATGAGATCAATGTTAAAGGAAAAGAGATAGAAAAAGATTTTGTTTACCTTAAGCCCTTAGAACGTCTTTTTCCCCAATTGCCCATGTACCTAAGAAATTACAGAAATCATAAAGAGTTTCCGTTTTAGAGTTTCTGGTTTCTAATAAATGGAATATCAATGGTGCATATTAATGGACATCACATGTACGTATATTGTTTTTCTGTTTAATATGTTTAACTATTACTTATGCATAAAACTGTTGGTACCTTTTTTTATGAGTTTTTTTCAAGGTTCTAAATGGCGTGAGGCATGGCGTGGCGGCAAGGCCAAGCCTCAAGCCTAACGAGCCATGGCGAGCCATGGCGTTTTTCAAGGCGTGATGTAAGACGGCGATTTTGTATTAATTTAAAATTATATTAACACATAAATATAAATTTATATTAAACATAACTACTTTTTAGAAGTGTTAGATCAATAACTAATAACAAAAAGTTAACAAAAACCACAATACTTATATCTCCTATTTGAAAAGACATAACAAAGAGCAAAAAACTGTGTCTCAAACGAAAAAACACGCGCCATAACACGCCATAACGCACCATGGCGTGCCATATCACGCTTTGTCACGCGTCACGCCTAACAGCAACGTTAAGAAGCTTTTTGTAACGTCGAAGCCACGCCTCACGCCATGGCGCGCCTTTTAGAACACTGGTTTTTTTTCAAGCAGTATGGAGAAAAGTAGGCATCTTAGTGTTTCGTGATCAGTATGGTGTTGGATGTCGATAGCAGCTGTTGAGCAAGAGATTGGAAAGTGAAAGAGGTTTAGGATGCTAGGTTAGCTTTTGTTTCTTCTCTTTGTAACATCCCAAAATACGAAGTTAAAAATTTTATTTTTAAAACACCCATTTATCATTTACTCAAACACTTAAAATTATTTTATATTAAAAATAGTTATCAGAGTACAATCCCAAAATCACACAGTTGTGGAAAAGCATGGGTGTATGCACTGAGATCAAGTTGCCCTTGCTTTTTGAACCAGAAGTACCTAAAACCATAAAAAAAAACTATAAGCACAAAGCCTAGTGAGTTCCCAAAATATCACATAACATACAACCACAAAATACCATGCCACATACATAAGGTTGCCATGGGCTACCCCCATGGTCTTTACCTGGAATGCCATGGGCTACCCCTATGGTCTGATATCCAAGTGTCATGGGCTACCCCCATGGTCTTTACCTGAAATGTCATGGGCTACCCCCATGGTCTTTACCTAGAATATCATAGGAAACCCCCATGGTCTGATGTCCAAGTGTCATGGGCTACCCCATGGTCTTCATGCAAGCAAACTTATAACACTATCAACTACATGTCAGATTATGGGACGAAATTGGTGCCTTCGACCCATTGATATAGTGAGATGACTTGCCTCAATCCAAGATAACTGAATACTCGAACTGTTGCTACCAGAAACCTTGTATTGACATTAACAATTAATATTTCCTCAATAATTGACTCTAACTCAACCAAGAATTCTAGTCCAATAACTGATCCTTCAAAGTAAAAGTCCATTATACCCTTTTCCTTACTTTGCCAAAATCTAAAGACCAAACCACTAGCATCGAAAGCCTAAACCCTTAAATGACACCACAAGGCCCAATAAGGCACAAGTATCCAAATTGAGCCCAAAACCATCATGGACCTAGCCCGAGAAGGCCTAATATCCTAAAAGGCCCAAAATATCCAAAGGTCAACCATGGTCAAACTTTTGGTCAATGGTCCATAGCCAACAAGTCAACAAAACAATAAAAAGTCAAACAGGCTGAGTACGCCCAGCGTACACCCTTTGGGGCCAGTACACCCAACGTACTCCCCTAAACCGCATTCTTTTCCATTAAGCATGCATGGCTTAATCAGGCTCTCGAGCTCAAAAGAGCTTAATGAAGGGTATTAACACATGCACGAGTCCAAATAAACCATAAAGATCACATTTTTATGCCTTTGGGACACCTAAAACATCCAGATCTACAAGATTAAGCCTCTGAAACTACCTTAGCTCACAAGGATCAACGAAAAGAGGCTAAAGTGATCATAAACAAACCCAAAAGAAGATCTATACAATGAGTAGATAAGATAAGGACTTTCTACCTCCAAAGTCATGAAATGAAGATGCTAACACTAGATCTCTAAGTTCCTCTCCAAGAAATGAGTCCTCAACCTTCTTCTTCTCTTATACAAACCACCATAAACACTCTTCCAAGCTACACAACTCACTCAAGGCACTCAAGGTTTTCAATGTATGATAAAGGGGATGGAGGCTAACCTAAAATGTCCAACGGAAGGATATAATGTTGCTTATATAGGGGTAAAACCCCAAAATTAGGGTTTGATGCTGAAGGGAGTATGCCCCGCGTACCCCTTAGTACGCTCGACATACTTAAAGACCACTTGCGACCAACTTAACCATTACGCCCCGTATACATGACAAGTACCCCCCCCCCCCCCCCCCCGCGTACTCATCGAACCTCTAAAACCCTAAAACTTCATTTGGTCTTAACTCATTTGTCATAAGTCCGTTTCCAATGAACTTTATATGCGCGGAAAGGTAACGAGAAGCCCTACACTTCTAACAACTCACCTTAGCCTTATAACTTCCCGAACCAAAAACCCAAAATTCAAAAAGGACTGAGTTATCAAATTACGTGTAACACCCCATTTATTTAATAAATAAATAAAATAAATTAATGAATGAATAGTAACCCCAAATCAATAATTATATATCAAGGTGTTGGTTTCGAGGAGTAAATTGGCATAATTTAGAAGTTGGGGGTTAAAAGTGTAAGTTCTAGATTGGTTTTGTAAATATTTATGAAGGTAGGGACCACTTGGTAAATTATTGGGACTTAAGATGGACAAATTATGGGAAGCAATGGCTAAATGGTAAATTTCGGACTCAATTTGTAAAGAGATTTGAAGGCTGGGGTTAAAAGGGCAACATATGGACTTTATTTGAGAATAATTTGTAAAGGAGGGGCTGAATGGTAACTGTGGGACTAAATATGAAAGGAATTATGTGAGCATGGTGGGAGGAGTAAACTATGGAATTTCTGTATAAAGAATCCTATGGGGAGGGACCATTTGTGACATTATGGAATAAAGTTTGAGTGGGTGTTGGGTATATAACTTCCGGCAAACCCTAACCCTAGGGATGCATTCAGCCGCCACCATTCACCCTCCCAACCTCCGGCGGCGCAACACCTCCGTTGAGGTCGCCAACCACCACCACGAACCTATTGTCGCCACTATCTCTGGTCCAATGCCGCCATAGTTTTCCGCTAGAGGACCTGAGAAAACCGAAGACCGGCGTCAGGGGCATGTGTTGCTGCCGGTGGGTGCCGTCAGCCTCCCTGGCGTCGTTGCTACTCCAATCACCGACGAGGATACGAACATGCGCCTCTTCCTCCTGTCGCGGCTACTGTCGTCGTGGCTTGCCATCGCCGTCGCCACCCTCTTCGTCTTTTGTTTTGTCCCACCCTCATCCACGACCTGCCGCCGCCATCACCGTTCGATGACGCTGTTGCTGATGTTTCCGTTGAAGACGAATTGTTACCGGTTCGTGGGTTGTATGCCCATGTGTGTTGTGTTGCTGTGTGATTGGAAGCCAAAAGAAACAACCGCCACCACCGTGAGGTAGTGGCTGCCATCGTGAAACAGCCACCACCACCACCGTGAGGTGGTGGCTGCCATCGTGAAACAGTCGCCACCACCACCGTGACGTGGTGGCTGCCACCATGTACCACCGTGGGTGGGTTTATTTTAGTGATTGTGTATGTGTATACATTTGGTATTTTCATTGTAACATTGTAACCGGAGTTAGAATAATAAAAAGAATACTTAAACAACCACCGTGAGGTGGTGGCTGCCGCCACCAGCCGCCATGTTGGGTGGCGGTATGATTAGTTGGGTTTGGATTGCTTTTGGAGTGTTTGGACTCGATTGGACTAGAAACCCTAACCACCACCTTATGGTGGTGGCCGCCGCCGTGAGCTGTCGTTGACCACCACTACCCGAGGTGGTAGTGGGTGGTTCCCGACTAGCGAAAGCCTAATAGGCCTGGTGAAACCCTAATGGGCCTAATGAAACGCTAATGGATATAAGGACTTAGATTTTGGGCCTATTAGGTTGAGATTGGGTTAGAAACCCTAATTAGGGTTTAGAAAACCCTAATTTTGGATATATGGGCCCTGGACTTATCGGGACCCACATTTGGGCCATTGGAATTGAATTGTGAATTACACCCAATCACACCATATGAATTATCTAGTAGAGTGATGGACTTAATGAATTAAGTCCTTAATGGGTTAAGTGAGAAACACTTAACCCTAATCGTCATTTTATGTGAAAACCCTAATTTCACTTGGGCCTTGAGTTGGGTCTTTCTATTGTGCTTTAGTGATTAGACTATTAATGGGCAATCCAAAATCAAGAATATGGACTAGAATAATTTAATGGGCTGTAGGGTAAGGCCCATGTAAGGGGTTTAGGCCCAATTTGGAAAATTAGGCCATAGATGGGCCATAATTGGGCCTTAATGGTTATATGATCTTGGGCCATTAGAATGTCAATTGTTGGAATGTTATAAATGGTTGGGCCTTAGAATGAGACCATGTGAAGGTTTGGGCCTAATTTGGAAAATTGGGCCATATGTTGGGATTTGAGCCATAGTTGGACTTTTGGGCCTTTGTATTGGGCCTTGGGCCTGAATCAAGCCACGATGGGGTAATGTAGCCTGTTACTCCAAGAACTTATGGTTATGTCTTGGGACCCAATTATTAATTGGGTGATGTTTTGATATTGACAGTTCAAGAACCTGTCATCTAGCAACTAGAGTTTTACCTTCCAGTAGAAATGGGTCTAAGGCACCAAGTTCGGCCCACTAATAAGAGTTATAGTAGAGATAATTGTCTTCATGATAATTATCTAGTATGTTGTTATCTGTTATGATTATGTGCTAGTATGATATGACATAATGTGATAGTGGTAGTATGGGGAATAGTCCCGGGTTACCGGTCGATAAGGCCAAAGGGGTAGTTTAGTACCCAGCTATCCTAGACAGTATGTTTATGTTATGTTATATTATTATGTGGTAGTGGTAGGGGTGAAATAGTCCCCGTAACCAATTGAGATACACCGGAGGGTAGTTCGGGCACCCCGATATGCCTAACATGGGGAAGGTTGAGCACCCCGGTATGCTCAACAGGGTACGTCAGGCATCCAGATATGCCTGTCAGGGTAGACCGGGCACCCAGATATGCCCGACAGTATGTGTATGTATGGTATGTGGTATGATGGGGGAACTCACTAGGCTTCGTGCTTACAGTTTATAGTTTTGGTTTCAGGTACTTCGTTTTCAAAGGAAAGGAGCCGGAGATCGCAACGCATCACACTATATTTTCCGCACATGAGATCTTTGGGATTACACTCCGATATGGTTTTACGATAATATGATTTGATTATTGACACTTTGGTTTTGACATGAGATATTATTATGAATGTTTTTATATTGTTGGTTTATATAATAACTTGATTAAAATGAAATTTTTGGCCTTGAATTTTAGGATGTTAGAAGTTGGTATCAGAGCCTTGGTTTGTAGGATTCGGACACACTCTCGGGTGTGTCTGAACTCAAACTAAGGACTTGGTATGAAAAATTTTCAAAACTAAAATCATTTTATAAAAAGAAGTTTGAAAAGAGAAAAGAACTTTGAAAAGAACAAGGTGTGTGATGCGTGCAATTAACCGAGCTCAAGTAAGTTTTACCCAAGATACCCATACATGTTATGATACTATATGATATGATCATGAGAACTGCATGCTAGATTAGAGCTAAGGATCTAAGAAGGATGCCTTATATGCCTATTGTATGTGCTTGTAGACTTGCATGCTAGTACTGATCAGTCAGTGATAGGATAGCATGTTTAGGTTATGCCTGATTATATGAGCCTTTAAATTGCATGTACAGATTCCTGATTAGAGGATATAATGGTTTGCTTGGAATATGATGGTTAGATTTTCCATTGACTGAATGTTGTTTGCTTTGTGCTTTATGAAAATCTTAGTAATGTGAGATAGTTATTAAGTGAATATGCTAAGTCATATGTGGCACAGGCTGGATAATCTCGGAGTGATAAATTTGACCCTATTGCGCAACTGTTGTTTGAGTCCAACCGTTCTAGGGATGAGTCCTTTACTCGAAGGATTATCCGATCTCTGTTACATGTGGCTATATTCATGAGGTAGCTAGTTGACATTATTGGGAACCTTTCAACAACTGAGGACTAGGTGGGTTTGGGAATCTAGGAAAGCCTAGGATATGTTTCAGTGGATTAGTAGTGAGGATTAGTGAGACTTGGGTGCATCATTTTGAGGAAGTGACTTGGAGGATTCAGGAGGATTGCTGAGGAAAGTATGGATAGGTGTGGAAGATAGTATTGGGCCCGTACTACTGAAAGCAAAGGATCCATACTCAAATCGGTGAGAGTCTTGGAGAATATGAGAAGCTTCGGGGAGGATTTTGTGACCCGGTTTGGGGTCAGAGGATTTTCCATCTGTTGTGGTTCAGCCATTGGCAAGTGAGCTAGTGAGTGTAACAGGGTGTCAGACCCTGGAGGATATGGCTTCTACGTCCGAGGATGCAAGATCGATTTGGAGCAGCATGAGAAGAGAGGGTCATGCCATGTGCACATAGTAGAGGGTCCCGGGGAGAGATCCAAGACTTCTGATCATCGGGTGAAAGGCCAACAGGTATGGAGTCAGTACAACACGTGCGAGAAAGTACACAAGGGAGTTTGATGTTCCAGTGGTTTAGGCTGCTACAAGTGTAGCGTGGGGTTGGTCATGTTATCAGAAAGAGTCAGGCACTACAGTGTCTGACAGGAGAAGTCAGAACTCCAGCAGGCGATGTTGTGGGCATGTAACCTAGCCTTCTTTCAGTTTTACCTACATATTGTTGTGGGAATTGTGCTCTGGTTTGGGATGTTATAGTAGGATGAGTAAGAGTATCCCTGTTTTGTTTGTTTGCTCCTGTTGGATTAGATCATCAAATATTTTCATATGCGAATTGCATACCATAAATTACTAATGGTTAGTGTAAGATTGCTTCCCTTTTGCTGGTTCGGGGTGTCTAGTGTTCTCTCGATTCATAGTACAGATTTGTCGCGGGGCATTTAGGGACCCATCTGAATCCCAAATCCTCTGAGTCCTTAGGGTTCTTCAGGAAGGAGGGTCCTATTGTTAGTTACTGTCATCGAGGAGGAAGTGGAGGAGCAGTGAAGGAGCCTGCTCTGGCTATTTTGCAAATCTCTGATGGTCAAGATATCTCAGGAGGAGGTGATCAGGAATCCTCCAGATGACTGTGGGTGTGTACTTTCTGCTATTTTCAGGCGGATATTGGGAAATTGTACCGCATTGGAATTTTGGATGAGTTTGGATTGTTGGTTTTGAGCATACTACAACATCCTATGGTGCACATACAACCCTAAATACCTTGGATCTATGTTTTCTCTATTATACATGCAAATATGAGGTTTCCAAGATATTACCCTATACTAGCATACAAATATCATATACTTGGGTAATAAAATAAATAGAATACATACCTTGTTGTTGTTGCTTGACTCCATGAAGCTTGAGAGCCTAGTGCCCCAAGTGTGACACCTCAAATGGTTCACACAACATCATGAACACTTGGAATAACCATAGAAGAAGACACTCCAAGCTGAATTGACTAGCCCTCATATGTGTATTACTTGTGTCAATTTCTTGAGCTAAAGGGGTCCTTATATAGTGTACACATTAGGGTTACACCATGTAACCCATGACTTTACCCATTTCTTATGATTCATGGGTTTTAACCTCCATGGAGTATCCATGGACCACCACATGGGCTAAACCCAACATAAGGAATCTTAGATCATAAGCCCACATATATAAGAATGAATGATTTACACAATCAATCCTCATATATTTAATTAGTCTCTTTTGATCAATAAATTAAGTCCAAATTTATTCTTGATCAATACTAATTAAATAACATAATTTTATATTAATATATTAGAAATTATAATATATTAATATGTCACAAATGTCCTCTTTTCACAAACGGTCTATCCAAATGTCCCGATGCCATGCAACCCAAATGGACCATGCCGAGTCGGGTCAAGTCTTACCAATTATAGTTATGGACTTAGACACTAATCCAACATGGATAAGTCAGATCTTGGGTCGGTTCTCTGCTACTGTCTGGGTTATCAAGGATCATAGCTGCCTTTCTGCATGCCAAAAAGTCCTTGATGAACCTACAGAGGAACATATCTTGCGGAGTGGGTTCCGCATGTACCGTTATCATTCCGGATCTTTGTCGGGATCTATGCAGGGTATTACTTGGAAGATATTTGGTGAGGGTTAGAGCGATAGTTCTCCAGTGAAGTCAGAGTTCAGTGGTTTTATCATCGTTCGGTCATGTTCGATAACCGCTTATGGAAGAACTTTGGAGTTAAATGCACTACCGTTGCTAGGAAAGGGCTGGTATCATGAATATGGTGGTGTCAGTTGCGAGTGTTCGATGCATGAGTGTTCGTATGGGATGTTCAAGAGAGTTGCATTTCTCGCATGGGTCGTGTTCAGTTAGAGTTCAGTGGTGCTGCGAGATTGGAAGTGGGAACGAGGACTCGTCAGCCAGAGTGAAGATTAAGGCCTCTAGTTGTCAGCATGGGAGGTGGATTGAGGCGTCAAACTGGACCATATTTCAAGAATACTCATCAAGATTTTCGAGGATGGGCGATCTTAAGGTTTGACTGGTAATTGATCGTTAGCATTGGTAAGCTCATATTGCCGGTAGTGGACTATTAGGAAGTAGAAAGGATTGGGAATCCTTCAATTCTCGCGTGTCGTGAAGACTCAGTCGAATCTAAGAGGGGGAGAGACTTTTTGTAAAGTTCTCCAAATGTGAGTTCTAGTTGCGCGAGGTGCAATATCTTGGGCACCATGTCAACCAAAAGGGTATTCTGGTCGATCCGGCCAAGATAGAGGTCGTGATGCAGTGGGAGATTCTGAGGTCTCCAACTGAGATTTGGAGTTTCCTGGGTCTAGCGGGTTATTATCGGAGATTTATGCGGGACTTCTCCGAGATTGCAGTTCCTTTGACCCGACTGACCAAGAAGTCGGTGGCCTTTCGTTGGGGGACTAAGAAGCAGGTAGCCTTCGAGACTCTCAGACAACAAGTTTTGGGAACCAGGATAGAGCTCCAGTTAGGACTCAAGTTTAGTTGTGTGTTAGGTCGAGTGCGTGTTCGACCGGTTTGGAAAATGTTGTAAGACTGCGGGGGTAGCCGTAGCATTCACTAGCGATCAGGTAGTATGGAAAGTGTTGTAAGACTGCGGGGGTAGCCCTAGCATTCACTAGAAATCAGGTAGTATGGAAAGTGTTGTAAGATTGCGGGGGTAGTCGTAGCATTCATTAGCAGCAAATAGTGCTAAAAGTGTTTTAAGTCTGCGGGTGTAGCCGTAACATTCACCAGGTTAGCAGATAGTGTGAGAAGTGATGTAAGTTTGCAGGTGTAGCCGTAGCATTCACAAGGTTAGTAGATATTGCTAGAGTGATGTAAGTTTGTGGGTGTAGCTGCAACATTCACTAGGTTGGTAGATAGCATGAGCACGTTGTTTGGACGCAGAATGGACAGTAGTACCCCACCAGTTCGGGTGTAGCAGTGAGGATATGGAAATCCACGTATTGGTTTATGGATTTCCCCAGAGGGATTAGACCTGGTTAAGTCAGTGATAAGACTATAGGAACGTCACTACAGTTATGAGATCAAGGAAGTAATGGATTGCTTAAGGTTGATTGTGATTTAAGGCTACCATTGGTCATGTAGCAATCGCTTTTAGCCGTGGATTTGGTAACGACGGGATTAGACGCATGGACCCGATCGGTTAGATCAGAAGGTTGTTAGAGCCACAGTGGCATGATAACTAGTGGCAACTAGTTCCAGAGAAGGATTTCGTTCAGAAGTTGTGGGAGATGACTAAGTAGGAGTCCTTTGGCTCTGCAGCCAGGACAGAACCCGGTATTTCAGATGCCTGGCGAATGAATTGAGACCAGGAAGGTCTTAGTAGATTTTGGAAAGCAACTATGTGGCAGCGTGTTGTCTCGGGCAGTATCAGTGTTTCAGGTTTGCAAGTGCGGAGAAGAAACTGATTGGTTGGTAAGTGATAAGACACTCACAACGGGATTAGCTGACCCATGTCCAAGAATAAGTGATCTGCAGGGATAAATAGGTCTGTGATCCTGTTTTATAGTGGGAACCTTGAGCTATTAGACGTTGGGAAGTCAGTTGAGGGATAAACGGATTGGATTCAACGATACTGATTCAGTATGAGTGGTTTGTCAAGGATTCAGACCATCTCGAGATAGCAGATTTCGGACGGAATAGATGTACTCTCGTCATGAAGAATTCGTTCACCTCTGGATTTAGGGCATTACAAAGATTGGTCACGGATACCCTAGGAAGGCTAGTGTATGCCAGGATGGTGACCATGTTACTTGAGTGGTTTGGCGTGTAAGGAATGGTAAAGAATGATTTTGAGGACGAAATCTAATTTAAGTGGGGGAGAGTCGTAACACCGCGTTTATTAAATAAATAAATAAAATAAATTAATGAATGAATAGTAACCCCAAATCAATAATCATATAACAATGTGTTGGTTTCGAGGAGTAAATTGGCATAATTTAGAAGTTGGGGTTAAAATTGTAAGTTCCAGATTGGTTTTGTAAATATTTATGAAGGTAGGGACCACTTGGTAAATTATTGGGACTTACGATGGACAAATTATGGGAAGCAATGGCTAAATGGTAAATTTCGGACTCAATTTGTAAAGTGATTTGAAGGCTGGGGTTAAAAGGGCAACATATGGACTTTATTTGAGAATAATTTGTAAAGGAGGGGCTGAATGGTAACTATGGGACTAAATATGAAAGGAATTATGTGAGCAGGGGTGGAAAGAGTAAATTATGGACTTTTTGTGAAAAGAATCCTATGGGGAAGGACCATTTGTGACATTATGGAATTAAGTTTGAGTGGGTGTCGAGTATATAACTTTCGGTAAACCCTAACCCTAGGGATGCATTCAGCCGCCACCATTCACCCTCCTAACCTCCGGCGGTGCAACACCTCCGTTGAGGTCGCCAACCACCACTACTAACTTGTTGCAACCGCTATCTCCGGTCCAATGCCGTCACATATTGCCGCTAAAGGGAGCTGAGAAAATCGAAGACCGGCGTCGGGGGGATGTGTTGTTGTTGTCCCAGCCAACGATGTTGCTACTGGAGGGTGCCGTCAGCCTCCCTGACGTCGTTGCTACTCCAGTCGCCGACGAGGACGTGAGCAGGTGCCTCCTCCTCCCCCTCTTGGGGCTGCTTTCGTCGAGGCTTGCCATCGCCGTAACCACCCTCTTCGCCTTTTCTTTTGTCCCGCCGTCAGCCACAACCTGCCGCCATCACCGTCCAATGATGTTGTTGTTGTTTCCGTTGAAAATTAATTGTTATCGGTTTGTAGGTTGTATGCTCACATGTGCTGTGTTGTTGCGTGATTGGAAGCCAAAAGAAACCATCGCCTCCACCGTGAGGTGGTGCCTACCATCGTGAAACAGCCACCGCCACCACTGTGGGTGGGTGTATTTTAGTGAGTGTGTGTGTGTGTACATTTGGTATTTTCATTGTAACATTGTAACCGGAGATAGAATAATAAAAAGAAAACTCAGACCACCACCGTGAGGTGGTGGCTGCCGCCAGCAGCCGCCGTGTTGGGTGGCGGTGTGATTTGTTATGTTTGGATTGCTTTTGGAGTGTTTGGACTCGATTGGACTAGAAACCGTAACCACCACCGTAAGGTGGTGGCCGCCGCCGTTGACCACCACTACCCGAGGTGGTAGTGGGTGGTGCCCGACTAGCGAAACCCTAATGGGCCTAGTGACCTAATGGGCCTAATAAAACCCTAATGGATATAAGGACTTAGCTTTTGGTCCTATTGGGTTGGGATTAGGTTGGAAACCCAAATTAGGGTTTAGAAAACCCTAATTTTGGATATATATAGGCCTTGAACTTATCGGGACCCATATTTGGGCCATTGGAATGGAATTGTGAATTACACCCAATCACACCATATGACTTATCTAGTAGAGTGATGGACTTAATGAATTAAGTCCTTAATGGGTTAAGTGAGAAACACTTAACCCTAATCGTCATTTTATGTGAAAACCCTAATTTCACTTGGGCCTTGAGTTGGGCCTTTCTATTGTGCTTTAGTGATTAGACTATTAATGGGCAATCCAAAATCAAGCATATGGACTAGAATAATTTAATGGGCTGTAGGGTAAGGCCCATGTAAGGGGTTTGGGCCTAATTTGGAAAATTGGGCCATAGATGGGCCATAATTGGGCCTTAATGGTTATACAATATTGGGCCATTAGAATGTCAATTGTTGGAATTGAATAAATGGTTGGGTCTTAGAATGAGACCATGTGAAGGTTTGGGCGTAATTTGGAAAATTGGGCCATATGTTGGGATTTGAGCCATAGTTGGACTTTTGGGCCTTTGGATTGGGCCTTGGGCTTGAATCAATTATTAATTGGGTGATGTTTTGATATTGACAGTTATAGTAGAGATAATTGTCTTCATGATAATTATCTGGTATGTTGTTATCTATTATGATTATATGCTAGTATCATATGACGTTATGTGATAGTGGTTATAGGGGGTATAGTCCCCAATTACCGCTCGATAGGGCCAAAGAGGTAGTTTAGTACCCAACTATGCTAGACAGTATGTTTATGTTATGTTATTTCATTATGTGGTAGTGGTAGGAGTGAAGTAGTCCCCGTAACCGATTGAGATACACCGGAGGGTAGGTGGGGCACCCATATATGCCTAACATGGGGAAGGTTGAGCACCCCGGTATGCTCAGCAGGGTAGGTCGGGCACCCAGATATGTTTGTCAGGGTAGGCCGGGCACCCAGATATGCCCGACAGTATGTGTATGTTAGTATGTATGATATGTAGTATGATGGGGGAACTCACTAACGTTCGTGCTTATGGTTTACAGTTTTTGGTTTCAAGTACTTTGTTTTCAAAGGAAAGGAGCGGCGATCGCAGCGCATCATACTATATTTTCCGTACATGAGATCTTTGGGATTACACTCTGATATGGTTTTATGATAATATGATTTGATTATTGACACTTTGGTTTTGACATGAGATATTATTATGAATGTTTTTATACTGTTGGTTTATATAATAACTTAATTAAAATGAAATTTTTGGCCTTGAATTTTGGGATGTTACATTACGATTATACCTTCGGGCTCCGAAACACCATTGAACACTCGCATCACTTAGACTTTAACACCCTTATCCAAAAAGGGCCAAATCCTTTCTTCGCCAAGGCCCTAAGCCTTATGATAACTGATGATCGGGCCATAGCCCCGAATAATGAAGCGATTCAAAACCGAGTGTTACACTCTTATTCGGAGGTCTTAAAGGATCTGTTGATGGGAGTTTTTAGTCGCTTCTTACTATGACGATGTTGTTGTATCAGATTGTGGAGTGTACTCATCATATCTTTCTTCACCGGATCTTGTGGCATTTCTTCTGTTGGGGCAACCGGACTTTGGTCATTGTTAGATGTCATCTTCTGCACTTTGTGATGGTTGGATGCTTATTCAACTGTTTGCATAAATTAAAAAAAATGTTTAATAAATTGGAAAAACATTTGAAGATTGTTGCATAATGTAACGTCCCAAAAATTGCTAACTAAAATTTCATTTTTAAAAGCCAAAGAAACATGATCCATGAATTTCAAACCCATCAATCATGATAATGTATAAAATACTTATTATAGTACAAATCAATTTATAAAATACGGAATGTTGGTGGATGCAGTGCGATCATGCCAGACCCTTCCCTTTCAAACTAGAAGTAGTTGAAACCATAAACATAAAGCTATAAGCAAAAAGCTTAGTGAGTTTCCCCAAAATACCCCATACCATACATACATAACAATCAAAACATAATTGGGTCTATTTCACCCCCCTTCGTTCTCTTTCAATCGGTACTAGATCTATTTCACCCCATTTCAGTCTCTTTCAACCGGTAATTGGTCTATTTCACCCCCTTCGGTCTCTTTTAACCAGTACTGGATCTATTTCACCATTTTTGGTCTCTTTCAACCAGTATCAGGTCTATTTCACCCTATAGCTAAGCATACAATCATATCAGCAAGAGTCACTAAGACAAAAAGCACATACAGGCATAACAGTAAGTGTCACAAAGACAACTATCATCCTACAAACATAATCTTATGGGTCGGCATTCATGCCTTCGACCCACAAGTATAATGAAGGAACTTACCTCATAGATGATAATCAACTGCTTCTGCTCTCACTGCTAGTCAAGACAAGTGACACACCACTCCTAGATAGTCATACAAGTTAACTCTTAGTCTACCTTCCAAAGGTAAGGGTTGGCAAAAAGTCAACTCAAATCAAAGTCAAACACAATTGGCCTCCACGTTGTGCTCTTCCTTTCCACGGCGTGAGCATAAGATGACAAAACAATCAACTGACCCCTTACTCGCCATGGTGAGCAGTCTGATTATGTTAATCAATTTAAGATGCTTTTAAATCAAAATCAAAGGCTAAAAAATCTAGATCCACTCCTTCTTAATGCCTTAATGGATAAAGTTTTCAATTTTACCCATTAAGACACTTCAATAAGACAATATCTATAAACCAATGCCTAATAAGGGCCAAACTCATGACATAGTTAATCATTAAGCACTTTTCCTCGAAGTCCATAGCCAAACCAACTCCAGAAGGGTTTCAAATACTAGATCTAGCATAAAGGTGGGTGCTTTATAGACATGCATGTCCAATGTATGTACAGATTCCATTTTATGTCAAAATGAGCAAAATGGTGACCAAAACTCATGCAAGGCTAAATATCTCAACCAAAATCTAGATCCACAAGATATATTGCTCATGGGACTCAGGAGAGTCATAAAGTTGCAACCTTTGTCACATCAAATCAACCAAACATCAGTTATGGACCAAAATAAGCTAATAAAGCTAAATCTACAACCATAAAATCATAAAAATGGAGACTTGAGGACTTACTAATGGTCCAAAGAGTGATTATAAGGACAGGGAGACTTTTTGGTTGATCTTTGGTCTAGCACCTTTTTTTCCTTCCATCAAAATGCAACCAAACACCACAAAAAGTTCAATATCACACAAGGGAGGCTAGGGTTACGATTTTCAGGTCTTGAGAGGGTGATGGAGGCTAAAACCCTAGCCATTAAGTCCTTTATATATGGCCAAAGCCTAGGGATTAAGGTTTCTCTACAAGCAGATGCCACATCCTGGAACCCATCGACATGTCGTGGAGAGTCAGTTAAACCCACAATCAAAAAATTTATGTCACATCGTGGTGAAGTTTCACCATGTCGTGGCAGGCCAAGAATAAATTTCTAAAATTTTAATGAACTGAATAATACTTGAAATGGGTGTTACAACTCTCCCCTACTTGAATCAGACTTCGTCCTCGAAGTCCGTCGTCGAAAACAACTCAGGGTAGTGTTCCCTCATCTCCTCATCGGGCTACCGTGTCCACTCCGACCCCTTGCGGTGCTGCCACAGCACCTTTACCAAGCTCACAACCTTGCTAAGAAAGGACTTTGTTTTCCTATCAAGGATGGCAATTGGTCTTTCTATATAATTCAGTCGCTCGTCCACCTGAATGTCTTCCAAAGGGACCACTCCGGAATCATCAACCAACCACTTCCGTAACCGAGAGATGTGAAAAGTATTGTGGATCTGACACAGGTCCTCGGGTAGATCCAAACTATCACAACCCTGCCCAGGTGGGCAACCACCCTAAAAGATCCGATATACATGGGGCCCAACTTGCCCTTCTTCCTGAATCAGATGACAACTTTCCATGGTAATACCTTCAGGAGTACCATATACCCAGCCTGAAATTCTAAATCTGACCACCGCCTATCAGCACAACTTTTTTTGGTAGTTATGCGGGGTCTACAACCTTCCGCGTACCTATCGGATCAACTCAGTAGTCCGAAGTACCACCTATGTGCTACCCATGATTTGCTGACTGACCTCGCCCCAACAAATCGGGGTCTGACACTTCCTCCCATAGAGCATCTCAAAAGGAGGTCGATCAATGTCGGCGTCGTTGCTATTGTTGTAAGAGAACTCGGCTAATAGGAGGTACATATCCCACCTACCACCAAAATCCAGTACACATATGTGAAGCATATCCTCCAAGGTCCGGATAGTCCACTCGCTCTGACCATCGGTCTCAGGGTGAAACGTCGTGCTGAAGTGTAACCAATTACCCAACTCCTCATGGAACCTCTTCCAAAACCTAGAGGTGAATCGAACATCCCGATCTGAAACCACTGATACTGGAACCCCATGTCGTGCCACCACCTCTTGAATATAAATGGTTGCCAACTTCTCCACATAAATGCTTTCCTAAACGGGAATAAAATGAGCGCTCTTGGTTAATCGGTCCACAATGGCCCAAATCGAATCCACTCCCCACGTTGTCCGTGCCAACTTCATAATGAATTCCATCGTGATCTCTTCCCATTCCCAAATAGGAATACCCAATGGCTCCATTTTCCTGTGAGGTCGCTGGTCCATCATTGACTTTCCTGCAAGTCAAGAACCTCTCCACATACCAAGCCAAATCCCGCTTCATGCAGAGCCACCAATAATTGGGCCGGAGATCTTTGTACATTTTTGTTGCACCCGGATGAATAGAAAATCCTGACTTGTGTGCCTCTTCATAAAAATCTACCGCACACCGCCACAGTATCGAACCCAAACTCTCCAATGAAGGGTCAAGAATCCCCGGCTATCATAATCAAAAGAAGCCACTTGACCCACTATGCACTCTCTCTTCCAGTGCTCCTCCTTCATAGCCTCAACCTAAGCCTCCCAAATCTACTCTAATAGTGGAGTGATCACCGTCATCCTCAGATAAACATTCCTGACGGCAGTATCGGCCGCCTTGCGGCTGAGAGCATCAGCCACCACATTGGCCTTTCCCCGATGATAAAGAATCTCATAATCATAATCCTTCACCATATCAAGCCACCTACGTTCCCTCATATTCAAATTTGGCTGGTGCATCATATACCTCAAATTCTTGTGGTCCGTGTAAATGATACAACGAACCCCATATAAGTAATGTCACCAAATCTTGAGGGGGAAAATCGTTTCCCCTAGCTCCAAGTCATGAGTGGGATAATTCACCTCATGAGGCTTTAGTTACCTCGAAGCATAAGTTATCTTATGACCCTTCTGCATCAACACTGCACCCAATCCCAAAATAAATGCATCAAAATACCCCACGAAATCATCCACCTCCTTTAGCAAGGTCAAGATCGGAGCCTCGCATAACTTATGCCTCAAAGTATCAAACACCACCTACTGCTTAGGATTCCAACGGAAAGTATCAGACTTCTTCATCAACCTAGTCAATGGAACTATGATACTGGAGAAGTTCTCAATGAACCTCCGATAATACCCTGCTAAACCGAAGAAGCTCTTACTCTTAGATGGAGACTTCTGGACCTCCCACTGCATTATGGCCTCGATCTTGGCCAGATCAACCAATATCCCCTTCTTATTAACAAGGTGCCCTTAAAATTGCACCTCGTGCAACCAATACTCAGACTTGGAGAACTTGGAATAAAGTCTTTCCCTAATCAGAGTCTCTGGAACTTCTCATAAATGATCCTCATGTTGCTCCTTGGTCTTAAAATAGACCAAGATATCAACAATAAATTGTTGGAATAGTGTCTAAGGCTGTAACTATATCCGGTTGTGCATGGTCCTTTTGGGTTGCCTTCACCATAGCAACTTGATAGGATGATTTATAGAGAGAATAAATATTATTAATATATTATGTGAATAATATAATGAATAATATATTGTTATTTGATTAATATAAGTCATAGAATTAATTAGAATTAATTTGGTGACTTAAAGAGATTAATTAAATAAAGGGGTATAAACTGTCAATTGTTTGATAGTTAAGCTTTAAACTGTAAATCCATTTGGATATACTATGGACGAATTCTAAGAGGATTAGGATAGCTAAAATCGTCCATTAGAGTTATCTAGGAATGGATTTGGATAGCCTTAAGAGAAGATTATCTGATAGGGACTTATCTGTAATCCTTAAGGAGTCTACAAGTATAAATAGACCCCATGGCTGATGGAATTCGACACTTGACCTAAAGCAAGGAACCTCTGGTCGAATTCCTCCCCTCTCCTCTCTCCTAAATCATTCTTATTGCTATTGGTGTTTGTAAGCCATTAGAGGAGTGACACTTGTGACTCTAGAAGCTCCAAGACCTCAAGATCAACAAGGAACTCAAAGGTATGATTCTAGATCTGTTTCAATGTTGTTATTTAACCTAATTAGTCATTAGAAGACTTGGATTCAATGCATGTTTATTAGAAAGCCTAGATCCAAGCATTAGGGTTTTGCATGCGCACATAGGAAAGATCTTATGGCAAAAACCCATCAGTGGTATCAAAGCCTAGCTTGGTTTTCTGTAAATTGTTGCTTGATTAACTGAAACAAACCTGCAAAATTCGAATTTTTGGTTTCTGAGTCATGGACTCGGCGAGTCTCAAAGTGGACTCGGCGAGTAGGCCTGACTCGGCGAGTCCATTTGTGCACTCGGCGAGTCCAGGCGTCAGGAATGGCCAGATTCGGGATTTCTTTGTGTTTATCTTATCTTAACTTACCATAAACTAATTAGATCAACATTAATTCGTTTTTCTGATAAATATAACTATTATCTTGATCTAATTAAAGGTAATTATCAACTAATTAAATATTTAATTTCCTTATATGATAATTAATTAATTATTTTGATTATTTTGGTAATTATCTTAAAAAGAAATCTTGCATAAATCAAATATAGATAATTAGGATATTAATTGTTAATTGGAATTATTTGTTATTTGATCCTCCATGTTTTAAATGTTTAAAACCTACCCTCATGTTTTGAAATTTACTTTTGTGATTAAAAGTTTTAATTTAGACAACTTAAATTTCAAACCCTAGATTTTAAAAGTTTTAAAATACAACCCTATACTAATATGATATTACTAGAATAATATATATATGTATAACTAAATGCTAGTCTTACCGTTAGTAGGCCTCATTCACGAAGCCGATCTATAAGGTGGGTATAAGGTTGCGGCCTATAAAATGGCGCTTAATGGGTGTACACTCACACCCACCGCTTGCTTGATTGGTGGAGGGTCGTTAGCCGAACGGGTAGGATAGGGCAACCTCATCCTCTCATTAAAAGTATAATAAGAAATACAAAGTAACTTCACACATTTTAAAATTTCCCAATCCTATTTACTTTAGGAAAAGTGAATTGATGCAATCCCGTGAAATTACACTTTGCACCTTGCTAAGATGTTGGTGGAGCGTGTGTGGTTTACCGGCACACTAATTGGTTCTAAGCGAAGGTGGCAAAGGGTGATTCATTGTTTATCATAGTTCGATGGAGCGTGTGTGGTTTACCGGCACATCGAATAGGTGATTATTACAATGAAGGCGCCATGTGAATTTGCATGGTAATTCACACCCGCTTTGTGATCCTCGGCATCCCAGTCACAAACAAGAGGGGCATATCGAGATTTAAACATGCCATTGAATAGTTTCAATGAATCTCATCCGAACCTAGGAATTCTCAAAAACACTTAGGACTAATAGTTTAAGTTTCGTGATGGAGAATTAGTGAATCGTCATTCACTTACCTTCAATTTATTTGCATGTTAGATTACGGCATCCCTTTTCTAGTATGTAAATGTTATTGTTGGATCCTAGCCCTAATTTTCTTATTGGGTGATAATTAGGGATTCTTATTCTAATCTATCTTTGTCCTTTTCTAATTGTAGATGTCGAACGCAAACAACGCTGCTGCTAGTTCTTTCACATTGATGAGCCTTTGCCAAAAGGTCACCTTCGATGGAACAAACTTTAGCGAATGGATAAGATACATTCGCACCATTGCTCGCTATGAGGATAAGGAGTATGTCCTCGATGAGAAGCTCGAGAAAATCAACCCCGAAATTGCTACTCCCGCCGAAATCACCGCCTTTGAAACTCATGAGCGAGATGCAACGAAGGTACATTGCATCATGATCGCCACCATGAACTCCGAATTCCAAAAGTCCTACGAGGACATGTACCCATACGAGATGCATCAAGACTTATTGGAGAGGTACCACCAAAACGCGAGACAAGAGAGGTACGAGATTTTCACTAACATGATTTCCGCGAAGATGGGTCATGGAGAATCTCTTACCGTGCACTTGCAAAAGATGCAAAGGTATGTTGACCTCCTCCGCAAGTTAAATGTTGACTTCGGTGAAGACTTGGCGATCGACATGGTGCTTCACTCTTTGCCTCCGATGTACAACCAATTTAGGATGACCTACCACATGAACAAAGAAGAGGTCACCCTAAGAAAGCTCCAAGGTCTCTTGAGGGTTGCTGAGAGCAACTTCAAGGACAAGTCTGTTGCACCCACTCCCAATCCGCCCGCTGCTCCTGTCTTGGCTATTGGACAAGGGAAGGGAAAGAAGAGAAAAGCTTCATCGAAGAACCATCGCAAGGTGAAAGCCCGAGATGGTGCCTCTTCTAGTGGGACCAAAGTTGATCCCGCCAAGCCCTGCTCTAACCCGAAGGAGGCAGAGTGTCACCACTGCCACAAGATAGGACATTGGAAGAGAAGCTGCCCGGATTACCTGCAAGCAATCAAAGAAGGAAAGATCAAGCCATCTTTCGCAGGTATATATACAATCAAATCTAACGATTCTAATCATGCTATTTCTTGGGTTCTTGATACCGGTTGTGGTTATCACATTTGTGCTAATGTGCAGGGACTAAGAAGAAGTAGGGATGTGGAGCAAGGAAGGATCAATCTAATCATGGGGAACAGAAGATCGTCGCCTGTAACCAAGATTGGAGTGTATTCCTTAGTGCTTAGGAATAGTTTAGTTTTAGATTTGAACAATTGTTGCTATTCGCCAGAAATGGCAAGAAACATCATTTCATTTCATGGTTTATTTAGACAAGGATTTAGATTTTCTTTCAATAATGAGAATGGTTCTATTTTGGCTTATCTAAATGGTGTCTTTTACTTTGAAGCTATACCATGTAATGGAATATATGAAACTGTTATGATTGTTGATGACTTTGGAAATGATGTTTTGAATATTGATTCTTCCACTAGTATGGATAAAGCTTCCTTGTGGCATTGTCGTCTTGGACATGTCAACAAGAAACGCATAGCCCAACTCCAAAAGGATGGAGTGTTGGAGTCATTCGACCTTAGGGAAGATGACACATGCGAGTCTTGTTTGCTTGGAAAGATGACTAAGTCGCCCTTCACAAGTACTTGTGAAAGGGGCGAGGGTCTATTGGACCTAATACATACCGATGTATGTGGACCATTTAGATCAACCACGAAGGATGGGAACCGCTTCTATGTGACTTTTACCGATGACTATAGTAGATACGGGTATATCTACTTAATGAAGCAAAAGTCAGACACCTTTGAAAAGTTCGAAGAGTTCAAGAATGAAGTGGAGAATCAATTGGGCAGGAAAATCAAGATGCTTCGATCCGATCGAGGAGGAGAGTACCTAAGTCTTGAATTCCACGATTATCTCAAGGAGTGTGGAATAGTTTCGCAATTGACGCCTCCTAGGACACCGCAGTTAAATGGTGTGGCAGAAAGGCGTAATCGAACCTTATTGGATATGGTTCGCTCTATGATGAGTCGTGCTTCACTACCAATCTCTTTTTGGGGGTATGCCTTAGAGACTGCCGCCCATATCCTTAACCGAGTCCCTACTAAGAAGGTTGCCAAAACACCTCACGAGATGTGGACAGGGAAAGCTCCCTCGTTGGCACATATCAAGGTTTGGGGTTGCGAGGCTTTCGTAAGACGAGATACTCACGACAAGCTTGAACCTCGAAGTGAGCGATGTATTTTCATCGGCTACCCGCAGACATCCTTTGGATATCTCTTCTATAGACCGAAGGACAATGTTGTCTTCGTTGCGAGGAGAGGAGTTTTCCGAGAGCGAGAACTCATAAGCCAAGGAGACAGTGGGAGGCAAATCGAGCTTGAAGAGATTCAAGAGTCGATAGATGAAGGAACCTCTACCGCTGGCACTCAACCCGAGGAGGAAACTCCGGTTGAACCGATTGACGAATCCTTACCTCTTAGACGTTCCGATAGAGTTAGAGTTCTACCCCAGTTTTATGGTTTTCATATTACTACCGAAGGGGACACGTATATTAGTGATGGTACACTAGTAAACCTTGATGAACCTAATAGCTATAAGGAAGCCATGGCAGGCCCGGAGTCTGCAAAATGGAAAGAGGCAATGGATAGCGAGATCCAATCCATGTATGATAACCAAGTTTGGAATTTGGTTGATTTTGTGCCCGGACGTAAGACCGTTGGGTGCAAATGGATCTTCAAGAAGAAGACCGACGTGGATGGAAACGTACACACATATAAAGCACGATTGGTTGCGAAGGGCTTTACTCAAACTCCCGGAGTTGACTATGATGAGACCTTCTCACCAGTTGCGAAGATTAAATCTATTAGAGTGATGTTAGCAATTGCCGCATTTCATGATTATGAGATTTGGCAAATGGATGTCAAGACCGCTTTCCTTAACGGAAAGTTGGCTGAGGATGTTTACATGGCTCAGCCAGAGGGGTTTGTGGATCCGAAGCATCCGGATAGAGTGTGTAAGCTTGAGAAGTCCATTTATGGACTTAAGCAAGCATCTCGCAGATGGAATCTTTGTTTCGATGAGAAAGTCAAAGAGTTTGGATTTGTACGAAGCGAAGACGAATCTTGTGTATATGTCAAAGCCAGTGGGAGTATAGTAAGCTTCCTTGTTCTATATGTCGATGACATATTACTCATAGGAAATGACACCCCGACTCTGCAGGAGGTAAAGTCTTGGCTCGGGAAGTGTTTCGCTATGAAGGACCTCGGAGAGGCTTCTTACATTTTGGGAATAAGGATAGTAAGAGAAAGAAGTAAGAGACTAATTGGACTTAGTCAGAATACTTACTTAGAGAAGGTACTAAAACGTTTTAGTATGGAAAACTCAAAGAAGGGAGAACTACCGATACAAAGTAATGCCAAGTTGAGTAAGACTCAAAGTCCGAGTACCGAAGCTGAGATAGCAGAAATGAGCCGAGTACCATACGCTTCCGCAGTTGGCTCAATCATGTACGCTATGACTTGTACTCGCCCTGATGTAGCCTTCGCTTTGAGCATGGTTAGCAGATATCAAGGGAATCCTGGCAAAGCACATTGGATTGCGGTGAAGAATATCCTTAAGTACCTTCGGAGGACAAAGGAATGGTTCTTAGTCCTCGGAGGGAGTGATGACTTGAAGGTGCGAGGGTATAGTGACGCCAGTTTTCAGACCGACAGGGACAACTACCGTTCGCAGTCGGGCTGGGTCTTTACCCTAAATGGAGGAGCAGTGACCTGGAAGAGTTCCAAGCAAGAGACCGTAGCTGATTCAACGTGCGAATCAGAGTACATTGCAGCGAGCGAAGCGTCGAAGGAGGCAATATGGCTAAAGAACTTCATCGGTGATCTTGGAGTCGTACCTGCCATAAAGGAGCCCATGGAGATTTTCTGTGATAACGAAGGTGCGGTTGCCTTAACCAAGGAACCGAGGGATCATGGTAGATCAAGACATATCGACAGAAAATATCACTTCATCAGACATCGTGTAGAAGAAGGACAACTCGTAGTGAAGAGGATATCATCAGAAGATAACCCAGCAGATCCGCTTACGAAGGGACTGAGTAGGGTTAAGCACTTACAGCATGCTAGGAGTATTGGGCTGAAGGATGATATTAGCATAGATTAGATAGTATTAGAAACGTGTAATAGATAAATGTAAATTGACATTTGATGATTAAATAAAGGAGTTTTATTTATGAGTAATGATACTATCTTATGTTAATTGTTTAGCTATTGTTTCACTTTGCATGTTTTGACTTCCAGAATAATTGAGGTTATTAGGAATAATCGAATTATTCAAATGGTCCACAATCGTTCATATGTTGGAAGTAGATATGAAAGAAGATTGTCGTGAATTGGTGTGTAGAATGTCTAAATGATGTTAGACATAGCAAAGGATTGCTGCAACGTTCATGAGTGCTTATGAACTAGTTTTGAGCATTGGAATAAACCCGCGCTTGCTGGAATCACCTTATGGAATAAGATATAAAAGGTGATCGCAAGACGATAATATCATATAGTCTTAAAACCTAGATATATGGTTTATTATTTGTTAATTGATTGTACATTGATAATGCGAAAACGCATCAGTAACTTGGTGTTATAAAACGTATTGTTGTGTATAGTTGGTTAATGAATAAGTAAATGCATATAAGTCGAAGTTTATCTGTAAATTTTATCTAAGAAGGTAAAAGCGATATCTCGGCCGCTCGATGATTTGATTTGACTTATGTGCCGGGCCCGGTCAGAACTGAATTGATGTGTTCGATTAAGTTCTATGTCAAATAAATCAGAGATCGAGAAACCTAAATGTTTGACTAACCATTCCATAGGATTGTCAGCATGATATCTAACAGAGGACTGTACGTTCCCTTATCTAAAGGACAAGATTGATTAGATCAGAGTTGACAGCGTCTTTGAGAGCTACGATTGCAAACCGAATTGTACTTGTATAGTTACTAGACTTATCCAAGTGGGAGACTGTTGGAATAGTGTCTAAGGCTGTAACTATATCCGGTTGTGCATGGTCCTTTTGGGTTGCCTTCACCATAGCAACTTGATAGGATGATTTATAGAGAGAATAAATATTATTAATATATTATGTGAATAATATAATGAATAATATATTGTTATTTGATTAATATAAGTCATAGAATTAATTAGAATTAATTTGGTGACTTAAAGAGATTAATTAAATAAAGGGGTATAAACTGTCAATTGTTTGATAGTTAAGCTTTAAACTGTAAATCCATTTGGATATACTATGGACGAATTCTAAGAGGATTAGGATAGCTAAAATCGTCCATTAGAGTTATCTAGGAATGGATTTGGATAGCCTTAAGAGAAGATTATCTGAGAGGGACTTATCTGTAATCCTTAAGGAGTCTACAAGTATAAATAGACCCCATGGCTGATGGAATTCGACACTTGACCTAAAGCAAGGAACCTTTGGTCGAATTCCTCCCCTCTCCTCTCTCCTAAATCATTCTTATTGCTATTGGTGTTTGTAAGCCATTAGAGGAGTGACACTTGTGACTCTAGAAGCTCCAAGACCTCAAGATCAACAAGGAACTCAAAGGTATGATTCTAGATCTGTTTCAATGTTGTTATTTAACCTAATTAGTCATTAGAAGACTTGGATTCAATGCATGTTTATTAGAAAGCCTAGATCCAAGCATTAGGGTTTTGCATGCGCACATAGGAAAGATCTTATGGCAAAAACCCATCATAAATACAATAAAAGAATGATCCAGCATCGGTCTGTACATGCGGTTCATGAGATCTATAAACACGACTGGGGTATTGGTAAGCCCGAAAGGCATCACCACGAACTCGTAATCACCATAACAAGTCCTGAAAGCAGTCTTCTGGATATCCTCATTTCTGACTCTCTTCTGATTGGTACCTAAACGCAGATCGATCTTGGAGAACCAAGACGCATCCTGCAACTAATTGAATAAATCATCAATCATTGGATGTGGATAACGGTTCTTCACAGTTAGCTTGTTTAGCTCCCGATAGTCAATGCACATCCTATGGGAGCCGTCCTTCTTCATCATAACTAAAATCGGCGCTACCCATGGTGAACCACTCGGTCTGATAAACCCTGTGTCTAATAGCTCCTGCAGCTGTGTAAACAACTATTGCATCTCCAGTGGTGCCAACTGATAAGGTGCCTTGGCTATCGGAGCCGCACCTGGTACCAGATCAATACGAAACTCTACATGCCTCTCCGGAGGCACTCTAGGCAAGTCCTTTGGGAACACGTCTGAATACTCTCAAACTACAAGCACATCCTCAGTTATCATCTCCCTCTCCATCCATGTGTCCAAAACGTAAGCCATAAAACCCGAACATCCATGCTAAATATATTTCCTAACTCTCACGGCTAAAAAGAGAGTCGGTCCTCGCAGAGCACCCTCGCCTTGAATAACTAGTTCTCCCCCACTTTGGTTCGAACCTATACTAACTGGTTCCTGCAATTAATCATCGTCCCATTAAGGCTCAACGAGTCCATCCCCACAATGACCTTGCTCTCGCGTAAAGGAATAGGAACCAAATCGATCGAATACCTCTCTCGAAATAACTCGAGAGTACAACCCTGATGAACGCTCGATACAGTCACCGAACAATCATCGACTATCTCTACCTCCAACGGATAATCTAGCTCCCCAGGAGAATCATTAAGCCTCTTGATAACTGCAAGAGATACAAATGATCGGGTAGCAATCGGATCTAGGGGTGTAAGTGAGTTGAGTTACTCGTGACCTACTCTGGATCCACTCGTTAAAAGCTCGAATCGAGATCGAATTAAACGAGCCCGATCCAAGCTCGAGCCTAAATATGAGGCTCGTTAATTAAACGAGCTTGATCCAAGTTTCAATTAGTGGGCTTGCGAGACGAGCTCGAGCTTCATTTTAAGGCTCGAATCGAGCTCAAACTTCCTCAAATTTAAACAAGCCGAGGTCGAGCTTGGTCATGCTCATGCTCGGCTCGATTCATTTACACCCTTACCCGAATCAAAAAGAACTAGAACAGGCAATATGTTCACTAAGAACTGTTGGATTAGTGTCTAAGTCCATAACTATTTTGGTATGTACTTGACCCGATGGTGCATGGTCCTTTTGGGTTGCCTTCACCAAAGCAACTTGATAGGATGAATTATGGAGAGAAAGGATTAATTATGATTTATTAATATATTATGAGAATAATATATTAAAGGAGAAATCATATTGTTTAATTAATATTAGTCAATAATTAATTAGGAATTAATTTTATGGCTAAAAGACATCAATTAAACTTAAGGGACTAGAACTGTCAATTGTATGATAGTTGGATATTGAGCTAATGGACTCCATATTAAAGGGGTGGACGAATTCTATGGGGAAACCCATTAGAAATTGTCCTAGGCCTCTAAGGAGGGAGTCCATGGGTTGCTTAGGGCCTAAGCATCCAAATTAGGGTTTCCTTGTTAGATAACCCTAATAGCCTCACTATTTAAAGGACCCTTAAGCCCAAAAAACGTGGTGAACTTGTTCTCTAGGATTTCCACACGTTTTGGGCAGCCTCCTCTCTTCTTATTCTTCATCTTCTTGCTCTTGGTGTTTGTGAACCATTAGAGGAGTGACATTTGTGACTCTAAGCTTTCTAAATTCATTACAAGGAGGATTTGAGATTGTTATTGCTACATAACAATCAAGGTAAGATCTAAAGCCCTTTCACATGTTAATATGATTAATTGTATGCTAGAACTAGGGTTTAAAGTCTTGGATGAATTGCATGTACAATAGAGAAACCTAGATCCAAACATTAGGGTTTGTATGAGCACATAGGATGTTCTTATGGCTAAAACCCATCAGTGGTATCAAAGCCTTGATTGGTTTCTATTGTATTGATGCCTTGCATGTTCATTCTTGTTGCAAAATCGAAATTTTGGCTTTCTGACTGATGAACTCGGCGAGTTCCAATGTGGACTCGGCGAGTTGGCTCCTACTCGGCGAGTCCATAGAGGAACTCGGCGAGTTCGAGCGTCAGAAGGAGGCAGTTTCGGGATTTCTTGTTGTTTTACTCAAAGATACTTGCCTTAACTGTTATGGGTCATTAAAATTCGAATTTTAATCATATTTTGAGTGTATCTTTGATTAAACAAAAGATAATTACCAATTGATTAGATAATAACTTCCTTATTTGATTAAAGTTTGATTATTTGTATTAATTGGGTAACTTATCTTGCAAGAAATTAATTTTAGGTCAAATTAGATAATAATTAGATTAATTGTTTAATTTAAGTTATTTGCTATTTGATCCTTGTGTTTTGAAAAGTTTCAAAAACTTGCCCTCAAGTTTTGGAATTTAAATTTTGATTAAAAGGTTTGATTTTGAAATATTTAAATTCTAAACCCTAATGTTTTGAAATATTTCAAAACTTGCCCTCAAGTTTTGGAATTTAAAAGTTGATTAAAAGTTTAATTTAGGAATGTTAAATTCTAAAACCCTAGTATTGTTTTGAAAAGTTCAAATCACACCCTTATGGTTTTATTAATTAATTAAGGTGTATAATTAAAGGAGATTTAATAAATTCAGATAGTTTTTGGTTTACAATTTAATTAAATTAAAAGTGTAATCTATTAAATTAGACCACATAGTATTTTAAAAGTATAAAATACACCCTATACTATATATAACATTAAAAGTCTAACATTATATATATGTATGAGTAAAAGTCAGTCTTACCGTTAGTAGGCCTCATTCACGAAGCTGGTCTATAAGGGGTTTTTAAGGAAATTGCCTATAAAATGGCGATTGAATGGGTATCCACTCTTACCCACCACACTCTTGACTAGTGGAGGGTCGTTAGCCGAACGGGTAGGATAGGACAGAAACCTTCCATTATAAGTATAATGAAGTACAAAAGTAACTAAATGTTTTTACAAATTCCCAATCTTAGTTACTTTAGGCAAAAGTGAATTGATGCAATTCCATGAAATTACACTTTGTGCCCTTGCGAAGACGTTAGTGGAGCGTGTGTGGTTAACCGGCACACTAAATGGTTCTATGCAAAGGTAGAAAAGGGTGACTCAATGTTTGTCACAGTCCGGTGGAGCGTGTGTGGGGGCACCATGTAAGTTTGCATGGTTATTCACACCTGCTTTGTGATCCTCGGTATCCCAGTCACAAACTAGAGGGGCATATCGAGATTAAAACATGCCATTGAAATGTTCAATGAATCTCAAAAGATCTAGGAATTTTCAAAAGATTTAAAACTTAAATTTCTTTTTCGTTTTTCGTGGTGGAAATTGGTAAATCGTCATTTACCTACCTTCAAATATTCTGCAACTAGATTACGGCATCCCTTTTCTAGGTTGTAGTGTATTGTGTTGGATCCTAGCCTCGATGTTTCATTTGGGTGTCACATCGAGGATTCTAATCAACTAACTTGAATTTGTTTTCTCCCGTTTTGTAGATGTCAAAGTATGACAATTATGGTATTCCCAAATCCCGTGGAACAAGCTTTCCACATGAAGATGATATTCCATGATTCGATCGAGGAACAAGAGATCATGCTTCACTTCCTCCACCTCCTCCAATTAGTCTCCCTAACCCACAAGTTCAAAAGACTGAAAAGTTCAAACTCACTCAATCCCTTTTGACAAGTAAACATAAAGAAGGAAAGTCGGTGTGTGCACACATTCTAGAGATGAAGTCACACATTGATAGATTAAGAATGATGGGATCTGTTGTCTGTGAGGAGCTGGCTGTTGACTGGGTTCTTCAGTCACTTCCTAACTCGTATAGTGAGTTCATAAGAGAGTACTATATGGTGAACCACGATGTAACCTTCATTGATCTCACCTATATGCTTATTGTTGCTGAATCAGCAATGATTTGGCGCACTGGAAAAGAAAAGTTGATGGGTGGATCTGCCTTCCGAACCTCTATGGATATAGGCAATGGCAACGAAAGACATGCCATGATTGAAAAGTTTGATCATAAGAGAAAGGCAAAGTCTGAAGTACTTCCATGTGCTGTTCCAAAAGAGTCAATTTGCTTTTATTGACAAGAGAAGGGGCATTGGAGACGAATCTGCCCTATTTACCTAAGAGATCTAAGAGATGGGAGAGTCAAAACGTATGGCTCTACTTTAGGTAAAATCCATTAACTAACTCTTTTAACTTCCTATTCTAGATTCTTGATACATGATGTAATAAGATTACAATTGATGTTTTGTAGGGTCGTAGAAAGGAAAGGAAACATAAGGGAAGAAGTGAGCATAATCTAATCGTGAAGAAATGGATTTCGATCGCATTGCTTGAAGATTGGATTCTTGAGCTACTACTTAGAGTTAGAATAGATTGCTAAGAAATATGTATTAACATAGTTTTTCAATGAATTGCATTGTAAGGACAATTTTTCCGCAATAAAATAGATTTTGATTTTATATTTATCCTTGCAATGGCGTGTTAAAAAATTGATGTTTGAATGTTTCTGTTATTAGCAATAATGGATTTGTTTCTTAATTATGTTATTTGTGGAAATGTCAAGAATTTACCAAATAGTGAAAGTTTCTCATCGCCCAAGTTTCAATTGGACAGAAACTTGGAATCATACAGCTTGGTTGCATGATGAATGAGAAATTTCATATTTGGAAATTAGACTAATTCGTTGACAAAGTGTCAAGTGAAGGACTAGGAGATCGAGTACACAAGGTTGTATGTTGATCAAGTCCACCACAAGAGTAACAAAGATATTCGTCATGATTTACTAAGGTTAAGAAAATATGATTATATTTATGAGATTAAGTGTAATTCTCAGTTGATTGAAAGAGTTCCAATCAATAGCAGAACGAATAAAGAAGAATCAAGTAGGCAGAAAGATAAAAGTTTCTCTATTCTAAGAAGAAGTGAGAGTACCTTTTATTATGTTTTATGATAGGTCTTAATGATTAAGAACCATATCTCAATTGATCCTCTAAGTGAGTCTTAGTGCAATTGTGTGTCTGAGAAGAGGAATCAAGAATTGAAGAAATAGTTAAATCAAGAAGTCAATTATACTTTGTTCCAAAAACAAGTCTTAGAGTTAAGATTGTGACTAGGGGTGCAAACGAGCCAAGCTACTCGTGAGCTACTCGGGATTGGATCGATAAAAGCTCGACTCGAAACCGATTTTAAATGAGCCCGAGCCGAGCTCGAGCTTAATATTAAGCTCGTTTATTAAACGAGCTCGAGCTCGAGCCTATGTCACTAAGCTCAATTAGGCTCGCGAGCCTAAACGAGCCTTTATATAAAATAATTTATTATTATTTTTTTATATTAAAATAAAAACATATTTCGGGATTAGGGATTTAGGGTATTAGTAAACGAGCTTCTTAACGAGCTCGAGCCAAGCCCGAGCCTAAATCGAGCTTGTATAATTATTTACGAGCTCGAGCCAAGCTCAGTACAAGAAGCTTGAATCGAGCCGAGCTCGAGCGCGAGCCTCGCATAACTTAAACGAGCCTGAGTCGAGCCTGACCAGGCTCGGGCTCGGCTCGGCTCGGCTCCACCCCTAATTGTGACATTGAGTGACAAGTCTTAAGAAGGTTTATAATATTCATCAAATGTGGAAAGTTGTGACGTATTGGATAAGACAAAGACCAACTAGGACCAATTTTATGAAGTGTTTTGTCTTGATAAAAGCTGAACTAACTCTTGAATATTTGTTTGTCAAGAAATGTTTATTCACATGAGAATCTTATATGTCAAGGAGTTAGTGGGAGTCTTAATGGTCTTGAAAGGTTTCAAGAACAAATCAAGAATAAACCTTATCGAACATCACTAGCACACGACTTGAGGTTTACAACCTATCGTGTTGACACTTTCTTGTTTTTGTGCCGTGCCAATTGAGTTAATTATGCATGTGAGTCCTATGAGTTCTCATTTGAATGCATAAAAGGCAAGGACCTTGATCAATGAAAAGTACATTGATACGAAAGGGTGAGCTGCTTAACTACTTGGAAGACATGGTGGGCACTCGTGTTGCCATAAGGCAAGAATTCAAGATTGAGAAAGTTCGTTTCATATGAGTTTGGATTTGTCGCAAACTTTGGTTTTAACAAATTCGCATGGATAGGAACACATACACCATTAAAATCTAAGTGTCATAAGATTCCCTCCTTCATGAAAATGACTGTGAGGAAATGCTTTCACTAAGAGAGATTTTAAGAAGATAGTAATTATGAAAATTGGATTCTCGAATTCGATTAGGGTTACGGTATCCCTTTCCATGATTCGAATTGTGAGATTTGGCAATTAGTCTGAGTTGCTTAGACACACATATGAGCTATCTAAGGCAAAGGTGTATAAGTTTGAGAAGCTTAGATAAAAGATTATCAAAGCATTAGGTATTAGAAATATGAACTTAAGAAATTCAATAGGTATTGTTTTTCTGGAAGTTAAGCTGGTTTCTGAATACATGTCAAAGCTAGTGGGAGCATAAGTATTATGCTTATATGATAATAATCATCATGATAGTGGGAGCATAAATTTTGTGCTTGTATGATTATTATGGAAAGTATTGCAAGTTAGCAATATTAATTATAGAAAACAAGAGTTATACTTTGCAAAGTCGCAAGGGTTGAAAAGTTGTTTTGCTATAATTAAGGGAGAGAATATTATGCTTCATTTCAAATCTAAAGGCTTAGGTTGTGGAATGTTAATAAATTTAGTCAAGGATACATAGTGCATTCTCAAATTTCGATTATGATTATGGCATCCCTCTTCATAATTCAAATTGCGAGAATGTGACACATAAAATATTATGGCAAAAGATTGATAAAGTACCATATCTTTATGTAAGACATTATGCATCATGTCTCATACGCTTCGGGTATAGGATCGATTGCAAGGGTTATAATATTTAACCATTCTAAAATTTTTCAAATGTCTAGCACATTTAGAGGGAAAAAGGACAAGAATCGGTTTTGACTAAGATAATTAAACAACTATCAAAGGACGATCCAAAGTTCGCCGAGGATTGGTCGTTTGTGAGTAGTTGGAAGTATAGTATTGGATGGACCATATCGACATTATTATGAATAGATAAGATTCTATTAAGAATGAGTTGTCATATGGAAAATATGGAAATGGTTCCATATTGGGAGTTGGATATTGAGAATCTATATCTAGATTAGAAACTTTTATGCAAGAAGGATGTTCAAAGGAATGTACTTTGAGTGAGAGACATCATAACTATAGAATTGTTTCTGATAGAGATTAGCCAAGTCTTGATGATTTTGAGCTATGACTTTACGAAAGAATCATTGCATAAAGTGTTAGAATCTAGCATAAGTAACAAGAATTTGATATTCTTATACTTATGATAAGGATTGGGAGTTGTGAAATAAGTATGATTAGAAATGTGTTCATTTGATCTATTTCACAAAGTAAGGACCGTAGGTAAACATTGTGTGCATGCTGAGAGCATGGGAAAAGTAAGTCAACTAAGAAGTTGATTACCCGAAACAACAAATAATGAGTAATTAATATGGTGATATAAATAAAATGTTTTATTTACGCCCGGAGTTTGGGGCCATATGGGATTAGTATTATTTTTGTGTTTCACTTTGCATGTTTTGACTTCCATAATAATTTAATTGGTTCAGAACAGTTAAATTATTCGAACGGGCCACATTCGTTCATATGATGGAAGTAGGTATGAAAGAAGACTGTCGTGAATTGGTGTGTGGATTGTCTAAAGTGTATTAGACATAAGCAAATGGTTGTTGCAACGTTCATGAGTGCTTATGAATATGATTTGAGCATTGGATTAAACCCATGCTCACTTGGATCACTTCATAAATTGTATCACGAGTGATTGGTGAGATGATAACATCTTATATTCTTGAAACCGAGATGTGTGAGTTGTATCTTGCGAGTCGGTTGCACATTGATAATATGTAAACACACCAGTAACTTAGTGTTATAAAACATATTGTTGTGTGTAATTCGGTAAGTGAGTGCTAGCGAGCATTGAGTCAAAGTTTATCCGTTCCTTTTATCCAAAGTAGGATAAAACCGATATCTTTGGTCTCCTCGATGATTTAGTGATGGCACCTAAGCGCTTGGCCAAGCTGGGACTAATTTGATGTGTTCAAATTGTAGTCTGTTGTCAATCATCATAAATCGGAAGTCGGGAAATAGTATAGAGGGAATGATTAAGTTCATGTCTCATATCTGTACGATATCTAGAATTGAGGAATATATGATCCCTTATCTAAAGGACACGCATATCTGATAAGATCGGAGTTAACAGCGGCTTTGGAAAGCTACGATTGCAGATCAGGATCTGAAGTCATACGCAGAATAGTTATTAGACTTATCCAAGTGGGAGACTATTGGATTAGTGTCTAAGTCCATAACTATTTTGGTATGTACTTGACCCAATGGTGCATGGTCCTTTTGGGTTGCCTTCACCAAAGCAATTTGATAGGATGAATTATGGAGAGAAAGGATTAATTATGATTTATTAATATATTATGAGAATAATATATTAAAGGAGAAATCATATTGTTTAATTAATATTAGTCAATAATTAATTTTGTGGCTAAAAGACATTAATTAAACTTAAGGGACTAGAATTGTCAATTGTATGATAGTTGGATATTGAGCTAATGGACTCCATATTAAAGGGGTGGACGAATTCTATGGGGAAACCCATTAGAAATCGTCCTAGGCCTCTAAGGAGGGAGTCCATGGGTTGCTTAGGGCCTAAGCATCCAAATTAGGGTTTCCTTGTTAGATAACCCTAATAGCCTCACTATTTAAAGGACCCTTAAGCCCCAAAAATGTGGTGAACTTGTTCTCTAGGGTTTCCACACGTTTTGGGCAGCCTCCTCTCTTCTTATTCTTCATCCTCTTGCTCTTGGTGTTTGTGAACCATTAGAGGAGTGACATTTGTGACTCTAAGCTTTCTAAATTCATTACAAGGAGGATGTGAGATTGTTATTGCTACATAACAATCAAGGTAAGATCTAAAGCCCTTTCACATGTTAATATGATTAATTGTATGCAAGAACTAGGGTTTAAAGTCTTGGATGAATTGCATGTACAATAGAGAAACCTAGATCCAAGAATTAGGGTTTGTATGAGCACATAGGATGTTCTTATGGCCAAAACCCATTAAGAACGTCCCTAAACATTAAAATAAGAAACACAAGCATAAACAATAATGAAAGCGCAAGAAAAAATGGAAAAACATAGTCGTAACCATGCTAGGAGTAGCACGCGCCTCCTTGGCCGTCAGCTAAAAATCCCTACTCTGCACTACAGGGGTCGCCTACTTTCCCTCCCAGCCATCAGTAATCCTCAACGTCACTGTAGGGGGTGCTGAAACCGCTCCTCCAGCCAAACTCGAGCAATCGACCTTATTGTGGCTCCTATGATTTCAATGAAAGCAGATCGGACCTGAAACATGGGTGGTGGTGGTGGAAGTGTAACCCCTGACTAAGTACCATGTCTTCTCGCACTGATAGCAGCCTAAACCACTTGCCTTGCAAACTCTACCATGCATCTTGACACAACGGCCCCAACCCTACTTTCCCTTCGATCTAGAATCAAAAGCCTTGGGTTTCTTCACTGAAACCCCAGTCGTCTGTGATGGGTTTTAGCCATAAGAACTTTCCTATGTGCGCATGCAAAACCCTAATGCTTGGATCTAGGATTTCTAATTAAACATGCTTTGAATTCAAGACTTCTAATGACTAATTAGGTGTAATAACAATACTAAATCAGATCTAGAATCATACCTTTGAATCTCTTGTTTGATCTTGTTGTCTTGGAGCTCTAGAGTCACAATTGTCACTCCTCTAATGGCTTACAAACACCAAATAGCAAGGAGGATGATTTAGGAGAGAGGAAAGGGGAGGGAATTCGGCCATGGGTTCTCTACTTTAGATGAAGTGCCGATTCCCCTTTGCCATAGGGTCTATTTATACTTGTAGACTCCTTAAGGGTTACAGCTTAAACCCTAGTTGGATAATCTTCTCTTAAAGCAATCCAAATTCATTCCTTAGATAGCCTTGGACGATTTTAAGCTATCCCTAGCTTCTAGAATCCGTCCACCCCTATCCAATATGGATTTACAGTCTAAAGTTTAACTATCAAACAATTGACAGTTTATACCCTCTTATTTAATTAATCTCTTTAAGTCACCAAATTAATACTAATTAATTTATGACTTATATTAATCAAATAACAATATTAGTATTCTTTATATTATTCTCATAATATATTAATAATATTTATTCTCTCTTAATAAATCATCCTATCAAGTTGTTATAGTGAAGGCAACCCAAAAGGACCATGCACAACCGGATCAAAATACTTCCTTAATATAGTTGCAGCCTTAGACACTATTCCAACAGTCTCCCACTTGGATAAGTCTAGTAACTATATGCACAAGTACAATTCGATTTGCAATCGTAGCTATCAAAGACGCTGCCAAACTCTGATCTAATCAATCTTGTCCTTTAGATAAGGGATCGTACAGTCCTCTGTTAGATATCATGCTGACAATTCTATGGAATGATTAGTCAAGTATTTAGGTTTCTCGATCTCTGATTTATTCGACATTGAACTTAATCAAACACATCAATTCAGTTCTGACCGGCCCCGGCACATAAGTCAAATCAAATCATCGAGCGGCCGAGATATCGCTTTTACCTTCTTAGGATAAAAGTTACAGATAAACTTCGACTTATATGCATTTACTTATTCATTAACCAACTCTACACAACAATGCGTTTTATAACACCGAGTTACTGATGCGTTTTCGCATTATCAATGTACAATCAATTAATAAATAACAAACCATATATCTAGGTTTTAAGACTATATGATATTATCGTCTTGCGATCACCCTTTTATATCATATTCCATAAGGTGATTCCAGCAAGCGCGAGTTTGTTCCAATGCTCAAAACCAGTTCATAAGCACTCATGAATGTTGCAGCAACCCTTTGCCATGTCTAACACCATTTAGACAATCTACACACCAATTCATGACACTCTTCATTCATATCTACTTCCAACATATGAACGATTGTGGACAATTTGAATAATTCGATTATTCTTAACAAATTCAATTATTTTGGAAGTCAAAACATGCAAAATGAAACAATAGTTAAACAATTAACATAAGATAGTAACATTACTCATAAATAAAACTCCTTTATTTAATCATCAAATGTTAATTACATTTATCTATTACACGTTTCTAATACTATCTATCTAATCTATGCTAATATCATCCTTCACCCCAATACTCTTAGCATGTTGCAAGTGCTTAACCCTACTCAGTCCCTTCATAAGCGGATCTGATGGGTTATCTTCTGATGATATCCTCTTCACTACGAGTTGTCCTTCTTCTACACGATGTCGGATAAAATGATATTTTCTGTCGATATGTCGTGATCTACCATGATCCCTCGGTTCCTTGCTTAAGGCAACCGCTCCTTCATTATCACAGAAAATCTCCATGGGCTCCTTTATGGCAGGTACAACTCCAAGATCACCGATGAAGTTCTTCAGCCATATTGCCTCCTTCGACGCTTCGCTCACTGCAATGTTCTCTGATTCGCACGTTGAATCAGCTACGGTTTCTTGCTTGGAACTCTTCCATGTCACTGCTCCTCCATTGAGGGTAAAGACCCAGCCCGACTGCGAACGGTAGTTGTCCCTATCGGTCTGAAAGCTGGCGTCACTATACCCTCACACCTTCAAGTCATCACTCCCTCCGAGGACTAAGAACCATTCCTTCGTCCTCCGAAGGTACTTAACGATATTCCTCACCGCAATCCAATGGGCTCTTCCAGGATTCCCTTGATATCTGCTAACCATGCTCAAAGCGAAGGCTACATCAGGGCGAGTACAAGTCATAGCGTACATGATTGAGCCAACTGCGGAAGCGTATGGTACTCAGCTCATTTCTGCTATTTTAGCTTCGGTACTCGGAATTTGAGTCCTACTCAACTTGGCATTACTTTGTATCGGTAATTCTCCCTTCTTTGAGTTTTCCATACTGAAACATTTTAGTACCTTCTCTAAGTAAGTGTTCTGACTAAGTCCTATTAGTTTCTTACTTCTTTCTCTTACTATCCTTATTCCCAAAATATAAGAAGCCTCTCTGAGGTCCTTCATAGCGAAGCACTTTCCGAGCCAAGACTTAACTTCCTGCAGAGTCGGGATGTCGTTTCCTATGAGTAATATGTCATCGACATATAGAACAAGGAAGCTAACTATGCTCCCACTGGCTTTGACATGATTCATATGATTCATCTTCGCTTCGTACAAATCCAAACTCTTTGACTTTCTCATCGAAACGAAGATTCCATTTGCGAGACGCTTGCTTAAGTCCATAAATAGACTTCTCAAGCTTACACACTCTATTTGGATACTTCGGATCCACAAACCCCTCTGGCTGAGCCATGTAAGCATCCTCAGCCAATTTCCCATTAAGGAAAGCGGTCTTGACATCCATTTGCCAAATCTCATAATCATGAAATGCGGCTATCGCTAGCATCACTCTAATAGATTTTATCTTCGCAACTGGTGAGAAGGTCTCATCATAGTCAACTCCGGGAGTTTGAGTAAAGCCCTTCGCAACTAATCGCGCTGTATATGTGTGTACGTTTCCATCCACGTCGGTCTTCTTCTTGAAGATCCATTTGCACCCAACGGTCTTACGTCCGGGCACATTATCAACCAAATTCCAAACTTGGTTATCATACATGGATTGGATCTCGCTATCCATTGCCTCTTTCCATTTCACAGACTCCGGGCCTGCCATGGCTTCCTTATAGCTGTTAGGCTCATCAAGGTTTATTAGTGTACCGTCACTAATATACGTGTCCCCCTCGGTAGTAATATGAAAACCATAAAACTGGGGTTGAACTCTAACTCTATCGAAACGTCTAAAAGGTAAGGATTCGTCAATTGGTTCAACCGGAGTTTCCTCCTCGGGTTGAGTGCCAGCGGTAGAGGTTCCTTCATCTATCGACTCTTGAATCCCTTCAAGCTCGATTTGCCTCCCACTGTCTCCTTGGCCTATGAGTTCTCGCTCTCGGAAAACTCCTCTCCTCGCAACAAAGACAACATTGTCCTTCGATCTATAGAAGAGATATCCAAAGGATTTCTGCAAGTAGCCGATGAAAGTACATCGCTCACTTCGAGGTTCGAGCTTGTCGTGAGTATCTCGTCTTACGAAAGCCTCGCAACCCCAAACCTTGATATGTGCCAACGAGGGAGCTTTCCCTGTCCACATCTCGTGAGGTGCTCTGGTAACCTTCTTAGTAGGGACTCGGTTAAGGATATGGGCGACAGTCTCAAAGGCATACCCCCAAAAAGAGATTGATAGTGAAGCACGACTCATCATAGAGCGAACCATATCCAATAAGGTTCGATTACGCCTTTCTGCCACATCATTCAATTATGGTGTCCTAGGTGGCGTCAATTGTGAAACTATTCCACACTCCTTGAGATAATCGTGGAATTCAAGACTTAGGTACTCTCCTCCTCGATCGGATCGAAGCATCTTGATTTTCCTGCCCAATTGATTCTCCACTTCATTCTTGAACTCTTTGAACTTTTCAAAGGTTTCTGACTTTTGCTTGATTAAATAGATATACCCATATCTACTATAATCATCGGTAAAAGTTACGTAGAAGCGGTTCCCATCCTTCGTGGTTGATCTAAACGGTCCACATACATCGGTATGTATTAGGTCCAATACACCCTCACCCCTCTCGCACGTACTCGTGAAGGGTGATTTAGTCATCTTTCCAAGCAAACAAGACTCGCACGTGTCATCTTCCCTAAGGTCGAATGACTCCAACACTCCATCCTTTTGGAGTTGGGCTATGCGTTTCTTGTTGACATGTCCAAGATGACAATGCCACAAGGATGCTCTATCCATACTAGAGGAAGAATCTATGTTTAAAACATCATTTCCTAAGCTATCAACAATCATAACAGTTTCATAAATTCCATTACATGGTATAGCTTCAAAATAAAAGACACCATTTAGATAAGCCAAAATAGAACCATTATCATTATTAAAAGAAAATCTAAAACCTTGTCTAAACAAACCATGAAATGAAATGATGTTTCTAGCCATTTCTGGCGAATAGCAACAGTTGTTTAAATCTAAACATAAATTATTCCTAAGCACTAAAGAATACACTCCAATCTTGGTCACAGGCGACGATCTTCTGTTCCCCATGATTAGATTGATCCTTCCTTGCTCCACATCCCTACTTCTTCTTAGTCCCTGCACATTAGAACAAATGTGATAACCACAACCGGTGTCAAGAACCCAAGAAATAGCATGATTAGAATTGTTAGATTTAATTGTGTATATACCTACGAAAGACGGCTTGATCTTTCCTTCCTTGATGGCTTGCAGGTACTCTGGGAAGCTTCTCTTCCAATGTCCTATCTTATGGCAGTGATGACACTCTGCCTCCTTAGGGTTAGGGCAGGGCTTAGCAGGATCAACTTTGGTCCCACTAGAAGAGGCACCATCTCAGGCTTTAACCTTGCGATAGTTCTTTGACGAAGCCTTCCTCTTCTTTCCCTTTCCTTGACCAATAGCCAAGACAGGAGCAGCGGGTGGATTGGGAGTTGGTGCAACAGACTTGTCTTTGAATTTGCTCTCAGCGACCCTCAAGAGACCTTGGAGTTTGCTTAGGGTGACCTCCTCTTTGTTCATGTGGTAGGTCATCCTAAATTGATTGTACATCGGAGGCAAAGAGTGAAGCACCATGTCGATCGCGAAGTCTTCCCCAAAGTCAACATTTAACTTGCGAAGGCGGTCGACATACCTTTGCATCTTTTGCAGGTGCATGGTAAGAGATTCTCCATGACCCATCTTAGCGGAAATCATGTTAGTGAAAATCTCATAACGCTCTTGTCTTGAGTTTTGGTGGTATCTCTCCAATAAGTCTTGATGCATTTCGTACGGGTACATGTCCTCATAGGACTTTTGGAATTCGGAGTTCATGGTGGCTATCATGATGCAATGTACCTTCGTTGCATCGCGCTCATGAGTTTCAAAAGCGGTTATTTCAGCCGGAGTAGCGATTTCAGGGTTGATTTTCTCGAGCTTCTCATCGAGGACATACTCCTTATCGTCATAGCGAGCAATGGTGCGAATGTATCTTATCCATTCGCTAAAGTTCGTTCCATCGAAGGTGACCTTTTGGCAAAGGCTCATCAATGTGAAAGAACTAGCAGCAGCGTTGTTTGCGTTCGACATCTACAATTAGAAAGGACAAAGATAGATTAGAATATGAATCCCTAATTATCACCCAATAAGAAAAATTAGGGCTAGGATCCAACAACAATATTTACATATTAGAAAAGGGATGCCGTAATCCAACATGCAAATAATATGAAGGTAAGTGAATGACGATTCACTAGTTCTCCACCACAAAAACCTAACTATTAGTCCTAAATGTATTGAGAATTCCTAGGTTCGGATGAGATTCATTGAAACTGTTCAATGACATGTTTAAATCTCGATATGCCCCTCTTGTTTGTGACTGGGATACCGAGGATCACAAAGCGGGTGTGAATTACCATGCAAATTCACATGGTGCCTTCATTGTAACGATCACCCATTCGATGTGCCGGTAAACCACACACGCTCCATCGAACTATGATAAACAATGAATCACCCTTTGCCACCTTTACTTAGAACCAATTAGTGTGTCGGTAAACCATACACGCTCCACTAACTTCTTAGCAAGGGTGCAAAGTGTAATTTCATGGGATTGCATCAATTCACTCTTCCTAAAGTAACTAAGATTGGGAAATTTAAAAAAAATAATGTGTGTAGTTACTTTATATTTCTTATTATACTTTTAATGAGAGGATGAGGTTGCCCTATCCTACCCGTTCGGCTAACGACCCTCCACCGATCAAGCAAGCGGTGGGTGTGAGTGTACACCCATTAAGCGCCATTTTATAGGCCACAACCTTATACCCACCTTATAGATCGGCTTCGTGAATGAGGCCTACTAACGGTAAGACTAGCATATTTAGTCATACATATATATTATTCTTGTAATATTATATTAGTATAGGGTTGTATTTTAAACCTTTTAAAATCTAGGGTTTGAAATTTAAATTGTCTAAATTAAAACCTTTAACCACAAAATATAAATTTCAAAACTTGAGGACAAGTTTTAAACATTTAAAACATGGAGGATCAAATAACAAATAATTTTAATTAACAATTAATTCCCTAATTATCTATATTTGATTTATTCAAGATTTCATGCAAGATAATTACCAAATTAATCAAAATAATTAATTAATTATCATATAAGGAAATTAAATATTTTATTAGTTGATAAATATCTTTAATTAGATCAAGATTATAGTCATATATATCAAAAAAACGGATTAGGGTTGATCTAATATGATTAAGGTAAGTTTCCATAAGATAATCATGAAGAAATCTCGAATTTGGCCATTCCTGACGCTTGGACTCGCCGAGTCAGGCCAACTCGCCGAGTCCACTATGGAACTCGCCGAGTCCATGTCTCAGAAACACAAAAATCGAATTTTGTAGTTAAGTTTCAAACAAACAAGCAACAATTTAGTAGAAACCAAGCTAGTCTCTGATACCACTGATGGGTTTTAGCCATAAGAACTTTCCTATGTGCGCATGCAAAACCCTAATGCTTGGATCTAGGATTTCTAATTAAACATGCTTTGAATTCAAGACTTCTAATGACTAATTAGGTGTAATAACAATACTAAATTAGATCTAGAATCATACCTTTGAATCTCTTGTTTGATCTTGTTGTCTTGGAGCTCTAGAGTCACAATTGTCACTCCTCTAATGGCTTACAAACACCAAATAGCAAGGAGGATGATTTAGGAGAGAGGAGAGGGGAGGGAATTCGGCCAGGGGTTCTCTACTTTAGATGAAGTGCCGATTCCCCTTTGCCATAGGGTCTATTTATACTTGTAGACTCCTTAAGGGTTACAGCTTAAACCCTAGTTGGATAATCTTCTCTTAAAGCAATCCAAATTCATTCCTTAGATAGCCTTGGACGATTTTAAGCTATCCCTAGCTTCTAGAATCCGTCCACCCCTATCCAATATGGATTTACAGTCTAAATTTTAACTATCAAACAATTGACAGTTTATACCCTCTTATTTAATTAATCTCTTTAAGTCACCAAATTAATACTAATTAATTTATGACTTATATTAATCAAATAACAATATTAGTATTCTTTATATTATTCTCATAATATATTAATAATATTTATTCTCTCTTAATAAATCATCCTATCAAGTTGTTATAGTGAAGGCAACCCAAAAGGACCATGCACAACCGGATCAAAATACTTCCTTAATATAGTTGCAGCCTTAGACACTATTCCAACAGTCTGCACCTACTCTGCCTTCCTCTTCTGGATGTGCTCCAAATCAATTTCCCATTCCTGGGCCCTATATAGCATGTCCAACAATGTTGGGCAGGATGAAAAGTTAACAAACTCCCTAATATCTTATCTCAACATGCCGTGGTACCGAGTCTTCCTCATCTCCTCGTCTATAGCATACTGGGGTACCAATAAAACTCTTTCTCGGAACTTGATGGTGATCCACCACAGTCTCAACCATCTGTCGCATATCCAAGAACTCCCTTACAAGCTGTTGCACCTGAAAAACTGGTGCAAACTCCACTCGAAATCGGGTCACAAAATCCGACAAGTTCATGGCCTCAATGGCTTAGGGCTCCTAGAGTATAACCAACCTCTTCCTAACAATCTTGGGCTCGCTCCCTCAGACAGCCAGTAGCGGACCTCACCTTTGACCCCTCAGGGTAGAAGCTAGTCATCTAAGCACACTTCATGTCTGTTATCAATCATCTGGCGGCAATGGGGTCCTTCACCCCAAAGAACTCTGGTGCCCCACATCCCCTGAAATCCTTGAAGGAGAGAGTACGGGCTCCTTATTGACTAACAATCATATCGTCCCTAAAGATCCGGAGACGATCCTCCATCAACTCGATGATACCCTGCTTGATTGACGCAAGCATCACTAGGGTCACATCAAGCATGCCTCTCATAATCTCAGACGCGATGAACTCTCGTAATCCCTCGTCAATTGGTTTGATGCCCGAGCCCGGACCAGATCCAGATCCTGAAGTTCCTGCTCCGCCATGTGTCATCACCATGCTAAAACATAAGACATAAACAATCAATATACGCACGAAGAGTTTCACACTACCGGAGTTTCCCGAATTCATCAAGGCCTTCCTTGTCTTGGGTATATATCTTGTGCTTTCAATAGTGCGGGCGCAATACTACCTTCTGTGCCTATCTATATCTTCCTCAAGGACTATCTCAAATCATCTAAGTAGCCTCCTTACTATAGTTACTTCACTCATATTATAGAGTGCCCTACGCGCTAAAACATTTCCTAGGCTTTCATAGGGTTCCTTTCCACACCACTCTCTGATATTACCTACAGAAAAAACTCCCATCCAGTGCCTTCTACTATTTCACGAATACAACTACATGTTACCATACCAAATAATTTTCGACTGCTATGTCCCACTCTATAATGGTTGGACTCAAACAAAAGTTATACAATAAAGTTGAACCTAACCTTCGAGGATTTTCTAATCCCCACAACATGTAATGTAAACTATTCGCTTAATAATTATCCGACACTAATGGATTCCCTAGAAGCATAAACCAAGCAACATTCGAGCATTGAGTTCTAAACTAGAGCACTACCTAGCCAGGCCATTATATCTAATCAACTGAAATCTATACTAGCATGTAGTTCTAAGGGTTCATACAACTGTCATATAAAGGCATCTCTACTAGCATCCTAATATGAAATTATGAGCAGATCCTTAGCCCTAATCTAGCATGCTATACACATATAAATATACAGAAACAATAACATGTATGGGTATTTTGGGAATACTTACTTGAGTTCGGCTGATTGCACGCATCACATCCCCTTTTCTTTTAGAAACCATTATAGAAATTATTTTCTTATAAAAGATTTTTAGAAATCCTCAGTTTGAGTTCAGATATACGCGAGAGTGTGCCCAAATCCCACAAAATAGTCTCTGATACCAACTTCTAATGTCCCAAAAATTACTAAGTAAAAATTCATTTTTAAATGCCAAAAGAAACTTCATTCATTCATTTCAAACCAATCAATTGTGATAATGTATAAAATAGTTATTAGAGTACAAATAATGTCATAAAATGCGGAACTACCTAAAACCATGTCAGGCCCTTCCCTTTCGAACTGAAAATACCTGAAACCATAAACATAAAGCCTTAAGAACAAAGCTTAGTGAGTTTTCCCAAAATACCGCATACCATACAAATATACCAATCAAAACGTAATTGGGTCTATTTCACCCCCCCCCCCCTTTCGGTCTCTTTCAATTGGTACTGGATCTATTTCACCCCATTTCAGTCTCTTTTAACCGGTACTTGGTTTATTTCACCCCCCTTCGGTCTCTTTCAACCGGTATTGGGTCTATTTCACCCTTTTCGGTTTCTTTCAATCAGTATCGGGTCTATTTCACCCCCATAGCTAAGCACGCAATCATATCAGCAAGAGTCACAAAGAAAAAAAGCACATAGAGGCATAACAATAAGTGTCACAGAGACAACTATCATCCTACAAACATAATCTTGTGGGTCGGCATTCACGCCTTCGACCCACGAGTATATTGAAGGAACTCACCTCTCAGACGATAATCAACTGATGTCTAGATTCCATTTTAGGTCAAAATGGGAAAAAGGTGACCAAAACTCATGCAAGGCTAAATATCTCAACCAAAATCTCGATCCACAAGATATATTGCTCATAGGACTCAGGAGAGTCATAAAGTTGCAACCTTTATCACATAAAATCAACCAAACATTAGTTATGGACCAAAATATGCTAATAAAGCTAGATCTACAACCATAGAATCATAAAAATGGAGACTTGAGGACTTATTAATGGTCTAGAGAGTGATTCCAAGGATAGGGAGGAGTTGTTGGTTGATCTTTGGGCTAGCACCTACTTTTCCTTCCTTCAAAATGCAACCAAACACCACAAAAAGCTCAATATCACACAAGGGAGGCTAGGGCTACGATTTCAGGTATTGAGAGGGTGATGGAGGCTAAAACACTATCCATTAAGTACTTTATATAGGGCCCAAAGCCCATGGATTAGGTTCTGTCTACAATTGGTTGCCACACTATGGCACCCATTAACATACCGTGGCGAGTCAATTAAACCCGCGGTCAAGAAAATAATGTCAGGTCGTGGTAAAGCCCCACCACGCCATGGCAGTCGAAGAATAAATATCTGAAATTTAAATGAATTGACTCATACCTGAAATGGGTGTTACAAATAAATTGGTAGAGAGAGAGAGAGAGAGAGAGAAACATTGTTGCACAAATAAGCATACTTTATTACATAAATTAGAAAAAAATGTGAAATGTTGTTTCATAAATGCACTTTTAATCCTTAAAAAATAATAACACATAAAACATTCTTCCTTCCATTTTCATCAAAAATCTTGTCCAATAAAACATCAAAAGTCGCATGTTATAAGAGATGATTTCCATTGTTCTTGTTGTGCTAAAAGTACCAAAAAAAACAGTGAAGATATAAATAAATATATAATGAAATGGTAATATATGTAGAAATAAGTGGAAGAAACATTTACTTTTAAAAGTTGTAAAATGAAAGCAACAGATTCACGGGGGCTTCGCTTATTTGTTGCTATAACCATGGTTGTGGAACTCGCTACTCGGTACCTGCTCGACCGACTGCCGAGTAGCGAGTACTAGGGAGTACTTGGGGAGTACTCGGATTCGGTAATTCATGTAGAAATATTTTTAGGAAAAGTATATATTTCAAAATCATAAGTTAAAATCATAATTTGATTGAAATATATAACAAAATTAAATTCATGTGAATCCATAAAAACTGAAATACAGACAATTGTCTCACTTTGTGAATAATTACTGAAAATTTAAGATATATATGTAGTAATAATCACATGTGTATGTTAAATAATAAATCATTAAGTGTATTATACATATTAATCTTGAAATTATTAATTTTTTTCTTTTTTTATGATAATTTTGACCCTTTGACCGAGTTTGACCGAGTTGGCTGAGTTTGACTTTGTTGATCGAGTAGGCCCGAGTAAGACCGAGTAGGACCGAGTTAGAGAGATGCTGACCGAGTTTTGACCGAGGTTGATTGCTTTTTTGACCATGTTTGACTTAATCCAGTTTTTTTTCCGAGTTCACATAACTCGCCTTGGTGAAGGCCCGATTCCGAGTACTTGGCCGAGTAGGCCGAGTTTTGCAACACTGGCTATAACCAAAGCTACATTATGTGGATTAGCCTATGAAGACGTCACAATACACAAAAATTAAACAAATTCAATACATGATTGTGCCTAGATTAATATTGTATAAACAATATAAATATAAATGTATAAAAACTGAAATGTTATTTGAATATGTTGATTGTATCAATATAATTATGAAAGCATTTTGTGTTTTTTTAAACTTTGGAGATTAACATAAAGATAAGTAAAAGAAACAATGGTTTCTCTTCTCTTCATTCAATTCAATTGTGTTGTCAACTTCAATGGCCACAACATGAATTGAATACAAATTTTGTACAGTCCATGGTAAATAAATTCAAGGGGGGTACAGTAAATTTCAAATGAAAGAAAACCAGAAAAATAATTGTAGCAACTGTAGATATGATAATAAGTGAACTTTAGGAAGATATGAGAGCAAGGAACATGGTTTATACGAAAATATATAGGAATCATATCACCAATCAGATGAACCAAAAATATCTTATTTACCAGATTTAGCCCTTCAAGAAAAATCTCGCAGGTCTAAGATCTTAACAGATGATAATCTTTAGAAACAATATTACTAAAGTCTAAATGTACAGTACCCAATTCACACCAGCAACATTGAATTTTTGACCCTTTAAATCTCTCACAACCAAAACACTGAACACCTCATAGACATTATAATCTAATCCTCGTTTCTATATAAAGAGGGCTATCAACACTTCAGTAAAAATAAAATCCTTCAATTCACCTCCATATATTACCTTCTTCTTCAAAATTTCAAATTTAGCAACAACATATAAATATAAAATACTTGGTTAAACATAAAACATAGTTGGATCCAATCACCTATCTCATGTTGCGAAAATGAAAGATATATTCCTTCTTAGAGGGGGAATGTAAGTGATTCTCTCTATACGTGACTCTTGTTTAGAGAGAGAAAGAGCGAGCAACGAATGATTAGAGGTTGAGAGCCAAAGGCAAATGAAAGCAATTCGAAATTGAAAGTCTAAATGAAAGCAAAAACCTTGTCCCTTCAATCGACCAAAAAATATGAAAATACCAATTCTTGAACAACGTCATCTGAATAGTTTTAGAAACGTAAAGGTTAAATAGTCTCACTAACCAAGTTAAACCCGACAACTGATGGATTAAATCAACCCAGTAATTATTAAAAAAACAATCAATAAACAAAATACCAAAATCGAAATAATCTATGAAATTGTGTAACGCTTGATATCCGATACGAAGTTGATTCCAAGTTGTTTATGTTTTTTCCTTGGGACTCAGCGAGTTGGAGCCTTAAATCGGTGTGTCGAGATGTTATTGGCGACGAAATTTAACAAACCAACTCGGCATGTTAAGGTGCCTCAACACGGCGAGTTGGCATCTGGGTTGGAAACCCTAATTTTTAGGGTGTTGCACCCTATTTAGAGGCCTTAAGTCCCTTTGGTTGGCCTCCTTCTTAGCCTCCATTGTTATGAAAACCCTAAAATGAGTTATAGCGTCCATTGTCAAGCGTTTGAGCTTTGGAATGAAGTTTGGTATTCATTTTGTGTATTATGAAGGAGTTAGAAGATTTTGAAGTTGCTAAGCCAGGAGAAGGAAGTCTTGGATCCATAATCGCTACCCATTTTGCAAGGAGTTTGAGGTATCAAGTTCTTATCTTGATCGCTATATGTTTAGATCTCTTTTTTGGGTTAAATTGTTATGTTTTAGTCATGCGTTGGATTGATGTTGGGATTAGGACGTCCCAAAGCCTTATTCTTTCAGATCTGGGGTTTCCACGGACTCTTTTGGCATAAAGGTGCCAAATTTATGGATTTAAGGGATTCATGAATTCATTAAGTCCCTTATTAAGCCCTTCTTGAACATTTGAGCCTCTTAGTCATCCATGAGCGTAAAGTTGGAAACTTTATGTGGTCTTCCAGCTCTAGGGTATCAGATTTGCAATTTGGGGCTTTATCATTGAATATTAAGTGCTTAATGGTTAAACCCTCAATCTTTTAAGTCTAGGTTTTGGGCTTGGACCCATTCCGGTGGTTCCTAGGGGTAATGTTGGAAACTTTACCCTTCTAGATCTCATTTTGGTCGAGGTCTAGGTTGTGAAATTCTTAGAGTCGATAATGTCAGCTTTATGTATTAAGATGTTGGGTTTCTGGCGAACTCGGCGTGTTTATAGATAAACTCCGCAATTTGGCTCGGCTTTTCCCCGACTTTGTAGATAATGAAGAAACATGGCGAGTTGAAGGACAACTCGGCGTGTTGGGTCAACTCGGGCTATTGACCTTGACTTTTGACCTTGTTTTTGACCAAGTTGTTCTAAGGGGGTACTTGAGGTAATCAGAATTGTAATTAAGGAAATTATGGGCTTAGGATAAGGCCCATATGGGTTTGGGCCTAATTTGGAAAATTGGGCCACTAATGGGCTTTTGTGGATCTTTTGGTTTTGGGACTCGTTTTGATGCATGTTGGGTCAGGGGTAAAATGGTCATTTTACCCCAAGTATGGATGGTGGACCTTAGAATGGAACCAAGTTACTAATTTGGTGTTATTTATATTAGATAGCTCGGAGGTGTTGTCAGGGCAGCAGCTAGGGATTTCTTTTTGTGAGCTTCTACGTTCGAGGTAAGTCTCATGATTGAGTTATGGTTCGAAGGCACCAATTCCGGCCCAGTTGGTTTATGTATTGTAGGAAGACCCGAATGTGGCTCCTGGCACTTGTATGCTAGTTATGTAGTGTAGATTGTATGTTAGTTGTCTTTGTGATGCTTGCAAGGAATACCAAGAAGTGGCTCCTGGAACATGTATGTAAGACCCAAGGTTTTGGCCCCCGGCCTAGCAAGGATGTAACATTTTGTTTGAAATTTAATTAAATAAGTAAGTAAATAATAAACCCTTAACCCCGATATGTAAATCATATTATTTTATTGTAACCCTAAATCCTTAATAATTAGCAGGACGTTGGGTTCGGGAGCTAAATGTCATAATTTTTGGAATTATGGGGGTTAAGTGTAACTTTTGGAGTGATTTTGTAAAGATTTCCGAAGGCAGGGGGTGTTTGGTTAGTTTGGGAGTTAATTTGAAAAATATATTGTGTAGAACGACTAAACTTGGAAAAATGAATGCATGTTTGATAAAGAACAAGGGAATTAAACCCGCTGCCTTCCCTCTCATTTTAGTGAACATTGAACCCTGTCCCTAGCTCGTTTTCTCTCCAGATGCCAACACCTTGGAAGCTTTCTCAGTCGTCACTTGCGATGCCGAGTCCGACCGCCACCATACCTCCTGCCACTTTGTCGTTGAACACCACCACCACAACTCTGTTGCCGGTGACGTCGTATGCAACCGAGAGGACCACCGAAGACCGAGGAAGGGGTTGTGTTCGTCGATGCGTGGGTTGTGATCGACCAGGGAGCTCTCAGTAAGGCTGAACTCCACTCCTTCTTTCCTCTCTATTTGTTCGATCCAGATATGTCGTTGCTGTCATCGGTGGCATTTGGCTGCTGTTGTCGTCGATTCCAGCGATCTCATCTGCCTAGGAGGTGGTTATGTGTGTGTGTGTGTTCTAGTGCACATGTTGTTTTCTGTATTCGTAGGGTTTTATGTGCAATAGGTGACTGGAAAACCCACCACCACCAACGTGAGGTTGTGGCTGCCACCATTTTTCAGCCACTAGCCACCAGCTCCGGTGGCTGTGTGTTTATGTGGGTGATTGGATTGGTGCTTGGAGTGCTTTTGTCACTGTTTTGGCCTCGAATCATAACCACCACCACCATGAGGTGGTGGTTACCGTCGTGAACCACCGTCGACCACCATTTCTCGAGGTGGCAGTGGGTGGTGCCTGGCCTAGTGAAACCCTAATTGACCTAAAAACTTAACCATTGGACTAATTGGCATATTTTGGGGTTGGAAACCCTAATTAGGGTTTGGAAAACCCTAATCTTGGAGACTTTTGTTTGGAACTTATCGGGACCCGCGTTTTGGACTGTTGGATTGGAGTTATGATTTATGTCGACCGTGTTGTATAATTGACCTTGTAGTGTGATGGACTTAATGGATTAAGTCCTTAATGGGTTAAGTGTTTTTACTTAACCCTAATCGTCATTTTATGTGAAAATTGTATTTGTGTATGGGCTCGAGTTAGGCCTTTTCTTCTAGGCTTAGGTGTTTGGGTTCTTAATGGGACATCTAAGAACAAGTGTATAGACTATGATACTTGGATGGGATTTAGGGTAAGGACCGTGTAAGGGGTTTGGGCCCAATTTGGAAAATTGGGCCATAGTTGGGCCCTGGTTGATTATTTGGCTTTTGAGCTTTCAAAGTGAGCTTGGGCCTTGTCTTGGACCAAGCTAGTTTAGGGGTACCATGGTCTTTTTACCCAAAGTGTGGATTTATGGTTATGCATCGAAATCTGGATTGTTCATTAGGTTTTGTTTTGATGTTGACAGTTCGGGGATCTGTTAGCTAGCAACTAGAGATTTATCCGCGGGACTTCAGCCGTGCGAGGTGAGTTTCCTCACTGGGTTTAGTGGGTTGAGGGAACAAATGTCGGCCCATGTTTATCCTATGTTAGTATGATAACTGTTTTCATGACTCTGGCATGTGTATGTGTTTATATGCTTTCCGGGATAAGGTCCGATGCAGGGCGGGGCCCGATGACTGTTTGTGTGCTATGTATCTATGTTGCATGTATATGTATTTATTTGATATATGTTATATGCATGTCGGGCGGGGCCCGATTTACCACCGAGCTCAGCTCGATGACCGGGTGGGGCTCGATGACTGGGCGGGGCCCATTATATGTTTTGCTATGTGTGGTATGAGGTATCTTGGAGAACTCACTAAGCTTGGTGCTTACGGTTTTCATTTTATGTTTAAGGTACTTCGGTTTTCAAAATCGAAGAGCTCAAGTTGATTGCGTCGCACACACCGTTGAGATTTCCACTTATGATGTTTACTCCGATTTTATGACAAAATGATACTTGGAGTTTTATTTAAATGTTTGGATGTTATTGTAAAATACTCTTTTATCTATTATTGATAAGAAATTTTTGGGACCATATTCTAGGATGTTACAAGTTAGTATCAGAGCCTTGGTTTAAGGGATTCGGGCACACTCGCGGGTGTGTCTAAACACAAACCGAGGATTTGGTAAAGTTTTTCAAAAAGAAATATATCTTAAAAAATGATTTTTCTAAAAGAAGAAAAGGTGTGGTGTATGCAAACAACCGAGCTCAAGTAAGTTTCACAAAATACCCATACATGTTATATGTTACGCTTTGATCTGTGAATCTGTGAAATTGCATGCTAGTTAGAGCTAAGGATCTGCTCAGTTTTTGCATATTATAATGCTAGGAGAGATACCTTTGTATGCCTATTATATGAGCTTGTAGGCTTGCATGCTAGTTTTGATTAGTCAATGATAGGTTGGCCTGATATGTGATGCCTAGTAGTCTAGGAAGCATGTGATGTTGGATTTGGTTTGGTTGGTATGCATAAGGCAATTAGTAGAGGGAGTGGGAGCTCCTAGTATGTGTTGTAGTAGGTTGGATTGGAGTGATATTGCACGAATGTTGCTTGCTTTGTGCTTTTTGGAACTTCTAGGTGATGGGAGCCAGCTACTAAGTGAATATGTCAAGTCACATGTGACGAAGGCTGGACAATCTCAGAGTGACGGATCTGACGTTATTGCGTATCTCTTGTTTGAGTCCAACCGATGTAGAGATGAGTTTGTTACTCGAAGGATTATCTAAGCTTCATTGAATGTGATTGTGTTCATGAGGTAGGTGATTGGCATTATAAGGAGTTCTTCAGCAGTTGATGGCAGGGTGAGGTCGGGAACCTATGAAAGCCTAGGGATTCCTTCAGTGGGATGTGATGCAAGTTTCGCGAGTGTTTAGTGTATGGATTTGAGAATGTGACTTGGAGGATTTGGGAGGATTCTTGAGGAAAGTATGAATAAGTGTGGAAGGTAGTATTGAGCTTATACTACTGAAAGCACAGGATCCATACTCGAATCGGGAAGAGTCTTTGAGAATCTAGGAAGCATGTGGGATGAGTATTCTCGGGTTAACTTGGACCTTTTGCATGTTGTTTGCGGTATGGTGTTGAGCACTCAGGTTTGGGGTTCAGATTATAGTTTCGGCATAGGTGCAGGTATTAAGCCGATCAATGTGCGGATGCGAGAGTTCATCCCATCAGAGATTACTCGCGGTATTTTGGAGTGGACCCCCGGTGGTCTTGGGTTCAGTCAAGGAAGGGATTTTGGAGCTCATGGATGATCATCTCATGCCTTTCAGGCCGAGATTGTAGAAGGGTAGTTGGGGGCTCATCTGGAACCCAAAGTTTGTGATCCCTAGAATCCTTCAGGAAGGAGGATCCTATTGTTAGTTCCTATCATTGGGATCGGAAGGGAGTTTTGCACCATGTCCTCAGGATGGTCGATGTATCTTGGGAGGAGGTGACAGGATTCCTTAGATGTTTGCGGGTATGTTATCTTCTACTTCTTCAAAGTGGATATCAAGAATTTGTATTTCTTTGGAATTTTGATTGGGATTGAATAAGTTATATCTCGAGTCGGTCCTCTGCTATTGTTTGGGTTATCAAGGATGGTTATATGCCTTTGTTCATGCCGAGAAGTCTTCAATGAATCTTCTGATGGGCGTAACTTGTCGGGTGGGTTTCAGTGTGCTCAGTTGTCTATCCTAGTCCTTTTCAGGATCAATTTAAGGGTGTTGCTTGGAGGATATTTGGTCAGGGTTAGCGTGATAGTTCTCCAGTGAAGTCAGGTTTCAACGGTTCTATAAATTGTTCGGGTATGATTGGCAGTTGCCTATGGAAGACCTTTGGAGTTCAAGGCACTACCATTGCTAGGAAAGGAAGGGTAGCATGAAGATGGTGGTGTCAGTTGCGTGAGTTGTTTGATCATTGTATGTGTCAACGGCATTTTCACATGGACTGAAGTTGGTTAGAGTTCAATGATTCCTTTAGGATAGAAATTAGATTAGAGGTTCGTCAGTACATGGCAAGAGTTATGGTTCTTAGTCGCAGACATAAGAACTCAAGGAATTGGTATGGTATCATGGGAAGTGATTTGGATCATCAAACTTATGGGATGAAAGAGCTTCGTCGAATCCAAGTGGGGGAGAACTGACCAGGTTTTCTGGGAGTTAGATCGAGTGGGGAACTAGGGCAACTTTAACATCCTGGTCAAGAATAGAGATGACCCAAGTGACTGTTTATATTGATGTGGTTTAGTAGGAGTTCAGGAAACTTCCAACCGTTGGTCGGCGTCTTCTTTGTTATGCATTGTAGGCTTGTGGTCGAGTCCAAGTTGAGGGCTTTGGAATTCGAGGTATGACCCAAACACTTGATTGGATGTAGTTAGATGCAGGTTTCGGCTTTGGATGCGTGGGGTTGTGATGGTAGGATGTGGTAAGGCCAGGGGTGGTAACCATGGTTGGTTAGAAGTGTTGTGAGACTACGATGGGATCGTAGCCTTTACCTGTACGAGGTAGACTATCATTGGTAGTGGTTTAATGGTTTTAGTATACTACAACATCCTATGGTGCACATATAACCTTAAATGCTTTGGATCTATGTTTTCTCTAATTATACATGCAATATTGTTTCCAAAGCATTAAGCCTACAACTATCATACAAAATGATATAATCAACATAAAACAGAGTTATAGGGTTACCTCTTAGTTGTAGCTTGTAGAACTTCTTGAGTTTGGCCTTTAAGAACTTAATGCCCCAAGTGTTGCACCTCAAATGGAATCACACAACACCACCAACAATGGAGGACTTGAGAGAGAATACTTGTACTCTAAAATCGGCTATAGCTATTCCAAGAACACTAGGGTGCCAATTTTAGGAGCCAATGGGTTTCTTATATAGTGTGGCAAAACTAGGGTTACATCATGTAACCCTAATGTGCATGACCTTCCATATTCCTTAGTAGGGATGTCAAAAAAATCTTGTGGGACCCCGATCCCGTGGGGGCCCCGTCCCGTATGGGGGCATTTATTGAAAAAAATCAGGGGCGGGGGCGGGTGCGGGGGCAAGGTTAACCCCCATTTTAATTTTGGGGACGGGGGCGGGAGTTGGTAGTCCCGTCCTGAAACCCTCGTGGGGGCCCCGTTAATAATTTATATAAATTAACATATATTAATTATATAAATATAATAAATATAATAAATAATAAAATGATTTTTACAAATAGAAATTCAATAAAAAAACATGTTTTTAAGTTGTTTGTAACATGTAAAACTATGTTATAAATATTTATTTGTTACTCAAAAAATAGTTTCTTTTAGCCCAAACAAGAACTTCTTTTAGCCCAAATAAGGTAGCCCAAAATCAATCAGGGGCGGGGGTGGGGAGCAGAAGGTGAATTTGGGGGCGGGGGCGGGGGTGGAAAGGATGGAGATTTTGGGGGCAGGGGCGGGGGCGGGGGAACAGGGAAATTTTGGGGGCGGGGGCAGGGGATGTAATCCCGGTCTCGTTTGCCCCCGTTGACATCCCTATTCCTTAGCATCCATTGATTTAAACCTCCATGGATCATCCATGGGTTGTCACATGGGTTTAGCCCAACCTAAGAAATCATGGATCATTGGCCCACACCATAAGAATGAATGATTTTACCAAATAACCCCTTATATTTAATTAGTCTCTTTTGATCACAATTTATGAAAATAAATCTCTGATCGATTAGATCTTTCACAGGTAAACGACTAAGATCAAACAAAACAAAAACAATAATACGATGAACACATAATAGAATCAATGTTGTGCTTATGATTCAAATATAGTCACGCCTCAACAGAGCTCGATGAAGAACTTCCACTATAGAGGCGAGCTAGGGTTTACAAAAATTCAATAAGGAAAATAATAAAAGCGTTAACTACAAAGACTGCATGCATGCAGCTTAAATACTAAACCTTTGATAAAATAAGCACGGTTGGACAGGACCAAACCGGCAACCAAAACTGGGCTAAGGACCGAGCCCATGACGCAACACTATAAGCCCAACAATCTCCCCCTTTGCGTCAAATGAGGCGAGAGATCACTTTCTTTTAGTTGGCTTCACAGTCTTGACCACCTTGTACAACCGAGGGATAATAGCAAGAAGAGTCTGCCGAAATTGAATGTACCATCTCAGCATATCAGTAAACATCTTCTTGTCAGCTGCAGTGTTCTGATCACACCTCTGAATAATCTCCAAAATGTGCTCCAAGCAAGCAGTTGAGAAGAGGTGTTTGTCAACAAGAGCGAACATGAATTTCTGTCCTTCGCCTCTGATGAACATCATAGTGTGGTACTTCGAATCAGTCTTGCCCTTGACCATTGTATTAACATTTCCCGCTCTGCCCATAGTTTTGATCGTGGTTTGCTTGTGAATGGCAGAGGCAATCTCCCGGTCCATCTTCGCTAACTCGTGAATGTAGCATACAAGCATGCACTTGACATGGTCAATGATCGGCTGATACTCCTGTGGATTTAACGGTAAGATATTATTGAGGAGTATCCAGTCGTGGGGATTGAGGTTCGGTAGATCAGCAAGGGTGAAGTTATGAGCCGAGCCTTCAGAGCCTCGAGTCACTTTGAATTTCACATTAACAAACTTCCCTGCTGAATAGGGCTTCAGAACCTTGACAGTTGTAATTTTCTTCGAACTCTAGGTCAAGTACTGGGGTTGAGTGAACTCTAGGTAGAACTCCAACAGATCCCTATCCACCTTCGAGTCTGGAGACGGAATGGCAACAGTCGAGTTGAAGCAATGAAAGATGAATGCCCTTCGCGTGATCGTCATGTCAAACTGTGCATCCTTGGAGTTATCAAGCCCGAACGACATCACAGGCTCAAGCCAAAGTGTGCTTGGCTCATCAATGGCACACCTTTGAAGAGAATCAAGAGTCCATTCAGGAAAAATGGACTTCTTCTTTTCCAGGAGCTCCTTTTCCTTTTGCTTCTGCTCCAGCTCAGCCTTTTGTTTCTTGAACCTTTCTTCAAGCACTTTATCAGAAGGTTTTGTCTTCTGAAAAGGCTTTTTGGGATTTTCACCATAAACATCATCTTCATTATCAGTGTCATCCCCTCCCCCCCCCCCCCCAATTTTCTTCTTCTTCTTGTCTCTATTACTGACCGAAGCTTCATTATCCTTCGGTTCAGTAGTTGATTTCGGTTAAGGAAGAGGTTGAGTTTTTCCTGCCTTCTCTCCCCCTTGTATCGGCTGGATGCTAGTCACCGAAACACCCTTGATACGACTAAGGATGTCCAGGGCAGGTCGAAGTTTGTCAGCCAAATGCCTGCGAATGGTGATGGTAATGATGGGATCATGGGCTTCAAAGAAGGTGAAGTAAGATGGAGTGAACATCAGCTGCAGAGCTTCATATAACCTCCCTCTCAGACTTCAAGTCATTAAGTTCGGCTGTTGCAGTGCGAAGTTTGAGATTCTGCATCTTCAGCTGAGAGGTTCTTTTGTCGAGTTCATCCATGATGCGATTTTCAACAGCCAACTCTGCCTCCAATTGAGTCAATCGATCATTGACATTGTCGTGCAGAGTGGTGTTGGCTACCTCAATTGCTTGACGAGCAGCTTCAAGGTGGGACCGTTCAGCTTGAAGAGAACGCTGAAGGTTATCAACCGAAGCGTTGACAATTTGATAATTTTTCTGAGCTGCGGCCTGCAATGAATCCAAAAATAAGTGAGCCTCAGAAATTACTTTATCGACTTTTGTGGTCGCTTCTTTTCACTCCTTTGTGGAAGCCTCAACAGCGAGGGAGGCTTTCTGGCATTATGAAGTGGAGGCGTCTATAGCCTTAGCATCAGCAGAAAGAGAGGCATTGTGTTCTTGAACTACATAGGAGAATAAAGCCTTTAAAGCAGCATCAGAATAGGCTCCAGATGAAGAGGAGGAAATCAGTTGATCGAGTTTGTCGTTGACTGCTTTGAGATGACGCTTGGTGACTGGTTCATTGTCGTCTTCATCACTCTGTACACGGTAAGGACTGAAATAAGTGGAATCAAATTCCAAGTCCTAACCGCCTAGAACTGGGGTGGTGTCAGTAGAAGGTGTAGGTGATAAGGGTTTGGTAGTGACAGGAGGTTCAGTTGTTATTGGTGGTTCGGTTGTAGCAGGTGGTTCGGTTGTAACAGGTGGGGTGGGAGCTGTAGAATGAGTAGTGGTGGTAGTGGTAGTGTCTGTGAAGATTGGAGCGGGGATGGGAGTAGTGTTTGATGGTTGAGATGTAGGGAGAGGAAATATAGGAGGGATGGATACTTGGATAGTAACAGGTGAAGGAGAGGAGGTAGGGAGCGAACTAGAATTTCTGGGGTAGGCGAGCGAGGCGGGGTATCACCACGACCCGAAGCCTCATCGTCAGAGCTTTCGCTTTCAGATTCAGAAGGAGGAGAAGATTTATGTTTAGGAGGAACATACTCTGGGTCTGAATCGCTTGAAGATTGGAGTATGAGTCTTCGAGCAGGCTTCTTCTGCTTCTTTGGTTGAGGCTGTGACGGAGCAACCTTGTTAGACTTTCGCTTCTTAGGGGTTTGCCTCTTGGTGGTTTTAGTCACCTTCGTCTCCTTCTGAGTCTCAGTTTTCTTTCCCCTTTTTGATGGCTTGTCAGCCTCGTCAATGGAGCGAACCATGGTTGGTGTGAGCTCCCTCGGACCCGAAGAAGGAATCTTCTTGTATTGTTGCAAGACATTACTTGCTGCAGACGCACAGGCAAGCATGGTGTCAGGAATGGATCCAATAAAGGAGCACTTGGTGGGATCCGTGACGATTATCTTGGTTGTGTGAAAAGTACTGATGGAGGAGAGAAGAGAATCCACCATGATTGGAACATGAAGACGATCCATTGCCCACTTGCTGATGATAGACCAGTACCTGCCACATGAGATTTCTGAGTGTCTTGAGGAAGAGTACAAGCTTTGGACCAACTGTTGCCACATAATGGACCCATAGTCCAGATCTATCCCGTGATATAGACCGTAAAGCACAGTCATGAATGACTTGCTTGCTCCATCTGAGTCGGCGCTTTGCTCAGAGAGTCCTTTGAACAGTAGAGTAAATAGGCCATTCCATTGAGGATGAAGGCAGGACTTCTTGAACTTGGTGATGGTGGTTAGGATTTCAGTGTACCCCATTTGATAAAGCATTGAGAAGAGCTGACCAGTAGTGATCAATTTAGGGTTAACCAAGTTTGGTTCTTGAGAGAGTCCAATTAAGGCACATAAGCGATTCTTGGAGATTGAAGTCTTCTCGTTGTGGATTTCAAAGTGAATCCTCTCAGCAGCTTTGTTGTAATAGGCAGTGGAGTAGATGAGTGAGAGGCAGGACATGGGAACGACTTCAACTTTGGTCAGAGCGTCGACAAGAGGCGAGTATTTGAGAAACTCGACGACATAGAGAATGTAGGGTTCATAGATGAAGGGAGTAAGATCAATGATCAGGTTTTGTTGAGGTTTGATGGTGAGAAGGGTTTGGTGAACAAAGGTATCATGAACTGATGAAGAGTCTGCCATTGTTGAAGCTTGGAGAAAATGATGAACAGTGAGATAAATCGCCTTTGTTCTTTGAGAGAGTTTTGTGAGTGATAAAAGGGTAAAGTGGAGCGTGGCTGACCCTTTTATACGTAATAGTAGGAGAGAGAAAAATCTGACTGATATCTTGGATTTAATTGATAATTGCGCCTGATTTGATGGATGAACAGTTGGCATACCCTATGATGATGTAGGAAAGAGAAAGGATGTTTCCTTTTTGCACGACATTCCATAAAATGTGCTTTTTCAAATCGTCGAAACGATTGGATAGCTGCTGAGTCACCCTTAACTTTATCCCAATCGACATTCCATTTTCCACATGAACCGTCATCGCTTTTTAATGTTATCGAGCATTGAAATACGTGATGACATGAAGCCGGAACAAGTAAATCACCATTAATAGAACCAGATTTTGGAAAATTAAAAACTTTCGTGCAAGGAGTGTAAAAGATAAAGAAATAAAGAAAACTTTTTGGGATAATTTGTGATGTCTGAAAAAGACATAAAGCAGCTGAATCTGGGCACGAATCTCTTCCTTCAAAGTCAAGAGAGACTTTAAAGTGCTTGTGTGGCTTCCCATGAAATAATGATCAAGTACTTGTTAAGAAGTATTGAAAGGCATCTTTTAAATTAAAGCTTAGAACGGGTGGCTTTCGCTTCAATTCATGATTTCGATACTTGATATAAGACCGAAACTGAATGAAGTACTTGTGAGATCAATGAGATATGTTGAACAAGTAGGTAGGAAAGATATTTAATGACTGTTGGATAGATGAGAAATCTTAAAAAAGAAATTAACTAGATCCTTGGGGAAGAAAAATTCTTGGTAATAGAATGTTTCAGAAGAATCACTCAAAAAAAATAAAAAGAGATTTCAGTCGTAACACATAGTTCATGTACCGTCAATTCATTAATGGTATTGAATGGTAGGTTTCACTTAGTACATAGTAACACGAAACTAAGATCATTAACATAGAATTTTGTATAACCATAAACCTCAGTGGTAAATGCTGAGAGTCTCAAGGGTTATGTTGGTGAGACGAAGTGTAATGAAGAAAGATGATAGAGGTGGTATAAGAAACAAATGTACCTCTGCTATAAAAGAACGACTAAGCAGAAAACTCTAAGCTCAATGTGAGTAGAGTAAGGTAGCTCATGATTAGAGTGAATATTGCAGCCTAGCTTGGGAAAACATGATTTGTATATATCATGCTATTAAGGCTTCACTCAAAATCTTTCGAGACTTTAGTCAACATGCAGCAACATGCTTCTAGGGACGTATAGAACGTGTGTAGAAAAGAAATCATACCTTCTGGATCTTCATCATTGAGAATAACACTTAAAAAAATTTGATTAAAACGAAAAATATTTTTGTATTTTGTGAAAAATATTTAATTGAACAAAAAAGAAAAATATTTTTGAATTTTATGAATATAAAAAGAAGTATTTAAAAGAATGTACATGGTAATACAATCAAAATGCCTTGATAAGAAAAAGAAGCGAACAAGTTCAGAAGGACCGAACCCGAAATAGACCGAACGTTCGGTTCATTCGGTTCATGGTCGAGCTTCACCCGAAATAGACCGAACGTTCGGTTCATTTCGGTTCACTCTATTTCGCTTCTTACCTTTATTGAAGTGAAGGCGATTTTGGTACTGATTCTGCTTCCATCATTCCTAGGCTTTGCAAAATCTTGTTGAAGCTTGCTTCAGGTAAAACCTTGGTGAATATCTCCGCTAGTTGATCAGTTGTCCTTACGAAGTGAATTTCCACGTTGCCATCTTCCACGTGATCCTTGATAAAGTAATACCTCAGTGCTATATGTTTGGTCTTTGAGTTTTGCACTGGGTTATGACAAATCCTAATTGCACTTTCAGAGTCGCAATATAGTGGGATTTTCTTCATGTTCAGCCCGTAATCTCTTAGATGACTTTGTATCCATACAACTTGAGATGTGCATGATGCTGTAGCAATGTATTCAGCTTCTGCAGTGGAGAGAGAAACACAAGTTTGTTTCTTCGATTGCCAGCTCACCAATTTACCGTCTAGAAATTGGCATCCTCCAGTGGTGCTTTTACGATCTAATCCACAGCCACCTAAGTCAGCATCTGAGAACGCTTGAACAAAAAATCTTGAGTTGGCTGGATACCACAGACCGAGAGAGGAGGTTCGCTTTAGATAGCGAAAGATGTTTTTCACGGCTTGCAAATGAGGTTCGCGTGGGTTCACTTGGAATCTGGCACAGTAACAAACTGAAAACATGATGTCAGGTCAACTAGCTGTGAGATACATTAAGACCCAATCATTTAACGATATAGCGTCATGTCAACGGCCGGCTTCTCCAATGAGGGCGTAAGCTTTCTCCCAAAAGCCATTGGAACTTTAACTTTGGAGTCCCCCGTCATACCAAATTTAGCCAACAGTGTCTTGGTGTATGCCTCCTGATTAATAAAAATGCCTTCTGGTCCCTGTCTAATATTTAAGCCAAGGAAAAAGTTAATTGGACCCATTGAGCTCATCTCAAATTTAGTTTTCATCAACTTCCTAAATTCAACTGTTAGGCTGGGATTCGTGGAACCAAAGATGATCTCATCAACATAAATTTGGACTATCATAAGGTGGTTACCCTCTCTTCGAAAGAAGGTTGGGTCAACCGAGCCTTGTTTGAATTTAGACATTTTTAAGAATCGAGTTAGAGTTTCACACCATGCTCTGGGGGCCTGTTTTAGGCCATATACCGCTTTATCAGGTATGTAGCAGTGATGTGGATACTTTTCGTTCACGAAGCCTGGCGGTTGCTCAACGTACACAGTTTCTTCAAGTTCTCCGTTGAGAAAGGCACACTTGACGTCCATCTGATAGACTTCAAAGTTTTTGTGTGCAGCGTAGGCAAGAAAGATACGAACGGACTCTAATCTTGCAACGGGAGTGAAGGTTTCTTCATAGTCGATACCTTATTCCTGATAGTAGCCTTTCATAACCAACCGAGCTTTGTTACAAATCACGTTCCCCTCCTTATCCATCTTGTTTCTAAATACCCATTTGAGACCTACAACCGAAGCATCCTTTGGAGTTGGAATAAGACGCCATACTTTATTTCTTTCAAACTCATTCAACTCATCTTGCATGGCTTGCACCCATTCAGAGTGATCAAGTGTTGAATTAACATTCTTCGGTTCAACTTTGGAAACAAAGGAGTTGAACATACAAAACTCCACTTGAGAAAAGAGTGCAGCTTGTTTCGCTTTGATCTGAGATCGAGTTAACACCTTTTCTAAAGATTCCCCAATAATTTGACTTTGAGGATGATCTTTGGTCCATTTAATAAGCAGTGGGTAATTTGGATCACAAGAGGGATCCAATTCTGCATTAATTTCTTCTTCCAATTCTGATAGCATGTCATCATCATTGACATTGGTGTTCTCCCCCTCGAAGGATGACGCCTGTTCAGAATCTGGATTAGTATCTTTTCCTTCGATTGGATTCTCAAAGGAGCTTGAAGATTGTGATGATAAATTCTCCCCTGGAATGAAGAACCTTGATCGTGTTGTAGTGACGAACCCTCCCCCTGGACATTAGGACGGTCATTCAAAGGTTCTCTTCCGTCTGGCCTCTCGGTTGCTTTAGGTTGATCAACAACCATCTTTTGAGCAGCATCATCAATGATTTTCCTTAGAATATCAACCTTGTTGTCTTTCACCGTTGATTCAGAATCAATTGCTGTTTGAGGCTCGTCAAAAAGAAGCATATATTGCTTGAAAAGATTTGAAATAGATGTTGTAACTTGACAAGTCTTTGGAAAGATTTCCTGTATGGCACCTTCGGTTGTCTTCATCTTCTTAACATAGCTATCGTCAAAAGTGACATAGTATGTTTCTTCAATCTTCTTAGAGCTCTTGTTTAGAACTCTATATGCCTTAGAATTTAGGGAGTAACCTAAGAATATTCCTTCATCCGCCTTAGCATCAAACTTATTTCGATTCTTTTTAGAGTTGAAGATGAAGCATCTTGAACCGAACACATGGAAGAATTTCACATTCGGTTTGCGATTGTTCAAGATTTCTTAGGGAGTGATAGAGAATCGCTTGTTCAGATATGATCTGTTCTGAGTGTAACAAGCAGCAGCAATTGCATCAGCCCATAAATACAAAGGTGATGATGCGAAGCATAACATTGTTCGAGCTGCTTCACACAGAGACCGGTTTCACCTTTCAACGATACCATTCTTCTGTGGAGTACAGGGGGATGAGAAATTATGTTTCGTTCCCTTCTCGGCAAGAAACTCTTCGAAATATTTGTTCTTGAATTCTAAGCCGTTGTCGCTTCTTACATTACAAACAACTTTCCTCAGTTGAACTTTTATCTGTTTTATGAAGAGCTTGAGCTTTGGAGTAGCCTCAGATTTTTGCTTCAAGAAGAACACCCAAGTGAATCGAGAGAAATCGTCCACAATGACAAGAATATACTTGTTTCCACCAATGCTTTCAATGGAAGAAGGACCACACAGATCGATGTGCAATAGCTCCAATGGTTCTATCACCTTTGTATTGATAACAGAGGGATGACTTTGTCTACTCTGCTTTCCCATTTCACAGGCTGCGCATAGGTGATCTTTATCGAATTTAAGAACTAGAAGACCTCGAACATGATCTCCTAAAACCAGCTTGTTGATATCCTTGAAATTAAGATGAGAGAGTCTTCGATGCCATAACCAGCATTCATCTGAGTGAGCCTTCGTGAGTAAATAGACTGCTGGCTTACCTTGAATTGGGTTGAGGTTTAAAGGGTACGTTTCCCCCTTTCGCTTCGATTTAAGCATAATGTTATTTGACTTCTTCTCGACAATTTATGAGCCTTCATCATCAAACGATACCTTCAATCTAGTGCTAACTACCAGCTGTGATATGTTGATAAGGTTGTGTTGGAGCCCTTCAACATAAGCCACTTTCCTTATCGAGAAATCTCCATTGGTGATCATTCCATAGCCTTTGATAGTACCAAATGAGTTTTTGTCGTACTTCACAATACCACCATCATTGAGAGACCGAAACTCCCTCAATTCTTCCTTCCTTCCAGTCATGTGACGCGAGCAGTCATATCAATATACCATTCTTCGTCAAACTGCTCGCCACAAATAACCTGCAAAATATTAAGCAGATTTAGGAACTCAAAGTTTCTTGGGTCCTTGTGAGCCTTTTACAGGACAGAGTATAGTAAGAGAAATATCAACCAAATAAGTACGTATAATCAAAGTTGTTTCATCTTTTCTTTTAATAGTGAAAACTTTAATTTTGGTCGGTTTAGGTTCATTGGATGTAGGTTTTGAGATTTTGACATCAATAATCTTTTGTGTCTCTTTTGGACTTTTGTCATCTTCTGGATAGAGCTTTTCTTTTCCTTTTAAATCTTTTGAGGAATAAGAATTAGTATGAGAAGAGTTGGGTTTAGAAGTGACATTGGGTCTTTTGTTCGTCTGATTGAACTTGTATGGTTGTGGACCGAAACCTCTCTTTCGGTTGATATTGGATTGAGGACCGAAACCGCTCTTTTGGTTAATATTGGGTAGAGGACCGAAACTGCTCTTCCGATTGATATTGGGTAGAGGACTGAAACTGCTCTTTCGGTTGATATTGGGTAGAGGACCGAAACCACTCTTTCGGTTGATATTGGGTTGAGGGCCGAAACTCTCCTTTCGGTTCCCTTCAGTCATGGGACCGAAACTAACCTTTCGGTTCTTTTCTGTCGAGGGACCGAAACTACCCTTTCGGTTCTTTGATTCCTCTTGAGATTTATGCTTCCTTTCATTCCTGACATAGTGAGGATTTTGTGATCTCCAAAACTGTTTTCTTTCCGAGAGATTCTTCTTGTATCTCAGATTTCGTTGGTGTTTTCGATATGCCACCTGTTTTGGATTTTTGTAGATGTTAGCCTTTTTCTTTGAAGCACGAGCACATTTTTCGCTCTTTGTTGAAGATGTTTCACTGGTAGTTTGCACCGATTCATCCAATGATGTTTTGGTGCCACTTGTGCTTGGCACATCATATCTTGTAGGCTCATTTAATGGTTCTGGCACGTATCTACCTTTCACTCTCCATGAGGTCTTCTGAGATAGACCTTTTGTCTCGTTAGCATTGTCTATTGGTGCTGACCAGAAGAACTCATCACATCCATCTGCATTATCTTCTTCCACCATCGTTGTCAACTCTGCGGTTTGTTGTGGAGAGACTCCTGGAACTATGTAGACTTGATTTGGAGAGGTTTGTACCTTTTGGTACACAACAACTTTAGCTTTGAGAGTTTTGGTCTTGTATGTTTATGAGCGAGCGAACTCAACAGAATTTTTAGAAATCAGATTTTTGCGTGTTTCAGGTTCGCTTTTGAAAATTCTGAACAGTCCACCAAATCCTCTACAGAGATTTCACTCAGATCATCATCCTCATTAAGTTCAGATGCATTTTCAACATCAATTTTATTTTCTGAACTTAATTTGGCATTCAATGAGTCAAATTTCTATACAATTTCGGTTCTTAACTTCAATTTATCATTCTCATCTAACAGGTTTTTTAGCATGTCCTTGTGGTCTTCGACTTTATGTAAGATTCAATTTTGTCAAGACCGATTTTGTATGCAGGTGAGACCTCATCAGAAGATACAACGCTTTCACAGTTGTAGGCTTCAGCATCGATTTCATCCTCCTTTAACTCAAGGAAGGGTAAAATCATGCGATGTATCTTCTTTCCGATTTCACAATCGAGATGCAACTGAGTGATATTAAAATAATTTTTTTTAGCAATCAAACAAAACACATTTCGTTGTTTTAAAAGTTTAAGATTGTCTCTTTGTAAATAAATCGACTCATCCTTAGACCTAATCAACTCTTTCTCCTTCAGCTCAATCCACATCTTCCTTTCCTCACTCTTCGACGACATCCTGCTAATTTGATCAGTCAGGTTAGAATTTGTGACACGTGTTTGGGTAAGACTACTACTTATACTTGAAAATTTAGATTTTAAGTTATTCAATTCCTTTTCAAAGTTAGTAACAGGTATTTTTAGAGAAGCAATAATATTTTGTACCTTCTTGATCAACTCATCACATTCGTTGATCTGTGCACTAACAGGTTTCGCAGCAAAACACCTATCCTCTCACTCCTTCTCGCCTTCTATCCCACCATCAGTTGTATATCCTCTCATCTGGGATACACCTTCGGTCACCATCAAACATCTTCCTGTAGAAGGTTCTTGTTTAACTAGCATCGCCTTGTCATGAGTGGGTTTTCTTACTTCTTCATCCTCGGAAGCTGTGGACCATACTTCCACACCACCGAATTCATCACAATTGCATGAATCCTCTACAATCAAAGCATTCATGGTTATATTGTTAGCAGCAGACTTTCTTTTCTTGATTTCCTCCAGTCGTCTCAGGAGGCTCGCTTCTTCCTCATCATCATCTATCTTTTCTGCTTTCTTTTTCAGCATACAGTCTTTTGCAAAATGGTTCTTGCCTCCACAGTAATGGCAATTAAATCCTGAATCTCCACCAACTTTCACTTCTTTCTTTGACTCTTCTGACTTCGACCCCATCTTCGGTTCCTCCTTAACCTTTTCAGCGCAGTAACTTCCCTGCCAGTTTCGGTTCTTGTTGGCTGGGAGCTTTCTTTTAATGAACTTTCTAGGATTGGACACCATCATGGCATATTCTTCACCGGTTAGATCGTAGTCAGCAAGATCCAATTCCTCCTCTTCTTCAACTGAACTCTTCCCTTTTGAAACAAGGGCTAACGAAGCCAAACTGGAAACCACATTCGTTTCCTTAGATAGTGCATTTTCATGGGATTTCAAAATTCCCACCAGTTTCGCTAGAGAATACGATTTGAACTGTTCATGTGCTTTAACAGTGGATACGACAGCCACCATTCAAATCTCAGACCATTCATGAATGTAACCTTTTGTTCTATAACCTTCCTTTCGATCCCATGCTTTATCATCTTACTTAAAAGATGATTAAAGCGATCAAAAGCCTGAACCAGTTTCTCTTCGGGCTTCTGTTTGAAATCACCAAATTCAGAAAGCAAAAGAGTTTGAATGGAATGTTCCCGATCTTCATCAGTGGAATACAATTCTTTTAGCATGTCCCATATCTCTTTAGCAGTAGCGCACGAACTCACCAAACGGAACGTATCTGACTGCAGAGCAAACCTAATCATCCTCAAGGCCTTGATGTTGCATTGAAACTTTTCCTTATCGTCTTGAGGAACATCTTTTACATCGTTAACAAGCTGATTGTACTCCTTCTGAGTTTTGACAATCTTTGAGGTGCTTGAGTGACTGAATGGGCCAACAGTGATTGCTTCCCAGATCAAGTACCCATTATCTTCCGATCCAATCACATAATCTTCAAAATGATGCGTCCAAACTTCATAATCTTGAGTATACAATATTGGAATCCTTGTAGTTGAACCAATGCTATCAGAGATGTTGATCGGATTGGATTGAGAATCATCCATGGACACTGTGATTGCGTTTGATCGATTACCTGTTTAAAGACCAGACTTGTAATTTTATCAATTAGAGTAAGATTGATGATTAATGAGATACGTCAATATAGAATGACGGCTCAATTAATATCAATCAATGCGGAATTAAAACCCTAATAACTTCTTCGACAGAAGAGATGTGTATGAATTACACAGTCTCCTGCTCTGATACCAATTGATGAGAATAAATCTCTGATCGATTAGATCTTTCACATGTAAAGGACTAAGATCAAACAAAACAAAAACAATAATACGATGAACACATAATAGAATCAATGTTGTGCTTATGATTCAAATATAGTCACGCCTCAGCAGAGCTCGATGAAGAACTTTCACTGTAGAAGCGAGCTAGGGTTTACAAAAATTCAATAAGGAAAATAATAAAAGCGTTAACTACAAAGACTGCATGCATGCAGCTTAAATACTAAACCCTAGGATAAAATAAGCACGGTTGGACAGGCCCAAACCGGCAACCAAAACTGAGCTAAGGATCGAGCCCATAACGCAACACTATAAGCCCAACAACAATATTAATTCCAAATTAATTTTTGATCAATACTAGTTAAATAATATGATTTCATATTAATATACTAGAACTTATAACATATTAATTAATCATGAATATCCTCTTCTCAAAAGTCCATCCTTACAAATTGTTTCGGTGTCATGCAACCCAAATGGACCATGCTACTCTCGGGTCAAGTACATATCAATTATAGTTATGGGCTCAGACACTAAATCCAACAATGGTCATTAGTGTAAAGGGGAAATCAGTTGTGCCTTTGGCACGTCATCCAGGTCTATCGAGGAGTATTTCTCTGTTGGGTTGAGGACCATTGGGGTCCATAGCAGAGTCGGGCTTGTATAGCTCTAGGCGGGTGGGACCCGTAAGCAAGGTAACTCTGTGATATAGAAGGGTGTGAACCATGGGCAAGGCCCATGTGATTTTGGCAATATAGGTGAGACTTGGTCGAGGTCGTTGAGTCAAGGATTTGGATCTTGAGTCGCAGGATTAGATGGTGGTTAGTGTGTGACGTAGAGAGGTTTAAAGGTTGGGTAGCCTTGTTATTTAGACTCTCTGGAACCTGGTGGTTGGACCAGGTGCGAGACTGGTAGTCTCAGCATTGGTTTGGGAACATTTATATCTCGGCCTAGCAAGGGTTGTCATTATCAGAAGGTCTTGGGTGAAATGCAAGTGTAAATCTGTGGATCTCGGGTTATGAGTTTAGTATCGGGTTGGATTTTTGGGTATGATCTCGAGTCGGGTAACGCGAGTGTTTTGTGTAGAATTTTTGTTTCCGTGGGCTGAGGATCGGGGCATCTATGTGTCGAGGGAATCGATCGAAGGGTTCAAGGGTAATGAATGGATTCATTTTTTATGATAAATCAAGTTCTTGTGTTGTGACTTGGAATGGTTCTATTGGTAAAGGGCATCAAGATGAGTGAAGGTGGTATTATTGATTTGGAACTCGAGTGTGGTGTTACTCTGAGGAGATGGTAGGTCACTTGCAGATGGGTTTGGATAATCTCAAATTAAATGACTTGATCATATTGCGCATCTCTCGTCTGAGTCTAACTGTTGCAGGGATGAGTCTCCTACTTGAAGGATTATCTAAGCCTTGGTCAAGTATAAGTGATCTGCAGAGATAATTGGTCAGTGATTCTGTTTCTAATGGGAATCTCTAATATCAGAAGCTGAGTAGTCAGTTAGGAAATTAATGGAATGAATTCAACAATGGGTCGGTATGGACAGTCTGTCAGGGATTCAGACCATCTCAAGACTTCAGATGTCAGATTGAGTAAATGTGTTTATGTTGCAAGGCATTCGTTCACCCTCGGGTTGTAGAGCCTTGCGAGGGTTGGTTTTGGTTTCCTTGGGAAGGCCGGGGTATGCTCGGGGTTGTGGCCGTATTAGGAATGGAAAGGAATGATTTCAGAGAACAAGTATATCTATCAAGAAATCACATAACTTTACTCAAATAATACTATGAGATTCAGGCCCCACCCACACTCATCTACTAACATATCACATATACGGGCCGGCCTTGGTGCCTTTGACCCGTTCCTACTGAAAGGGAACTCACCTCGCATGACTGACTGCTGAAACCTTGAGTGAGGAATCCCTGTCTGATGCTCCGGCGACTCTCCGGCTATCACTTCCATAACAACACTTAATCAAAATCTAATAATCCTTCTTAGGGTAAAATGACCATTTTACCCCTGGTCAAAGTCAACATCCTGGTTAAAGTCAAAGTCAAGGTCAACTCCCAGTCAACCCCAACTCGTCGAGTCATCTCCCAACTCGGTGAGTTCATGAACAACTCAGACACGTGGCCAACTAAGTCAACTCGTCGAGTCCCTTAACCAACTCATCGAGTTCTTCTTGTCATAAAGATCGGGACAACCCGCTTCAACTTGTCAAGTCTTTTCCTGGACTCGTCGAGTTCCCCTTTCTGATTGAGCCATCTCAATGGATTAAGCTCCTACCTTTCAGATCTATACTCCTAACTTCATCTACATATTGTAAATACATTCTTAAGGGTAAAGTTTCCATCTTTACCCCTCCTTAGTCCCTCTTAATGGGTTTAACCCAAGCCCTAACTTCTCTAAAGCATGAATCTTGGTCCACAAGCCATAACACCCTAACCAAGGAAAGATACACTAGATATAGGCTTTTAACATCTGTTGGACACATAAAGTCCCAAGCTTGCCTTCCATGCATGGTCTTTTAGGGCTAAAAAGGCCATGAACTTGCTTATATGCTTGCATGGGGCTTCCATGATCACAAAGTTTGCACCTTTATGCCATGGAACCCTTCCTAGATCCTAGATCTGAGATATAAGTCACTTGGGACGTCCCAATCCCAAAGACCAAGGTTCTTGAACCAAAACCTTCATAAAATGGAAACAATTAGATCTAAGAGAAGAATGATCAAGTTAGAGACTTGATTACCAGAAAATGTAGCAAATGGAGTGTAGTTCCTAGATCTACTTCTTCCCCCTTGAGCCTTCTATCTTCTTCTTCTTCCATAATCTTCAAAAAGCACAAATAACACTCAAAATGGAAAGAAATAGCTCAAGATCACTCAATGTGGATTAGGGTTTGGATGTGATGGAGGTTGGGATGGAGGCCAGATATGATGCTTAAATAGGGTTCAAACCCTAAAGATTAGGGTTTCATCCAGCCTGTCCTACTCGTCGATTCAGGGCTGCGACTCGTCGAGTAGCTCACTTAAAACCCACGCATATATTGCCTTTTACTCAACGAGTTAGGGCCACCAACTCGTCGAGTAGCCCTTCAAAAATGAATTATTAAATAAATTAAGTTCATACCAGAAACCAGAAGTTACACATTTGTGGAAAATATTTAAGAGGTGAGAAGTAATAAATTGAAGAAAAATATGAAATCCTGACACGAACACATAAAAACGCTTTGAAAATTTATAGCATTTTTTGTTTTTTATATTTTTTTTGTATCAAGAAAATACTTGTACTATTGCGTTTATATATTAGTAAATAAAAATGAGTTTTTTATATATAATTTACTTATGAATATTATAGTATAAGAAATATACATATAGGCACTTAAAACGTTGATTTTTTTGGGTTAAAAAATTTAATAGTTTTTTTTTAATATTCTAAGTTTTTTTTAATTTATTGTTTTTTTTAAATTTACTTTTTTTAAAAAAATTACAATTTTTTTAAAATTCATGTTTTCTAAAAAAAATAATAATCTACACTTTTTGAAAAAAAAAATCAAAAAAATTGATTTATTTTGTTAATTTTTAGACCCTTTTTAATAGTATTTTCAATAACACAAAGAATTAAACATTAAATAAGATTGATAAGATGACGAGCCCTTAATGAATTAACTTTGATCTAACGTTCCATCTTTAGTCTCGGATTCTAAGAAAACTATGAGTTCTCAACGAATCTCTCATATATGATTTTGAAAATAATAAAACATGTTTGAAATCTGAAGAACAATCCAAAATTTTGAAAAAATAATGAAATTAAACATTTTGAATTTAAGGATTAAAATATTTTTTAAAAAAATATTTAGTATAAATGAAAAAAACATTTCGTAATTTCGAATTTGATAATTATTAACTTATATTACCATTTACCTATATACATTTTATAATAATATGATATTTTTATGTTATCTTAATAAAATACCTTCGGTCTCCAATAATTACTCCTATAATTATTTTTTAGAAAACTAAATAATATATTAAAATATCTTACCGGTAAGCGGTAGCATGCGGGAGAAGTTAAAATGTACAAGAAACCCACTTCAAATGGGCCCCGCGACGCCATTTTAATACCCTCTTATTCAATTAGCGGACCTCAATTACCCACAACTCTACATCATCACAAAAGATATTTAATGGCCCTACATGTTACACATCACCCCCTTCGTCTCTCAATTATGACAACTTTGTGGTGTTTTATTTTATGACAACTTTGTGTGAAGTTGTTTGATGTTATTATTCATATATATTAGTTTGTATTTGATATTTCACATTTAAACTGTTTTCTATTTATTATTTATTTATATGCAATGTTTAAAAATCAGTTGAATCAGTTTGGTGGCTAGCTTTCGGTTCGATCGGTTTAATCTAGCTTTCATAATTCTTATATATTTTTTATTTTTTTACGTACATACTGACATTGGTGTGCATTGATTTCGAGTTGTATACACTCTGGTTAACCTGATCGATTAAGTTATGCAATTTGTTTTAGAAATAAGTTGTTTTTTAATGGGCTAAATGAAATTTAATTATCCAAGTCTAATAAAACAGTTTTTTACCGATTTTATTACTTCGGTTCAACCCGTTTTTTAGAAGGAATAGTCCGGTTTGATCTCATATAAAAATTGACATAAAACTGATTATTGTTGAACCGCACTCATCCCCGATTTTTGGTCCGACCGGTTCAACCGACCAATTTAAACTGGATATTAAAACATTGTTTATAGGTGGTTGATTTGAATTAATACCTATTTACCTAATAAGTAATTTATCAATCATTTTCCCATTATTTCTATTGTTATCGACATCATTTTTAACATCTTCTACAATTATAATAATAATAAACATATTCAAACATTTACAGTTGAGTATAAAACAAACAACTTTAATGATTGTATATTCAGACTTTACAACTATCTACTTTAGTAAGAAACTATCCTTTAATCTGTTTTTTTAATAACAATTAAGTTATTTATTTTTTTCTTATAAAACCTATAATTTGTTGTTTCTTTTTTACATATGTTTTTAATTAAAAAGTATTTTAAATATATAATTATAAGTTAAAGACTGTCATTAAATAATATGTCAGATCAAATATTATATTATTAAAGCAAAAAAAAAAAAAAAGAGTTTCTTTTCTCTTTTGAGTTTAGATGTAAAGTGGGTCTTGGGAATATTTTTGGTACGTTGGTAGGTTGTCCCCCATTCTTTACAAATTTCAATTCAAGAATACGAGGGACTAAATTGTCACAATACAAAAGTCGAAGACCTCCGATGCAAATTTGAAATATTAAACAAAGCTTCCCGTATAGAAACAAATACAGATATCGTATAGTATGCATTGAGTGGTTGTAACTTGTACATGTAGCCGCCACACTAAATCCGACATGAGAGCTCCGATTGGGTGCAGTAGTATCCATACGTCTATATAATACACCCTCAGCCTCATCACCTGAAGAACATTGCTAACAATCCTTTCAGAGAATATTCTCTTCGTCGACGACCAAAATGAGTCGTTACGTCATCTGTTTACTTGCTTTCTCGATCATCGCAGTTGTCCATGGCCGTGAATTGGCTGATGATCTTCTCAGGTTGCCGTCGGAAAAGCTTGATTTCTTCGACGCTGGAAAGGACGACTCCGTTGGTACCAGATGGGCCGTCTTGCTTGCTGGATCTAATGGTTACTGGAACTACAGGCATCAGGTAATCGTAGTAAACAGGATATTAAATGCTTGAATTTTGCATTTTTAGTTTTTCCTTGATAGGTTACGAATTACGATCAGTTTGTCGTCGTCGTTACTTACTCTACCTGTTCCAGAAGAGCCACAAACTTTAATTCTTCAAATTTAATCAGAAAATTTTCTAATTATATCTAACATAAGGATGATGATTCTGTTAGATTTGTTACTGAATCCATATAGATATCAATTTTTTCCTTGGGGAGCATAAAGCATTCAATTCGACTTAGAAAAGTAACGTGTTAAAGGAATATTCAGTCAAAATTTTGTCTGGGGTCAGCAGGAACTGTGCTTGAGCAAGGTTAGGGGATTCATAATGATTGATTTTTAACAAGTTATTTACTGCTTACTTTTGTCCGATTATGTATTTTGTTTGATTGAACATTTGAAAAGTTTTTGTGGATTCCGGTAAGTAATTATTTGAACTCTGTCTCTATGCTAGCAAGTTGCTTGTCTTTATATAAATTTAAACATGGTTTGATCATGGAACCTTACCTTTTAGGAATTATGGAAGCTATACAAAAAAACAAATTCCCAGATAAAAATCATCAAATCTTGAGATCCATTTGCTCATTTAATCTAAGAAATAAAAACCTCCTTATTTTGCTTTCAACAAGCTTCTTAGTGTATGAAGTCAACTTTTATACAAGATCAACTAAACTTTTCCCTTGTTTGTATGTGGTTCAAGAAAGTTAGTTTGTTACTGTATGCAATAGGATGACCTCATTGAAGCTTTCACTTTTCTATATTTGTCCTTGAGAAATTACAAGCCTCACTTGTATTTAAATCTTTTCTATTTATGTTAATGACTCCAGGCAGATGTATGTCATGCATATCAAATCTTAAGAAACGGTGGTGTGAAGGAAGAAAACATTGTTGTTTTCATGTATGACGACATTGCATATAATAGAGAGAATCCCAGACAAGGTGTCATAATCAACAGCCCAGATGGTGATGACGTTTATCATGGAGTACCCAAGGTTTGTTTTTTTTTTTTTTTTTTTTTTTTTTTTATCATCATCCATTCACAATATCATATATATTATGAGATCATAATATAATTGAAAAACTAAAATGAAACAGGATTACACTGGGAAAGATGTGAATGTTGACAACTTTTTTGCTGTTTTACTCGGTGATAAATCCAAAGTCAAAGGTGGAAGTGGAAAGGTTGTAGATAGCGGTCCAAATGATCGCATTTTTGTTTACTACACCGATCATGGTGGTCCTGGTGTTCTTGGTAAGTTACTATTTACCCTAACAACCATTTTTTCATAGAGGCTAAAAGAAGGGCATAAAGGTAAAATTAAATTATTTTGTATTCTTTCTCAGGGATGCCAACAAATCCTTACATGTATGCAAATGATCTTAACGAGGTCTTGAAACAAAAGCATGCGTCTGGAACATACAAAAGCTTGGTAATTTTTTAAAAAACTTGTTTTCATATTATGTATAAATATATATACTTGATAGATATTAATCCTGATTTTTTAAAAATGTTCAGGTGTTTTACCTTGAAGCTTGTGAGGCTGGAAGTATATTCGAGGGTCTTCTTCCACAAGGTTTAAATATCTATGCAACCACAGCCTCTGGCCCTGATGAAAGCAGCTGGGGTACCTACTGTCCTGGGGAGTACCCTAGCCCACCTCTAGAGTATGACACGTGTCTTGGTGACCTGTACAGTGTTGCCTGGATGGAAGATTGGTATGTTTTTAAAATTTACAGTTATACCCTTTTTACTAAAAGAAAACTAATTCTTTCTATCTCTCTTGTTGCTTACAGTGATGTACACAATCTGCGAACAGAAACTATCAGACAGCAATATAAATTGGTAAAGTTATTTTACTAATTTATACACTTTGGTAAACTTTTTTTTTACACATGATTCATTTTTATTTATTTATTTTAGGTTAAAGAAAGAACATCAAGTGACAACTCTTATTATGGATCCCATGTGATGCAATATGGTGACTTACCACTTAGCCAAGATAGCCTCTACTTATATATGGGCACCAATCCAGCAAATGAAAACTTCACTTTTACTGAAGAAAACTCGATATATAAATCACCCAAATCTGTCAACCAGCGTGATGCTGATCTTTTACATTTCTGGCATAAGTTCCGGAAGGCTCCGGAAGGTTCCGAAAGGAAAATGGAAGCTCAGAGAAAGTTCAGTGAAGCCATGTCACACAGAATACACTTAGACACCAGCGTACAGCTCATCGCCAAGGTTTTGTTTGGACTAGAAAAGGGTCCTCAGGTGTTGAACACCATCCGATCTTCCGGAACACCTCTAGTTGATGACTGGACCTGCCTTAAAACATTCGTAAGGACATTTGAGACACATTGTGGGTCCCTATCACAGTATGGAATGAAACACATGAGGTCATTTGCTAATTTATGTAATGCTGGAATCACAAATCAACAGATGGCTGATGCATCATCACAAGTATGCACTACATTCCCATCAAACCCTTGGAGTTCACTAACCAACGGTTTTACTGCATAAGGTGGTTGATTTTATAAAAAAAATCAAAAGGGGGTGGGCTATTAATCTATTATGATTATGTTTGTTGAAATATATATATGGTATATTAGTGGTATTAACAAATATATATAGATATAGCTTCTTTGTATATAGAGACTGAAGCTTCTCATTATAGTTAATTAGGTCCACCACCACGAAAAGTTGTTATATGTTATATGTATGTAATGGTGTAATCTTTGATATGCAAATCATGTATGCATGGTCTACATGATGTTGGAAAAAGTTGAATTGCTCAAATATTCTATGCTATTTATTGAATTTGAATGTGTGGAAGTGCAATGCTATAATAAGGAAAAAAAATAGAAAATACACTGCTACATCAACACAATTTTTGAATCGGTTGGCACTCAACGCATTTGATACAGTCTCTAGGCTATTAAATGGTTCAATTTTATCAAACAGTCTGTAACAGTTATGGGCACCATGGGCTTCTACCAGGGCCACCATAATAAAATATAGGATCATCAACATAATCAACTTCATATAAAATATCATAACAACGATATTCATCAACAATGGTGTCGGACCATTCGGGTATCATCAAAGGTTCTGAGTTTTGTTCAACCCGCATACGTTTCATGGTCCCACAGTTCTCAAAGATTGGTGAAGGAGTGTAACCGTTGCCCATTTGTGTGGCTGTGTGCGGGTGAGTCTTGACCCTGGTGCTATACACCTCGCCACCCCACTTCACCATGAGCCCATGGTGCTTTAAAAACACAAACAGCTCACCCGGCCAATACCCTATGTTGATCGACTCGCCATAGTTCACCCACCAATTGTTTGTTTTTGGATCCTATTTATTCATAAATTTAAATTACATATTTAGATAAAATATAAAATACCCTTTGATTACAAAATATATCATGGTTAAAAACATATCACCACTATGTCACATTGATGCTGGTTTAAAAAATATAAAATTAATTTGAGCATAAAATGTTAAAAATCTTTGAAATGTCCCAAAATCTTGTAATTTTTAATTTAAAAACCTTGTTTAACTGGACCAGAGGGTATAATGATATAATGTTAAGCAAAAAAACAAACTATAGCTTTTTTATGGAATATTACCTTAATAAAATTGTTAAAAGGAATAGTGTGCAGACCTTGTAAATGTAAACGGTGATTTGGTAGGGAAGGCCCTTGGAGTTAGAGATAGGATAAATGGCCGCGCCAAGAGCTACTTCATGGCTCACTTGAACAAATCCTGGACACGTCATGTCAAAACAACCTGTTTTAATTGATCCATCGGCCTGTTAAACTTTACAAATAAGTGATGTTGTATATATTCAAAAATCAAAATTCCCTCTAGTAAAAGAAAACGAAATAGATATCTAATGCACAAATAAACTATTAATTACGAATTTCACAAAAATAAAAATGTGATGACAAGAAAAAAAAAACTTACTGTCCAATAGACATATAAGCGAGTTTCGTGATCACCATAAACACTTGGATTTACCTGAAAAGAATATAAGTATTTTGTGAACATAACTATTTCAAAATCATCAAAAAAAACTTATATTATTTCAGATATCTAATGAAATAATGAAAATCAGACTTAATAAGTTCTAAAAGGAACAAAAGAAAAAAAATCTTACAGCCCATCCAGTTTCAACAATTTCAAAATCATCGACATCGCCATTTTGAATAAGAACATGTGAAGTACTATACTCGTCTTCCTTCTCAACATAAGGAGTCCACACTTTGATATCGGTTTTGGCCCCTGAGTAACTGTAACCCTGTGTGAGTACAAGTGCCACCTAATCATAAAAAAAAAATAATAAATAAACATATATGATGTCAAAATATTTGTCTTTTATAACAAACAAAAATGTTTCATATAACATATAATTTTATGAAAGGCATCTTATAAAGTTAAATCCAAGACCTAAATGACCACACAAAAATTTGAGTAAAATATACTTTTAGTCTCAAAGTATAGTTTTTTTTTTTTTCTTTCAGTTTTGGTCTCAAAAAGAAATCTGTTGCAATTTTGGTATTTATATGAGATTTCTATAACGTTTTTTTATCCTTTTTTCCAATTAAAATGACTATATTTTTGACCAAAATTGTAAAATTTAGCTATATACAAAGATCAAAATATAATTTACTCCAGAAACTTAAATACCATATAGCAAATACAACCAGTAGAATTTAGTTGAAGTTGGAATACAAACCGAATGATTTGCCAAAGAGTTCGTTGGGTCCTTCAATATCGTTGTTTGATTCTTCGATTCATTAGGTCTCTTTCTCCCATAACCATGGACATTGAGAAAACGCTTATGAACTCTGCGAATTGGAATTGTTCCTTTTGGACAACTTCCGCTTCTTTGCCATAATTGTGATGTTATTGTCATCGTATTGTCTTCCTTTTTCATATCTTTAAATGTTTTTTTCATCATACTTTTCTCAATATTTAAAACATTTGTCGGTGTCATCTAACAAAATACCATGCATGTTTTCGTTATTTTGTTTCTAATTTCGTCTCAACATGCAAAAGGTAGAAAAAAAACCTGGATAGTATGATTCTTTAAAGCTGGATGTTTAAAAGCCGGTTGTTTGTAGATATCAACACAATCAATTATGTCCCCGTCTTCACTCTACATTTTCACATTGTGTATGTCAACTATGTAAGTTCAAAATGAAACAAATACAAACTCAATTTAGATCTTTTAGCTAGGCAACAATGTAAACATATCGTATTTGGATTTTTTAAAATAAACATGACATTTAGATTTTTTATTAGCAATTTATATCAGTTTTAAGAGATTCATAAGAATAACAAAAGATTGTTCTAAAAGGACTATATATAGCTTACCAAAATGCTTTTGACACCTTGCTTTTTGGAAAATGTTGTTTTTCTTGTTGTAGTAGTAGCATTGAAAAGGTTACTTTTTGGAATAGAGTCCCCCTCCACTCCGTCACTAGTTATAGAACAAGAAAGATATATTATTCCAATTGACAAAATTACCCCCAATTTCATATCCATCTATTATAGTTTCTAGTGAAAAGATGAGAGAATGCGGGCTTTTTTGTAACACAAAAGAGTGAAGTATGATTTGAAGATGCTTAAAGAGGCTAAACTTTAAAGTAGTGTTATACGTAGTTATGCATGATTCACCTTCTATATCATCCAATTCACATTCTCTTTTTCAATTTGAAAATAACCAAGAGTACCAACTACAATGCAATAAAAATACCAACATTATCAATTATACAGATGAAAATATTCGTCGATACAAAAAATAATAATACAATAAACTGATAAAGAAGACTGCATATGCTATTATGCTTAAGCTTTGATTTGCATTCCATCATGTGTACACCTTCAAAAGCAAGCATTTTTACAACACCAAATCTTCGCATATTTACATCATTTAACGTACCCAAAAATAAACACATTTACCCAAAACTTACCACAAAATAAGCACAAAGTACAACACCGCCATATCCAAATCCCAACCCGAATCATACTTGTTTTCTTTCCTCTTGTATAGACCGAAAAATCCGTGCTACAGAAGCAGTTGCTGACCTGGCGTTATGAGGCACAACTCTAATAACACGTGGCGCCTCCTCCGCCACTCCCACCTGAGCCACCGCCGGAGCCGCCACGGGTGCCGCCGGAGGAGGAGGAGACGTCGGAAAAAGAGAAAGCGCGTTTCGATTCCATGTTTTGTCACTTCGACTGCTTGCTGTACTCGCTTGTACCTCCCTATCTTTACATGCTTTACTCTTGACCCGGGTCTGGGTCTGGGTCTGGGTCTGGGTCTGGGTCTGGGTCGAGACAGGTGGGTTGACCGGTGGCATGTTGTAAGCTGGAAAGTAGCCATGGCTAGCCGGAGGGGCGAAAGGGTGAACCCCGGTTGGACCTTCATAATGATGATCAGAAGGATGGGGGACACCATAGTTACCGAAATTAGGTCCCATCATGGGCCCACAACCACCATAAACCGGGTTCATGAACCCAGGTCCCGGGTAGGGTTTGTACACGAGTCCTTCAGATGGTGACATGACCGGAATCAACCATTGGTGTCCAGGTGGCGGATTGTAATTCCAAGAGGAAATGTCGGCAGGTGGCGGCGGCACCGGCAACGGGTTGCCGGAAAACGGTCGGCAATAAGTTGTCTGACTGCCATTTTGAACGGTGGATAAAGAGGCTTTCCCGGGTGCATTTTCAGCTGAAAATTCTGTCTCATCATTCGGCTTCTCGAGGGCAAGGGCGTTTTCGTCATTTATGTTTTTAGGTTTTATAACATATTCAATGGGAATTTTCTTGATTGGAGTGACTTTTGGTGGTTTTGATAAATACAAATTTTCTTCAAACAGAAGTTGAGGTGATCCAGCTATTAATCTCTGAACCTGTTTTTAATTACAAGAATGAAACAATTAAGACTTCAGGGGCCGTAGTGAAAAACAGGAATAGTTCAGGGGTATAACTAAAGATTATACCTTTATCAATCTGTGGAGCTCGAACACTTGAACAGCAAAGACTCTTTGTTGGCTGTAAAGGATAAGGGATGCAATTCGAATGAGTTTTTTTATTTAAGGAAAGATATTGTCGAGAACATGTAATTAAAGGGGTTGAATTGAAAAAACTTACTTGACAATAGCTCTTCTTGCTTTCCAAAAATGTTTTTGACCAATAATCCCTACAACATCATCAGGAGAAATATCGACTCCACAAATGGAATCCACCATCGACGTCTCTGAAACAGCATCAGCATTCGTAGGATCATTATTATTAGGGCTTCTTAAAGCCTCCATTACTGGAACCGAAGTATTCTCATACCCACTAGCTTTAGATGCTTCATTTAAACCGCTGTCACCCCACAAAGTGTTATCAGCTTGTGAGTCACCTCTGTAATCCCTTAAATTCCCATTATTTGAAGCATGTCTGTGACTATAATTTGAAGATTCGTTCGTCTCCTTCAAAGGAACTTTAGGGTTTTGCCTGGACAGTTGATTTGAGGCAGATCTAGTAAAATCTTGAGAGTTTTCTTTTTGAGCTTTATTGATGATTTGTCTAGCATTCTGAACATTTGATAAACGACCTGAAAAGGCTGCTGCACCAAATGGAGTGATGCCTTCGTTTTCTCTGTTTTGATGATTTTGACTTGTTCCAGATTGTTGATCAAAGATTGGAACCCTAAAGTCGTCATCTTCTTGTCTTCTTTTATGTTCTTGTTGTTGCACACGTTGATTGTTGAGTTCAGAATGGCGATTGTCTGTCATCCTGGTTGGGTGCATTGAAGACGATTGTTGAAGTGGGGAAAACGTAGCCCTTTCATTCATGGTGCCCTAAAATCATAAGATAACCATCAATTGATATGAATCACTTCAAATCAAAGCAAAAGTTAAGTGTTTTTTAACTCACCTGTGTTGAAGATGACGGTGGAACAGAGTTGGCGGTGGAATTAGGGTTAAAGGGCAACGCTCCGCCATTGAACCTCTGTGAAGGTATACTAAGCTGTTCGTAAAGAGCCATTTTGTTTCTAGGAGGTGCTCGTGGACCTCCTTTTTCAGTATCATTCACATGAAGCCTTGGAAACATTGGCCCCATGGTTTTTTCTTCATCTTTTCCTCTCTTCATCTTTCTCTTTCCCCTTCAAAATTCAACAACGCAATCAGGAAAAAAATAAAAAAATAAAAGGAAAACTTGAAAGGGGTTGCTTTTCAATCTCAAAGTTGATATCGATTTGAAGCTGTTTTATGATAGATGTACAGAAATTCGTAACAAAAACGGCGGATGGAACAATATCGGTGAAGAAACTGCAATACCCTAAGTTGGTATCAAATTTGCATTTGGAAAGTACCAAATCTGACAAAAAAATTGTACAAATTAGAACCTCATCCACCAAATAGAGCGAGAGATACCTTACAGATCGGAAAACAATGATCCTAACTTAAAAGAGCATTGGTTCCTCAGGAATCCCTAATATGCTGGACGTTTGATTGAAGTGATGGCAGTGAAAATTTCCCCCAAATTGAAGATGCGACACCAACCCAAAACAAACCTAATCAGGTAAAAACGGGATTTCTTCGACGGAGATCAGAATCGATGCAAACCCCACTTCTGATGAACAGAATCACGAAACCCGAAATAGCAAAATTAGGTTTTCTTGTCAACAAATCATGGATTTTGAAATAGACCCAGTTATGGAAACAAGCATAACTTATGAAATAAACAAGAATCAAATAACCAGGACTCTAGCAGATGAACCGATTGTGAAGAAGCGAGATGAACAACAGAAACCAATTGTGTTTGGTGGGGAAAAACATGGAAATTAACTACAAATTTTCCATGAAAAGGTCATATGAATAAAAGAAATGGCAAAAGTGCAAAACAAGTGGACCCAAGATTTTTGAAGATAGAATAGAATCTTTAACGCAAGTTCAGACATAAAATAGCATATCACAGGTACTAGTGGAGCCACGTCACCTACACATAACACTACCATAAATCCGTAATTAATAATCTACTTTCGTCTACATTTTTAACATAAACATCCTAATTAAAGCCTAATATGAAACCGAATCAAACCCTTAATATGGTTTTGTACAAAAATATGACCAAAATTCGGTTTGTTTTATGAGTTTTAGTAGGTTACAACCCGTGGAAATCACGGGTAAAAGATTTATAAAATTTTATTAAATTAATAAAATATAAGTTTTGTTTATATTTTATATTGATAATTTAAAATTGATATATATTTATTTGAATATCCGATATACGTTATGTATGTGAAAACATTTAAAATAATTATGATTTTAAAGAATAGAATATAAAATGGAATAGAATGTAATAAAACACAATCAATAATGGAAAAACCACAATGGGAACTAACTCAGCTGGTTAGGTGACAACCCGTAGATACTATGGTTGAAAAACAAAAACATTACTGATAATTTAAAAATGTAATGATTAATTAATGATTTGTAAAAAAATTATTAATATACGAAGTTAAATATTTTGCCAGTAAGTTTATAATAGTTAGGTCAAATTAATATGTAAACTGGTTTGAATGTATTGACGTTCTTTATATGTAGATATTTGATAAGACCACGTGTTTTGTACAACACAATACAAAATTGAACAGAGTGACTAAAACAAACAAAATAAATCATTGGTTAAAATATTGTTTAGTATTAAAAATATATGTACGTTGTTGTATTGAGCTTGGTATTAACCTACACCAATATGACAAATGAAGTTATAATGCCCGTTTAAGCCACATTTAACAATAACTTAAACCCTTCTTAAAATCATCTTCCCTTTTCTTTCCTTGTAATACAAAAAGATTGTCTAGTAGTTAAAAGTTAAAACATATAATCCTTTTTAAATCAGATATCATTATATCATAGACGTCATCATCCAATTTGGCATTTTCTTGAAATCGAAATTCTTCTGTTTTAGAAAATGGATGTTATAGTAATTGTTATGATATATTTTATTAGAAATGGTAGACATTTTATGTATAAGGTTTTATAAATTATGTGACAATATATTAAACTATTACAAATCTTAAATCCAAGTTAGCCGAGATCCAACTTATTTGTATTATTAACACTTTTTTGTTATAGTTTTGATTTACTGAAAAATGTATTTTTAATGGTGATGGCTCTTAGTTAATTCAGTTGCTTCATTACTTAAAATTTAAGATTTAAGATTCTACAACAAAAGGGGGAAAATTGTTTAAAAAAAGGTGATTTAAATTAAAGTTTTTTCAAAATTTAAATGAATAAAACAAAAAATATGACTAAGATCATGAACACAACCGAAAAGTAAAAGTACGAATAAAAATCTAACAGAAAAAAGATTAATACCTTGATGGTTTGACAATGTCGCTAACGGACCAAAGAATTTTTAGTAGTACATTCAATGTATAATGCTTTAATGAGAAAAAAAACTAAAAAAACATTAAAAAGTTACAACAATTAGAAAATGATTTAGAGTAGTCACACAAAGACACAAACCAATTTTAATCTTGTAGTCAAACATACAGACACAAACTCTCATACATAGACTCGTGGAATAGATAAATTATTAATCCTATATCTCAATATCAAAAAAGGTATTTTACGCATTCTTGAACATGTATTAACCATTTTGACAAATAGAATCAATTTGGCAAATGTCAACAACAATTTGATAAACACACGTTAACAAACAATTTTGGATTTCAATTTGAAAATGAAAATATTGATTATTTCCGTAAAAATCAAAAAAATATCAAGCAAATGAACTATTTCATTTCAAACAATAATTAACGAACTCCTGTCAAATTTCAATGGTGTTCAGACAATTTATATGCACAAACCTGTATTTTGATCACAATCAAAATTCCAGTATACTTCCATACTTCCATTTTAACTTGTACCCCATTTTCTTCCTTTGGCAACTTTCTCCAGATGAATCTACGCAATGAGGTGATTCTAAAAAGTCAATATAAATCACTTTTACAATAATATTAACATGATGGGAACTATGGACATATATTTTGGAGAACTCTTTCAATATACAACATCACATATTCTTCTTGTTGACAACCTTCTTTATCCCATGAAAGAGGACTCAATTGCAAATTTATGTCATTTCGTTATTATGATTTTCATCATCATTAGTTCATGGATTATTTACTTCTGCCCAACCTGCAACTGCTTTATTATTAGTTTCATCATCATTAGTATCTAGTATACGATCAACAATAAAGAAAGAACACCAGAGCGAGACATACCTTACTAAAGAGTACAGTGTGAACCCTTGATGTCAACATCTGATCCTTGTTGAATGAAGAGTCCTTTCCATGGGTAGAGGAATCACAGTTCTTGCCATGTAACTGTCGTGAAACATGCAGAGTATTAAAAAGATAACAATTGTAATACCTAATTGAGGAAGAGTGTGTAAGTATTAAAAAGGAACATGGACCTGCAAGTGTAGAAACATGCTTTGATTTCTTTGGTATCACCCATGCTTGTGTTATTCACCTGTCAAAATTCTAAAACAAAATATAAGAATGCTTAGATTCGAAAATAAACATTAGTTAGCTTGACTCAAAGGTAAAGTTGCATCAAATGTCCAATCTGACTTTTAAAGTCTAACCTTTAAGCATAAAGAACCGATAAAGCAACAAAAAATGTATTCTTGTTTCTTTTCCCTATAATTCTCAAAGTTAGTTGCTCTTTGTTGGGGTTTGGTCTTTAGTTGTCTCTTAGACTGTGCTGGTGATCCAAAACTGGTTTTCCTTGTAAAAATCAACAACCAATTATTTATTTATTTATTTTATAATTTGGCATAAAATAAAATGTAGTTATGGATTATACATTGAAATGTTGTATTTTAATTGTAAAGAAAATCCACCTCCCACAATGATTTTCAAGGGAATGAAAAAACTTTAGTTCCAAAAGCTAAATCATCATGGTTTAACTCCTTGTCTGTTATCAAATAATTACAAATTCTTTAAAAGTGGTACTACAGTCACGATAATTTGAAGAATGAGAGTGAACTTTACTCTTGAAATTTCATCAAATAATTGGTGGGCACTATAAATTTGAAGAATGTGAGTAGAATTTTGTTTTTGGTTACCTCCAATTCTTTAAAGTGGCACTCAATCAACATAATTCATCTCCATAAAATCATCCAAATCTTCCCCTATATTATAACCCTTTATAGGTGATTGAGAATCAATATTGTCAACAAACTGATTGAATCAATTGCAAATTTTTAGTTTCCAAAATATATATTGATTTTACAAAAATTGGATTTTTTAATTCATTTGTAATACATATTTATCATCTACGTGTCAAAAAGGAATAACGAATTCTTGCAAGAATCTAAGTATTTTTTCCTCACGTGTAATAAAACTTACTCTTCCTTTAACCTCCTTTCTCGATAGGAAATATATGAAGAAGATGGAATGAGGGACTAAATAAATTGAAGAATCACCATCTCTTTCTTTCTACAACATTTGTGATTTCCTGTAGGTGTGATTAAACAAAGTTATTGCAGAGAACACAGATGTAGGAATCCCCATTTATCTTCATGACTTTCGATTTGTCGTGCTGCCCAAATCCAAATACATAAAAAAAATCGATTCCAACTATAAAAAATGAAGATACCCAATTGACAATCCACTTGAGAAAACCAGCAACAAATTATGGGGAAAAAACATGATTTTAGTCTATATTTTGAGATTGAATAAAAAATGAAAAATTAAACCTAGGAAATAAGAGGAAAGTGGGTTTCGTTTCTGGTGATTAGGCAGTGGCAAAAGAATTCGTCCTTAAATGGTTGAAGTAGAAGAGGCTGAGATCGTGGGGAGCAGAGAAGCGATTCCGACTCTAAGCATAGAATTAGGGTTTATGTATGATGTATGATATCTCTGATTTCCTAAATCATACATGTAAACGAAGGGCAGCTTGGTAAAATCACATTGGTCGAAATATGCAAGGGGAGGAATGACACGTGGATTAAGGTTTCTTTTATTAAGAAAGAAGATTAGAAACCAAACCACCTATTTACCGGTTTAATAATATTTTTCTTCAAAAACTATTTTCATATAACTTCAAACACACAGATAAAAGTATAAATAAAAAGAAAATATAAAAAGATATTTAATTTCTCAACTTCAAATGCTCGAACGTGGAAGGATTGGTTCCTAAACAAGCATTTGATAAAAGTTAAAGCTCTTGTAGCTTATAGTGAAAAGGAGAAAAGGAGAAATCAAAAGGTTATAACATTAATCTTAACTACTATTTGATTCATTTTGCATATTGCTGTGGCAAACTCCTTTGTACCTAAAATAAACAAAAAGTAAAAAAAAAATTATGGAAATCTTCAGAAAAATCCTAAAATTTTAGTTTAATTTATGAAAAAATCTCAAACTAAATTTTGTTTATAGAAAAGCATAAAATACCGGCTAAAACTTCGAAAAAACCCTTTTTGGCCAGTTCCTTAGATTTAGCCGGTATTCTGTCCTTTTTCGTTAGTTTGCTTAAAATATTAGGACTTTTTTGAAAATTACCTGATAACCAAAATATTATGACTTTTTTGAAAATTATTATGGAATTAATGGATATTATTATTAACAAATCATTTATAAACATAACAAATATTTTTTATTATAAGCAAAGGAAATACATTTGTTTCTAATTTCTAGGAATAGAATGGTCGACTAGGTTTATTGTTTGTTGACCATTTCAAACTCCTTATGTTCCTTCTATGTATCGTTGTAGGTGTCATAATGAGATGTATTATGTACGTTTCTTCAATTAAATACAAGAGTTGATAAAATTTATTAATACACAATCAATAAGTGTCTACTTTCTATTAGGTGTGACGCTATAGGATCACATGTTATTAAAAAATATCATTACATAATGATTCTTGAACATATAGATCTATCTCTCATTTTTGAGTTTGTGGTTGATTTATGAGCTTATTTTCCCATTACTAAGTGAATCTTAAAGATCAAGAAGTTCTCTTAGTATCTTTGAAGGAAGGTTCAAGCTTAGATCCAGCAAAACTCATAAATAAGATAATATCAAGTCAACAATTTGTAATCAACTTTGTTTATCATATAAAACAACAATTATCTTAAAACTTTGACAATTATCTTGTGATTGGATGAGCATAATCACTACCATATCATAAAAATCAGATTTAATGATGTAAAACAATTTGTAGTAGTGATTCCAATCCAACCTAGGCCAAGAAAACTCGAAATTCTGCAACCATAGCCATGGACTCGATGAGTGCATGAACTGACTCGTCGAGTTGCCCTTGTTACTGAGTGGACTCGTCGAGTCAGCCAGTGGACTCGGCGAGTTCATCAGTCAAAGGCCAAAAAATCGATTTTTTTAACTTTGAAAAACAACAAGCATCAAGTATAACAGAAAACAATCTTAGGCTTTAATACCACTCTTGGGTTTTTGAGCACTATCACTCCTATGGTGCACATGCAACCCTAAATGCTTTGGATCTATGTTTTCTCTAATTATACATGCATATTTTCAATTTTCCAAAGCATATATCCTAACTAGCATACAATTTTTCAAATGAACAATGCAACTAGTTAGATGACTTACCTTTTAGAAGGACTTGTAGTTCTTGACCTTTGAAAGCTTGAGTACCCCAAGTGTGATGCCTCTAATGGTTCACAAACACCAATATGCAAGAGGAGGCTTGAGAGGATAAGTTACTTAGCATAAAATCAATACACACTCTCCAAGAATGTTGTGGCAATATGTGTAATCGATTTTGGTCATGATGGTGTGCTTTTATAGTGTAGCAAATGCTAGGGTTACACCTTGTAAACCCTAATGACCTTTCACATTACTTAGGCTCCATGGGTTAACCTTCATGGACTATCCATGTTGGTTTAGCCTACCCAAATAACCGTGGATCATTAGCCCATACTATAAGTATCATTGGTTTACATAATCAACCCCTATAAATTTAATTAGTCTCTTTTGAACACAAAATTAATTCCAAATTAATTCTTGATCAATACTAATTAAATAATATGATTTCATATTAATATATTATACTTGTAATATATTAATAATCATAAATAACCTTATTCTCAAAAGTTCATCCTATCAAATTGCACTGGTGAAGGCAATCCAAAAAGACCATGCTACAATCGGGTCAAGTACGTCCCAGTTATAGTTACGGGCTTAGCCACCAAATCCAACAAAAGTCTCAAACTTTAAGACTTTGGACGTCCAAAAAGTCCTTAATACATGGTCTTAATCCATTAAGACCTTTCTACCAAATTCATGAGACACTTCTAGCTATTAGGACTTCGTTTTTATCACTTAGGACCCTCCCTAGGGCCTGAAAGGACAACTCAAAACGTCTCAGACAAATCATGCACAACTTTGGGAGTTTTGGGACAAGAAGAGTAACAAAAAGCTAACAAAACAAGATCCACACAATACAAGCACAAAGGCTTAAGCTTTTTACCTTCTGGAGCTTCTAAATGACAAGATAAGCTCAGATATACAGGCTTGCTTCACTCTCCAAACACCTTGATGTAACTTCTCCATCTTCAACCACATAAGAAACACACTCTCAGCTCACACACACGTAAAAAAGAGAAGCCAGGGTTGCCAAGAAATGATCTCAGGACTTGGAGGCTGAAGGATGGGGGTGAAGGGTCCATAATGGGGTTTAAATACCCAACAAACCCTAAAAGTTAGGGTTGCACGCGGACATACGTATGCCCTGCGTACATATGCGTACGCCCAGCATACTTATATGTATGCCTAGCGTAATCCCCCATCCGACCAAAATTACCAATTTACCCCTCGGGCGTCTTAGGGCTAAATTCAACCAATATCAAATACTAATCATGACATAATAATTTATTGAAGGAAGGATTTGAAAATACCTGGAAACATGGGATGTTACACTGCCACAACGTGGTGGGTGAGCTGAGCATACCTGTTTTGTTGTATTGCGATCACGCCGTGGCCATGGATGGCCACGACGTGGCGGTCAGCTGTAGGTTGACTTTGACCGTTGACTTTGACCCAAGTTTGACTTAGGGGAGTTTTGGGTATTTTGATTAGTAGTTTGAGCTTAAGTGATTGTGAGTGCATAGGTGGCTGGTAGGGTCAACATTTGGAGTAGTGATATGTGTAGCTATTTCTTCAGAGTGTGAAGTGAGCTTTCCTCATTGTACTTGTAGGTCGAAGGCACCAATGTCGACCCATTAGGTTATGTATCCTGATATATAGGGTGATGATATGTAACGTCCGCGTTTCCAGGCTAGTCATTTTCGTTGATGTAATAGTCTATGTTAACCTTTGTAACCCATTTTGAAATAATAGAAGTGTATTATTTGAGTATTATGTGTTTTGTGCTTAACTGCGTAATTATGTGGTTTGATTAATTAAGAATAAAAATAAGCGTCAAAATTTAAGTGTAAAATAAACTTGATATCTTTGGATAATGTTGTAGTAGTTGAAACGATGTTTCCGAATATATAAAGAGCGCCAGAATTTGACTGCGTATGAGGAAGTTATGATTTTTGAAGTTTCGACTTAGCGGTATGCAGCCCGAATTACTCGATTTGAGATCGAGCGGTTTTTAGTCGAATCGATCTAAACGAGAATCGAAGATCTCGTTGTTGCTATCGAAGCGATGAAAAGTTAGGCGAGAACGGACGTCAAACGAAGAAGTTATGAATTTATAACGAACTTTTTCTGTCCCGGCCTACTAAAAATAATTAATAAAAATAAAGTCAAAATTAGCCGACGGAGTCTAAACGAAAGTTGTAGAGCGTAGTCTCACCTTCGCGTGGATATAAAAAACATCGAAAACGGAGTTCGTATGAAGAAGATATGAAATTTCGAAGTTTATTAAATAATTAATAATTAAATTTAATTATTAAATCTCGGTATTATCCGAAGACGAGTCATCGGACTCGTCCGAAGTACACCCCGCGTACTAGCCTACGCCCCGCGTACACCGAGGTATGTCGACATTCGCACTCGAGTTCTTCGGATACGTAAGCAATGACGTTTCGGAGCAGTACGCCCCACGTACTCCGAGGTTCCAGCCTCTATAAATAGGATCCGAAGGCAGCCGACTCCTTTGCTATCTTTCTCTCTTCTCTCCCCCGTTTTACCTCGATTTGCGTGCCAGAAGTACCCCGAAGCCCCGGTATTATTCTCGAGCTCCGAAGCAAGTCCCGAGATCCCGAAGATCCCGAGAAGTGCGATTCCCGAGCCGAAGCTCTGCCCGAGAGAAGTTTGATTTTTGTGAAGATCTTCCAGATCTGCTGAGGATTACTACTTCTGCAAGTTGTAGTGATGTCCGATCATCTTCTGATCAAGTGAGTGTATACTATCTTTCATAAACACGATAATAATACAAGTATGGTTTGAGTGTATTAAGTATATTGTTGTTTATATGTGTGAGTGTGTAGTTACTTTCTTCTAACACATAATTATGAAGTATTTTATACGGAATACGTATTATGTGTATAATTTTGTGGTTATGTGTGTGAAGGTGTATTCACTTTCTTCTATTTCATATATATGATTTATTCTCTATGAAATACGTGTTATGTGTGTGTGTGCCTCATCTGTTATGTGGAATATGTATTGATTAAAGCATTCTATACAGGTTTTTAAACTATGTATAAAAATGTATATTTTTATCTACTAATATGGTGGGTAGAACATGGGTAGATAGTTGGTGTGTAATAAACAGATGAGAGGCCTCGTTGTTGTTTGATTTAGTCATCTAGCGGAGTTTAGATGACGACCACGAACTTTTCTAGACAGTCTTGTGGAAACATTAGCAGGTTCGCCACCTGTAGGTGTTAATGAACTTGGGTGTTCATTCGTTGTACTCCATCCCCCTCATGGTTGCCTTATTTGACTTATATTGTTGAGGAACCCCCGAAGCATGTGTTGTCGCCCCGATGAAATATTCTTAGACTAGGTCCCTTGTGTTAGTTATTTTAGGGACATAAAGTGAGAATAACGGGAATGGGTAATTGGGTTATTGTTGGTTGGTGGAATTAAATATAATTATTTATTGTGGGTTGAAAACCCTATATGCTCACCAGGCTCCCAAGCCTGACCCACTCAGTTTTATTTGTATTACAGGAAGTGGCGCGAGGGCATAAGATGGATGAACCATCAAGTTGTTTTGTTTACAAGTCTGTATATGTATATATTTGTTTAATGACTTGTAATGTTTTCGTTTATGCTTATTGGTCTGTATCGGAACACGACACCCCGAGTTTTGATTATATAATGAAAATACATTTCCTTTATGAAATGCTTTGGTAAACATTGTTTTATCATGTTTTGTTTTTGGGAACAAATTCCGCAACTCTTTCAAATCAAAAGGATTTACTCTTAAATTATTTAAAAGCATAAATGAAAATCGGTCTTTTCTGGCCGAGATTTTGGGGATGTCACAGTTGGTATCAGATCATTAGTTTAAGCGAACTAGGAATTTGTAGGATTTCTAGACTTAAACTTAGAATGCTAAGTGAAATTTTGATATGTGTGTCTGTGATATTTTAGACACGAGCACTAGTTTATTTTAGGAGGGTTGCCTAAAATGCTTTTATGTGCTAAATGTTATATGTTGCCATATATGATATTATTTGTTCGGATCTATGGTCTGTTGCCGACCGGATCTAGAAACTTTATGTGTGTAGGATTCTAAGCATACGTCTACGATATTAGAACGAGCATGTAAACGTTTCGGAGTGATAAGGAAGATTTGAATATCTATCATGAATGAGGATCTAATTTCACCTTATTCGGTGTGTAGATCAAAAATGGTGAGAACAAGAAGTGGAGTTGGAAATGCTGATGAAAACAGGAATCAACCACCAGTGATTGAGCAAATACCTGGCGTAGCAGCAGCACCTGAGCCAATAACCATGGTTGGTGTGCAAATGATGATTCAAACAATGTTGGATCGTCAGATGGATGAGACTAGGCGGTTGCTTCAACATAATCGTGAAGAACTGTCAATTCGTGTGGAATAGCCCGAATTAAATGAAGGGCACTCGGAAGGTGGAAACTTCAGTGGGTCTGTTTTCAAGCCAACCCACCGATAGTTAGGCAAAACAACCATGATGGAAGGAATGATGGAATGGGATGCAAGTACAAGGACTTTCTAACTTGCAAACCATCGACCTTCAATGGAAAGGAGGATCCGATTGGAGTTATGGATTGGATCTCCGAAATGGAGTTAGCTTTCATGACTTGTGGCTGCAGAGGCAAGTTGCAGACTATCTATGCAGTGCGTCAGTTCCAAGGTGGAGCCGTTTGTTGGTGGAACACTCTAGGGAAGACCTTAAGCCCTAATGAGCCACTGCAATTGTCATGGGCAGAGTTCTTGGTGCAGTTCAAGCGCAAGTTCTGCTCGGCTCAAAATTTGTTGGAACTAGAGAACAAGTTTCTGACATTGACGAAAGGCAGCATGTCAGTTGATGAATACACCAATAACTTCACCGATAAGATGGAGTTTGCCTTGCGTATCGTCCCAAACGAGTTGACAAAGGTGGACCGGTATGCGAAGGGACTCCCATGGAGTACGAGGTGCCAGTATGTCAGGCACATACTCTAGAGGCAGCTATCTGGGCTGCCAAGTCTGTTGAGAACATGATTAAGGGGAGAACCACCGACAAGGTTGAGGTTGGTGAGAAAAGAAAGTTTGAGGGAACATCTGGTTCCGGTAAGAAATGCAAATTTTCGAAATCTGATTCGAAAAAGTTTGGTGGAGGAAAAGGAGGCGAAGCGAAGTGGTGTGATAAGTGTAAGAAGAAGCACTTTGGGAAATGTAGCGAGGATGTAACCCGCTACAAGTGTGGAAAGGTTGGACATTTTGCCAATGAGTGTCCGAACAACAAAAGGATGTGTTTTGGTTGTAATGAAGAGGGGCACATTTTGAAAGACTGTCCGAAGAAGAAGGAGGCAGCTAGGCCCAACATTCCACCAAAGCCGAAGGCGAGAGCCTTCCAGATGACACTTGAGGCTGCGAAAGATGAAGTTGATGTCGCTTCAGGTACCTTTCTCGTAAACGAATTACCTGCTCAAATTTTGTTTGATTCTGGAGCCAACTACTCCTTTATTTCGCATGAGTTTGGTAGAAAGCTAGCTTTGCCTATTGATAGACTAGATAATGCTTTATTAGTCGAAGTAGCTAGTGGAAAGTTTGTACCTATTAGCCAACGTATGAAAAGCATCTTAATCGACCTTAATGGGAATAAGTTTCACGAGGAATTATTGCCTATCGAACTTAATGGTTTCGACATCGTGTTGGGAATGGATTGGCTTAGCGCCAATGATGCCGAAATTTTATGCAAGAAGAAGATAGTTAAAGTAAACCCGCCTGGGAAAGATTCGTTTATGGTGTATGGGGACAAACGGCGAGTAAAATCTGGAATCATTTCTCTAATGAAAGCTAGAAAGTGTTTGACCAAGGATGTACATCATATTTAGCATTCGTGATTGATGCTGAGAAGGAAAAGAAGGTGATGCAGAGTATTCCAGTAGTGTGTGATTATCCGGAAGTATTTCCCGAAGATCTTCCTGGATTGTCACCTGATAGACAGGTGGAGTTCAGAATTGACTTGTTACCAGGAACCACGCCAATAGCAAAAGCACCTTATCGATTAGCACCGACGGAGATGAAGGAGCTGATGATGCAACTTCAGGAGTTATTGGACAAAGGTTTCATTAGACCTAGTTCATCACCCTGGGGAGCTCCGGTGTTATTTGTAAAGAAGAAAGATGGAAGTATGAGAATGTGCATTGATTACAGAGAGCTGAACAAGGCAACAATAAAGAATAGATATCCGTTGCCAAGGATTGATGACATGTTTGATCAATGGCAAGGTTCGAGCTATTTCTCGAAGATCGATCTAAGGTCGGGATATCATCAACTAAAAGTAAGAGAGCAAGATATCGAGAAGACTGCATTCAGAACTAGATATGGACACTACGAGTTCTTGGTTATGTCGTTTGGACTAACCAATGCTCCGGCAACATTCATGGATTTAATGAATAGGGTTTGTAATCCTTTCCTTGATAAATCCGTGATAGTGTTCATAGACGACATTCTGATTTACTCGAAAAGCCAGGAGGAGCATGGCAGACACTTGCGAGAAGTGTTAGAAGTTTTGAAGCAGGAGAAGTTGTATGCAAAGTTCTCCAAATGTGATTTTTGGATTCGTGAAGTCCAATTCTTGGGTCACGTGGTCAACCAAGAAGGGATAATGGTTGATCCAGCGAAGATCGAAGCTGTGATGAAGTGGGAACAACCGAAAAGTCCCACGGAGATCCGAAGTTTCTTAGGATTAGCCGGATATTACCAAAGGTTTATCCAAGGCTTTTCTTCGATCGCTACTCCATTGACAGCTTTGACCCACAAAGGAGCTACTTATGCTTGGAATGATAAGCATAAAGAAGCATTCGAGAAGTTAAAGAAGAAGCTATGCGAGGCACCGATACTTTCTCTACCCGATGGAGTTGAAGACTTCGCTGTCTATAGCGATGCATCTGGGGTTGGATTGGGTTGTGTTTTGACTCAAAGAGAAAAGGTGATAGCATATGCGTCTCAACAGCTGAAGGAGAATGAAAAGAATTACCCGACTCATGATTTGGAGTTAGCAGCGGTAGTTTTCGCTCTGAAAATATGGAGGCATTACCTCTATGGAACGAAGTGCAAACTTTTTACTGATCATAAGAGTCTCCAATATCTTTTTAATCAGAAAGAATTGAATATGAGGCAACGACGCTGGCTGGAGTTACTCAAGGACTACGACTGTGAGATACTTTACCATCCCGGTAAGGCTAATGTTGTTGCTGATGCTCTCAGTCGGAAAGTCAGTCTTGAAAGGAAAAGGCCAAGAGCGTTGAGAATTGAAGTTGTCTCGACTATTTTGGAAAGTATAAAGAAAGCTCAAAGCGAAGCTTCTGAGAAGAATGACCGAAAGGAGGAACGTTTGGGCAAAATGTTGGTGTTCGGTGTAAACAGTCAGGGACTGAAGGTGTTCCAAGATCGGATTTGGATACCTAAGACAGGAGGAGTCAAAGATCTTCTGATGGAAGAAGCTCACAAAACCATGTACTCGATTCATCCCGGTAGCACTAAAATGTATAGGGACCTGAAACCCTACTACTGGTGGCCGACGATGAAGCTTGATGTTGCAAAGTATGTGGCCGAGTGTGTGACTTGTGCGAGAGTCAAGACACAACATCAGAAACCATATGGGAGTTTAGAACCATTTCCTGTGCCTATGGGTAAGTGGGAAGACATTGCTATGGATTTTGTCACTAAACTGCCCAGAACAAAGAATGGTCACGACATGATTTGGGTGGTCGTTGATCGATTCACTATGAGTGCGCATTTCATAGCAGCCAAGGAGAAATGGTCTATGGAAAAGCTTGCGAATTCTTACGTGAAGGAAATTGTGAGGCTTCACGGTGTTCCGTTAACGATTGTATCGGATCGTGATAGCCGTTTCACCTCGAGGTTTTGGAAAAGTCTACAAGAGGAAATAGGTACCAAGTTATGTTTAAGTACAGCTTACCATCCGCAGACTGATGGTCAGAGTGAAAGAATAATACAAACACTTGAAGATATGCTGAGAGCATGTACCCTGGAATTCCTAGGTAACTGGGATGAACATTTACATTTGGTAGAATTTTCCTACAATAATAGTTTCCACTCGAGCATTAAGATGGCACCTTATCAAGCTTTGTATGGACAAAAGTGTCGTACGCCGTCTTGTTGGCTTGAGGCTGGGGAAAAGCAGTTTATGGGACCGGAGATGGTTCATCAAACTGCTGAAAAGTTGAAAATAATTAGGGAAAGAATGTTAGCAGCTCAGGATCGTCAAAAGAGCTATGCTGACAAGATGCGAAAACCGATGACTTTTGAGGTTGGAGATTCGGTTTTGCTTAAAGTCTCGCCGTGGAAGGGACTTATAAGATTTGGTAAAAGGGGAAAGTTGAGTCCAAGGTTTATTGGACCGTTTAAAGTTCTTCAGAGGATTAGGAACCAAGCTTACAATCTTGAACTACCAGAGGAACTGAATGGAATTCACAACACTTTTCATGTGTGTTATTTGAGGAAGTTTACGGGAGAAGTTCCCGATATAATTCCAATTTCTGAATTGAGAATTGATGAAAACAAGAGGTTAATTGAAGAACCTGAGGCAATTGTTGACCGAAAGACTAAGAAGCTTCGACGCAAGATAGTCGAATTAGTGCTTGTTCGTTGGAAACATTCGAATGGGCCAAATCTCACCTGGGAAACGGAGAGTGACAGGTTGAGTCGCTATCCGCATTTGTTTGTTGATGTGTAATTCCGGGGACGGAATCATCCTAAGGGGAGAGGATTGTAATGCCCGCATTTCCAGGCTAGGCATTTTCGTTGATGTAATAGTCTAGGTTAACCTTTGTAACCCATTTTGAAATAATAGAAGTGTACTATTTGAGTATTATGTGTTTTGTGCTTAATTGCTTAATTATGTGGTTTGATTAATTAAGAATAAAAATAAGCGTCAAAATTTAAGTGTAAAATAAACTTGATATCTTTGGATAATGTTGTAGTAGTTGAAACGAGGTTTCCGAATATATAAAGAGCGCCAGAATTTGACTGCGTATGAGGAAGTTATGATTTTTGAAGTTTCGACTTAGCGGTATGCAACCCGAATTACTCGATTTGAGATCGAGCGGTTTTTAGTCGAATCGATCTAAACGAGAATCGAAGATCTCGTTGTTGGTATCGAAGCGATGAAAAGTTAGGCGAGAACGGACGTCAAACGAAGAAGTTATGAATTTATAACGAACTTTTTCTGTCCCGGCCTACTAAAAATAATTAATAAAAATAAAGTCAAAATTAGCCGACGGAGTCTAAACGAAAGTTGTTGAGCGTAGTCTCACCTTCGCGTGGATATAAAGAACGTCAAAAACGGAGTTCGTATGAAGAAGATATGAATTTTCGAAGTTTATTAAATAATTAATAATTAAATTTAATTATTAAATCCCGGTATTATCCGAAGACGAGTCATCGGACTCATCCGAAGTACGCCCCGCGTACACCGAGGTATGTCGACATTCGCACTCGAGTTCTTCGGATACGTAAGCAATGACGTTTCGGAGCAGTACGCCCCGCGTACTCCGAGATTCCAGCCTCTATAAATAGGATCCGAAGGCAGCCGACTCCTTTGCTATCTTTCTCTCTTCTCTCTCCCGTTTTACCTCAATTTGCGTGCCAGAAGTACCCCGAAGCCCCGGTATTATTCTCGAGCCCCGAAGCAAGTCCCGAGATCCCGAAGATCCCGAGAAGTGCGATTCCCGAGCCGAAGCTCTGCCCGAGAGAAGTTCGATTTTTGTGAAGATCTTCTAGATCTGCTGAGGATTACTACTTCTACAAGTCGTAGTGTTGTCCGATCATCTTCTGATCAAGTGAGTGTATACTACCTTTCATAAACACGATAATAATACAAGTATGGTTTGAGTGTATTAAGTATATTGTTGTTTATATGTGTGAGTGTGTAGTTACTTTCTTCTAACGCATAATTATAAAGTATTTTATACGGAATACATATTATGTGTATAATTTTGTGGTTATGTGTGTGAAGGTGTATTCACTTTCTTCTATTTCATAGATATGATTTATTCTCTATGAAATACGTGTTATGTGTGTGTGTGCCTCATCTGTTATGTGGAATATGTATTGATTAAAGCATGGTATACAGGTTTTTAAACTATGTATAAAAATGTATATTTTTATCTACTAATATGTTGGGTAGAACATGGGTAGATAGTTGGTGTGTAATAAACAGATGAGAGGCCTCGTTGTTGTTTGATTTAGTCATCTAGCGGAGTTTAGACGACGACCACAAACTTTTCTAGACAGTCTTGTGGAAACATTAGCAGGTTCGCCACCTGTAGGTGTTAATGAACTTGGGTGTTCATTCGTTGTACTCCATCCCCCTCATGGTTGCCTTATTTGACTTATATTGCTGAGGACCCCCCGAAGCATGTGTTGTCGCCCCGATGAAATATTCTTAGACTAGGTCCCTTGTGTTAGTTATTTTAGGGACATAAAGTGAGAATAACGGGAATGGGTAATTGGGTTATTGTTGGTTGGTGGAATTAAATATAATTATTTATTGTGGGTTGAAAACCCTATATGCTCACCAGGCTCCCAAGCCTGACCCACTCAGTTTTATTTGTATTACAGGAAGTGGCGCGAGGGCATAAGATGGATGAACCATCAAGTTGTTTTGTGTACAAGTCTGTATATGTATATATTTGTTTAATGACTTGTAATGTTTTCGTTTATGCTTATTGGTCTGTATCGGAACACGACACCCCGAGTTTTGATTATATAATGAAAATACATTTCCTTTATGAAATGCTTTGGTAAAAATTGTTTTATCATGTTTTGTTTTTGGGAACAAATTCCGCAACTCTTTCAAATCAAAAGGATTTACTCTTAAATTATTTAAAAGCATAAATGAAAATCGGTCTTTTCTGGCCGAGATTTTGGGGATGTCACAGTTTATGCTAGTTATACGATAGATTGGTAAATCTGTATGAGTACCTGTATTTGTTGGATATGTGTTTATGTTTATCTGTTGTATATGTTGACATATTATGGATGGGTTGAGGCGGTCCTGCTATATGCTGAAGGCCAAGATACTTGTGGCGGTCCGAATAGGCCGTAGGCCTTACAAGGCGGTCATGTCAGGCCGAATGCCCGTAGCGCGGTCCAGATAGATTATAGGCATTGCGAGGCGGTCCAGTCAGGATGAAGTGTCATATTTTCATGTTATTGTTTGTTATGTTGTGTGGTGGTACATTGGGGGAACTCACTAAGCTTTAGCTTACGGTTTCAGTTTGTTGTTTCAGGTACTTCAAAGGATCATGGGAAAGCGAAGACGTGATCGTGCACATCTTCCTGTTTTTATGATATTTGATCTTGGGATATTCTGATTATGATTATATTTTTGAAACAATGGTTTTTGTAAATACTTTATGGTTAATGAGTTTTTTTGAAAAATTTAAATTTTTATGATTTTTGGGATGTTACAATATTGATATAGTTCCCAAAAGAAAATTAAACATTATAAAACAATAACTAGAGCATGGAGTTATCGACACCTATAAAACTTGTTACATTAGTATAAAATAATAGTCTTTTTTAAGGATTGTCTCGTTCCCATATTTGGGAGTTCTATAGGCTTTCAGGTTAAGCTTTATCACTTCTCTAATTTCCTCATTACTTTCACATTTGACTTTGGTGGGTGTGCCTTTTCTTTCTATTGCCACATCGGGTGCTTGTCTCTACAAATAAAAATATATTTTTTTAGCATTATAAAATATGAATATAATTAAGTATTTAAATACAAGCTTACATTAAACGACTCTGATTACTACATATATTTATTTGTAAACCCATTTTTAAGCAACATCACGCAAATTGATTGGGTGCATCTCCGTATTAATTCACACTATTGCTTCGGATTTTGAACTTATTTGACGAATTTGGTTGTATGCAAATCACTATTACTTATTAAAAAACAATACAACATTGTACTATTAAGGGGTTATTTTTTATATAAATTGAAAATGTGTTCTAGACAATTGTTCGTATTCTGAAACATATCATATCATTCCGGACAAATCTTGGCATTCAAGAGTATTTTTCTAAGGTTTTTAAGCTACAAAAATGCTATCAAGTAATTTAGTGACTAATCTAGCAAAAAATACAGGAAAATGGAATTCACATCTTTATAAAAGATACATTATGAACATATTCTCCGCATTCCAAAGATGTTGTTTGCATTCCGAACATGTACTTTACACATTGTTACCCCTTCGTATGAAGGGTATTTCAATGATGTTGTTTGCATTTTGCACATTTTCAATGTAAAATGTGTTTTAACATGGTATCCGATGCCAAAAATATTATATATTTAAAATGTTGGTTGGTTTAAAGAAAAACCACACAATCAATTATCAACTAGATGCGTTCCAGCGTGTTGCGCTGGTTGGAAATGGTGTTATGTGGTTCGGAAACTCGGAATGGTTCAAGTGGATTGGAATCAATGTTGAAGTATAATATTATAGACATAGTTATTGTAACGCCCGCATATCTGGGCTAGTCAATTTAGAGGCAATAGGGGTCGAAAACGACTTTTCGACAAAATATTATTTAGAATAAATAAACTTAACCAATTTGTAGAATATGTCACAAGGTTTCTGTACATATAAAGAACACCGAAATCCGAGTTATAACGAAGAAGTTATGGCCCGTCGAAGTTTCGCGACGGAACCGGTACGACACCGGGAAACGTAAATAGTGAATTTACGATGGAGGACTTTTTAGCCTTGGTGATCTAAACAAAAGTCGTAGAATATGTTAAACCGAGAAAATCCATAAAAAGAACGCCCAAATCTGACTTCGTATGAAGAAGTTATGATTTTTCTAAGATTCGGCTTAACAATGCACAGTACGAAACTCGAATTTTAGTTCGAGCGGTTTTTGGCTTAAGTGACCTAAATGAGAGTTGAAGATCTCATTAATAGGAACTCAACGGTAAAAAGATAGACGAAAACGGAGTCCGTATGAAGGAGTTACGAATTCTTCGCGGTCATTTAACAGTCTAAACGCCTCCTACTGTTAAATTTGAGATCGGTCGAGAATTAGCACCAACTCGGCGAGTAGGGCCCCCTACTCGGCGAGTCCATCAGATATTTTCACTATAAATAGAGGTGTCGGGCATTTACTTCTCTTCACACCTCCCAAACTCACTTTCTCTCTCTAGCCTCCCAACCCCCCTCCCCCCATAAAGCCTAGGTAAACCCCCTAGCACCCGAAGGAAGCCCCGAGGCTCCTGGAGTCCCGAGAAAAGAGCCTTTCGGCTCGGGAACGCTGCTCCAGCGAAGCCCCGTTTTCAAGAAAACCCGCTGTAAGTGAGCTATGCCTACCATATCTTTAGTATAGCTTATGTTTTAATATAGTAACGTTATTAGGAACTTATAATGAGTATTTGGGCTATTATTATGAGTTACATTGAGTGTTATTTAACACTTATATAATAATAATAATAGCAAGACTATTAATTTGTCGCGGTTATCGTTAGACTAAACCCTAGTGGTATTGGTATTAGGTTTTATCGAAGGGAAATTGTTTTGAGAGTATCGAAGCGCTGTCCGAGTGATGAGTCACCACCTTTCAGGTGAGTGCATGGTCCCTTTCATCTGACACATAGATATGAAGTATTTTATTATAAATTACGTTCTATGTGTGCATATTGTCTGAATACTTGCTATCTATGCTTGTGAAAGATTTTTATACATGTTTTAAATGATGTAAACTGTATAAAGTATTTTATATCTACAAAATATGTTGGGTAAAACATTGGTAGATGAATGATGAGGGATAAAATTTGAAATAGAGGAACATTAGTAGCATGGACCTAGTGCCCTATAGGTATACATTGACAGCAGTGGACCTAGTACCCTATAGATGAGCATTAGTAGCTGCGCCACAACCCGTAGATGTTTTAGATCTACGGTAAACGTCCTAGCAGCTGCGCTCTAAGGACAGTATCGGCAGCTGCGCCTAATAGGGAGCCTTATGACCATGACAGTAGCGTTTAATGGTCAATACCGACAGAAGTGCCTCATAGAAAATGTCCCAATTCTGGCAGCTGCGCCTAAGTGACAAGATTAGCAGTTGCGCTTGACCAATGTGTCATTGGCAACAATGGACTTCATGTTGTTTCCTTAGGATGATCCTTAGGAATGAATGAATGAGAAATAGCTGATTCTTAGGGTAGATCCTTAAGAATAAAGAAGATAATGGGGATGAGTAATTGGGTTGATTGTTTGATTGTTTAAACATAATAATTATATTATTGTGGGTTGAAAACCCTATGTACTCACCAGGTTTCCCAACCTGATCCACTAAGTTTATTTATATCACATGTGTTGATATGAAGTCACATTATACTGAGAGATTTAAAAGAGATGTAGATCACTAGAGTAAATGAATGTAAGTTATGTTTATGTTTATGTTTCTGTATTGACGATGACATCCCAAATGTTTTAAAAGTGAATAAAAATATATTTCTTTAGAAATGCTTTGATAACGCGATTATCATGTTTTTCTGGGAACAAATTCCGCAACATTTTTATTAAAAGAGATACTCTGATTTTTATAAAACATAAAAAAAATCGGACTTTTATGGCCGTAAAAATGGGGATATCACAGTTATGAATGTAGGTTGCTATTTCTTGTACTTAACTAAAACTTAAATGCAGAAATAACATATTACTTGTACTTGAATAAACAACGCTCAAACCTATCTAATACAAATGATGAAGAAGTAAAAGCAAGTTCCTGCAATTCCATTGAATTTGAAATCAACAATCCTATTAAGATATTGCGTGTACCTCTGGCTGTATGATTTAGGGTTCCCCACTTCACGCAACGCATATCGTAACTGTGCACATGGAAATTTACGATTTTGCCATCACTTGGGCATGAAATAAACATTCTGCTACATTATTACTATTTGGAAGCTCTCTTCTCAACATATTGTTACGCCAACTAATTTTATGTAATAAAAAAACAGTAGATCAAATTCAAATAAAATTGATTTTCATGTGTCATGTATACCTACTATTTATACGTGTTGAGTTGTGCATATAAATGACCATTTTGCCCGTGTCTCCATCTGCTTCAACTCATTAATTTTTAAGAACTCTAAACTTTAAATAAATTCAACGAAGCACATGTCTGTTTCTTTTAAAGTCGAAGGCCTCCCTAACCATTCAAATTTTCTCAGCAAGTGCTACTTCCCATTTTCCAAATTCCATCTCCAATCAGTAAAATTATTCTTCGCTACATGATCGAGTTAATTGAAGTTCAAGTCCTCATACTCGCCCCTTACTGTATTAGCTCCAATAATGCTTCGTTATTGCTTTGTAGTAGCATGCATTTTTTAACACAGAGTTGATCAAACTTGTATTGATAATCTAAGAGTATGAATTCCCCTTCTTTCCCAACACCTTAACCTGTAATTTTTTTAATCAATCATTACAACTATATGAAAAAAGATTAAAAAAAAAGTTATAAGAGTGATATAAATATTACCTGCACTGTCATTGACGCAAAGTTAAAAAAAAAGTTTAAATTAATTCAATATTTTTGAAGAATTGGAGCTAAACAGGTTGTTTCCAGTTATGCATTCCAGTGCTCTTGTTGATTAAATCAACGACGCCGCTACAAAAGCCAATAACCCCAAGTGGTCAATAACAATGATATTTTTCTCATGTTGAAATAAAACGCAATTTTTGAGAGATACAAAAAACTCCAGGAAAGAAATATTGACGACCACATAACACTTTACATGAAATAAATGAAATTCTTTAAAAGTTTGTTGGCTTTGGTCTGTTACAAAGATTACTTTACATGAAACAAAAAGGATATTTAAAAAATGTTATTGACTTTTCAAACAGGATTTTAAAATGAGACTATGTTACTATGTACATATAATAAGAAAGCCACCGTGTTGAGTGATATCCCTAACCTTGGTTGATTTATCTCAAAATGGGAGTCAATAGCAAGAACTCTTCATCGTCCATCTCCACATGCAGTTGTTTCTCATGATTTTGCTAAAAGGGTAAATTTGTCTTTTGATATAATGCTCGCTTCAACTTTGGAGATCTTTCTTTCCATAAAACAACACTTTCACTCTTCGGGTCCACTTTGGCTCTTGCGTCTTTGAAGGCATAGTACTCTTTTTCCCCTAGTTGCTTTTGGGTTCCGTCGGACAAATTTGTCCCTGCCTTATTTTTTGGTTCAATTTTTCCCCTTAATCAAAAACTTGTTCCAGAAGGCATGTGGTTGGGAATGCTTTTGGAAGTGATGCGTTAAAACAAATAATACACTCAAAGCAAGATTATATGAAGATAAACTTTTAAAAAAAAAAAGATAACCTTTCCAGAAATCATATTGAAAGAGTCTAGTACTACCCTCCTACCCAAGCTCTCATTGTAATGAGTTTGTCAACAACAAACATATCCACATGAGTTCATATAATTTAGCATACTAAGTCTTTTTTTATTAAGTTCATTATTTTATGATATCATCTGGAAAAGCGTAAAGTATGATTTTATTTTAACAAAAAAGGAAGAGCAAAATTAACAATACACAATTTGTGTTCTTAATATTGAATCTCAAATTACTAATCAAAATTGGAAACAGTGGATGTTTTTTACCTGCTTGTCTTTTTCTATCCCGTGATACCATCGTTAGGTTGAATGAATTGCCGAAAGTCTGTCGATTCGTAGTCATGGATACAAAGAAACCTTGATACAACCGTTGTGTTGAATGGATTAGCCATATTTTTAGAGTGCTTCAAAATACATGTGAAAAAATGTTATAGATGAAGCAAAATAATGACATAAAAATAATAGGATATCACCTCTGGTCTGGAAGTTTAACCGAAAGCTGCAAATTTGGAACTCGGTGTCGCGATACAAAAATTTGGGTGAAAACAGATATGGGAAAAATGAAACCAAACGTAGCTTATTTTCCCTAGAAACAAAGGATAGAGGATGGCGATAAATATACCGGTGGTTGATTGGAAAATGTCTGTTGAAGCAAAAATCGAACCCTAATCTCTGGTTGCTTGGAGGATGTTGTCGAAGAAATCTGGTAGAAATCAAGAGCGAAGAACGAAGCAGATGAAGGGCAAACAGTCGAACACATTTGGGTAAGGAACCGATAGATGGAGTCATTGAGATAAGAGTAAGGCGGTGGATCGGTGTTAACCCATGGTGAAAGAACAGTGAATGATAGAATAAGCACACATTTGGTCGATAATGAAGCTAAGCAGGTGCGGGGGCGGTGCGATCTTCGACCGCGTCTCCTCCGGTGGGACGACGGGCTCGGATGGTTGATGATCGGCTGGGTACGGAGGAAAGTGGATTTGGGCGACCGATGGTGGAGGTTAGATCGATTTGGCGGATTCCATGCAACGACGACGGGGATGACGGTGGTTGAAGCTGGCGGAGGTCAGCGATGCAGGCGGGTGTCATTAGCGTAGGGGCGGGGTGGTGTTGGAGGCTCCGAAGAAAACATCGACTCTATGAAGGAACGGTGGAAGGAGAAAGGGTACGAATGGCAAGAGGCCTCCAATCCATCCAACTGATTCAAAACTGGAATGTAAGAGAGGCGGTGGGAAGGATCCGGAAGAACGCCAACAATCATAAAGTGATTGGGTGGGAAACGGTGAAGAGAACAGACGCGTAGCAACAAAAAACCGATCAAATGGCAGAAAATGCCCAGAAAACAAAAACGGAAAAGAAAGCCAGAAGTAGACAGACGACCATAAAAGAAGGACTATTTGTGCCAAAAAACCAGCATGTTGGAAGGTAAAAGAAAATAGATAGAATTGCAACATCACCCATAATCAGGGGACCGGTTTTGCCCAAAGCGATGAAGATTACTGTAGCTAAGGATTGATAATTTTAATATATATATATATATATATATATATATATATATATATATATATATATATATATATATATATAATTATTACAAGTTTTAGTCCTCTTTTAACAGTTGATAGTTGATTATGAGTTTGTGTTCATAAGGCTATGAGGAGTAGTCACGCTCAACCCATTCAAAAAGTGATGCTAATTCAACGCCACGTCAACTCTATTATAAGCTCACTATCAAACAAATAGACTTTGAAAATGGTTACGACTCAATATTATTTATCTTTTTATTTTTTTATTTTTTTACATTAGATTAAATAATCATTAGCCAATGACAGTAAAAAACATTAGCCAATCAACTTCCATGTCTTCATCCGTCTTAGCCACTACCTCACAACCAACCCACCGGAGTCAAGGACGATGTTCACGTGTGAGTTAGTTTCGCATCACATGTGAGTTATCCGGGTGAGCGGATAGTCTAAACCTATTTAAAAAAAGGGATAATGACTTAGGAGGGTAATTAGGTTTCCAGTTTGTCCGTATTAGGTCACTAAGGTTTTTTTTGTGCGTATTAGACCATTATGGTTGTTATTACCGTTTAGAAATACTCATTTTTACTAGTTAAAACGGTAAAAAGAACTATTTTTAAACGGTAATAACAACCATATTGGTCTAATACGCACAAAAAAACCTTAGTGACCTAATACAGACAAACTGGAAACCTAATTCCCCTCCTAAGTCATTAACCCTAATTATTTAGAAAACATGCTTACTAATCAATGTGACTGACTTGTTTGACTGAAAATAGTTGCTTCCATTTAAACTTATCTCACAACCCTTCCAGAACTTCCAAGTCCAAAAACTCATATGATTGATGATCTTCATTACATAAATAGGCAACATTTTATCAATAACTTCTTTTTTGTCATTTAAATGTTTATGAACACATCCATATGTACAAAAACAATCTCACTTTGATACCTCCCATCAATGTCTACATTTGATAACCAATGGAAACATAAAACCAACAGGGACTTGCAGAGGATGCCTATTATCAATTATTTTATAAAGACTAAACTGCAAATTTGATCCCTGTGGTTAGCAAAAATATGTGGATGGAGTCCAAAAAGTTTCCAACTTGCATCACTAGTCCAAAATCAGAAACTTTTTGTGGTTTTAGTCCCTCAAAAAGTTGAAAGGACTATTTTTCCCTTTTAATTTCTTTTTCTAATTGTTTGTATTTGTTTTAACACCCTTTTAATTTAAAAATAATAGAAAAAACAAAAATTGGCCCACCCCACTCTCTCTTCACCGTATCCCTCGTTTTTTTTTTTCTCTCTCTCTCTCTCTCTCTCTCACACACACACACACACACACCCATAACTCCTTTTGAACTTCGTCTTCTCCAGACATCCTCAAAACGAAGAAAAAAAAATCCAAAATCAAGCCCTAGAAAAAAGAAACCGAACTAAACAAATCAAAGAACATCTTATTTGCACCCTTTACAACAAATTTCTTATTCCTGCATTTCAAACCTTTTCCCTTGGATCATTGTAATCACCTATTGAACTGAGTTTACAAACCCAATGATTAAAACCCCGTGAATCCAAGAAAAAAAGATTTTAATGTAAACTCACAAAGAAGGGGCGATGAGTTCAGCAGATAAACATATTGACATATATATACACTTATTCCCGGTAAGAGGGAGACAAGGTATCACAACTTACCTTCATTTTCGACTTCTTCACCTTAAGTACAAGACGAGATCAATTATCCCGATTCCTTACTAAGTTCTTGTCATTAGACTTCAAATTGAAAAAACCCATCAGCCAAGCATACACCAACACTATCAAACTGTAGGAGCGTTTCCTCCTGTGAGTAATGTTGGCTGTCACTCGAGGAAGATGGGTATCGTCGGGAAACATCTCCTCCATCATTGTTTTGTTCCAGATTTTCTTTGACTTGTAATCACCCTTGATGTTTCGTTTTCTCCGTTCCAAATCTTCATGGAATTTGTATTTCGAGGTTAGATTCCTTCTCTTTAATCCTTCAAACACTCCATTGATGAAGTTCTCACATTATATGTGTATGTGTGTTTGAGCTTATCTAATTTTGTTGTGTTTGAGCTTCTATATTTTTGGTGTGTTTAAGCCTCTCTGTAACTAGTATGATTTGGTTAAAAAAAGCGTGAGAAGGGTGTGAAATAGAGCAGTAAGGAAGAAGATGATGAGAGAGAGGGGGTATGGGTACTGTTAGTGAGGGTGGGGTGGGTTAATTCTTGTTTTTTCTATTATTTTTAAATTAAAAGGGTGTTAAAACAAATACAAAAAATTAGAAAAAGAAATTAAAAGGGCAAAATAGTCCTTTCAACTTTTTGAGGGACTAAAACCACAAAAAGTTTCTGATTTTGGATTAGTGGTGCAAGTTGGAAACTTTTGGGACTCCATCCACATATTTTTGCTAACCATAGGGACGAAATTTGCAGTTTAGTCTTTTATAAACAACAAAACCACAACATGAACTAAGAAACTGAAGTTGCAAAATGAATAAAAAATCAGCACATAAACAAACACATACAAACTATATACAACACATAAACGGAAATTTATAAAGCATGAAACTTAATGACAAGAAAAGTAAAAAACTTAAATGAGACTTTATAGAAAGAAAGATTATCATTACTTGCCACAAATGGTTGAAGACATCAACAAGAAGATCAATCTGACCATAGAATCCGCATGTTGTCTGATCATGACTTCAGTAGTGAACTACTAAAATGTAAGAATTGTAATTGAACTCTATTAGCATTTGAAAAGGGCATTAGGGTTTCAGAGAAGACGACGAAGGGTTTAAATTTTTTTTGGACCATTTCTCAATTTGTGCGTGTCATCCTTGCGCAGGGGTCATGCTAATCTTCTCTGTATCGTTCCATTTTTATCAGATGTCCCCAAAGAGACGACTATAGATGAAGAGCTTCGCGATATAGAGGAGTATTAGGTTATATGGGACGACGCGAGTTCTAAACGAACTAGTTTAGTGTTGATGGTCATATATTCTCAATGTCTTTAAATTTAGGGTTAATGACTTAGGAAGGTAATTAGGTTTCCAGTTTGTCCATATTAGAACACTAAATTTTTTTTTGTGCGTATTAGACCAACATGGTTGTTATTACCGTTTACAAATAGCCCCTTTTATCGGTTAAGGTTTTTTTGTGCGTATTAGACCAACATAGTTGTTATTACCGTTTACAAATAGTCCTAAAACCGGTAAAAGGACTATTTATAAACTGTAATAACAACCATATTGGTCTAATACGCACAAAAAAACATTAGTGAACTAATACAAACAAACTGAAAACCTAATTACCCTCCTAAGTCATTATCCCTAAAAATATAATAATAATAATAATAATAATTTTAGAAAATACAAGAGTTTGATATTATTATTAAATTTATTTTATCAGTATCCTTTCATAAGTTACCCCTCTCCAAACCCCCAAACACGTTATTGAGTAAAGCGTGTATATCGACATTGGAGGTAACCATTAAGCCTAAGAAAATCCCCCTCCAATTGGATTCTATTATAGATTCATTCAATCTTCATCATCGTTTCAAAACCCTCCTCGGTTTCAATATAAATCCTTTCAATTTCGATTTGCTTCAGTGTTTTTATCTCACAAACCTTCCACACAGGTTAAGAAGTATCACTTGATTATTAGGGTAATCACTCACACTTGTCAATTCTCAGGTAACGATTGTTTGTTACTTTGACTTTTCTTGTATATATGTTTGTTTGCTCACCGATCAAACGATTGTGCGATTTTAGTAATTCGAGTTTCTTGCTTTTGATCGGATCAGATCGCAGGGGTTTCAAGTAAAAATAGTTAACAATGTTTGCTCGAATGTTTGGCAAACCTAAGCAAGAAGCTAACGCCGTAACGACGTTAGACAAACTAAATGAGGTAATCTCTTGCGAACTTTTAGAATTTTGACTTTTTCTTTGTTAATTGTCGAAATCTGTTTGCTTTTTTTATCTTGACATTCTCATCTACTCGTTAACGTTTGTTGGAAGCATTGATTTTTGTAGGAGTTTTCAGATTGCTTTCTGCTAGTCTATCTGATGTTTCTGGGTTCGTCTTGCATTTAGTTCATGGTTTTCTGAATCCATTTGATCTGCTTCTCGTATTTAGTTGCTGAAGGACTTGTATAATCTTACAAGCTATGGGCTTTACATGAGATGTTAACTATCTAATATACTTCATCCTGTTTAAAGCTACTTAATTTTAGTAAAGAAGCATACCCTTTTTGCCATGCTCTAGCTAATTGGTATCAGAAGATAATCCTTCACTAAGGAGAAGAATGACTTGTGCTATGTTGTTTTTATGTTTGTTCTTACTTTGTATGATAACAATTCTTCATTGCTTGCACATATGGTGAATGTATCTTCACCAGATCTGTGAATTAGTAACTTGTGATTGAAGAGAAAATGAGATATGCTTTTCTTGATTCTTTAAGGGAATGACTGTTGTGTTGAAATATGGAGTGATTCTAATGGTTTTTTTGTCATTTTTCACTTGTATTGAATTATTAAATATTTCTGCAGACACTTGAAATGCTAGAGAAGAAAGAAAAAGTGCTTCTGAAGAAAGCTGGTGCTGAGGTTGAAAAGGCAAAGGAGTTCACTAGAGCCAAAAACAAAAGGGGTATTAATTAAGATTTCAAAGTTTTATACCCTAATTTGGCTATTGTTTGAAAATTCAAATTATACTAATAATGTTGTTTCTCATTATGGAATTATTCAGCTGCAATACAGTGTCTGAAGCGAAAAAGACTTTATGAACAACAAATTGAACAGCTTGGCAATTTTCAATTACGTATTCATGATCAGGTGCCTTTTAGATTTTTGTATCATCAAAACATCATCAATTTTACATTTATGTTTTATATTTTCACCAACAGTTATTCTTAATTAATTAATTAATTAATTAATGTTTGTCCATGGACACCAGATGATAATGCTTGAAGGTGCAAAAGCTACAACAGAGACAGTGGATGCCTTGAGAACTGGAGCTCAAGCAATGAAGGCAATGCAAAAGGCTGTGTAAGTTTCAAAATCTATTATTTGTGTATATAATAATATAAGAAGTCAAAAAGAAACACCATTATATATTTTTTGATTTTTTTTTTGGTGATACAGGAATATTGATGACGTGGACAAGACAATGGATGAGATAAATGAGCAAACAGAGAACATGAAACAAATTCAGGAAGCATTGTCAACACCTATTGGTGCAGCAGCTGATTTTGATGAGGTACTCTTTTTAAACTTTATAAAGAATTATATATAATATAATTTTGAGAAAAAAAATATTGATTGTATAAATATGCAGGATGAGTTGGAGGCTGAACTTGAAGAATTAGAAGGAGCTGAGCTGGAAGAACAGCTGCTACAGCCTGCCACCACCGCACCCGCAGCTCCACTCCATGTACCTGCAGGCAGACAATCAACACGTCCACCTCCCCGCCACAACACAGCTGAGGAAGATGAACTCGCTGCATTGCAGGCTGAAATGGCACTTTAAAGGTCTGTTTATTTATTAATATATTTTTTTGGCTTATTAATATCAAAAAGTTTGATAAAGTTTTATGGCGTATTATTATTGTTCATGCAGTTTCAACTCTCGGTTGGAAGAATTTGTAAAGATTTGGATGTTTGAAAAATGTTGGTTATGAATTATGATCTGTTAAATCTATTCACATGGACACGTATTGTTTATTTGATAACATGATGACTTTTTATCTTCTTAGGAACGAAAAAAGGATTGTCGTTCCATTTTTATCATAGTGTTCATGTGTTGATGTGTTATTTGAGATTTTTTTTTTCTCGGTGAATTCTATATCATTGTGTTGCATTGTTTTATGGCTAGTATATATTTTGATGTCATGGTGATAATGGTTGATGTTGACTTTTGTAAAAGTCAACTCCATATGCTTGACTTTCTTACAAGTCAATTGTTTACATATAAACTGTAAAGTACGGCTTTTGTTAACTTATGCTGTGATGGTTTTGTCAAGGTTTTGGGAAGCCACTATTAGTGATTACTGATGTTTACCCTAACAATTCTTAAACATGTCTGCTTTTATGTTCGATTCCTTCTGATTTAATTATAACATTTATGGAAATCAAAATTGAAAATCCGATTTGAGGTTTCAGACTTTTGATTTTATCAAGGCTTTGTAGGAACTACCCTTCCTTTTGCCACCAATGTTGTGTCTAAAACCCTTTAAACAATCAAATAAATTATTCGGTCAATCATGGGTCGACTCAAGAACCTGCAAACTGAAAATGAGTGATCAAATGGTGGATTCGTTGGAGAGATTATTGATTATTTGTAGAAGTTTGGGGTTGTAGGTGGGATGGAAAATCTTGGTGTGGGAAATTAGAGATAGATTCTTGTTGCAATTTGATCAAGTCTTTTGAATAAATGGTTACGAGTTCAAGACTTGTTTGTACTTAAAAAGACGTTTTGGGATGCTATGATAATGTTGTTTCATATGTTTATACTTGTTTGTCTTTGATCTTGAAGTTGCAAAATGGTTATATATGGTATTCGTGTTAGTTGATACCGAAGTTGCAATATGATCATCAAGTGTTTTTTTTTTTTTTTTTTTTTTTTGAAATAGAGGCTTCTGATCTAAATCTATATAACAAATTAGAGATTATAAATATTTTATTTGTTTAAATTTTGTTTTATTTCTAGTTTTTTTACCTTCTAATCTTGGTTCATAGGTTGATCTTTGTTCATTGAAGTTGTTTTTGTTAGAAAGGTTAAACTTAAAATTTTTCTCATTTGGAGGATTTGTTCTGCAACTTTACCAAACATCTCTTAATGGTTGAACATTGAATCAGTCAATTTCATCGAAACAACCCCTTAATGGTTAAGTTGAACAAAAACAACATAAGAAAGAAAGATAAGAGGGTTCATAAAGGGCTACAATATAAGAAAGATAAGAGAATTCATATCAGACAAAATGAAATGATACATTATAAAACATTGGTTTGATATATTTTTCAACAAGGTTAACAAATAAACTCGATTGGGGAGTAGAAAGAAAGATAAAGTTGAACAAAAAATATAGCATCGAATGGTGATTCGAGATGGAAGAGTAGGCAGACACGTGAGAGATGTCGATTGCTTTTTTTTTTTTTTTTTTTTTGTAAAGATAAAGAATAATCAAGTAACAATGTAGTGTGGTTAAGAACCGAAGAAAAATAATTTTGATTTGAGGGTTAATATAGTTATAAACCATCAAACTATTTGTATTTATTACAATAGGTCCCTAATCATTTTTTATGTATTTAAGGTCCCTAAACTTGTAACATGTTAATTAGACCATTTTACTTGATTTTGAAATTGAAGGTTAACAATAAAACTTGGCATTTTATTGGCAGATATTCGTCAACTTAATCCCACATGGTGTTGATAATACTTGATATAATGCCTACATGGATATCATATTTTCTTAAACTTGTAACTTGTAAGTTAGGTTATATATATATTTAATACATCACCACACTTTTTCAGTGCTTTTAGTTTTAGTTTTAAAGATATATTAGACTACATTTGCTGACATCTGTAGAAGAATAGATAGATCAAACATCTCAAATCTACATGAAGAATATTGTTTGTTTTTAACGTTTGTATGCTGATAAAATTAATTGAAATATAAATAAAATGGTTTTTTAAACTTAAAAGTGTTTTTCAACACTGAAATTTAAATAATTTTAGCTTTACAATTGTAATATAATTTATACAACCACAATAACATTTTTTTTTAATATCCATTCCATATAATTCGAAACGACGCATTGGGTTGCTTATATTAAGAAAAAAAACTTATCGCTCAAACATTTTTTCCTTATAAAATTATGAAGCACAAAATATGTAATCATAATGTTTCTTTGTGTAACCAATGGAAATGGTGTCATCATGTAACATCCCGATGATGAAGTATTTTTAATTTTAACGCTAAGTATGAAGATTATTTGTATTTTAACCATTGTGTATGGGAAGTGTTGCAAAATGGCCCATAGTGGCATTTTTGTAAATTATGGGCGGAGCTCACGTATGCTGGGCGGACGTGCCAAAACCTCAAACTCTAATTTTAGGGTTTGGACCTTATTTAAACATCCTTAAGTCCGCAACCTACCTTCTTTCATCAGCCTCCAACCCACTTTCATCTCCAAGCAAACCCTAATCCATTTTAGAGCATTTTATGTGTGTTTTGGTAACCTTGAAGGAGAGAGGAAGAAGAAAAGATCATCTTGGAGGAGTGAGACTCTATAGATCCAGAATATCATCATCATTTGGCATCATTTGGAGGTAAAAAGCTCTGAACTTAATTAAGAGTTGTTTAGATCTTGTTTAGTTATGAAATAGTGTTCTTTTGGTCCCATAAGCTTGGTATTATGAGTATGGGTTACTCTAATCCATATAAGCTGTCCTTTCAAACGTTTTGAGCCATCTAGAAGCATAAAAATGTAATTGTGATTGTTAGATTCCTTCCATGCATGAGTTACAAGGTCTTAATGGGTTAAGTAGTTAGGGTTTTTGTGTTTGGGCACTTAATGGCCATGCAAAACCATAAAGTTGGAAACTTTATGGTTAAGGACGACATTTGAGGTCTAAATCTATAATTTGGGTGTAAAGGCTTAAGCATTAAGCTATTAATTGGAAGGGAAAGGGGTCAGACGTGTACGTTGGGCGTACCAAGTGGTACGTTGCGCGTACGCAGTCAAACACCTGTTTTGGTTAATGATTGAGTACGCCCATCGTACTCACCTGTGTTGACCAAGTTTGACTTTTTGACTTTGACCAATTTTGACCTAAGAGTATTTTGGGTGTTTTGAGTGGTAATTGAGATTGGTCATCATTTGATGAATAGTTTACCGCTTGAGCTAATATTCGGAGCTGTGTCCTGTTTAACGATTTTTTTTAGACTGAGAGGTGAGTTTTCCTTACTGTACTTATGGGTCCAAGGCACCAAGGCCGACCCATTGGATTGATATCCTATTATATACTGATTGATGATATGTTGAATGTGTGGTAGATCTGTATGATTATATGATAACTGTTGATATGCGTTAGACTGGTAGATCTGTAGGACTACCTGTGATTATTGGTTATATGATTATCTGTCTGCTAAATATGTTTGTTATATGTTATATCTTGATATGTTATGTTAGGGTTGAGACTACTTCTTTATGATGTCAGTCAACAGACCGGGGCAATCCAACCGGGAGGTTGTGGGCTAGGGTATTCCAACCAGGAGGTTGTGAGCCAAGGTAATCCAACCAGGAGGTTGTGGACCCAACATGTTGATTTGTATATTTTATGTGTTGTGTGGTGGTACTTTAGGGGAACTCACTAAGCTTTGGCTTATAGTTTCAGTTTATTGTTTCAGGTACTCTAGATGATCGCGGGAAAGCGAAAGTGTGATTGTGCATATCTTCCTGTTTTTATTATATTGGATCTTGGGAAACACTGATTATGATTATACTTTTCAAACAATGGTTTTGTAAACAGTTTATGATTAAAATGGGTTGTTTTTGAAAATTTTAAATTTCAATGATTTGTGGGATGTTACACATCCTCTTCAATATGGAGATATGTGTAACCCTTGGTTCAGGTATAAATCATTTCTTAAATATTTGAAATTATTGTTGGAACTCGACGAGTTGGGGAGCTCCAACTCGTCGTGTTGAGAAGGATTGTGGCCGCGGGTTTTAATGGCCCAACTCGGTGAGTCGGGATGTCCTAACTCGATGAGTTGGCGGCTGTGAGGAAAACCCTAATTTTAGGGTTTTGCACCCTATTTAAAGACCTTAAACTCCCTTCGCTGGCCTTCTTACCATCCTCCCCTGTCCAGAAACCCTAGATACGTGTATTACCTTGCAAGTTTGAGTGTATGAGTCTGGAAAGTTAATTTTGGTGATTCTTTGGAAGGAGCTTTGAAGTTGGAAGTACCTAGCTTGGAAGGAGGACCATGGATCCAGAAACTCTTCTTCAATAGCAGTCTTTTTGAGGTATAAAGTTCACATCTTGCTTTGTTATCATCTAGATCTCTTTAATGGAAGTTTTAGCATGATTTTGGGATTTTGGTTGGGCTAGACAAGATGTTGAAGGTTCTAGGGGTTATTAAGTTAGATCTAACCTCTTCATGACTTCTCATGGCTGAAAGTTGCAAACTTTATTAGTTTCAAGTCCTTATTAAGCTCTAGAGTGTATTTCTAGCTTGCATGGATGTAAAGTTGGAAACTTTACGTGATTATCCAACCTTTGGACTCTAGATCTGTGTTTTGGGACTATATTGGGAAAGTTTAAGGGCTTAATGGATTAAGACTCACTCTAAAGAGCGTAGGTTTTGGGTCGCTTCATATTGGATGGTTCTTAAGGGTAAAGTTGGAAACGTTACCCTTCTAGACATCATTTTGGATGAGATCTGAGATTTAGAGTCCCTAGATTCGATGGTATCAGCTTAATGTATTAACATGTTGGATTTCTGGCCAACTCGACGAGTTCGTTATTGAACTCGTCGAGTTAATGGGATTTTTCCCGATCAGTTCGGATGATGGAGAAACTCGACGGGTTGAGGGAAAACTTGGTGAGTTGGGTCAACTCAGGTCATTGACTTTGACTTTTGACCTTAGTCAAGGAGCTTTTGGACATTTTGATTTGTATTTAAGGAATTGTTTTTGTTATAGGGTTTGTGTAGAGCGAATATTTGGAGTCTCGATCTAGTCAGCTACCGTTTAGTATTGAGGTGAGTCTTCTCACTACACTCATGGGTCAAAGGCACCAAGGCTGGCCCATAATTTATATGAGATTATTAGTATTGAAATATGTATGATTTGCTATTTGATCTATGTATACGTTTATGTGAAGACCATGGGAAGAGCCCATGGCTCAGGGATACAAGACCATGGGGGTAGCTCATGGCATTCCATATGAAGACCATGGAGGGAGTCCATGGCAAGTTTATATGTATGTGTGCATGAAAATATGTGATTATGTGTTATGTGTGTTTTGGGAAACTCACTAAGCGTGTGCTTACAATTTGTTGGTTGTTTCAGGTACATCCGACCCTAAGGGCAATGGCCCGGCTTGATAGCGTGGCATGCATTCTCTAGTATTTCCGCACTTAGTTTTTGATACTCTGATATTTAAAGAAACATTATGATTATGTAATGGGATTTTAGAAACAAATGTGGTTGGTATTTATGATTAAATAAATGAATTTTTTTGTAAAATCTGGGCTGTTACAAGTTAGTATCAGAGTCTTGGTTTGAGAGATTCGGACACACTTTTGGGTGTGTCAGAACTCAAACTGAGGAAATGGTAACAATTGCTTTTCAAAAAGAAACCAAAGTTAAATTTCTTGGAAACACTTTTTGTAAGAAAAAGGGGAGAATGCAATGCGTGTAATCGTCTAAGCTCAAGTAAGTATTTCCATTGTTTTAGTCATGCTATAATATATATGGAAATATGGTTGTATGGATTATTTGCTAAGTGTAGGATTTCAAAGTTGTTCATGCTTAGGATTGCATGGCCCTAGAATGAGGGAATCTGCCTTATTCCTATTCCTTGTTTGGTTGTGGTTTAGGGTAGAAGCTTTATTTGACAGTCTATGTGATTCTCTTTGTGTATAACTTGCATGCATAGAGCAACTTGCTATGATTAATCTGGGTTCCTGGTTTGGTGAGGGTTGAGAATCCTAGGGCAGTCTAGGGTCTGAGTTAGTGTTGTATTTTTGAGTTATGAATTGTGATTAGATGATTTAGGGATATCAGGTATGGCCTCGGGGAAGGTGCGGGTAGGTGTGGAAGGTAGTATTGGGCCCGTACTACTGAAAGCACATGACCTGTACCGAAGCAATGACAAACCTGATAGTTCTTATAAGTCCGGTGAGGAGGAATCTCTTTCTAATTCCTTATCTTGGTTATTTGTGATATTTTCAGTTGAGGATGGTGATGTTCATGCGAGGTTTAGGTTCAGGATGAGAATCAAGTTCAGGCTCGGGTGCACAACCCATAGATGAGAGGTTGCATGATCTTATCGCAATCGAGGTTACTCGTGGCATCCTTGACACCAAGGTTGTCAAGATCGCGATCCTACCTAGGATTGTTTTTGGGTTTGCAATATCGGGATTGGGATCCTAAGATCCCACAAAATAAAATATAATTTTGATTTATAATTTTTAATCTTGAAAAATATTTCAAACATTCAATCTTTCGTTCAAAAATTATAAAAACTTCAAAATATTAGTCATAAGTCACAATACAAAATGATAAATGGTAAATTGGTAAAAGGTAACAGATATAAAGTGGTAAAAAATTCATTTGCAAAAAAAAAAAATATCAAGCGAAGGTAGGATTAGATCGGATCTCGATCCGACGATCCTACCTGCAATCCTACACCAAATATGATCCTTTTACGATCCATATCGTTTTTCATACCTAGGATCATAGGATTGTAGGATCCAACAATCAATATCGCGATTTTGACAACCATGCTTGTGTTGGATAAGGTGTCTAAGTCCATAACTATTTCGGGCTTGTACTTGACCCGACCCGGCATGGTCCATTTGGGTTGCATGGCACCATGCAATTGGTTAGACTAAATGAGAGAAATAACACTTGGAGATTATTAATATATTATAAGTTCTAATATATTAATAATATTATTTGATTAGTTTGATCAAGAATTAATTTGGAATTAATTAAGTGATCAAAGGTTAACTAATTAAATATATGGGTTCATCCATATCTTGTATAGTGGGCTAAGAGGCTCCATGGATTATCAAGTTGGGTTCTACCCATAGGATGCTCCATGGATGCTCCATGGGAGTTACAAACCCATGGGTCATGAAAATGAAGAGTCATGACACATTAGGGTTTACATGGTGTAACCCTAGATGTGTCAACACTATATAAGGATCCCATTCTCCACCAAAATCGGCACTAATAAGAAACAAGAGGGCTTGGCCGATTTTGAGAAGTGTGTGTTATCTCAAGAGTCTTTCCAAGAGCATTTGGTGTTGTGTGAAGCATTTGAGGCATCACACTTGGGGTGCTAGGCTCACAAGGTTTCAAAGAACACAAGCAACAACAAGGTAAGTTATTCTATCTATGATTCAAGTTAAAATTGTTCCCCATGTATGCTAGATAGGAATATAACCTTGGAATTCAACTTTGCATGATAATTAGACAAACATAGATCCAAGGTTATTAGGGTTGCATGTACACTTAGGAAGTGTTAGAATGCTCAAAACCCATCAGTGGTATCAGAGCCTAGGCTTGTTTGTTTGTTATTTGTGCTTAAAAGTTGAAGAAAGTCGAAAATCTTGCTGTCTGACTGATGGACTCGGCGAGTCCATGGGGAGGACTCGACGAGTTCATGTGTATCTTCAACCTACTCGGCGAGTAGGTTTATGCACTCGGCGAGTAGGGTCGACAGAGTGCAGAATTTCGACTTGTGTTGCTGGAAATGGATTAGAATCATTACCCTAAAATGTTTTGGTACTTGAAAACTTATTTTAGAAGGTGTAATGTCTTTTCTAACTCATTTACAACAACAAATTATCAAAATTACAAAGATTAGATGTGATTTTGATTCTTGAAAGTGTTCATATTCATGTTCTTGTTCTTATGATGTTTAGATGATCATAGGAATTATTTGTAACCTATGTGGTAGATTAATTCATGATCATAATGTGTTTTAATGGAGTCCATAACTTGTCCTCAAGTTATGGAAAACCAAAAGTCTCTTGGATTAAAAAAAACCATTAAAAGAACACAAGAGTTAGAAAAATGAAAAGTCCTCATTTTATTACTCTATTAAACTCATAAGTTACAAGAAATGAAAAGTTTTGAAAGTTTACAAAACTTGCCCTCAAGTTTTGGAACAAGTAAAGTTAAGTAAAACTTTAGTTCCAACCCCTAGAATTTTAAAAGTTAAAATTCAACCCTTATACTTATATTATTATGATTTAATAATTATATATATATGTATAAGAACAAAGTCGTCTTACCGCTAGTACGCCTCATTCACGAAGCCGGTCTATAAGGTGGGTATAAGGTTGTTGCCTATAAAATGGTGACTTAATGGGTGTCCACTCTCACCCACCGCTTGCTTGATCGGTGGAGGGTCGTTAGCCGAACGGGTAAGACAAGGACTTATTAATTCTCATTCAAAGTATGATGAATATTATAAAGTAACTAAATGTTTTGTTAAATTCCCAATCTTAGTTACTTTAGGAAAAATGTGAATAAGGTGCTATTCCATGAAATTACACTTTACACTTTGATTAAGTCGTTGGTGGAGCGTGTGTGGTTAACCGGCACACTAACTTGGACTTAACAAGGTAGGTAAAGGGTGACTTAGGGTTTATTATAGTATCGATGGAGCGCGTGTGGTTAACCGGCACATCGATTGAGTGATAAACTTTAAGGGTACCAAGTGATTTGCATGGTTACTTCACACCTCGTTTTGTGATCCTCGGCATCCCAGTCACAAAACCTGGAGGGCACACTCGAGATTGAAACATGCCTTTGAAAAGTTCATTGAATCTCAAAGAATCTAGGAATTTCTAAGAACCATTCAAAAACCTAATACTAAAATATTGCGGTTTTCGTGGTGGAAATTGGTGAATCGTCATTCACCTACCTTTCAAATATGATATAGCTTAGATTACGGCATACCTCTTCTAAGTTATATTATATTGTGATTGGATCCTAGCCTTAATATTACATTTGGGTGTTTTATTAAGGACTCTCTTATATCTAAACTAATCTTGTCCTCCTTCCTTCAGATGTCTTTCAACAATGCTTCTGGCTCTAATCCTAATGGCTCCTTTTTTCCCTTATGAACTTGTGTGGGAAAGTCACCTTTGATGGATCCAACTTCAATGAGTGGATCAGAAACATCAGGATGATTACCCGCTACGAGGACAAAGAATATGTCCTTGACAAGGAGCTTAAGGAGATTAATGAGTCCACTGCAACTCCTCAGGAGATCGCTGAATTTCGGGCACATGAAAGGGATGCTACGAAAGTGGCTTGCATCATGACGGCCACGATGACAGCGGAACTCCAAAAGTCTTATGAGGATTTCTACCCTTATGACATGCACCAAGATTTGATGGAAAGATACCATCAAAGTGCAAGACAAGAGAGGTATGAAATCATCTGCTCCATGATAACAACCATGATGAAGGACGGGGAATCCGTCACGAGCCACATGCAGAAAATGCAAAGGTATGTGGATCGTTTGCTGAAGCTTAATGTGAACTTCCCGGAGGATCTTGCAATAGATATTATTTTGCATTCCTTACCATCGTGCTATGATCAATTCCGCATGACATATCACATGAACAAGGAAGAAGTCACTCTCAGCAAACTTCAGGGACTTCTCAAGACCGCAGAAACAGGTCTTAAGGGGAAGTCGGTTGCTATCACTCCTACTCAAAACTCTACTCCGGTTTTGGCAATCGGGAAAAGTCGAGGGAGGAAGAGAAAGAGCTCTTCTAAGGGTACCAAGGTTCGGACCCTTGATGGCTCTTCTTCAAGTGGAACCAAGAAAGGTTTCGTTACTCCTTCTTCTGACCCAAAAGAGGCTGAATGCTTCTATTGCCATGAAAAAGCCCATTGGAAGCGGAACTGCCCAAAATACCAGCAAGATGTGAAGGATGGGAAAGTTAAACCCAACCATGCAGGTATTTACACTATCATTTCTAATAACTCACCCCATTCTAATTCTTGGGTCCTTGATACCGGGTGTGGTATTCACATTTGTTGTGACTTGCAGGGACTAAGAAGAAGTGAGGATGTGGAGCAAGGAAGGATAAACTTGATCATGGGGAATAGGAAAGTTATACCTGTTACCAAGATTGGAGTTTATACTTTATCGCTAAGTAGTGGGTTTAGTTTAGATTTGAATAAGTGTTGTTATTCGCCAGGAATGGCAAGAAATATTATTTCCTTTCATGCTTTGTACAAACAAGGGTTTACCTTTTCATTTAATAATGAAGTTGGTTCTATAGATGTGTTCTATAATAATGTCTTTTATTTTAAAGCATTACCTTGTGATGGTGTGTATGAAGCTGTATCTGTTGTAGATAACTTGGGAAATAATGTTTTGTGTATTGATTCTAATAATAATAACTTGGATAAAGCATCATTATGGCATTGTCGTCTTGGACATGTAAGCAAGAAACGCATAGGCCAACTCCAAAAGGATGGAGTCTTGGAGTCGTTTGACCTAAAGTCAGATGATAGTTGCGAATCATGCTTACTTGGAAAAATGACAAAGTCACCCTTCACAGGTTCATGTGAGAGGGGTGAAGGTTTGTTGGACCTTATACACACGGATGTGTGTGGACCATTCAAACATGCCACAAGGGATGCTAATCGTTATTATTTGACTTTTACTGATGATTATAGTAGATATGGATATGTCTACTTGATCAAGCATAAGTCAGAGACTTTCGAGAGGTTTAAGGAATTTAAACAGGAAGTCGAGAATCAATTGGGCAGGAACATTAAGATGCTTCGATCCGATCGTGGTGGTGAGTATCTTAGTTCAGAGTTCCTCGACTATCTAAGGGAATGTGGGATAGTCTCACAATTGACACCTCCCAGGACACCACAGTTGAATGGTGTGGCTGAGAGGAGTAATCGAACCTTATTGGATATGGTTCGTTCCATGATGAGTCGAGCTACGCTACCAATCTCATACTGGGGGTATGCCTTAGAGACTGCCGCCCATATCCTCAATCTAGTCCCTACAAAGAAAGTTGCCAAAACTCCTCACGAGATGTGGACTGGTAAAGTACCTAAACTAGACCACATCAAGATTTGGGGTTGCGAGGCTTTCGTGAGACGCGAGACTCATGATAAGCTCGAACCCCGAAGCGAGAGGTGTATTTTCATCGGTTACCCACAGCGATCCTTTGGTTACCTCTTCTACAGACCTAGTGACAATGTGGTCTTTGTAGCAAGAAGAGGAGTCTTTCGAGAAAGAGAGTTTATAAGCCAAGGAGACAGTGGGAGGCAAGTTGATCTTGAAGAAATTCAAGAGTCAAGCGGTGAAGGAACTTCAAACTCTAGCCCTCAACTTGAGGAGGAAACTCCTGTTGAGCAAATTGACAAATCTGTACCTCTGAGACGTTCCACGAGAGTTAGGAGTGCACCTGAGCATTACTATGGATTCCATATTACTGCAGAAGGTGAGACACTTATTAGTGATGAAACACTAGTAAGTCAAGATGACCCTAACAGCTACGAGGAAGCCATGGCAGGCCCCGAGTCTGCTAAATGGAAAGAGGCTATGGATAGCGAGATACAATCCATGTATGACAATCAAGTTTGGAACTTGGTTGAGAATGTACCAGGTCGTAAGACAGTAGGGTGCAAATGGGTCTTCAAGAAGAAGACCGACATGGATGGTAAAGTACACACTTATAAGGCTAGACTGGTTGCAAAGGGCTTCTCTCAAATTCCTGGAGTGGATTATGATGAGACCTTTTCTCCAGTAGCCAAGATTAAGTCTATTCGGGTTCTGTTAGCCATAGCTGCGTTTCATGATTATGAAATATGGCAGATGGATGTCAAAACCGCTTTCCTTAATGGGAAGTTGGCTGAAGATGTTTACATGAGTCAGCCAGAGGGTTTTGTCAGCAACGAGTACCCAAATAGAGTGTGTAAGCTTGAGAAATCCATTTATGGATTGAAGCAAGCACCTCGCAGATGGAATCTTTGCTTTGATGAAAAGGTCAAGGAATTTGGCTTTTCTAAGAGTGAAGATGAATCTTGTGTGTATGTCAAGGCTAGTGGGAGTATAGTTAGCTTCTTGGTATTGTATGTGGATGACATACTACTCATAGGAAACGACATTCCAACCCTGCAGGAAGTAAAGTCCTGGCTTGGGAAGTGTTTCGCTATGAAGGACCTTGGTGAAGCTGCCTATATTCTAGGGATAAGAATCTTGAGAGATCGGAGTAAAAGACTAATTGGACTTAGTCAGAGTACCTACTTGGATAAAGTGCTGAAGCGATTCAGCATGCAGGATTCCAAGAAAGGAGAGTTACCCATCCAGAGTAACACCAGATTGAGTAAGACACAAAGCCCTAGCACTGAGGCTGAGATAGCAGAAATGAGTCGAACACCTTACGCTTCGGCTGTAGGATCGATCATGTATGCTATGACGTGTACTTGACCCGATGTAGCTTTTGCCTTGAGCATGGTTAGCAGGTATCAGGCGAACCCTGGCAAGGCACACTGGACTGCGGTAAAGAATATCCTCAAGTACCTACGGAGGACTAAGGACTGGGTTCTTACCCTCAGTGGGAGTGATGACTTGAGAGTTGTAGGGTATAGTGATGCTAGCTTCCAGACTGATAGGGATAATTTCCGCTCTCAGTCGGGCTGGGTCTTTACCCTAAATGGAGGAGCAATTTCTTGGAAGAGTTCCAAGCAAGAGACAGTGGCTGATTCTACTTGTGAATCAGAGTATATTGCAGCTAGCGAAGCAGCAAAAGAGGCGATATGGCTGAAGAACTTCATTGGAGACCTTGGAGTTGTACCAGCTATTAAAGAGCCAATGGAAATTTTCTGTGATAGTGAAAGTGCTGTTGCCTTAGCCAAGGAACCAAGGGATCATGGGAGATCCAGACACATCGACAGAAAATACCATTTCATTAGACATCGGATCGAAGAAGGACTCCTCGTGGCAAAGAGGGTATCATCGGATGAGAACCCAGCAGATCCCCTCACGAAGGGACTGAGTAGGGTTAAGCATCTCCAGCATGCTCGGAGCATAGGGCTGAAGGATGATATAAGTTTTAGTAGTTAGATAACCCAGAAATTTGTAAAGTGTAATTGACATTTGATGATGAATAAAAGGTGTTTTATTTATAAGTAAAGTGTTGCTATCTCTTGTCAATCGTTTACTATATTTCTTTTGCATGTTTTGACTTCCAGAATAATTTTGTTTGGTGTAACATATTATTCAAACCTCCACAGTCGGTCATATGTCGGAAGTAGGTATGAATCAAGACTGTCATGATGGGTTGTAGAGGTCTAAGGTGTTGGACAAGGCTACAACAATCATGAGTGCTCATAAGTTCTGAGCATTGGACTCAACCCACGCTCACTGGAATCACTTCATGGAATTCTATCTCGAGTGATCGTGAGACGGTAATATCATATAAGTCTTCAAACCTAGAGATATGATTTGTTACTTACAAGTTGGTTATGCATTGACTGTACGAAACCGCATTGGTAACTCGATGTTATAAAACGTACTTTTGTGTGTAATTCAATGAGTGGTAGAACAAACATATGAGTCGAAGTTTATCTGTTCCTTCTTGGATTAGAAGCTGATATCTGGGCCCCTCGATGATTTTGTTTTGACCCATGTACCGGGCCCGGTCAGAACTAGATTGATGTGTTCAATTAAGTTCTATGTCAAACAAATCGGAAATCGGGAAACAACTGCTGGACAATAAGTAAGACATTGTTCCATGTATTTGTCCGGCTGATATCTAGAACGGAGGATTATATGATCACTTATCTTAAATGGCGTACTATCATCTTCTCAGTTCCGAGAAACCTTGAAAGAGCTACGATTGCCGGTCGGTTCCTGAAGTACTAGAGATATAGTTATTAGACTTATCCAAGTGGGAGACTGTTGGATAAGGTGTCTAAGTCCATAACTATTTCGGGCTTGTACTTGACCCGACCCGGCATGGTCCATTTGGGTTGCATGGCACCATGCAATTGGTTAGACTAAATGAGAGAAATAACACTTGGAGATTATTAATATATTATAAGTTCTAATATATTAATAATATTATTTGATTAGTTTGATCAAGAATTAATTTGGAATTAATTAAGTGATCAAAGGTTAACTAATTAAATATATGGGTTCATCCATATCTTGTATAGTGGGCTAAGAGGCTCCATGGATTATCAAGTTGGGTTCTACCCATAGGATGCTCCATGGATGCTCCATGGGAGTTACAAACCCATGGGTCATGAAAATGAAGAGTCATGACACATTAGGGTTTACATGGTGTAACCCTAGATGTGTCAACACTATATAAGGATCCCATTCTCCACCAAAATCGGCACTAATAAGAAACAAGAGGGCTTGGCCGATTTTGAGAAGTGTGTGTTATCTCAAGAGTCTTTCCAAGAGCATTTGGTGTTGTGTGAAGCATTTGAGGCATCACACTTGGGGTGCTAGGCTCACAAGGTTTCAAAGAACACAAGCAACAACAAGGTAAGTTATTCTATCTATGATTCAAGTTAAAATTGTTCCCCATGTATGCTAGATAGGAATATAACCTTGGAATTCAACTTTGCATGATAATTAGACAAACATAGATCCAAGGTTATTAGGGTTGCATGTACACTTAGGAAGTGTTAGAATGCTCAAAACCCATCAGCTTGACGCTACCCCGATGATTTTCGGTACCGTCAAGGAGGGCATCATGGAGATCATGGAGGAGAGGCTCAGGTCCTTCCGAGCCGAGATTGTTGCAGGCCAGATTGGGGCCCGAGCTCCCTCATTCAGGGAGTTCAAGGCGTGTAGAGCGCCTGAGTTCTTTGGGGTCATGGATCCCATCACTAGCAGACATTAGGTGACAGATATGGAGAATGCCCAGTGCATGAGTTTTTGCCCCTAGGCGGTAAAGGTGGGGTTCACATCTTGTATGTTGAGGGATCGAGCACGAGACTGGTGGGAGGAGGTAACCTGTGAGGTAGGATCAGCAGGGGTGGCTTAGATGACTTAGGAGGAGTTTGTGAGGAGGATTGATCAAGAGTTTGCACCATCCATTGAGGTGCAACGTTTGGTGAGAGAGTTCCAGAATCTACAACAGACTACCGAGACTGTAGCGGAGATCACAGTCAAGTTTCTAGAGAGGGAACTTATGGTTCTGCAATACGTTGCAGATGAGGAGACAAAGATTACTAGGTATCCTTCCATGTTGAGAGATGATATTCAGGAGTTTTTAAGTTTTTCTGGGTGCAAGATCCTGAATGGGATGGTGGAGAAGGTCTGGGAACGGGAGATTGAGTTAGAGCTTCGCACGAAGTGGAATCCGGAGCAGCTTCAGACAGCAGTGGGTCAAGTCATGAAGCCTAAGACCTCCAATCCTCCCAACAGGGGCCAGAAGGGTCGTGGCTGATTTGCCAAGTGCGGTAAGCCGCACAATGGGGACTGTCGAGCAACAGGCTCGGTATGTTACGCTTGTGGCCAGTCGGGCCATATGAGTAGCGATTACCCCAAGAAGGGCTTGATTTGTTTTCACTACAACTAGACTAGTCATAAAAAGGTTGATTGTCCGAGGTTGGTTAGAGGAGGATGAGCAGTGGCGGCGCTTGCGCCAAGCACGATGAGGATTACAGATGGCCGCCCGATCAAGGCAGAAGCTCCTGCGGTGAAAAGTCGCGCATTTTAGCTGACTACTAAGGAGGCCCGATCAGGGCCAGACGTCGTTACTGGTATGTGATCTATTTCTGTCTTGTTTATTTTATTGCCATGCTTATGTTATTATGATCTTGTATAGGGACCTTCTTGGTCAATGGTTTGTCGGCTCATGTTCTTTTTGATTCGGGGGCTACCCGATCATTTGTATATCTTGCACTCAACAAGAAGTTTTGGGATGCTTCGGGGACCTTGGATTCCCCACTTGAGGTGGAGATTGTGGATGACCACACCGTGAGTGCTGCGAGGGTATTTCAGAGGAGCGTTCTAAATGTGTTCGAGGAGAGGTTTTCTATCGATTTGGTTCTGATTCCTTTGTGGGGGTTGAAGGTGATCATCGGGATGGATTGGTTGGGGCCCAATGGGGCCATGATAGACTGCGATCGTCAGCTGGTGAGAGTTCGAACCCCAAGTGGGGGAGAACTTGTTATTCATGGAGAGTGAGCCTCGCGTGGGCAGCTCTCTATTCGACTGCGAGTGCTAGGAGGCTTCTTCAGCAGGGTTGTTCTGGGTTCTTGGCTTATGTTTCAGAACACGGATTGAGGCCACTCTAGAGTTGAGCAGTGTTCCGATTGTGCGGGATTTTCTTGACATATTGATTTAGAGCCCGGTGAGGCTCCGATAGCCAAGGCACCGTATCGTCTAGCTCCGCCTGAGATGCAAGAGTTGTCTAGGCAGCTTCATGAGCTGCTAGACCAAGGATTTATTCGTCCGAGCAGTTCCCCGTGGGGAGCACCGATCCTGTTCGTGAAAAGGCATGATGGGTCACACAAGATGTGTATTGATTTATCGAGAGCTGAACAAGCTAACGGGAAGAACCATTATTTGCTTCCGAGGATTGATGATTTGTTCGACCAACTTTAGGGTGCATCTTGGTTTTCCAAGATTGATCTTCGTTCGGGGTATCACCAGATACGGATTAGGGATGAGGATATACCGAAGACGACCTTTAGGACTCGTTATGGTCACTATGAGTTTGTGGTGATGCAGTTTGGGATCACCAATGCTCTATCGGCGTTCATGGATCTCATGAACCGGGTTTGTAGACCGATGTTGGATCGGTCTGTGATTGTCTACATTGATTATATTTTGGTCTATTCTAAGACCAAGGAGCAGCACGAGCAGCATTTGAGGGAGGTGTTGGAGACCTTGAGGATGGAGAGGCTGTATGCCAAATTCTCCAAATTTGATTTTTGGTTGCGTGAGGTGCAGGTTTTGGGGCACATCATCAATCAAGATGGTATTTTGGTTGATCCAGCCAAAATTAAGCGGTGTTGTGTTGGGAGGTTCCGAAGAACGCCTCCGAGATCTGGAGTTTCTTGGGTCTTGCAGGGTACTATCAGAGATTTATTCAGGATTTCTCCAAGATCGCCGTACCTTTGAACTGGTTGACCAAGAAAAGCGTGACCTTTCGGTAGGGTCCAGATCAGCAGTTGACATTTGAGACCGTGAGACAAAAATTATGTGAAACCCTGATTGTAGCACTACCCGATGGATTGGATGACTTTGTAGTGTATTGTGATGCTTCTATTTTGGGGTTAGGAGCAGTTCTGATGCAGAGGGGGGCATGTGATTACTTATGCTTCAAGACATTTGAAGACCCATGAGGTGAATTACCCCACTCATGACTTGGAATTGGGGGTGGTGGTTTTTGCCCTCAAGATTTGGAGACATTATTTGTATGGGGTCCGATGCACCATTTTCACTTATCACAAGAGTTTGAAGTATTTGATGGGTCAACAGAATCTGAATATTCGACAGAGGATATGGCTCGATGTAGTAAAGGATTACAACTGTGAGATTTTGTACCATCCCCAGAAGGCCAATATGGTAGCCGATGCTTTGAGCCGTAAGACGGCAAGTGCCCCGATTCGAGATGTTTGCTTGAGGATGACAGTGATTTCACCTTTATTGGATATGATTAAGGAGGCACAGGTGGAGGGTTTAAAAAGGGAGAACAGGAAGATCGAGCGGATTCAGGGGAAAATTATGTTGTTTGTTCGAGATGGTTGAGGGTTATTGACTTAGTGTGGTAGAGTTTGGGTTCCAGCATCCAGGGGTGCGAGGCAAAGAATCTTGGAGTAGGCACACAAGTCCAAATTCTCTATCCATCCGGGGGCCACAAATATGTATTGATACCTACGATTGAGTTATTGGTGGCCCTGCATGAGCGAGAGGTTGTGTGGTTTGTCAAGCAGTATTTTACCTGTAGGAAGGTCAATGCCGAACATCAGAGGCCTCATGGCAAGATGCAGCCGCTACCTATTCCCATGTGGAAATGGGAAGATATATCTATGGATTTTATCACGAAGCTACCTAAGACGGCGCGGGGTGTGGATTCCATTTGGGTTATTGTGGACAGGTTAACAAAGAGTGCACATTTTTTTCCCAATTTCCGAGAGTATCTCCGCCAAGAAATTAGCAGATATTTATGTGCGGAAGGTGGTGGCCAGGCACGGGGTGCCGATATCTATGGTCTCGGACTGCGATGTTCGTTTCACCTCCAGATTCTGGAGGAAGTTTCATGAGGAGTTGGGTACTCAATTGCATTTCAGCACTACTAACCACCCCCAGACCGACGGTCAGAGTGAGCGGACGATTCAGACGCTCGAGGATATGCTTAGGGCATGTGTATTGGATTTCGGAGGGAGTTGGGATACTTACCTTCCACTAGCAGAGTTCTCATACAACAAGAGTTCTCATGCTAGTATCGACCGACCCCTGTTTGAGGCGTTGTATGGTCGAAGATGTAGGACTCCAGTTTGTTGGGGGGTGGTTGGGCATCGAGTTATAGGAAGCACCAAAGTGGTGCTTAAGACGACTGAGCTGATCCAACAGGTTCGCGATCAGCTTCAGATATCGCAGAGCAGACAGAAGAGTTGCGCTAATAGACGCAGATCAGACCTGGAGTTCCAGGTTGGGGACATGGTTCTCCTGAAGGTGTCACCCTGGAAGGGTGTTATTCGGTTAAGGAGGTGGGGCAAGTTGGTCCCCAGGTATATTGGCCCGTTTTAGATTATCACCTGGGTGGGCAGGGTTGCGTATCAGTTGGACTTGCCTGAGGAGCTTGGGCAGATCCACAATACGTTTCACGTTTCTCAGCTGCGGAAGTGTGTAGCTGACGAGTCGATGGTTGTATCGCTAGATGATATTCAGATTGATGAGAGCCTGAATTATGTGGAAAAAGCCATTGCGATTCTAGGCATGGAAACGAAAGCCCTTTTGAATAAGGAAGTGAAGTTAGTAAAGGTGCAATTGCAGCACCAAAGAGGCTCCGAATGGACCTGGGAGCCGGAGGACGAGATGAGGAAGCATTATCCGAACCTTTTTGCATCAATAGACTTCGAGGACGAAGTCTAGTTCAAGTGGGGGAGATTTGTGAAGCTTGGTTCATGTATAAATCATTTCTAAAATATTTGAAATTATTGTTGGAACTTGACGAGTTGGGGAGCTTCAACTTGTTGTGTTGAGAAGGATTGTGGCCGCGGGATTTTATGACCTAAATCGGCGAGTCGGGGTGTCCCAACACGACGAGTTGGCGGCTGTGATGAAAACCCTAATTTTAGGGTTTTTCACCCTATTTAAAGACCTTAAATGTAAAGCCCTAAATCAGGTATGGCTTGGAAACCCTCGAAGAATTCCAATTGTGTCATAAATGGTCCCTTGGAGTACGTTGTACCTATGAGTACTCTTACGTACTCTGCATGAATGATCGCGGGGGCATTTTGCGTACGTGGGGCGTACGCAAGAGAAGGCTGAAACCCTAAATTCAGACTTGAACCCTATTTAAATATCTTTTAGCCTCTTGACCAAACCCTATCAACATCCTTAGCCCCATTTCGTATGTATTCAGCTGAGATAGAGTGTGAGTGAGAGTTTGAGCTTAAGAAGAGGGTTTTGGTGAGCATTTTGGAGTTCTTTCAAGAAAGGGAGTTGCTAGGAAAGCTTGGGACGGTTTGGTGCTTCAAGAATCTGTATTGTCGTCATCTTGCAAGACTTCTAGAGGTAAAATGCATGCACCTTTCCCTCTAAGTTCTTAGATCTAGCTAGGGTTTTCTAGTTTACCCCATTTTGGTTGGTTTTGGAACTCTTATGGTGATTTAAGCAACTCCATGAAGTGGGAATGACAGATCTGAGGTCCCTTAGTCAATTAGAAGCATAAAAATGGGATCTTGATGGATGTATTGGTCTCATACATGGATTAAGGACCTTGAAAAGGTCCTAATGGAAGTGTTGAGTGTTTATGAGACATGCAAGGGCATAAAGTTGGCAACTTTAAGCCTTAGGATGTTTGAACAAGTCTAGATCTGACTTTTGGACGTGATGGAATCGAGCATTAAGCACTTAATGGAAAAAGTGCTTAAGATGATTGTATGTTGGGCGTAACCAGCTGTACGCGATGCGTAGTGCCCAAACCTACAGTACGCTACGCGTACCAGGATGGTACGTTGGGCGTACGCAACTCAGTTGGGTCCTAAGCTGTTTTGGGCCTTTGGGCCTCATTTGGTTGTTGGGCTTGATCGGATTCTGTGAGTTAGAGGCCTTTTCGTCTGATTGGGCCGTGGACTTATCAGTTGGGCCTTATTGGGCCAAGGGGCCCATTAAGGATATTGGACTTGGACTTTGGGGCCTATTTGCAAGAAAAGGGTAATTGGGCCTTGGGGGTATACTTTGAAGGTTGGGCCTTTACTTGGGTAATTTAAGGCCCTATCGTTCATTGTATTATTATTGTTGATATTCAGCTCGGGAGGCTGCAAATTATTAGGAGGGCAGTATTTGTATTCATCGGACGAAGTTGAGTCTTCTCACCATACCTATGGGTCTACGGCACCAAGGCTGACCCATTATGTGTACATGTTATGTGTGTGTTATTCATTTATGAATTGATATGTTATGTGATATTATGTTGGTACGGAAGACCCCGGGGGGAGCCCGTGACATTGGATATAAGACCATGTGGGGTAGCCCATGGCATTCCTAGGTAAAGACCATGTGGGGTAGCCCATGACATTGGATGTAAGGCCATATGGGGTAGCCCATGGCAGTCCTAGGTAAAGACCATGTGGGGTAGCCAATGGCATTCTTGCTGGATTGTATTGCATGGTTTCTGTGGCATGTTTATAGCTTTAATTAGCTAACAGGATTTGTGTATGTGAATGTGTGTGATATGCTCTGGGAAACTCACTAAGCATTTCGCTTACAAGTTGTTGATTTGTTTCAGGTACTTCTGAGACCAAGGGTCCGACGTTATGACGTGGCATGCACTCTATCTCTCTTTTTAATGTATTTGGGACCCTCTAATGTTTTAAAATGGAAGACAAAGATGTAATGAATGCTAATTTGAAAACATATTTTTGGGAATCTATGGTTTATTAGATTGGTTTTGATTAACTCAAAATTGAATTTCTTTGTAAAAATTGGGTCGTTACATTAAATGTAACGCCCGCGTTTCCAGGCTAGACATTATTGTTGATATAATAGTCTAGGTTAACCCTTGTAACTCTTTTTGAAGTATTAATGATGAAATATTTGAGTATTATGTGAATTATGTGTTTATGTCCTTAATTATTATAATTTAACGAATTAAGAATAAAATAAGCGTCAAAATTAACGTGTGAGATAAGCCTGATATCTTTACATAAAGTTGTAATGGTCGAAACAAGGATTCCGGATATATAAAGAACGCCAAAATCCGAGTTATAACGAAGAAGTTATGACCTGTCAAAGTTTCGCGAACGGACCGACACGACGTTAAATGACGAAAAATGTGAATTTGAAATAGAGTGATATTTAGCCTTGGTGATCTAAATGAATGTCGTAGAGTTCGTTAAACCGAGAGCGTGCATAAAAAGATCGTCCAAATCTGACTTCGTATGAGGAAGTTATGATTTTCCGAAGTTTCGACTTTAGCAGGATGCAGCCCGATTACTCGATTTGAGATCGAGCGGTGTTTAGCCGAAATAATTTAAACGAGAATCGAAGATCTCATTAATAGTAGTGCAACGGTAAAAAGACAGACGAAAACGGACTCCGGATGAAGAAGTTATGAATTTATAACGGAGTTTTCCTATCCCGGCCTACTAAACATAAATAATAAAAAATAAAGTCAAAATCAGCCGACGGAGTTTAAACGAAAGTTGTAGAACTTAGTCTCACCTACGCGTGGATATAAAGAACGTCAAAAACAGAGTGTGTATGAGGAAGATATGAATTTCGGAAGTTTTATAAATAATTAAAATATATATTTAATTAAGAATTCCGGATAATATCCGAAGGAGTCACTGATCCTATCCGAACTACGCCCAGCGTACAGCAAAGCATGACCCGCCCCATACTCAAGTGCTCCGATGACGTAAGCGATGACGATTCCGAAGCACTACGCCCCGCGTAGCTGAGCATTACGCCCAACGTAATGCGAGGCTTCTGTTCCTATATAAAGGATGCGAGGGCAACCGTCCGTTTTGCTCCTTTTCTCTTCTCTCTCTCTCTCTCTCTCTCTCTCTAATTTTGCCTCGTTTTTCGTGTCAGAATTATCCCGAAGCCCCGGTATTATTCCCGAGTCCCGAAGCAAGTCCCGAAGCCCCGAAGATCCCGAGAAGTGAGATTCCCGAGCCGAAGCTCTGCCCGCGAGAAGCCCGGTTTTTGTTAAGATCTCCCAGTTTCACCGAAGGATACTACTTCTACAAGTCGTAGTGCTGTCCGATCATCTTCTGATCAAGTGAATGTGTAGTCACTTTCTTCTAACACATAATTATGAAGTATTTTATACGAAATACGTGTTATGTGTATATTTTGTTGTTATATGTGTGAATGTATTTTCACTTTCTTCTATCTCATAGATATGATTTATTCTCTATGAAATACGTGTTATGTATATGTGTATCATCTGTTGCTTGGAATATGTATTGAATGAGAATGCTATACAGGTTTTAAACTATGTATAAAAATATATATTTTTATCTACTAATATGTTGGGTAGAACATGGGTAGATAGTTGATGTGTGATAAACAGATGAGAGACCTCAATGTTGTTTTTGATTCAGTCATCTAGCGGAGTTTAGATGACGACCATGGACTTTTCTAAACAATCTTGTGGAACGCTAGCAGGCTCGCCACCTGTAGGTGTTAATGAACTTGGGTGGTCATTCGCTGTACTCCATCCCCCTCATGGTTGCCTTATTTGACATATATTGCTGGGAAACCCCCAAATGCATGTGTTGTCGCCCCGATGAAATATTCTAAGACTAGTTCCCTTGTGTTGTTTGTTTTAGGGACGTAAAGTGAGAACAACAGGACTGGGTAATTAGGTTATTGTTGGTTGATGAAAATAAATTTAATTACTTATTGTGGGATAAAAACCCTATATGCTCACCAGGCTCTCAAGCCTGACCCACTTAGTTTTCTTTGCATTACAGGTAGCGGCGCCAGAGCATAAGTTGGATGATTTGTCAAGTTATTTTTGGATTATAGACCTGTTGTTGTAAATAACTGTTGTAAGGTCTGTATTGAAATGTTTATGCTTTTGATTTGTTTATCGCAACATGACATCCCGAGTATTGTAATATAATGAAAAATACATTTCTTTAAGAAATGCTTTGGTAAATCTTATTATTATCATATTTTGTTTTGGGAACAAATTTCGCAACTCTTTTAATGAAAGGATTACTCTGAAATCATTTTAAAAGCACAAATTAAACCGGTCTTTTCTGGCCGTCATTTTGGGGATGTCATAGTTGGTATCAGAGCATTAGTTTAAGCGAACTAGTAATTTGTAAAATTTCTATACTTAAACTTAGAATGCTAAGTGAAGATTGTGAGATGTGTGTTTGTTCTATTTTAGACACGAGCACCAGTTTATTTTAGGAAAATTTCCTAAAATGCTTTTACGTGGTAAATGTTATATGTTTGCCATATATGATATTATTTGTTCGGATCTATGGTCTGTTGCCGACCGGATCTGGAAACCTTATGTGTGTAGGATTCTAAGCGTACGTCTACGAATTTAAAACTAGCATGTAAATGTTTCGGAGTGATAAGGATGATTTGAATATCTATCGTGAATGAGGATCTAAATTTCACCTTAATCGATGTGTAGATAAAAAATGGTAAGAACCAGAAGTGGCGTTGGAAACGCAGATGAAAACAGGAATCAACCACATGTGATTGAGCAAATACCTGTTGTAGCAGCAACACCTGAGCCAATAACAATGGCTGGTGTACAAATGATGATTCAGAGGATGTTGGATCGTCAGATGGAAAAAACAAGACGTCTGCTTAGGCAGATTCGTGAAGAACCGTCAATTCAAGTGGAAGAGCCCGAAGAGAATGGAGGGCACTCGGAGGGAGAAAACTTCAGTGGAACTGTTGGTCAAGACAACCCACCGATAGTTAGGCAAGACAATTAGGATGGAAGGAATGATGGAATGGGATGCAAGTATAAGGATTTTCTGACTTGCAAACCATCGACCTTCACTGGAAAGGAGGATCCGATCGGAGGCATGGATTGGATATCGGAAATGGAGCTAGCCTTCATGACGTGTGGTTGTAGAGTCAAGTTGCAGACCACTTTCGCAGTACGTCAGTTCAGGGGTGGAGCTGTTTGTTGGTGGAACACTTTAGGGAAGCCCCTAATCCCTAATGAGCCACTGTAACTGACATGGGCAGAGTTTTTGCTGCAGTTCAAGTGCAAGTTCTGTTCGGCCCAAAATCTGTTGGAGTTGGAGAACAAGTTTCGGACATTGACAAAGGGCAGCATGTTGATGAATACACAAATGCTTTCATAGACAAGATTGAGTTTGCTTTGCGCGTCGTTCCAGATGAGCTGACAAAGGTTGACCGATACGCAAAAGGACTCCCGTGGGAGTACGTTGTGCCAGTGCGTCAGGCACCTACTATAACACTCGTGTTTCTAGCCTAGGCATTTATATTAAGTTGATAGTCTAGGTTAACCTTTGTAACTCATTTTGAAGAAATGAAAAGGAATTATGTGAATATTATATGAATTATGTGTTTTATGCTTAATTATTAGGGTTTAATTAATTAAGAATAAAAATAAGCGTCAAAATTAAAGTGTGAGATAAGCCCGATATCTTTACATAAAGTTTTAGTGGTTGAAACAAGCATTTCGGGGATATAAAGAATACCAAAATCCGAGTTATAACGAAGAAGTTATGACCTGTCGAAGTTTCGCGACAAAACCAGCACGGTGCTGAATGTCGTAAAAAGTGAGTTTTTGATAAACCACTTTTAGCCTTAGTGATCAAAATGAAAGTCGTATTATTCGTTAAACCGAGAAGTTCGATAAAAAGAACGCCCAAATCTGACTTCGTATGAGGAAGTTATGATTTTTCGAAGTTTCAGCTTAGCAGTAGACAGCTAAAAACTCGAATTTTAGATAGAGCGATTTTTAGCCGAGACAACCTAAACGAGAATCGAAGGTCTCGTCATTAGGAGCATAACGGTAAAAAGTCTGACGAAAACGGACGTCGGATGAAGAAGTTATGAATTTTTAACGGATTTCCTGTCCCGGTCTGTTAAAAGTAATAATATAAAATTTAAATTCAAAATTAGCCGACGAAGTCTAAACGGAAGTTGTAGAGCGTAATTTTAGCTACTCGTGCATATAAAGAACGTCAAAAACGGAGCTCGTATGCGAAAGTTATGGATTTTAGAAGTTTTGGCGCGAAAATCGTGAAAATTCACATAGTCACATTTTGCCACGTCACCTTCGCTGAAATAGTGCCACATGTCCTGCTGAGTCACCAAGCTGCTGAGTCACCGAAGCTGCTGAGTCATGCGAAGCCACGTGTCGGATTCTGATTTGACCGAAGGGAGGTCCAATCCGAGGCTCGCATATGAACCGAACCTCGCACCCTAGCTCCGAGCCTCGCATGTGTGATACGACTCCGCGGTCCAATCAGCGAGTGCCACCGAGACCCTCGCACGTGCTGACCACCTATGCACTAGAACCAACTTCGGACACATGCCTCGGCCCAATCACAATCACAGACTGCCAACGAGCCCTCGCATGCGCAGACCATGTGCGAGCCACCTCCCCTGCGAGCTTCGGATCTGCGACGCGTGTCTTCCCTCCTGACCATCCGATCAGAAGCCTCGCCCCTATAAATAGAAGGGTGCGAGACCACCCGGGTAACTTTGAAAATTTGTCAATTTTAACCCCTAAACCCATATTTTCTTCATCTTAACATCCCGCAAAGCCCCGATATCGATTGTAAAGCCCGAAATACTCCACGAAGTGCCCGAGAAGCCCGGAAAATTTATCTTTTCGGTTTCGAAGCCCGACTTTTATAAAGCCCGGTTTCTCAATAAAACTCCCGGTTTTATTAGAAACGATCGTTTTAGGAAACGAATTGCTGCCCGATTATCATCAAACCATGTGAGTGTATAGTCACTTTCATTTTACACATAGATATGAAGTATTTACCTTATAATACGTGCTATGTGTAAATATATTAATTGTTTATTTGAGGTGACTGTTGTGTTGATGTTTTATACAAGTTTTAAACTGTATAAGTATTTTTATCTACAAATATGTTGGGTAGAACATGGGTAGATAGTGATGTGTGATAAAATAAAATTGATGAGAGGCCTCAATGTGTTTTGAGATCCAGTCATCTAGCGGAGTTTGGATGACGACCACGTACTTTCTAGACAGTCCAGTAGGAAACATTAGCAGGTCCGCAACCTGTAGGTGTTAATGAACTGAGAGTGTTCATTCACTGTACTCCATCCCCCTCATGGTTACCTTTAGGACATGTATGGCTGAGGAAACCCCTTAGCAGTAGTGTCCATCCCGATGATATTCTTTAAGCTAGGTCCCTTGTGATAAGTGTTTAGGGACGTAAACTGAGGATAACGGGAACGGGTAATCAGGGTTATTATTGATTGATGAACTTAATAAGTTTATTATTATTGTGGGTTGAAAACCTTATAAGCTCACCAGGCTCCCAAGCCTGACCCACTCAGCTTTTTATGTTACAAGTAGTGGACCCCGAGCATAGTCGGAGGACGACGAGAGATTTTTGGATTATAGGCCAGTAATTGTAAATAACTGTTGAAAGGCTGAAAAAGAAAGAGGCAACAAAACCCAACATTCCCCCAAAGCCGAAAGCAAGAGCCTTCCAGGTGACACTTGAGGCTGTGAAGGATGAAGCTGATGTCGCTTCAGGTACCTTTCTCGTAAACAAATTACCTGCTCAAATTTTGTTTGAGTCTGGAGCCAACTGCTCCTTTATTTCGCATGAGTTTGGTAGAAAACTAGCTTTGCCTATTGATAGACTAGATAATGCTTTATTAGTCGAAGTTGCTAGTGGCAATTTTGTACCTGTTAGCCATCCTATGAAAAACATCTTAATCGACTTGAATGGGAATAAGTTTCACGAGGAATTATTGCCTATCGAACTTAATGGTTTCAACGTCGTTCTGGGAATGGATTGGCTTAGCACCAATGACGCCGATATATTATGCAAGAAGAAGATAGTTAAAGTAAACCCGCCTGGGAAAGAGTCATTTATGGTGTATGGTGACAAACGCCGAGTAAATTTTGGAGTCATTTCGCTAATGAAAGCCATAAAGTGTTTGGCCAAAGGATGTACATCATATTTGGCATTCGTGATTGATGCTAAGAAGGAGAAAAAGGAGATGCGGAGCATTCCTGTCGTGTGTGATTATCCGGAAGTATTTCTCGAAGATCTTCCCGGATTACCTCCTGATAGACAAGTGGAGTTTAGAATAGACTTGTTACCAGGAACGACACCAATAGCAAAGGCACCGTACCGATTAGCACCAACGGAGATGAAGGAGTTGATGATGCAACTTCAGGAGTTATTGGACAAAGGTTTCATTAGACCTAGTTCATCACCCTGGAGAGCTCCGGTGTTATTCGTAAAGAAGAAAGACGGGAGCATGAGAATGTGCATTGATTACAGAGAACTGAACAAGGCAACATTAAAGAATAGATATCCGTTGCCAAGGATCGATGACCTGTTCGATCAGCTGCAAGGCTCAAGTTATTTTTCAAAGATCGATCTTAAGTCAGGATATCATCAGCTGAAAGTAAGAGAGCAGGATATCGAGAAGACTGCATTCAGAACGCGATATGGACACTACGAGTTCTTGGTTATGTCGTTTAGACTAACCAATGCTCCAGTAGCATTCATGGATTTGATGAATAGGGTTTGTAATCCGTTCCTCGATAAATCTGTGATAGTGTTCATAGATGATATTCTGATTTATTCGAAAAGACAAGAGGAACATGGCAGACACTTGCGAGAAGTGTTAGAAGTCTTGAAGAAGGAGAAGCTATATGTGAAGTTCTCCAAATGTGATTTTTGGATTTGAGAAGTCCAATTCTTGGTTCACGTGGTCAACCAACAAGGGATAATGGTTGATCCAGCAAAAATCGAAGCTGTAATGAAGTGGGAACAGCCAAAAAGTCCCACGGAGATCCGAAGCTTTCTTGGATTAGCTGGATATTACCGAAGGTTTATCCAAGGATTTTCTTCGATCGCTACTCTATTGACAGCTTTGACCCACAAAGGAGCTAATTATGCTTGGAGTGATAAGCATAAAGAAGCAATCGAGAAGCTAAAGAAGAAGCTATGCGAGGTACCGATACTTTCTCTACCCGATGGAGTTGAAGACTTCGATGTTTATAGCGATGCGTCTGGTGTTGGGTTGGGTTGTGTTTTGACCCAAAGAGAAAAGGTGATAGCATATGCATCTCGACAGTTGAAGGAGCATGAAAAGAACTACCCTACTCATGATTTGGAGTTGGCAGCGGTTGTTTTTGCTATGAAAATATGGAGGCATTACCTCTATGGCATGACTGATCATAAGAGTCTCCAATATCTCTTTAATCAGAAGGAATTGAATATGAGGCAACGACGTTGGCTAGAATTACTCAAGGACTATGACTGTGAGATACTTTACCACCCCGGTAAAGCTAATGTTGTTGATGATGCTCTCATTCGGAAAGTCAATGTGGAAAGAAAAAGGCCAAGGGCGTTAAGAATAGAAGTTGTCTCGACCATTGTGGAAAGTATAAAGAAAGCTCAAGAAGAAGCTTTAGAGAAGAATGACCGAAAGGAGGAATGTTTAGGTAAAACGTTGGTGTTCGGTTGAAACAGTGATGGAATGAAGGAATTCCAAGATCGGATTTGGGTACCTAAGTCAGGAGGAATAAGAGATCTTCTGATGGAAGAAGCTCACAAAACCATGTACTCGATTCATCCCGGTAGCACTAAAATGTATAGGGACCTAAAACCCTATTACTGGTGGCCGACGATGAAGCTTGATATAGCAAAGTATGTGGTTGAGTGTGTGACATGTGCTAGAGTTAAGACACAACATCAGAAACCATACGGGAGTTTAGAACCTTTACTTCTACCCATGGGTAAATGGGAAGACATTGCAATGGATTTTGTCACTAAACTGCCCAGAACAAAGAACGGTCACGACATGATTTGGGTGGTCGTTGATCGATTCACTAAGAGTGCGCATTTCATAGCAGCCAATGAGAAATGGTCTATGAATAAGCTTGTGAATTCTTACGTGAAGGAAATTGTGAGGCTTCACGGTGTTCCGTTAACGATTTTATCGGATCGTGATAGTCGTTTCACCTCAAGGTTTTGGAAAAGTCTACAAGAGGAAATGGGTACCAAGTTGTGTTTAAGTACAGCTTACCATCCGCAGACTGATGGTCAAAGTGAAAGAACGATACAAACACTTGAAGATATGCTAAGAGCATGTACCCTAGAATTCCTAAGTAATTGGGATGAACATTTACCTTTGGTAGAATTTTCCTACAATAATAGTTTCCACTCGAGCATAAAGATGTCACGTTATCAAGCTTTATACGGACAGAAGTGTCGTACGCCGTCTTGTTGGCTTGAGTCTGGAAAAAAACAGTTTATGGGACCCGAGATGGTCCATCAAACCGCTGAAAAGTTGAAAATAATTAGAGAAAGAATGTTAGCAGCTCAGGATCGTCAAAAGAGCTATGCTGACAAGAAGCGATGGCCGATGACTTTTGAAGTTCGAGATTCGATTTTGCTTAAAGTCTCGCCGTGGAAAGGACTTATAAGATTTGGTAAAAGAGGAAAGTTAATTCCAAGATTTTTTGGACCGTTTAAAGTTCTTCAGAGGATTGGGAAACAAGCTTACAAGCTCGAACTACCAGAAGAACTAGATAGTATTCATAACACTTTTCATGTGTGTTATTTGAGGAAGTTCACGGGAGAAGTTCTCGATATAATTCCCATTTTTGAATTGAGAATTGATGAAAACAAGAGGTTAATTGAAGAACCAGAGGCAATTGTTGACCGAAAGACTAACAAGCTTCGACACAAGATTGGTGCTTGTCGAGGCCAACAAAATTAATAACCCTAATTATTACACACTAAAATACTGTATAGTGGTAAAGGGATCGAATCCACGGAGATTGGTTCAATTTATAACTCTATGAAAAATCTCTTTGTAAAAATACTTATAAAATAGTAATAAAAATAAAATGGGGGGAGTTTTGGTCTTTTGAAATACTTGAAATAAACTAGAATTAAACTACAAATTAAACAAACAATTTCAACAAAAGTAGGAGTTGGATGTAAAATCAATAAAAGAAGGACGGTTGACTTAAGGTTTCCTCACTTTGACTTTTGAAGAACATATCATTAAAATCCAATGGTGCAATACTTGATTTAAATCCTTAATTTGGCTATAGTCATCTAAGAAGCTTGAGATTTCCTAGACTTTTCTTAGTTGTTAAAATGGTTAGAGAAGCTCATAACAATTTCCTTAGTCAAAGTCACAATTCCCATTAAGCATGTAATTAGTGAAAGTCAACTACCATTAAGAACCAAAAAGTCACCAAATCCAAGAGGGGTCAAATGCTTTCACCACCATGTTGGAGGAAATGTTTTTATGATTGTGTGAAGCAAAAACAACACAAAAATCATTTGTTGCTTGCTAATTTGAGGATCCTTTACTTAATCAAGAAATTAGCCAACTAATCACCACAAGCACATTTAAACTCATTAATAAAAACATACAAGTAGTGATAATATGTTAAAACACAAAACATTCCCATAAAGATTTAAGAACAAGTTCATGGATTCTTCAACATTCAACAAAAGTTCAAAGGATTCAACAAAAGTCAACCAAGATTAGTTTAGCCAAGCATGGCTAAACTCAAAGAAATAAAGTTAGAGAAGATTGTACCAAACATTAAACAAGAATCAAGAGGTAAAAAGATGATGTTCTTGAGGTGTTCTTGGCCTTCAAAAATCTTCAAAACTCCAGAGAGAATGCTCAAAAATCGGATGTCTAAGAGTGTCTCTCCAAATGACCCATAGCTCGGAAACTCGCCCGATTAATAATCTCCACATGCTCAAATATTCTTCCAGTTCTTGCAAATTCAAATTTCTTTTACTCCAAGCCTTCAAATAATCATCAAGCCCGCTCAATGCATCAACTCCATTATCAACAAGCCTATAATTCTCGATGTCCTCTAAGTCCAATCGCTTTCCATACGTCCCGAACATTCCCGCTCCACTAGTGTCCATGAAATATGCAATAAAGCTCACAAAACTAGAAAGTACCCGAAATTGGCCATAAAATAACAAAAAGGAAAATATGCATGGAAATTATCTAAATTATGAATGAAATATGCTAAAACAAACTATAAAAAGAAGTAAATAAAATAAACTATCAAAGATGGTCGAATTAGTGCTTGTCCGTTGGAAACATTTGAATGGGACAAATCTCACCTGGGAAACAGAGAGTGACATGTTGAGTCGCTATCCGCATTTGTTTGTTGATGTGTGATTCCGGGGACAGAATCATCCTAAGGGGGAAAGAATTGTAACGCCCACGTTTCCAGGCTAGGCATTATTGTTGATGTAATAGTCTAGGTTAACCCTTGTAGCTCTTTTTGAAGTATTAATGATGAAATATTTGAGTATTATGTGAATTATGTGTTTATTTCCTTAATTATTATAATTGAATGAATTAAGAATAAAATAAGCGTCAAAGTTAAAGTGTGAGATAAGCCCGATATCTTTACATGAAGTTGTAGTGGTCGAAACAAGGATTCCGGAGATATAAAGAACGCCGAAATCCGAGTTATAACGAAGAAGTTATGACCTGTCAAAGTTTCGCGACCGGACCAGCACGACACTGAATAATGAAAAATGTGAATTTGACATAGAGCGATATTTAGCCTTATTGATCTAAACGAATGTCGTAGAGGTCGTTAAACCGAGAACGTGCATAAAAATATCGTCCAAATCTGACTTCGTATGAGGAAGTTATGATTTTTCCGAAGTTTCGACTTAGCAGTATGCAGCCCGATTACTCGATTTGAGATCAAGCGGTTTTAAGCCGAAACAATCTAAACAAGAATCGAACATCTCGTTAATAGTACTGCAACGGTAAAAAGACAGACGAAAATGGACTCCGGATGAAGAAGTTATGAATTTATAACGTAGTTTTCCTGTCTCGGTCTACTAAAAATAAATAATAAAAAATAAAGTCAAAATCAGCCGACAGAGTCTAAACGAAAGTTGTAGAACTTAGTCTTACCTACGTGTGGATATACAGAACGACAAAAACGGAGTTTGTATGAGGAAGATATGAATTTCGGAAGTTTTATAAATAATTAAAATATATATTTAATTAAGAATTCCGGATAATATCCGAAGGAGTCGCTGATCCTATCCGAACTACGCCCAGCGTACAGCGAAGCATGACCCACCTCGTACTCAAGTGCTCCGATGACGTAAGCGATGACGATTCTGAAGCACTACGCCCCGCGTAATGCGAGGCTTCTGCCCCTATATAAAGGATGCGAGGGCAACTGTCCATTTTGCTCCTTTTCTCTTCTCTCTCTCTCTCCCATTTTGCCTCGTTTTTCGTGCCAGAATTATCCCGAAGCCCCGATATTATTCCTGAGTCCCGAAGCAAGTCCCGAAGCCCCAAAGATCCCGAGAAGTGAGATTCCCGAGCCGAAGCTCTGCCCGCAAGAAGCCCGGTTTTTGTGAAGATCTCCCAGTTTCACCGAAGGATACTACTTCTACAAGTCGTAGTGTTGTCCGATCATCTTCTGATCAAGTGAGTGTGTAGTCACTTTCTTCTAACACATAATTATGAAGTATTTTATACGAAATACGTGTTATGTGTATATTTTGTTGTTATATGTGTGAATGTATTTTCACTTTCTTCTATCTCATAGATATGATTTATTCTCTATGAAATACGTGTTATTGTGTATCATCTGTTGCTTGGAATATGTATTGAATGAGAATGTTATACAGGTTTTAAACTATGTATAAAAATATATATTTTTATCTACTAATATGTTGGGTAGAACATGGGTAGATAGTTGATGTGTGATAAACAGATGAGAGACCTCAATGTTGTTTTTGATTCAGTCATCTAGCGGAGTTTAGATGATGACCATGGAGTTTTCTAAACAATCTTGTGGAACGCTAGCAGGCTCGCCACCTGTAGGTGTTAATGAACTTGGGTGTTCATTCGCTGTACTCCATCCCCCTCATGGTTGCCTGATTTGACATATATTGCTGGGAAACCCCCAAATGCATGTGTTGTCGCCCCGATGAAATATTCAAAGACTAGTTCCGTTGTGTTGTTTGTTTTAGGGACGTAAAGTGAGAACAACAGGACTGGGTAATTGGGTTATTGTTGGTTGATGAAAATAAATTTAATTACTTATTGTGGGATAAAAACCCTATATGCTCACCAGGCTCTCAAGCCTGACCCACTCAGTTTTCTTTGCATTACAGGTAGCGGCGCCAGAGCATAAGTTGGATGATTTGTCAAGTTATTTTTGGATTATAGACCTGTTGTTGTAAATAACTGTTGTAAGGTCTGTATTGAAATTTTTATGTTTTATGTTTGTTTATCGGAACATGACATCCCGAGTATTGTAATATAATGAAAAATACATTTCTTTAAGAAATGCTTTGGTAAATCTTATTTTTATCATATTTTGTTTTGGGAACAAATTTCTCAACTCTTTTAATCAAAGGATTACTCTGAAATCATTTTAAAAGCACAAATTAAACCGGTCTTTTTTGGCCGTGATTTTGGGGATGTCACATTAAACCCCCTTGGCTGGCCTCCGTACCAGCCTCCCATGTCCAGAAACCCTAGATACGTGTATTACCATGCAAGTTTGATTGTGTGAGCTTGCGTGATCTTGGAAAGTTGATTTTGGTGATTCTGTGGAAGGAGATTTGAAGTTGGAAGTCCCTAGCTTGGAAGGAGGACCTTGGATCCAGAAACTCTTCTTCAATAGCAGTCTTTTTGAGGTATAAAGTCGACATCTTGCTTTTTTATCATCTAGATCTCTTTAATGGAAGTTTTAGCATGATGTTGAACGTTCCAGGGGTTATTATGTTAGATCTTACCCCTTCATGACTTCTCATGGCTGAAAGTTGCAAAATTTATTAGTTCCAAGTCCCATTCATGCAATAAGTCCCTCATTAAGTCCTTATTAAGCTCTAGAGTGTATTTCTAGCTTGCATGGACGTAAAGTTGGAAACTTTACGTGATTATCCAAACTTTGGACTCTAGATCAGTGTTTTGGGACTATACTGGGAGAGTTCAAGGGCTTAATGGATCAAGACTCACTCTAAAGAGCCTAGGGTTTAGGTTGCTTCATATTGGATGGTTTTTAAGGGTAAAGTTGGAAACTTTACCCTTCTAGACATCATTTTGGATGAGATCTGAGATTTGGAGTCCCTAGATTCGATGGTACCAACTTAATGCAATAAGAGGTTGGATTTTTGGCCAACTCGACGAGTTCATTAGTGAACTCGACGAGTTGATGGGATTTTCCCGATCTGTTCGGATGATGGAGAAACTCGACGTGTTGGGTCAAATGAGGCCATTGACTTTGACTTTTGACCTTAGTCTTTGACTAAGTTTGACCTTTAAGGTGTTTTGGGACATTTTGATTTGTATTTAAGGAATTGTTTCTGTTATAGGGTTTGTGTAGAGCGGATATTTGGAGTCCCGATCTAGTTAGCTACCGTTTAGTATTGAGGTGAGTCTTTGCTGGGATTAAAACCATAATTGTGATTTGATGAACAAGATGCGGAAAATAAGAACACACAAAATTACAAAAGCGCCTGAACTATGTTGAGGGGTCGGTGGCTATGCTAGAAAAGAAGGTAAAGGTTTTGCGTATCAAGGAAGTACCTTTGGTAAAGGTATAGTGGCAACACTGGAGGGGCTCCGAGTGGACCTGGGAGCCGGAGGTTGAGATGTGGGAGCATTATCCGGATTTGTTCACCGCAGCAGACTTCGAGGACGAAGTCTAGTTCAAGTGGGGGAGAATCGTAACACACCGAGGTTCAGGTACTTCTAAATTCATTCCTATAATTTTATTATATGACATTTTGATCCCTAAGTCCAATAAAAGGTGCCTTGAAGCCCTAGTGGCAATATTGTAATTTTGGAAATTAGGAGTACGCTAAGCATACATGAGGGTATGCTAGGTGTACACTTATGTATGTTGGGCGTACTAATACCAGGAGGAAACCTGGAATTTTAGGGGTTGGGTGGTATTTAAGCATCCTTATGGCTCATTTCTCTCCACCTTTTCAACCTCCACAACCTTTGAGACGTTTTTGAAAAACCTAGCCCCGTAGTGTGTGTTTTGAGCTTAAGAGTGTGTTTTTGGTGTGTGGAAGGAAAAAGAAGTTGCATCAAGAAGCCTTGAAGTGGAAGCAAGCTTGTGGATATGGGATCTTTTCCCTCTTGTGAAGATCCAGAAGGTAAAAAGTCTATATCTTGATGTCTTGGTTGTTAAATCCCATTTCTGGGAGTTTTATGTTGCTTTTCTCTTCCCAAAGGTCTCATTTTGAGCATGTTTGGTTATTGTCGTTTTAAGATGTCCTTCCAAACCCTAGGAAGGGTTCTAAGCCATAAAAATGAGGCCCCAATGGCTAGAATTGCCTCATGCATCTTGTAGAAGGTCTTAATGGATTAAGACCTTGTGTTAAGGACTTTATGGACGTGTAAAGTCATAAAGTTGGAGACTTTATGCCTCTAGGGTGCATTTGGACTGTAGATTTGAAGTATGGGCTTAAGTGCTTAAGCCATTAAGCACTTAATGAAGTTTTAGGGTTTGCGAGGTTACGCCCCGCATATTTGGTCAACCACCCCATAAGCTGGTCAATGCGAGGCTTCACATACACTAAGTGTACCTCTGGGTTACGCCTCGCGTACTCGCATGAGTAAGCCCTTGTTGAGTTGAATTGGTTGGGTTGACTCAGTTGGTTTAGTGGGTTTGACCAGTTGACATTGACAAGTTGAATTTAAGTTTGACCAAGTTTGACTTTGAGGGCATTTTGGGTTTTTGGGATTTCCTCATGTACTCTTCAGACTATATTGAGCTAAACAAATCTTATTTAGATCTCATGTCCATTTACAACTTTCATTGATTCAATCATGTTCTTAATCAATCTCTAACTCACACATCGAACCTGCGAACCTTAATTATCCATATCAGGACTTTGTGTCATGACTCAAACCCCCCAAGTCCCAGTCAAACAAGAACAATCAAGGAGATCCTCATTACAACCCTCTACATGAGCTCCTAATACCGTAGGGCCCTTAAGCATAACGAAGACCTACAAAATACTAACACAAGTTGCAACTAAGACAATCCAAAGAAATTTCATCAACTAGAAACGACCCCAACGTGGAACCTTGAAGATTAAGCAGCTCTCAAAACCCAACATACATCTTCTATTTGCTATTATCTAGATGTGATTTGCTCTCTTTCATACGCTCTAGATGCAATTTTTTCTCCATATTGCATATATTTTCATTTTTTTTTTTGCAAAATAAATCATAAAGAAGCATATTCCTAGATGTATAAAAGCTAATAAAACATTATTAAAACACTAAATAAGTAGAGATCCTACAAAGTTTTCGAGAGAGTACATATTTTCAGCCATTAGAGGGGTTGAGAGAATTTTTTGTAATATGACAACAAAAAAAATGAAGGCATTCCTAAAACAATAGGATATTTATACGTCCGGTCCATGGGCCGTTGCTAGACCCAAATCGCAACCCAACGCGCTCAAATAGCAGATGGAAGGTACGAATTCACATGTGTGACTAATAAGGGTGAGCAAAACCGAAACTCAAAACCCAAAAACCGAAAAAAAAAAAAAAAACCCGATAAACTAAAACCAAAACCGAAATCAAACCCAAAACATTGGGTTTGGGTTTAAAATTTTAAAAGCCAAACTTTTCAGTGTGCGATGGGTTTGCCCTGTCAAAACCGGCCCATTGAAGCTGACCAAACTAGGAATGTCAATGGGGCGGGTTCGAGGCGGGGCATGGTTTCTCAAACCCACCCCGATATCTTTCGGGTATCTTATCGGGGCGCCTGGTTGGGTTCGGGTTTTCCCGTTGGGTTTCGGGTATTTTATCGGGTTTACAACAATTCATAACGAAATCTTTATTCCGTTTTAGGATACCCCGATGTCTAATAAAAAAATACGTATTCTAGCCTCCCATTTAAATTAAAAATATGATGAATCGCTTTAATAAAATTAACTTGACATTATATTAAAAATTATTTGATTTAATTTTAGTGTAATACGTCAAAACATAAAAAATGATCATTCACACCGATTGTTAATAACTAAAAAAAATTGTTCACAGTAAGTATTTTATCTTTGAATGCGTACGATTAACATATATATATATATATATATATATATATATATATATATATATATATATATATATATATATATAATCGGGGCAGGGAAGGGCGGGGCGAGGATAACCCACTCCCTGCCCCAAACCCGATAAAAAACCCGATAATGACCCGTTACTCGACCCGAAATAATTGGATTTCGGGTTTCCCCGTCGGGTTCGGGTTTTTTTGCCATCCCTAGACCAAACTCAATGGTTTTGAAAACCAATATGAACCCGACCCAACCCAACCCAACTATTTCTATATTACTTAGATTTTCATGTTTTGGTTATGTGCTTCAAAACTTGGTAGTTTTAATATTTCTTTGAATTATGTAATTGACTTTGGTATTTTTGATTGTTTTAAATGGCTTGATTTTTTTTTGAATTAATTTGTTAGTTTATTTATATTTTCTGAATAATGGGTTTAAACCTAAGACATGTGAATCTATAGGTTGAACCGAGAAACCGAACTTAGTCAAAAACCGAATCCATTGGGTTCTAAAACCCAAAAACCAAAATACGTAAGTTAGGATCGGTTTTACCTCAAAATTAACTCAACCCTACCCATTCTCACCCCTAGTGGCTAATCACTTGCAAATTGTATGACTATTTTCCAAAATTCACTAATTTTTGGCTATTTAAAAAAAAGTAATTAGCTTTTTTGGCTAAATTTATAAATTTCTTTGAAAATGATAGTTAAAACAGAGTTGTACTATATGTTCTTTCATATATAAAAGGGTAAATTAAACAAATCGTCCATCGTGCATGTGTTAAAACGCACGTTTAGTCTCTCTTTTAAAGAATTATCTCGGACTGCCCCTGGGGTTATTTTTTCTTGCACGATTAGTCCCTACCAACATGAAACGACTACATTACACTTACCGATTTCTTTTTTCTTTTATTTTTTATTTGTAATAATTTATCCATTATTATTTATTAATTATACCTTTTAGAAAATAAAATAAGCCCCTTCGATAACTCTCAATTTTTATATCAGTATTCTTCTTTTAACCCTTAGGAAATCACCACCACCCACCGTCAATCTCCACCACCACAACCACCATTGCTGAACCCTAAATCTGACTATTAAATATCAAAATTCAACCCATAAAATATGTATCATATATGAAACTCAAACACTTCATAAATCGAGAACCCATTCAGGTATGTATCTAGATCTGGAAATTCAAACCCATCTTGACTTAAAATCATTCATCTAAAAGCTTATGCGAGTTTTGTTGTGTCAAGCAAGGAATATCATGAAGGCGGTGGGGTTGGAAATATTATGGCTAAAAAGCTCCATCTCGTTTCTTCCCCTTTTCTTCTCATCGCTTTCTTGATTTGGCTTTTCAATATGAGAACAAGAAGAATCTATCTTTGCAAATGATATTGAAGATCCTTCTTTCATGGATAATTTTCAAGAACTAAAGGATAGAAAACTCGAACCCAACAATCAACATAAATCTCCACAACCATGACCACCAACTTTAAAACTCAATCTCATATTTGAGGGTGGTAGTGTTATTACCAAATAGAGAACGATGAAGAGAAAGAGATGAAGGTGGTTAAGTCCATAGGTTTAATGACCAATGGAAAGAAGAATGAGGGAAGAACATATTTGTTGTTGTTACAGGCGACACTAGGGTTTCAAGTGGAGATGACGACTCTAGGGTTTCAGGCGAAGATTAGGGGAGACGAGAGAGAGAGAGAGAGAGAGAGAGAGAGAGAGAGAGAGAGAGTGTGTGTGTGTGAGAGAGAGAGAGAGATAAAGAGGCAGAAAGAAAGAGAGAAAGAAACCAAAGGTGGTGAAGTTATTTCCTACGTGAACATGTGAAGGAAAAGGCAATGGTGGTCAGTGGTGGCGGTCAAGAGCGTTTCTGGTGGTGGTTGTATCTCCGGTGTCCGGATATTGATTTCAAGGGAGGCGAGGGACAACGGAAAGTTGGGAATGGAGAGTTAGGGTTTTTCTAGGTATCATAATAGGTGATAGGTTTAATTGTTTAATGATTATTAATACATGTGAAAATAAATCATTGAAATTCATTTTATGTTTTCCTTATAAATACAAAATAAAATAATATGCGCAGTATAGTCATTTTAAGTTAGGCAAATGATGAATTATATAAACTAACAAGGGATGCAACGTACAAGTTTAAAACAAATGAAGGACGGTTCGAGTTAATTTTTTAATACAGGGACTAAACATGCATTTTTGCACATGCACGATTGGACGATTAATGTAATTTACCATATAAAAAAAATCAAAACATATACTTACGAGGGATAACAAATCGAACAATCGTATCGTGTTTTTATCTGAGACGTTAATGTTTTATGTAGCACGAACACGAAACGATGCGATGTACTTTTTTAACTAACACAAAAATGAATCAATTAAAAAACAACAGACATGACACAACAAAGATAACCTAAAATAATAATCAATATATTTAATCAATATGTAATTATACATAAGACGACGAACACTAGGCTAAATCGTGTCAATTTTATTTTCTAACTTTAAACACGATACATAATAATGTTTTTTTACACTAACCACAAACACGAAATTGAATTTGAATTTCATCTTAATTTTATTTTCTATCGTGTCAACAGTTACCGATTTACTACCCTAATACTTATCCACTCGCACGCTCTACACCAAACATTTGGAGTGCATATAAGAGCATCTCCGGTGGGGACTTGTTTTATAGCTTTTTTATATTGATTCATGGCTTATTTGCATTTAACAACATTGGAATGAATTGCTTTTTGTGTATTTATATTGAACACTCGATATATATTGAGTTTAATATAGTATCAAACATTAAACATTTAACCTCTTCTACTTTTAACATATTTTATATTTACCTCTTTAATTATATTCTAGTTTTAAATATTTTTCATTTATATAACTATTTAATTATTTCTATCATAGTTTTTAATTTATGAAATATCTATGTATTAATTTCTAATGATAACCTTAATTTAAAATATTTAATATTAAAATATAATATGTTTAAAGATAATTTATTAAATGAAAAAAAAAATATGAACATTGTAGATAGATGATGGTCAATAAGTAAAATTCATAAAAAGTTATTAAAAAAGCTTACCCATTTGAGGATTTATTTAAGAGAAAATTGCAAATTTAATCAAATACATTAATTACTTTGTGAAAAATAGCAAAAAAAAACCGAAATTATAAAACTAGCCCTTAAAATCGCAGATGGACTAAATCCATCTGTGATTTCGCATTTCCATCTGCGATTTTATACATTTTATCTGTGATTTCGTAGCTATTTTATATAAAATGTTTTTTTTTCTTCATTTTTTAATGTCTTTTTTAGAGAAACTCTCTCTTTCCACCTCCCGCCAGTTACAACGCAAACCAAATATTCATTAATTTTTTTAGAGAGGTTTTAAACAAAATTTCCAAAGAAATAACAACAAAAATAATAATTTTTTAAAAATTTGTATATATAATAAGGTTGTTTCGTAGTTAAACTCTATCAATTTCGTAGTCAAAATAAAAAAAATTAAAAAAAAAAAAAAACAAAGAGAGGAAATCGCAGATAGACATAGTCCATAGTCCATCTGCGATTTTAAGCCGGAAAGGTTATATACAACGAAAAAAAACCCACCTGCAAACGTATAAATGGCTAAAGCACGTTTGTGCTTTAGCTACTTGTATGTTTGCAGATGAAATGGCGAAATCACAGATGGATTATATCCATCTGGGGCTAAAAATGTAATTTTGGTTTTTTTGGCTATTTTCCATAAAGTAATTAGTATATTTGGCTAAATTTGTAATTTTCTTTTTATTTAACTAGAGGTTAAAAATATTATAGTAATGAAGGGGCAAAAGTTTTATGTGATAGGATAGGTTCACCATTCGTTGTAAGGCTAAAGACAATGGTAACACTCTTAGCATGTTATCATATAAGATTTTTAAGTTTTTTTCATGACACCTAACATATCTAGCACAAAAAAAATAAAGAGTAGAAATGTGACAATTTAATAGATTTAATTGTGGAGAAAAAAAATTAAAATATATAAAAAAATACAAATCAACCAATCACAACACACCTTCATACTTCTTCTCTCCTCTCGCTACACCCATGGCGTCTCTTTCTTAGAACCCTTAGCATTTTCTTTAACACTTTGACATCTCCGTTCCCTTTAGCCTACTTTTAGCCCAAGTCTATAATAGATATAAAAATAAAATTTTAATTTACAAGACTTATAAGATTACGCCAAGTGTCGAACAATGACACCCACTCCTCCATTCTGTCTGGAGTCTGGATTTCTGCACATTCCAGCATTTTGTATTTCAACTAAAATTTATGTCCCTTGCTACCTGTATTTAAAAAAATTGCCGGTAAAAAAAATTAAAATTTATGTGAAAATACAAAGACTAATTGAAAGTATGATTGCCAATTTGTTAAACTACGTAGTTTTATACATAAGAAAAAGAGTTAAAAGTAAACGGACATTACTTAATGAAAAAGAAAATCCACGTGGCATTAGGATCTACAGCCATTTAATATTTTTTTAATATTCCACTTTCATTATCCTCATCCAAAATCCTAAATAGTAAATATATATACATTAATTAAAGGTCAAATTGACGTGCCGAGTTCACACACCACACGACTCACTGAGCGAGTTCTCCCTGCTGAGTTTAGCGTAAATCTGAGCTCTAACCCCTTTACCGGACTCCACCCTTTCCATCATCCGCTCCTCCGTCGCACCACCCTCTTCCCATACCTCCAACGCTTTCAATGACGGACGTGATGGAGTCGGTCGGACGGCGTATGGAATGTGCGGTGAACTATACGGCGATCCATTCATTAGACTCATCCCCAACCTCCTGGCCTTCCCAATTTGCAGATTCCGCATCGAGGAAGCCAGATCAGCGAATGGGTTAGGACCAAGAGACGATACAGGCGACATCGGCGGCGAATCCGTCGGGGTTGAGCAATGGGGGAAGTACAAAGTAGAAGTTGGAGACGAGCCGAAGTGAGAGTCTGTTACCAGTCGACGCGGAGAACCGTCGTACGAATCGTGACGATTCGAGTGAGTCGACACATGGTGACTCGGCGGCAAGATGCGAAGCTGTTCAGGAGTGTGCGCGAAGAAGCAGATTCTCCGGCGGCACTGGACGCCATCCTTACACGGCTGAGTACGGTAGCGCGACGGATGGAGCCAGCACTCAAACACACCGTGTGCGAACTCACATAAGTCGCCTTTCACACACGATCCCTTGCGAAACTCCGAACAAGGATTACCGGAATAATGAAACTTACGTGGATCACGGCGGCGAGCCTTCTCGCCGGGATGAGTGTACGGACAGTCAGTCCAGTCATGTGACCTCCCACGTGCACACCTCTTCACCTTGAACTCATACATACAAAACTGATCGTCCATTTGTACATCGCCGCACTCCTCCCCAACCTCATAAGCATGATCACCGTATTCCGCCATTTCCACGTTCGAAAGGAGGTGATGGAGCTGCATCGTAGTTAACTCTTCAAACATGGCCGATCCGTCGTCGTTCATGGAGCTACCGGAGAACGGCAAGAAGGCATTCGCGCTTGGAACTTCTAGTATCATCTCCCATGGATGGTTGCCGGCGCCGCCAACTGACTGATGTAAATTAAGGGTTTCTCTTCCAGTGATCACCATTTCTTCCTGTCTTCTCTGTTCTCCGATCAGGGAGCTGATATATAAATCGACTTCTTAACTATGGTTAAGTTAAAAGCTAACTATACAGGAAGGGAGTAGATAATACGACGGTCTGTGAGGAGCGTAACTGACGGTATGGATTTAATCCAAACTAGGCCCTACATAATCTAACTGCTGGAAATATTGTATTGTCCTTTCGTCTTATCCAAATATCACCATCACGCTCCACGTGTCCACTTTCGTACCCCATAAAACGACAAATTAGTTATCTCGCCAATTTATCGTGAAGATCTTTTTTTTACCTTTTTTGTCGCATATTGTGACTTGGGGTGATATTACAAGACAAAAAATAATAATATCCAAACCAAGTAACCTGCACTTCTTTTTGCAACGTGGGTCTGTGGGTGGGTGGTAGTTTTGATATTTGTAAAATATAATGGCATCAATGTAAATTCTATCACATACATCTTTAATTCTTTATGTGTTTATAATAAACGTACGCCATGACTCATATATAATGATTCCAGAATTCACAACATTATATGATGCGTTGGGTTATGGTTAGATGTATCTTGTAATATGGTGTCATATAGGTTAAATAACAAATTCCTATCCTATCCATCATGCATTATTCTCTCAAGGTGCTAATAACTCCTTTTTTTTTTCCTGTTAAATCTTGCAACAGCCAAGCATTTCGTCTTTGGGGTACTGATATCGGCTTAGTGTGGTATAATATCATTTTTGTAATCAACTCAAATCTATCTATCTATTTATCACTTATAAATGTTGTCATTCAAACTTATATCGTTAGAGGTAAATTGTTTTCTTAAAACCTTATTGATTTGAAACCTAAATGATATTTTATATTTCTTAATTAATAGCTTTTACATTATTTATATAATTTCCAATAACTTTATATATATATATATATATATATATATATATATATATATATATATATATATATATATATATATATATATATATAAAGAAAATATTAAATAAGAACCTCTAAAGGTTAAGAACCATTTAAAAACCTATTTCATTCATTAAGGATATTTTTGTCTATTCCACTAATAGTTTTATTAAAACCTACTTTCTTACACACACATAACTCATTATATCTCAAACCAAAACTAGATCTAAATCTGATCTCTGTCTCTCCTCCTCGCTAGCTTCAGTTTTTACTATAATCTTTGTATGTGATTTGTATGTATTACTCAATCTTAAATGTGAGTTTCCAAACATCAATGTTGTGCTTGAAATATCAATGTGAGTCTTCATTGTCAAGAAAAACATTTTGATTGAAGAAAAGTGAAGAATTCTCTTCAAGTTTCTATGATTAAATGATGTCAAAGGAAAAAAAGATATGTGTTTTTTTGTTTGAGCAAAAAAGATGGATGTGGGTTTTTTTTTCTTTGGAGTTAAATGTATATTTATGTAATATTTTTATTTGTATTTATTCAACCATCCAATTTTCTTATTTATTTAATTGTAGTTTCTCTATTTTGATTATGTTTAGTTTCTCTTGTTTATTGATTGGATTGTTCTTAACAACACAATTACAAGACGAAATTTAAAAGATAACATTATTTTTAAAATTATATATGTAATCATGACTGACTTATTGTGATATGTTCTTCATATGAAAGTATTTCTCTTTTCTACTACGACAAAATTACATGACATTTAAGAAAATATATATTATATATGATTTGTTTAACGTATATATCCACATATGTATGTTATAAAATTAAAATTAAATATTTATAAGTGTAAGAATTGAAAGGATTAAAATGATGCATCAAAATCAATTATTTATATGATATACATATCTTTATATATATATATATATATATATATATATATATATATATATATATATATATATATATATATGGTTAGGTTCATGTGAGACAGCCTAATTTTGTGAAACCGTGAGACGTAATCATAACCATTCATTTAGTAGATAGAACAAAATCATTTTTAAAATGCTAAATAATTGAAAATTTTCGATTTTTTTCCAATATTATTTTTGGAATATATATTTAACAAAAAAAATAAAAAATAAATACAAAAAAAAACATTTTTTACATATTTTAGTAGAATATTTAGAATATTCTACATATCTGGCAAATCTAGTAGAATATTCTAAACATTCTAAAAATCATATTAGAAATTTACAGTGTAATATTCTATTAGAATATTTCACGTATTTAAAAAAACGGTATTTTTTTTTATTTTTTTTAGGTGAATAAAGTTCCGAAAATAATAATTTAAAAAAAAAAAAATTTTTGGATTTTTCGTTTTATTTTGTATTTTAAAATTATTTTTAGATTTGGTCTCACGGTCTTATAAAATTAGCATGGTCTCAAATGAACCTGAACCTGTATATATATATATATATATATATATATATATATATATATATATATATATATATATATATATCAAACTATCATACTATACTTGTAAATGAGACATTTTTCCTTGAACCTCATTCATTTGAACCCCCCACAAAAATTTGCAAACAACTAATGCATTTGAAATCTCATATTTTAATGAATATCACTCAAAAGTCTCTTAATAATGATTAACAATCCAAAGGTATTATAACTTATATAATAGATTTAATAAACAATTAATGGATAGTCTATTATAAAAAGACCAATCTCTTTGAGTAGATACACAAATATAAATTACATACAAAATTCACAAAGAAAACAAATTTAAAGTTTTTTGTGTTGGTTTGAGGGCTTTGGACCATTTTATTGGTTTAAGTTTTCTTTTTAGAATATCATAGTATTTTGTGGTTGCAATTTTAACATTATTAGATTAGATTAATGTTATCGATCATATGTTATAGAATGTGAAATATATAATATTTAATTAACTATTGTATATATGTGTGTATGTTCGTGTTGCTGCAAAGCAATAATTAATTAAAAATCATGGATACGTCATATTATCCATATTATTCATGTAAGCAATGTTTTAAAACCTGGGTTTTTAGTTGACCCGGTGTGATGACCGGTTCACGGGTCAGCCAGTTCAACCAGTTGAACCGCCGGGTAAACCCGGTTTATGATCTTTTTCTATTTTTATATATTTTTACTTTCGTGCATAATGCATAAACATATAAAACTGATAATTTGATGTCCACAAAGTTTAAATATTGAAAAACATTGAAGAAACCGCAAACAACTCGTTGTTTTGGCGTTCGCTACTTGTATCCAACTATCCAAACCCTATTAGAACGGGTCGATTTGGTTTTAACTGGTTCAACATAAGCGGTCGAACCACGGTTTAGGGGAAACCCGACAGGTTCAATCCGGTCCGTAATTTTACGAAAAAACGTTCTCAATTGACCCGCCTTCTACCCCGGGTCACTGTCCAACCGGTTGAACCGGCGGGGTCGACCCGGGTTTTAAAACATTGCATGTAAGTCTCTTTTAAAATGCAAATTGGCTATCTTATCACTTTATATTTTAGTATATATTTAACATTTTAATTATAATAATAAGTGATTTTTAAAAGTTTCTTTCACTTATTACTAATAATTGTATTTTAAATGAACATCATTATTGAAATTAAAAAATGATCGCAAAAGTAAAAATATAATTAATAAATCATAATAATTGTTAAAAATAACACTAAATAGATAATTATATTTAATTCTATTAATGAGAAATGTGGGTTGATGTCAATAAATATTATTGTTCAAAATAATTGAGATTATATATATATATATATATATATATATATATATATATATATATATATATATATATATATATATATATATATATATATATATTAGTGTAAAAATATTATCTCAAAGTTAATGTCAATAACATAACCATTTGAAACATATATTTTTTTAATATTTTAACAATAAATTTTTAACATGTGTTGCGCAACGCGCATAAATTCGTCTAGTATATTTATAAAGGAAACATCTTTCTTTCATCATATTCATTTGAAAGTCTCATGCATTTTTCTTTTCACTGAATTCATTTGAAATTCCCATGACTTCACAATTTTTTTCTAATAATGATTATAAGTTGGTTAAAAAGATTAAATAAATATCAAACCTAAAGTGTAACGACCCAAAAATCAAGGGTAAAAAATTCATTTTTAATATAGAAAAAACATAGATATCATTTATGCCAACATCCAAAACATTGTTAATTAAAACATTTATCAGAGTTTATCCCAAGATCATTCATTGCGGAAATCATAGGTCTGTGCACTACGATCAACCCGAGCCCTTCTTTTTCCAAATTGATGATACCTGAAACCAAAGTTGTAAAACGTAAGCGCAAAGCTTAGTGAGTGTGACATCCCCATTTTCACGGCCAGAAAAGACCGATTTGTTTATGCTTTGTTTTATAAAATCAGAGTAATCTTAAAAAAAACGGTTGCGGAATTAGTTCCCAAAACAAGATATGATAATAACTTATCATAACATTTCTCAAAGAGAATGTATTTTCATTTAATAATAAAACCTCGGGATGTCATGTTCCGATACAGACATGTAAGCATAAACAGAACTTACATTCAATTACACTAATGATTTATATCTCCTTTAAATCTCTCTGTGAAATATGTCTTCGTATCGATACATGTGATACAAAGAAAACTGAGTGGGTCAGGCTTGGGAGCCTGGTGAGCATATAGGGTTTTCATCCTACAATATTATATCACAAATTTATAAATATAGAACATTCAAACTTGTACAATTTCACCATATAAAGGCAACTCTTATCCCACCCCATCGATCCTCACAACGACACGATTTAAACTCTCGTATCTAAAATTTACCTCTTTACCTGATCCCTATTCACGGATCTAAAACTATCCTCTTCACCCGATCCATACTCACGGATCTAAAACTAACCTTTTAAATTGATCCATACTCACCGATCTAAAACTAACCTTTTCCCCTGATCCATACTCACGGATCTAAAACTACCCGATCCATACTCACGGATCTAAAACTAACCTCCTGATCTGATCCATACTCCCGGATCAATAATTGTACCCATTCCATACTCCCGGAATAGGGGAAATTAACTATACCTTAATCCTGATTTGATCCATACTCCCGGATCTATAATTGTGCCCAATCCATACTCCCGGACTAGGGACAATTAACTTAATCTTAATCCATATCTGATCCATACTCCCGGATCTATAACTGTGCCCAATCCATACTCCCGGACTAGGGACAATTAATTTAGTCTTAATCCATACTCCTGGATTAATAACAAGTTTATCTCGTTTCCTATTCCATATTCTCGGATCTAAATACAATCTCTTGATCTAATCCATACTCATGGATCTAAAACTAACCTCTTGATCTGATCCATACTCACGGATCTCATGTACCCATGTCCTACCCAACATATTCGTAGATACAAAATATATATACAGTTTAACTCATTAAAACCTATATAGTTCATCCATTCCATACTCATCTCAAATAAACAAACAATATATAAACACATAGCACGTATTTCATAACAAATACTTAATATTTATGTGTTAGAAGAAAGTGACCACACGCTCACACATATAAACATCTTTATATTATACACATAGCACATATTTCATAGCAAATACTTAATATTTATGTGTTTAGAAGAAAGTGACCACACGCTCACCCAAACATATACTTAATACATTCAAACAATACTTGTATTATACCCGTGTTTATGAAAGGGACTATACACCCACACATATAAACAACTTTAGATTATACACATAGCTCGTATTTCATAGCAAATACTTAATATTTATGCGTTAGAAGAAAGTAACTACACACTCACTTGATTAGAAGATGATCGGACAGCACTACGACTTGTAGAAGTAATATTCTTCGGTAGATCTGGAAGATCTTCACAAAAACCGAACTCCTCGCGGGAAGATTTTCGGCTCGGGAATTGCACTTCTCGGGATCTTCGGGGCCTCGGGACTTGCTTCGGGGCTCGGGAATGATACCGAGGCTTCGGGGTATAAGTTGCACGCAAAACGAGGTAAAAACGCGAGAGGAAGGAAGAATGGAGCACTAGAAGTCGACTGCCCTCGACTTCCTTTTATAGGGGGCTGGAAACCCGAATTACGCTGGGCGTAATGGGGATAAGGCCGGTGACTCCCCCCCTTCCGGATAATATCGAATTTATATTTAAATTAAATATCGAAAATATTTAATAAACTTCAAAAATTCATATCTTCCTCATACGAACTCTGTTTTCGACGTTCTTTATATCCCCGCGTAGGTGAGACTACGCTCTACAACTTTTGTTTAGACTCCGTCGGCAAATTTTTACTTTATTTTTTAATATTTATTTTTAGTAGGCCAGGACAGGATAACTCCGTTATAAATTCATAACTTCTTCATCTGACGTCCGTTTTCGCCTATCTTTTATCGTTTTACTACAATTAATGAGATATTTGATTCTCATTTAGATTGTTTTGGCTAAAAACCGCTCGGTCTCAAATCGAGTATTCAGGCTGCATACCGCTAAGTCGAAACTTCGAAAAATCATAACTTCCTCATACGAAGTCAGATTTGGGCGTTCTTTTTATGCACGCTCACGGTTTAATGTATTCTACGACTTTTATTTAGATTGCTACGGCTAAATATCACTCTAACGTAAATTCATTTTTTACGTCGCGCTGTGTCGTGTCGGTTCTGTCGCGAAACTTCGACAGGTCATAACTTGTTCGTTATAACTCGAATTCCGGCGTTCTTTATATGTACAGAATCCTTGTAACATATACTACAACTTAGTTAAGATTATTCGTTCTAAATAATCTTATATAAAAAAAGTCATTTTTGACGTTTATCGTCTCTAAATTGACTAGCCCTGATCTACGGGCGTTACAGTGAGTCCCCCAAAGCATACCCCACACACAATCCACGTAACACATATCACGTATCATATTAGGTATGCAAGCTATCTCTACCACATAATACAGATCAATTAGCTATAAAAGCTACATCTACCACCTATCACATATCAATTAGCTATAAAAACTATCTCTACCATTAGACATAAAGGTTATCTCTACCATCAGCCATAAACGCTATCTCTACCATCATCCATAAAGTTTTTCTATACCATTAGTCATAAAGACTATCTCTACCATTAGCCACAAAGGCTATCTCTACCATCAATCATAAAGGTGCTATCTCTACCATCAATCATAAAGGCTATCTCTACCATCAGTCATAAAGGTTGTCTCTACCACATAACATTGCATAAAAAAATGCCACACACCTTAGACCCATTGGTATGGTGAGAAGACTCACCTCTCGAATGCTGAACTGATAAGCTGAAGTCAGATATATCCTACATGCTGCTCCTTCTCGGCTGCCCATAATTATCAGGTGATTAACTTGACACAATCCCATAAATACCCTCAGGTCAACCCTGGACAAAGTAAAGATCCACCGTCAAGGTTAACAGTCTATGTTGACCTCAACTCGTCGAGTACACCCAACCACTCGTCAAGTTCCTTGCTTAACTCGCCAACTCGCCGAGTCACTTGAATGACTCGTCAAGTTCCATAATGTTTGCGTCCGCAAACCCTCAACCGCAAACTCCTGACCGAGAACCGTTTGGCTGTAAACCCCTTGGCCGTAAACCCCTTGGCCGACTCATCGAGTTGATTAAAGGACTCGGTGAGTCCCTTTAGTCCTTCTCGTTTTCGATCCTGTACAGTGGAAACCAAAGCTCCAAATCACATATCCAACCACTTATGGTGTAGTTACCACGTAAAGTTGCAAGCTTTAGATATTATGCAAGGCATCCAAGGCTAGAAACACTTAATAAAAGCTTGACAAGGGACTTAGAGCATGAAGGGGCCAAGACTCGATAAAGTTGGCAACTTTAAGTCCCCAAAGGCCCTGAGATATCCAGGTCTAAGGTCATATGCTCATAACAAACTCAAATCCAAGAATGATCCCAAACCATGCTAATAATGGCCATAAACTTCCATGGAAGGAAATATAAGCAATGAAAAGCCAAGGTTTCGACTTTATACCTTAAAGTAGCTGCAACACTGGAGGAAATCCTGGATCTACTGCTTTCCATTCAATACAACCTCTTCAAGCTTCAAGTTCATTCCAAAAGAGCACCAAGAATCACTCTCTAAGCTCATACACACACACTTAAAGAGAGGGAGGGTGCGAACTAGGGTTTCTCAGGACAAAGGGGGGGATAAGGGAGGCTGCAAACGAGACATAAGTTCTTTAAATAGGGTACCAATCCCTAAAATTTAGGGTTTCCTCTACAGCGCCTACTCGCCACGTCGGGGCCTTCTGACTCGTCGGGTAGGGTCAAAATCTCGCGGTCCTTTAAATGACTCTACTCGCCGAGCCGACACTAAAACCCTAAAAACTTGCATCCATTACGCAATTTCTGGAACATGTGTTACATAAGTTGTAATCATATATAAACTAAATTTCAATATTAAAAATAATATTTTTACTTATGCTTACAAAATTATGTTTTTTGACTTTTAACATATTATACTTAATTTATTAGTTTTAATATATTATTGGATGTAAACCATTATCATTTTAAAGATATAACTTTTGAACAATTTATATAAAGTGCTTAAATTATAAATTTAAATATAACATTACAGGATCAACTTAAATATAAATTTTAGTTTAACTTACATAACCCAAAGAATATTTTGTAAATTTTAAAACTGATAAATTGTATTGTCTTTCTAATAATGATTATAAGTTGGTTAATGTAACACCCATAAATTTTTACGCCAAATTTAAACTTTTCAAACATACATAAAAATCAAGTAGCATTTGTTTACAAAAATGTTTTCAAATCATTATTCATCAGAGTGTCCCAAAATCATATCATAAGGATGAGGAGCGGTACGGTCACGCCTTCTCCTTGCCACGATCTCCTGAAGTACCTGAAACAATAAACTGAAAACTGTAAGCCCGAGGGCTTAGTGAGCTACCCCCAAAATACCAATACCACACGACAATACCATAGTAGCAATAATCAATCAATCAACACGCATACTAGGCCACCGGCATGACTGGACCGCCCTACAGGGCCTACAGTCTACATGGATCTATCCCGAGCCTTCGGCATGACTGGTCCGCCACGTGGCCTACAGTCTCCCCAAACCACTCATAAGGTATGTTGTCCTTCAGCACAAAGCATGACCGCATCAACCCAACCAACAAACAACTAACCATGTGCGCATAACCATCATATACTGGCATACACAGACATCAACATATCTATCTCACTGATCATCAATCATAGAATTCTCTCGTGACTAGAGCACCGACCTAGCAGGTCACTAACATACCAATCCCTACGGATCATCAGAGCATAACATATTGTCTACCCTGATTCCGATCTAACATATCATAACCACATGTAGCATACCAGAACAATAACAACTAAAGGGTCGGCCTTGCTGACGTAGACCCTATCGATATAGTGAGGATAACTCACCTCACAGATGTCGACTCGAAAGGTAAACTCCAACTCTCGGATCACTTGACACATGCTCCACCACCTATTGTCATTGTACAATATACTCATAAGTCCTTAACCTTTTAAGGTACTCCATAACTCACTAGTCAACCCCTGGTCAAAGTCAAAGTCCTCAGTCAAGGTCAACAGTCCATGTTGACCTCAACTCGGCGAGTACCCTCGGCTACTCGCCGAGTTCCTAGAAGCACATTCCAACTCGCCGGGTCATCGGGGTGACTCGTCGAGTTCCTTCAATTCTCGATCAAACTTTAAGGCCACCCGTCGAGTTTCCTCCTTGCAACTCGATGGATACACACACACATATATCCTGGAGAAAACTCATCCGACTCGCCGAGTTGTTCTTCAACTCGTCGAGTATTATGGCAATCTTCATCGGACTCGCCGAGTTGTTCATCCAACTCGTCGAGTTCATAACCATCTTCATGTGACTCGCCGAGTCCATTCGGTCCCTTTTCCATACAGACTTGCTTTGAGCCATGCAGCGGCTCCAAATCACAGATCCAAGCTTCTAGGGCATGATTATCACGTAAAGTTGCAAACTTTACGTGCATGCACGACTATAAAGGCTCTAAATGCCTATTTTAAGTTCTTAATGGAGCTTCATGCTAAAGAGGGACCTCAATCATGACCAAAACTGTAAGTTTATGCTTCTAGAATCCAGGGAGGGTCCAGATCTGAGGTTACAACCTCAGATCTAGCCCAAAGCTCATCTTACCAACTTAAAATTCCACAAAAACCCTAAAAGTCAACCAATAGAAGAGGTCTACAAGGATAATGGCGATTTGGGTACCTCTAGAAGTTGATAACTGAGATAAGTGTTGATTACCACACTCTACTTGCTCCTATCTCCTTCTCCTCCAAGCCTTCTCCCTCCAAAGGCCCTCTTTTCAAGCTTCAAATACACAATGGGCACACACACACGAATTAGGGTTCTCAAGGACTCTCTAGAACTGTAAAGAGGCCCAAGGGAGGCTAAGGTTCCTTTAAATAGGGTGCAAAACCTCAGGATTTAGGGTTGCATCTGCCAGGTCCTACTCGTCGAGTCCTAATATGGACTCGTCGAGTAGGTCACTTAACTCGCAATCCCACCCCGCTGCTACTCGACGAGTAGGGCAACTAACTCGTTGAGTACAGCCTAACCCAAGAAATCCTGTTTAAGACAATACCTAAGAATCGGGGCATTACAACTCTCCCCCAATTGAACTAGACTTCGCCCTTAAAGTCCGATGGAATAAACAATGTCGGGTAATGCTCGTGCATCTCCGCCTCCGGCTCCCATGTCCACTCGGATCCCTTCCGATGTTCCCACCGTACCCTTACTAAAGGTATTTTCTTGTTCCGCAAAATCTTCTTCTTTCTTTCCAAAATAGCCACAGGCCTCTCCACATAGTTCAGGCGCTCATTGACCTGAATATCATCCAACGATACCACTGCCTCCTGGTCCATAATGCATTTTTGCAATTGTGAAACATGGAATGTGCTGTGGATCCGGCTAAGCTCCTCCGGAAGCTCTAGCCTATAAGCCACCATGCCAACCCTAGCAACAATCCTGAACGGCCCAATGTAACGGGGACCCAATTTTCCCCTCTTCCTGAAGCGGATCACACCCTTCCAGGGTGAGATCTTCAGGAGAACCATGTCACCCACCTAAAATTCTAGTTCAGATCGGCGTCGTCGGCATAACTTTTCTGTCGACTCTGAGCGGTCTGCAAACGCTGTCTAATCTGTTGTATCTTTTCGGTAGTCTGTAGAACTACCTTTGTCCGCCCCATTACCTTGTGCCCAATCTCACCCTAGCAGACTGGGGTTCTACACTTCCGACCATACAACAACTCATAAGGCGGGGCGCCAATACTGGAATGATAGATGTTGTTGTAGGAGAACTCTGCAAGCGGTAGGTAGGAATCCCAACTCCCACCAAAATCAACAATGCACGCCCTCAACATATCCTCGAGGGTCTGGATGGTCCGCTCACTCATCCTATCTGTCTGCGGATGGAAAGTTGTACTAAAATGCAGTCGCGTACCCAGTTCCTCGTGGAACTTCTGCCAAAAACGGGAAGTAAACCTGACATCCTGATCGGAAACGATAGAAACTAGAACCCCATGGCGAGAGACAATCTCGCTGACATACATGTCGGCCAATTTCTCTGCCGACGAACTCTCCCGTATGGCCAAGAAATGGGCACTCTTGGTCAACCGATCCACGATGACCCAAATAGCATCAAACCCCTTCGTCGTCCTCGACAACTTTGTAATGAAATCCATCGTGATCTGCTCCCATTTCCACATGGGAATCTCTAGACGTTGCAGCTTGCCATTCGGCCTCTGATGCTCGATCTTGACCATCCTACAGGTCAGGCACCTCTCAATATACCCAACGATTTCTCGCTTCATTCCGGGCCACCAATAACTCAAGCTCAAATCACGATACATCTTAGTGGCCCCCAGATGAATAGAAAAATGAGACTTATGAGCCTCCTCCATCAATGTCTACCGAAACCCTCCAGACATCGGAACCTATACCCTACCGTATCGGGTCAATAACCCGCGGCTATCCTGAACAAACCGGGCGCTCTCACACTTAATTCTCTCTAATTTCCAGTTCTACGGTCTCATACCCTCAACCTGAGCATCCCCAATCAAGCTCACAAGCGGGGACTCTACCGCTATCCTCATACACCTTGCTGGGGTAGAAGACCCAACTAACCTGCGACTCAAGCATCCGCAACGATATTCGCCTTACCAGGATGGTAAAGGATCTCACAATCAATGTCCTTGATCACATCCAGCCACCTGAGCTGCCTCATATTCAGGTTCGGCTGATCCATGATGTGCCTCAAACTCTTGTGATCCGTATATATAGTACATCAGACCCCGTACAGATATTGCCTCCAAAATTTGAGAGCGAAAACCACTGCTCCCAACTCAAGATCGTGCGTAGGGTATCTCGTCTCATGCGGCTTCAGCTGCCGCGATGCATAGGCTACCACTCATCCTCTCTGCATGAGGACTGCCCCAAGCCCGTGATGGGTGCATCACAAAACACTACAAAGTCCTCGACTCCCTCGGGGAGTGTCAACATCGGCGCCTCACATAAACACTGCCGGAGGGTCTCAAACGCCCTATGCTGCTCAGGGCCCCACCAGAAATCCACCCCCATTTCTCGTAAGACAGGTGAAGGGTACTGCGATCTTGGAAAAATCTTGAATAAATCTCCGGTAGTACCCTGCTAAGCCCATGAAACTCCTGATGTCTGAGGGAGATCTCGGAGTCTCCCACTGCATAACTGCCTCCACCTTGGCCGGATCGACCAAAATCCCCTCCTGATTAACAAGATGTCTGAGGAAATGAACCTCTCGTAACCAAAACTTGCACTTCGAAAACTTGGCATACAACCGTTCTCGCCGAAGGACCTCCAACAGTTCCCTGAGATGCTCCTTGTGCTGCTCTCGGGTCTTGGAATACACCAAAATATCATCTATGAATACAATGACCGAGCGATCGAGCATCGATCTGCAGACTCGGTTCATCAAATCCATGAACAATGTTGGCATATTGGTGAGCCCAAACGGCATCACCACGAACTCGTAATGACCATAACGAGTCCAAAAAGCGGTCTTCTCTACGTCTTCCTCCCTCACCCTGACCTGGTGATATCCTGACCTCAAATCAATCTTTGAAAACCCATGATGCACCCTACAGTTGATCGAAAAGATCATCTATCATCGGGAGTGGATAACGGTTGTTCACCGTTAACTTGTTTAGCTCCCTATAGTCAATGCACACCTTGTGCGAAACCGTCCTTCTTCCTGACGAAAAGGATCGGTGCTCCCCAAGGTGAACTACTCGGGCGAATAAACTGCTTACCCAGCAGTTCCTGCAACTGAGATGACAACTCATCCATCTCTGGCGGTGCCAATCGGTACAACGCCTTAGCGATAGGGGCTGCACCCGACACTAGATCAATCTGGAACTCAACCTGCTTCTCCGGAGGAACTCCGGGTAACTCCTCCGGAAACACGTCGGCAAATTCTCTAACTATAGGGACCTTCGAAACTGAGGGTTGATCCCTATCCCGCGTATCCACCACGTACGCTAAATAACCGACACACCCATGTTGTATATATTGTCGAGCCCTGGCTGCCGAACAAAACCCTGATCCCATCCTGGTGCCCTTGCCATATACCACCAGTTCTCCCCCACTTGGGGCTCGAACTACCACTTGCTGACCTTCACAATCGATCATGACGCCAAATCGACTGAGCCAATCCATCCCTATGATCATGCACACTTCCCCTATGGGAATATGAATCAAATCTATCGGGAAGGGCACCCCAAAAATCTCCAACTCGCATCCCCGGTAGACCGAAGAAGCAGAAACCCCGTGCTCATTGGCGATCGAGACGCGCAACGGGCATGCAAGCTCATCTACCGGCACACTAAACCCTCTACTGAAAATACGAGATACGAACGACCGACTCGTCCCCGAGTCAAATAATACCAGAGCAGACAAAGAATTCACTAAAAACGTACCAGCAACCACATCCGGTGCCGCCTTGGCCTCCTCGGCCGTGAGTTGGAAGGCACGACCCTGAGCCTTCGGAGGTTCCACCTTGACTAGCCACCCATCTCTAAACCTCACAGTAGTTGGTGCGGGACCCTGCGCCGACTTGGCGGCGAGCTGCACACAGTTGGTCTTCACATGACCAACCTGATGACAATGGTAACAAATCCTCATATCTGCTGGAGGGGCGGACTGACGGCAGTCCCTAGCATAGTACCCCTCCTTGCCACATTTGTGGCACCCACCTCCTACTTGACAAACTCCCGAATGACCCCTGCCACACTTTCCATAAGTGCAGCTCTGCTAACTCCCAACCCGAGTATCAGCAGCCTTAAACCGCTTAGGCGTCGACTGAGACTATGCTGGTGCTTGACGCTGCTCCTTCAGCTTCAGCTCTAACTCCAACTTACGCCGCCTCGCGGCTTCCTGAAGATCCAGGAGGGTATCACATCGCTGTGTAGACACAAACTGTCGAATATCAGCCTTGAGCATACTCAGATAACGAGTCATTTGAGACCGCTCTGAAGCAAACTTTGGGAAAAACATAGCCCTCTCCGTGAATATACAGGTAATCTTCATCACAGACTCCCCATCCTGTCTCAATGTCAAAAGCTCCTGAGCAAGCTGCTCCTGCTCAACGCGCGGAACGTAGTGGGTGCAGAACATGTCCTGGAACTGCTCCTAAGTAACAACAACTCGTTGATCATCAGTATATGACCCTGTCATCAACCTCCACCAGTCCTTTGCCCCAAGCCTCAGCAGGTTCAGGGAACACCTGTCATTATGGTCAGCAGGACATGAACACGTGAAGAAACATCCCTCCACGTCATATAACCACCTCATAGCCCTGATCGTATCCTGTGTACCATCAAACATTGGGGGCTTCGTATTATTGAAGTTCCGGTACTGGAAAGCCTTGATGGCTCCTCCTCCAACCCTTACCGCAGTTACAGCCGAAGTGGCTGCAGCGGCAACTGTCTCCGCTAGAGCTGCATATCGCTCATCAAAGTACTCAACCATCACGGTCTTAATCGACCCAAAAATCTCTGGCAGCTGCGCTCTAAATGCCGCAACAATCTCGTCGTGCATAATCTCCCAAATCCTGGCATCCAACTCTTTGGTCCCTATCCTGTACCTCGGGCTCAGGTGCTACTGGCACCTCCAGCCCTCCGTCTCCCGACCCCGATCCTGATCCTGATTCGGATCCAGAACCAGAAGCAACACGCCTCGTCACCATCATACTAGAGTATATATACAAGTCATCTGATAACTAACATAATATCGGGGGACCAAAACCCACAAACCCTAGGGGTTGTGATTTCCTTGCTACGCGTATGGGTCATGTGCTTTCAGTAGTATGGGCCTATACTACCTTCCACACCTACCCATATTTGTCTCAAGTATCACCACAACTCCCTAGCAATATTGTCAACATAGAATGCGCTCAACCCTCACTTCTAGAGGAACACTAACTATCTCCCATCTAGTCTCACCACTTCTCATGACTCACACATCCATGAAACTTCCATCATCCCCTGCAGCGCTAGTGCATGCTAGCTACACATAACGCTAGACCCAATAGACTTTCGAATATCCAATCCTACCCGAAGGCCGAATCAACATTCTCAGGCTATAAGGTCTTTATTATGCACAGCCGTGATGCATACACCAAACATCTACAGTTATGATGTCAATTCCACATACAAGAAACCCTAGGCTAATAGGCATCATATAATCAGGCAAATCTATCATGCGATTCCTGAAGATCCCTAACCTAGCACTAGCATGCTGTTTTAACATATCATAATATCAAATAACTGTATGGTATTTTGGGGTTTACTTACATGCTCCGGCTAATCGTACCCTCTTCACCCTCCATCATTTATTTTGAAAACCATTTTAAAACTTACTTTCAAAAAAAATCTCCTTGATTTGAGACTGGATTCACACAAGTGTTCCTCCAATTCACTCAAACCAAGGCTCTGATACCAACTTGTAACACCCATGGATTTTTACGCCAAATTTAAAATTTTCAAACATACATAAAAATTGTTGGATTAATGTCTAAGTCCATAAGTATAATTGGTGAGACTTGACCCAACCCGGCATGGTACATTTGGGTTGCATGGCATCATGCATTTGGATAGACTATAATGAGAGAAATAACACTTAAGGTTGGTTAATATATTATAAGTTCTAATATATTAATAAGATTATTTAATTAGTATTGATCAAGAATTAATCTAGGATTAATTAAGTGATCAAAAGAAGACTAATTAAATATATGGGTTGACTGTGTAAATCATCCATACTTATATAGTGGGCTAATGCTCCATGGATTATCTAGTTGGGCTAAAACCCATATGATGCTTCATGGATGCTCCATGGTGTTTTGTACCCATGGATCATGGAAATGAAAGGCCATGTCAATTAGGGTTTACATGGTGTAACCCTAACTATATATGCATCTTATTCTTGACCAAAAACGACACTAGTATTATTCTAGAGAAGGGCTAACCGACTTCAAGTGTTCTACATTTCTCTCAAGGTTATTCCAAAAACAATTGATGTTGTGTGAACCATTTGAGGTGTCACACTTGGGGCACTAGGCACTCAAGCTTCATGAAGACTTTCTACATCAAAGAGGTATGTATTCTATCTTGTTATATTCATTGTTTTGTGTGCTAGATTAGGATAATACCTTGGAAAGTTCATATTTGCATGTATAATAGAGAAAACATAGATCCAAGGTATTTAGGGTTGCATGTACACTTAGGAGTGTTAGAATGCTCAAAACCTAACAGTGGTATCAGAGCCAGGTTTGTTTTCAATTATACTTGATGCAAATTGCTGAAAAAATTGATTTTCTGGCTTTCTGGGCACTGGACTCGCCGAGTCCATTGATAAAATCGCCGAGTCCATGAGGAAAATCATCCTACTCGTTGAGTAGGTTCATGAACTCGACGAGTAGGAGCCCCAGACAGCATATTTTCGAGTTTTATTTGCTGGAATTGGACTAGGAACATTACCCTAAGTTGTTTTTGGACTTATAAACTTGTTTTTAATGTGGTAATGTTCATGCTAATCCAATTTCAAAGATAATTGTCAATATATTCATGTTTTGTATTAGTTTAAAGTTTAGACTAATTACATGGAAAAGTTTGATTTGAATTATCTTGTTCGTATGAGTTGCTTAGATTAATAGGAAGTTATGTGAAATTGTTGTTTTCAATCCAAATTAATCTAAGAGTTGATTCTAAATTGTGTTTTTGTAACTTGTCCTCAAGTTATATGAAAAGTCACATTTAAGTTTCATAAAACTCATAAAAGTTGGCAATGGTTACAAAAATGAAGAGTCTTGTCCTTAAGTTATGGAGGTTCAAGAGTCACTTCATTAAGTAATAAAATGTGTAACCTTAATTAATTCCATAAGCTACAAAATAAAGAAAAGTTACATTCTTTTATTAGTTTGAGGTCTTCTATAACTTGTCCTCAAGTTATGGAACTTGAAGAGTTTCTGGATTAAAACTACTATAAACACATAAGTTATGGAATTAATTAGTTTTGAATAGTTTCAAAACTTGCCCTCAAGTTTTGGAATTTGAAAAGTTTTCACTTATGAATACTTTAATTCCAAGTTAGCCCTTAAAATTTTAAAAGTTAAAATTCAACCCTTATACTTTATAATATTATAAGTCAATAATATATATATAAGAGTAAAGTCAGTCTTATCGTTAGTAGGCCTCCTTCAAGAAGTCGGTCTATAAGGGGGGTATAAGGTTACTGCCTATAAAATGGCAGTTTAATGGGTGTCCACTCTCACCCACCGCTTCCTTGACTGGTGGAGGGTCGTTAGCCGAACGGGTAGGACAAGGACTATAATTCTCCCTTCATTAAAAGTATTAATGATAAATACTAAGTAACTAAACCTTTTATAAATACCCAATCTTAGTTACTTAGGAAAATATGAATAAGGTGCTAATCCATGAAATTACACTCTGCACTTTGTTTAAGTCGGTTAGTGGAGCGTGTGTGGTTAACCGGCACACTAACTCGTATTTAACAAGGTAGGAAAAGGGTAACTTAATGTTTATCATAGTATCGATGGAGCGTGTGTGGTTAACCGACACATCGATTGAGGGGTAAACACTTAAGGGTACCAAGTAATTTGCATGGTTACTTCACACCTTGTTTTGTGATCCTCGGCATCCCAGTCACAAAACCTGAAGGGCACACTCGAGATTGAAACATTCCATTGAACAGTTCAATGAATCTCAAAGATCTAGGAGTTTCAAAACCAATTAAAACCTAATAATACATTTCGTTTATCTTGGTGGAAATTGGTGAATCGTCATTCACCTACCTTCAAATGTTTTATAGCTTGGATTACGGCATCCCTCTTCCAAGTTATATAAGTATTGTGTTGGGTCCTAGCCTTAATATTTCATATTGAGTGTTATATTAAGGACTTTAAATCAACTATTCTTGAATATCTCCCAAAAGATGTATGGTTTAGACATTTATGATCTTCCCAAATCTCTTGAAACAAGCTTTCCTAAATGAAGATGATGTCCCATGGAAATCATACTTCTTTCACCTCCTCCAGTTATTCTACCTAACCCACAAGCTCAAGGTCACTAGATCCCTATTGGCAAGGCAAGGTCTAGGTGTGATCACATCTTGGAGATGTAGTTACATATTGACAAGCCAGGAGAGTTGGGTGTCAAAGTCTTGAGAAAGTTGGTGGTTCAATCACTTTCTAAGTCACATAGTGAGCTCCTTTGGGACTCCTATGAAATAGACTATGACAAGACCCTTAATGATCTTATCTATTGCTAAGATCAACTTCCTAAAACTTTATGGACATTGACAATAATGACATTGGATATCCAGTAAAGCTCTCTCTTCCTAATGGAAAGGGATCGGTCATAGTCAACTCAGTTAACCAAATGGTAAAGAGAGAGGCTAAGTCTGAGATTGTCTCATTATCAAGGGTCCATTGCCAAAGGAAGGGGCATTAGTTGCGAAGCTGCCTAATTTTACCTAAGGATGTTTGACTCTACTTCAGGTAAAATCCACTATCTAACTCTGCTAAGTTTTTATTCTGAGATTCTTGATACATGATGTGACTGGGTCACATGTTGATGTTTTAAGAATCAAAGAAAAATAAAGAAACTTAAAGAAAGAATATGCTGAATCTGATCGCGTAGATGGATTTCTATCGCATAGTTTGAAGATCGGACTCTTGAGCTACTTATTAGGAGTTATGAGATATTGCTTAGGAATAGATAACAACAAAGTTTTCATGCTCTTTTGCATTGTAAGGATAGTTTTTCCGCAAAGTTTTTAAAATAAAAGGAAAAATGATGATTTTATTTATTTTAAATATCCTTACAATGGCATTTGATTAAAAATTGTTGCTTATATGATTCCATTAATAGCAAGAGTGGAAATATGAAATTGATTCTTTCATTTGTGGTAATGTCTAAATTTACCAAATAAGGAAAGATCTTCATCACCCAAGTTTGAATTGGACCGGAACTTGGAATCATGCAAGTTGTATAGCATGATGGATGAGAATTTTCCATCTTTGGAAAATTAAAGACTAGTTCCTTGCTCACATGTATATGTGAGTCAAGTGAAGGACTAAGGGATTAAGTACACATTCTTGTGCACTGGTCTTGTAACACCCAAGATTTTGAAAGCCAAGAAAGTAAAGGAAACCCTAAATTTAAGAGGGACTCGACGAGTCAAAGGAAGGACTCGGCGAGTCGGAGCGGGATCCGGGTCGATAAGAAAGTGACCAACTCGACGAGTCGGCCAAGTGGACTCGGCGAGTCTGGTCTGTGCGAGGAAAACCCTAAATCCGGGGCTTGGAGCCTATTTAAGCATCTTAATCTTCTTCCTAGGGCTCCTTTACAGCCTCTTGCACCCAGAACGCCGCACCTTAAGCCCCCATTGTGTTCATTCAAGCTTCTAGCCACTTTTGAGTGGGTTTAAGGAAGAAGAAGGAGTGGGAATCCTTGAAGCATCAGGGAGTGGCTTTGGATCTGAAGTTTGGGAAGCATTTCAGAGCATTGGAAGGTATCAATTCGTTCCTCTCCTCCATATTTTTCCTTGGTTATGAGTTTTGGGGCTTTTAAGCCATGTTTAAGACCAATCTTGAGCTTGAGGTCCAGATCTGAGGTTGCTACCTCAGATCCATGTTTATTTTGGTATGTAATCCCATAAAGTATCAGCCATTGGGTGGAAATTGGAGTCTCTTGGTCCTAAACCCTAGCTATGGGTGTATTTTGCCTAGATCTCACTCTCTACACGTAAAGGTTGCAACTTTACGTGGGAAATAGGCTTGGGGAGGGTAGATCTATAGTTTGGAGCTCATGCATGACTCGGAAGTCCTCTGCATGTAAGTGGATCTTATTGGACTCGGCGAGTCCTTCGAGTGGACTCGGCGAGTAGCTTGAAGATGAGGAGGAACTCGACGAGTGTGATGAACAGCTCGTCGAGTCGGATGAAGATGGGCATGAACTCGGCAAGTTGGATGAACAACTCGTCGAGTTGGATGAAGTTTGTCGTGTGCTCGGCGAGTCTGTTCTTAGACTCGGCGAGTCAGGTCGAGTGGTCCCAAACCCTTCGAGTTAAGACTCGAGTCAGCGAGTCGAGCCGGGACTCAGTGAGTTGGACAGGACAGGAATCGAGAATCAATAAACTCGGCGAGTCAGGGGCTGACTCGGCGAGTAGAGCCGCGAGTGGAAGGACTCTGGATTTATGCACTCGGCGAGTCAGTAGGGTGACTCGGCGAGTAGGGTTGACCCGGAGGGTTGACTTTGACCAGGACATCGACTTTGACCAGAGTTGACTTGGTTAACCTTTGGAGGTCAGTTAGACTAAGTATTATATGTATATTGATAGCTCGGAGAGCTAGAGGAGCAGCGGTTCAGGGTATTGTTGAGTAGCAGCCAGAGGTTTATCAGCAGAGCTCAGCAGTTCAGGTGAGTTACCTTCCAGTAGCGGTGGGTCTAAGGCCACAATGCCGACCCACCAGTAGGAGTTGTATGATAGATGATTGTCTTTGTGATATCATCTAGGATAGCTACTACCTGATATGTTATATGCTAGCGTGATATGTTGTATGTGATAGTAGTCGAGTTCGGTCACTAGGACCGAAGGGTAGTCAGACACCCCAGATACGTCTGACAGAATATGATGATATGTTTGCATGCTGGCTTGTTATGTTATATGCGATAGAGGTAGTACGAGGGGACCAGTCCCTGTGGTCGGTTGTTAGGACCGATGGGTAGTCAGCACCCCAAAATGGCTTGACATGGGTAGTCAGCACCCCAGAATGGCTTGACATGGGTAGTCAGCACCCCAGAATGGCTTGACATGGGTAGTCAGCACCCCAGAATGGCTTGACACGGGTAGGACGGCACCCCAGAACGGCCGTACCGGGTAGTCAGGCACCCCAGAATAGCTTGGCAGTATGTATGTTACGTGTTATTGTGTGGTATGTGGTAGATTGGGGGAGCTCACTAAGCTTCGTGCTTACGGTTTTCAGTTTTGGTTTCAGGTACTCGGTTTTCAAAAGAGGAGCTCGGGAAGATTGCAGAGCACACACCATAGTCAGCTAGCCTGGGAATGTTTGACTCTGATAATGCTATTATGTTTTGAATTTAATACTCAAAAGTTATGTTTGATTTATGATACGTTGTCTATAAATCTATTTTTAGTAATGTTTTAAAAGAAAATTTTTAGTCGTGATTTTGGGTCGTTACAAGTTGGTATCAGAGCCTTGGTTTGAGGGATTCGGGCGCACTCCTGAGTGTGTCTGAACTCAAACTAAGGAAGTGGTATAGAGTTTTCAAAAGAAAAATCGTAGTTACAAAAGAATTTTGAGAAAGGAAAACAATTTTAGAAAAATGTAAAGAGAAGAGTTTTAGAAAAAGCAAAAAGAGTTTTGAAAAGAGAAAAGGGTGTGGTGCATGCAATCAGCCGAGCTCAAGTAAGTACTCCCAATTTACCTATACAAGTTATATTATGATTATCAGTATCAGTTTCAGTATCGGTTTCAGTTTCAGTTTCAATTCCAGCTTCAGTAGAACAGCATGCTAGAATAGGACTAAGGATCTAGGATGATGCCTTATGTGCCTGCTTTATGTGTTCAGCTTTATGAGAATTGCATGCTAGTATTGAGTAGACAGCAGTAGGATAGCCTGTTTAGGTTATGCCTGGTAGCGCGAGCTTAGCGTTGTATGCTAGTGTAGTTTCTTGTTATGAGAATAGTTTTGCCTGAGTACGTTTCCTTTATCCGAATGCTGCTTGCTTTGTGCTTTGTGGGACTCTGAGTGATGGGAGTTAGCCATTAGGTGAATACATCACATCACATGTGATCAGGGTTGAATAATCTCAGAGTGTTGGATTTGGCCCTATTGCGCAGCTCTTGTCTGAGTCCAACCGTTGTAGGGGCGAGTCTTTTACTTGAAGGATTATCTGAGCCTCGTTACATGTGATGGTATTCAGGTGGTGACTAATTGGCATTACTAGGGGGGCCTTCAGCAGCTGAGGACTGTGTGGGTAGAGTCAGAGGTTCCCTAGGGCAAGCCTAGGATGAGAGTAGCAGAGATCAGTAGAAGAGTAAAGGGGACTGGGTGGAGTTGAGGTAACTCTTGAGGAAAGTATGGATAGATGTGGAAGGTAGTAGGGGCCCATACTACTGAAAGCAGAGGATCCGTACTCGATTCAAGAGGGGCCAAGACGAAACCAGGAATGGGGTAGTGAGTGAGAAATTCCTCAGCAGTAGTATGTAAATTGATCAGGATTTTGTTATATTTTCAGCATGGTGACGTTGCGCGAGATACCAGTTAGCAGTTCAGGTATCGAGGAGGGGTCTGGCTCGGGCTTCAGAGCCGGGCAGCTTGATGATCAAATGAGGGATTTCATTTCCGCAGAGATTACGCGCAACATCATTGATCAGACTCCAGTGATTTTCGGTTCGGTTAGAGAGGCCATTGTGGAGCTCATGGACAGTCATCTTGAGGCCTTTAAGGCCGGGTTAGTTTCAGGACAGATTGGGGCTCGTCTAGGTCCCGAATCTTATGGAGTTCAGGGATCCATCAAGGAGGGAGATCCTATTTCTAGTTCCTGCCATCAGGGGGCAGGGGTGAGTGGGGAATTTTGTCTCCAAGAGAGACCATTGCATGATTGGATAGTTGAGGAAGTTTCGCGAGCCATTCGCGAGGATCTGCCCGACATGGTCGTGAGGATCACTGATAGATTGATAGCGAGGCTTCAGGATCAGACATCTGTTGTTCAGTTAGCAGGCGTTGCCGTTGGGGTAACGCAGGAGCGAGAGTCGGGCAGGGAGTCAGAAGGGAAAAGGAAAATTGATGAGACTCAGGTAGCCACAGGTTCGGGTAAGAGGCCCAAGGGTCCAGATTTGAGGACGAGGAACTATCAGAGCCGCAGTCGATGCGGGAAGTGCGGAAGGACGCATATGGGTGTGTGTAGGCGTAGGAGTGGTGGCGATGCTGGGTGTTTCAAGTGCGGCCAGATTGGTCATTTTAGCAGAGACTGTGTTGTTACCATCGCCCAGGGGCTTGATCCGTTATGTTTCCATTGCAGTCAGAGGGGCCACAAGAAGGGCCACTGTCCGAGTTTGTATCCAGCAGGGCAGGTGCCAGCTCCTGCCCTTGGGACTTCGAGTACCGCCAGCAGTTGTCGAGGCCCGGCAAGGGTGCCTACGGCTCAGAGCCGAGTTTTCCGGTAGATTTCAGCAGGGATTCGAGCAGCACTGAGTAATGAAGGTACGTAACTTTTGTTTTTCTGTCAGCTTATGTCATGATTATATTGTTATGGTTCTGCATCAAATTGGGGTATAAGGGTTGTGTTATAGTGTGGCTTGCTTGTGATTATGTTATATGCCATTTGCATACCTCGGATAATTGGTTGGTAGTTAGGGGATGTGCTCTTATGGAGAAGGTTTCGGAGGATGCAGTAACTGTAGCATGATTGAGAGAGAGATTCGGTTCGTTTCACTAGTTCGGAGTGGTTAGTGATTGGGATGGATTGGTTAAATTCCTACCTGGTAGGCTTGGGTTCCCTAGTAGATGTTCCAGAATGGTAGTGAAGATCAGGATCTCTTTTGAGTGTGAAGCAGCAAGGGTAAGCAGGATTGAAGTGGGGGAGAACCCTCCGAGTATTCATGGATAAGAGACACGTAGACCCAGAATGAGTGCGCAGCCTCCGAGAAGAAATGGTAGTAGCACAGTGATGGATGGATTGAGAAGTTCAGAATTGGGAGTTCGAGAACTTTTCCCAGCAGTTAGTTCATGTAATCGAGATGGTTAGAAGCTGGTTGGGAATCCAGGAATGGAGGACCACCTGTCGGACGCATGAGAGTCGGAATGAAGATCTTGAGAACGGGTAGCAAGAGATGTTTTCGTATTGGTAGCCAGTGTCTGAGGTGGCATGCAGGTTGCGTAGATTCAGGAGTTGGGAGGGTGGAAACTTCCCAACAATAGCTTCTTGTATCCGGATTAGTAAACGGTTGGTTTGGGAACCAAGCCGAAGGATTCCTCGACGAAGCGCTAAGTATATCAAGGATATAAGGTGTCGAGGATGATGCAGAATTCAAAGTCTAAGGACTGTTTTTTTTTAGAAATCGGGATGAGGAATCACTAGCGGGACTAGGGATAGTCAGGATGTTCTTGAGATGGCAGTAGTAGTGTTGTAAGTCTGCGGGGGTAGCCGTAGCATTCACTAGCAGTCAGATGGCAGTAGTAGTGTTGTAAGTCTACGGGGGTAGCCGTAGCATTCACTAGCAGTCAGATAGTAGTAGTAGTGTTGTAAGTCTGCGGGGGTAGCCGTAGCATCCACTAGCAGCCAGATAGTATTAGAGAGTTATAAGTCCGCAAGCGTAGTCGCAGCCTTTTATCAGATTGGTAGGTAGCATGAGCGCGTATTAGATGCGGGAAAGCAGTTGTACCCACCAGATCGGGTGTAGCAGTGAGGATATGGGAATCCACGGGTTAGCTTTCGGATTTCCCAAAGGGACCAGTTACGGCTAAGTTAGCAATTTGGGCTGTGGATCGTCACATTAGTTATGAGATCAGAGTCGCAGTGGACCGTTGGGGTTCGGGTATGTTGTGGGCTACAGTCAGTCTGGGAGCCAATATGTTGTTAGTTGTGGAATTGATGATGTCAGGATGTGACGTATGGATCCGATCGGTTGGATCGGAAGGTTGCGATAGCCACAGTGACAGAATAGCTAGTGGAAACTAGTCCTAGAGGAAGATTTCGTTCAGAAGTCATGGAAGAGACTTAGTGAGGAGTCCCTTGACTCCACAGTTGGGTTGGAGTTCAGTGTTTCAGGTAGCTCAGTGTTTCAGTCAGTTCAGTGTTTCAGGCCGTTCAACGTCTCAGTCGGTTCAGCGTTTCGGGCAGTTTAGTGTTTCAGGCATGTTCAGTATTGCAGGCAGTTCAGTGTTCGGAAGGTTTCAGGGTTCTGGGTCAGTATTGTTTTTGCGTTGGAATGCAAGTGCTGACGGTATAGTTGGTTGATTTGGAATTGGCAAGTCCCTCTCAGCAGGATCAGTTGAGCCTTTTGCCGAGTATAAGTGATTTGTAGGGATGGCTAGGCAGGTAGCTTTTCATTCAGGAGGAAAGGCTCGAGTAAGTAGGAGTTGAGTAATCAGATGGGAGATAAGCAAGTTGGTTCCAGCAGCATCGTTTCAGTATGAGCGGCAGAATGGATAGAACAGTTATAGATAGTCGAAGTATCTTCAGGAGTCGCTGGAAGCGACTAGGAGATTGTGATGGAGTGTAGTGACCGGTGGGAGTTCGGTAACTCAGATATCGGTAGATTAATTGGACCGGGTGGAAGACCAGCGCAGGTAGGCGGCTGGTGTTGGGTATTGGAGGCAGATCGCAGGCGGTGGGCCATGGTAAACTTCGAGGACGAAGTTCAGTTTAAGTGGGGGAGAGTTGTAACACCCAAGATTTTGAAAGCCAAGAAAGTAAAGGAAACCCTAAATTTAAGAGGGACTCGACGAGTCAAAGGAAGGACTCGGCGAGTCGGAGCGGGATCCGGGTCGATAAGAAAGTGACCAACTCGACGAGTCGGCCAAGTGGACTCGGCGAGTCTGGTCTGTGCGAGGAAAACCCTAAATCCGGGGCTTGGAGCCTATTTAAGCATCTTAATCTTCTTCCTAGGGCTCCTTTACAGCCTCTTGCACCCAGAACGCCGCACCTTAAGCCCCCATTGTGTTCATTCAAGCTTCTAGCCACTTTTGAGTGGGTTTAAGGAAGAAGAAGGAGTGGGAATCCTTGAAGCATCAGGGAGTGGCTTTGGATCTGAAGTTTGGGAAGCATTTCAGAGCATTGGAAGGTATCAATTCGTTCCTCTCCTCCATATTTTTCCTTGGTTATGAGTTTTGGGGCTTTTAAGCCATGTTTAAGACCAATCTTGAGCTTGAGGTCCAGATCTGAGGTTGCTACCTCAGATCCATGTTTATTTTGGTATGTAATCCCATAAAGTATCAGCCATTGGGTGGAAATTGGAGTCTCTTGGTCCTAAACCCTAGCTATGGGTGTATTTTGCCTAGATCTCACTCTCTACACGTAAAGGTTGCAACTTTACGTGGGAAATAGGCTTGGGGAGGGTAGATCTATAGTTTGGAGCTCATGCATGACTCGGAAGTCCTCTGCATGTAAGTGGATCTTATTGGACTCGGCGAGTCCTTCGAGTGGACTCGGCGAGTAGCTTGAAGATGAGGAGGAATTCGACGAGTGTGATGAACAGCTCGTCGAGTCGGATGAAGATGGGCATGAACTCGGCAAGTTGGATGAACAACTCGTCGAGTTGGATGAAGTTTGTCGTGTGCTCGGCGAGTCTGTTCTTAGACTCGGCGAGTCAGGTCGAGTGGTCCCAAACCCTTCGAGTTAAGACTCGAGTCAGCGAGTCGAGCCGGGACTCAGTGAGTTGGACAGGACAGGAATCGAGAATCAATAAACTCGGCGAGTCAGGGGCTGACTCGGCGAGTAGAGCCGCGAGTGGAAGGACTCTGGATTTATGCACTCGGCGAGTCAGTAGGGTGACTCGGCGAGTAGGGTTGACCCGGAGGGTTGACTTTGACCAGGACATCGACTTTGACCAGAGTTGACTTGGTTAACCTTTGGAGGTCAGTTAGACTAAGTATTATATGTATATTGATAGCTCGGAGAGCTAGAGGAGCAGCGGTTCAGGGTATTGTTGAGTAGCAGCCAGAGGTTTATCAGCAGAGCTCAGCAGTTCAGGTGAGTTACCTTCCAGTAGCGGTGGGTCTAAGGCCACAATGCCGACCCACCAGTAGGAGTTGTATGATAGATGATTGTCTTTGTGATATCATCTAGGATAGCTACTACCTGATATGTTATATGCTAGCGTGATATGTTGTATGTGATAGTAGTCGAGTTCGGTCACTAGGACCGAAGGGTAGTCAGACACCCCAGATACGTCTGACAGAATATGATGATATGTTTGCATGCTGGCTTGTTATGTTATATGCGATAGAGGTAGTACGAGGGGACCAGTCCCTGTGGTCGGTTGTTAGGACCGATGGGTAGTCAGCACCCCAAAATGGCTTGACATGGGTAGTCAGCACCCCAGAATGGCTTGACATGGGTAGTCAGCACCCCAGAATGGCTTGACATGGGTAGTCAGCACCCCAGAATGGCTTGACACGGGTAGGACGGCACCCCAGAACGGCCGTACCGGGTAGTCAGGCACCCCAGAATAGCTTGGCAGTATGTATGTTACGTGTTATTGTGTGGTATGTGGTAGATTGGGGGAGCTCACTAAGCTTCGTGCTTACGGTTTTCAGTTTTGGTTTCAGGTACTCGGTTTTCAAAAGAGGAGCTCGGGAAGATTGCAGAGCACACACCATAGTCAGCTAGCCTGGGAATGTTTGACTCTGATAATGCTATTATGTTTTGAATTTAATACTCAAAAGTTATGTTTGATTTATGATACGTTGTCTATAAATCTATTTTTAGTAATGTTTTAAAAGAAAATTTTTAGTCGTGATTTTGGGTCGTTACAGGTCTAGTCCACCACAAAAGATCGATAAGATTATTCGTCATAATTTACTAAAGCTCAGTAAATATGGTTATACTTAAAAGCTTAAGTGTAATTCTGAGACATTGGAAAAGGTTCCAATGTATGACAGAGCGAATAAGAAGAATCAAATTAGGCAGAAGGATAAAAGTTTCTCAAATCTAAGAAGATGGGAAAGTACTTTAGTATCATGTAATATGATTATCTTAATGATTAAGAAACCATATCAAAATTAGTTCTCTAAGGAAATCTTAGTGCATTCTTATGACTAAGAAGAGGAACTTGAATTGTTGAAATGGTTAAATCAAGAAGATGAGTCATACTTCGTTCCAAAACAAGTCTTAGAGTCATACTCCAAGATTGTAACTTGAGTGACATGTCTTAAAGAAGGTTTAAAAAACTTATCAAATGTAAGAGTAAAAGTTTTATACTCTTGTACATTTGAAATTGGTAATTTGTGATGTTTTGGATAAAACAAAGACCAACTAAGGCCAATTGTGTGAAGTGTTTATCTTGATTAGAATCCACACTATCTCTTGGATGTTTGACAAGAAAGTCTTATATGTCAAGAGGACAGTGGGAGTGTTAAAGGTCTTGAAAGTCTCAAGAACTAATCAAGAATAAAACCTGAAGTTCTTCACTAGCACACGACTTGAGGTTTATAACCTATTGTGTTGACATATTCTATGCCCATTCCAGTTAAAGTTGGCTTTGCATATGAGTTCTTAGAGTTCTCAATTAATTGCACAACAACTTGGAAGCAATGGCAGGCCCTTTAGCTGCCAGGTGGCAAGAAATTAAGACTGAGTTCAGTCCATATGAGTTTGGATTTGTCATTATCCTTGCCTTGTGACTATGGTTTTGACAATTCACATGGATAAGAACACATACACCATTAAATCTAAGTGTCATAAGGTTTCTCTCCGATTCATGAAAATGATGGTGAGGAAACACTTTCACTAAGTAGATTTTAGCTAGATAACAATTGTGATATTTGCATTCTCAAAGTCGTTAGTGGAGCGTGTGTGGTTTACCGGCACACTAACATGGACTTGTGAGAAGTGGCAAAGGTCTAAACAATTGAGACTATGATTACGAAATCCCTTTTCATAGTTCTAAAATTGTTTAGACACACCTCTGAGTTATCTAAAAGAGGCGTATGATTTTGATAAAGTTTTATCAAAGCAATCTAGTATCAGAAATCTGAACTTTGGTAAGAAAGTCAATAAAGTATTGATTTCTAGAAGTCCAGCTAATTTCTGAGTACATGTCAAAGCTAGTGGGAGCATAAGTGTTATGCTAATAATCATCATGTTAGTGGGAGCATGATAATTATGATAAAGGTTGCAAGTATGCAATGTTAATTATAGAAAACAAAAGTTTCAATTGGGAAAGAGTTGTTTTGCTATAATTAAGGCAGAGGAAGTTATTATACTTCATCTCAAATCTATAAGTTTATATCGTGAGGTTTTAATCATTTAGTCAGGGATATATATGAATTTCATGTTGGAATGGCTCAACATAAGGAAATTCTGTATATGGGTCCATTATTTGCGTTCTAAAATTCGATTATGATTACGACATCCCTTTTCATAATCGAAATTATGAGAACTTGGCAAATAGAAATGGAAATGTTATAGCAAAAGACTGGTTTAGTCTTTATGTGAGACATCATGAATCGTGTCTCATATGCTTCGGATATAGGATCGATTACATGTGCTATATTCATCCTTTATAAAATTTTCCAAATGCATGGGGCATTAAGAAGGGAAAAGGTCTAGAATTGGATATGACTAAAAGGATTAAGCAATTGTCGAGGACAATCTAAGGTTTACCAAAGATTGGTTTCTTAAGGACAGTTGGAAGTATAGTGATAATTCTGGAAGGACCATATTGACATAATTTGTAAGGAGGAACCTTTTGTTCAAAAGTGATAGTCAAAATGGAATATGGAAATGTTTCAAAGTTATAAATTATTCAATCTATGTAAGATTAGGAAACTTAATGCAAGAAGGATGTTTCCAAAGAGCTGATCTCCTTTGGAATGCTCTGTAATGATTGTTGTCAAGTCTTTCTGACTTTATGCATAATCATTACAAGAGGATCAATGCATATACGTTTAGAATCTAACAGATTTCAGTAAATGGCATGAATTTGGAATTCTTGCATTTGCAGTAAGGATTTAGGACTGTGAAAGAGGATCGTTGGAGTTATGTTCAATTGATCTAATTCACAAAGTGAAGATCATAGGCAAACATAATATGCATACTTGGTCTATGACATGACTAGTGTTTAGAAAACATAGTGTACATGCTTGGAGCATGGGGCAACTATTGTTTTAAATTCAAGAATAAAGTTGATAGCTGAAATAGTATACAATGAATAATGTGTAATCATATGGTGATAAATCATCGGCCTGACTAGACCGCCCTACAGGGCCTACAGTCTACCTGGATCTATCCCGAGCCTTCGGCATGACTGGTCCACCACGTGGCCTATAGTCTCCCCGGACCGCTCATAGGGTATGTTGGCCTTCAACACAAAGCAGGACCGCCTCAACCCAACCAACAAACAACTAACCATGTGCGCATAACTATCATATACTAGCATACACAGACATCAACATATCTATCTCACTGATCATCAATCATAGAATTCTCTCGTGACTAGAGCATTGACCTAGCAGGTCACTGATTCCGATCTAACATATCATAACCACATGTAGCATACCATAACAATAACAACTAAAGGGTCGGCCTTGGTGCCGTAGACCCTATCGATATAATGAGGATAACTCACCTCACAGATGTCGACTCAAAAGGTAAACTCCAACTCTCGGATCACTTGACACAGGCTCCACCACCTATTGTCATTGTACAACATACTCACAAGTCCTTAACCTTTTAAGGTACTCCATAACCTACTAGTCACCCCTGGTCAATGTCAAAGTCCTCAGTAAAGGTCAACAGTCGATGTTGACCTCAACTCGCCGAGTACCCTTGGCTACTCGCCGAGTTCCTTCGATTCTCAATCAAACTTTAAGGCCACCCGTCGAGTTTCCTCCTTGCAACTCGACGAATACACACACATACATATCCTGGAGAAAACCCATCCGACTCGCCGAGTCCATTCAATCCCTTTTCCATACAGACTTGCTTTGAGCCATGCAGCGGCTGCAAATCACAGATCCAAGCTTCTAGGGCATGCTTATCACGTAAAGTTGCAAACTTTATGTGCATGCATGGCTATAAAGGCTCTAAATGCCTATTTTAAGTTCTTAATGGAGCTTCATGCTCAAGAGGGACCTCAATCATGACCAAAACTGTAACTTTATGCTTCTAGAATCCAAGGAGGGTCCAGATCTGAGGTTACAACCTCAGATCTAGCCCATAGCTCATCTTACCAACTTAAAATTCCACAAAAACCCTAAAACTCAACCAATAGAAGAGGTTTATAAGGAGAATGGCGATTTGTGTACCTCTAGAAGATGATAACTGAGATAAGTGTTGATTCCTACACTCTACTTGCTCCAATCTCCTTCTCTTCCAAGCCTTCTCCCTCCAAAGACCCTCTTTTCAAGCTTCAAACACACAATGGGCACACACACACGAATTAGGGTTCTCAATGACTCTCTAGAACTGTAAAGAGTCCCAAGGGAGGCTAAGGTTCCTTTAAATAGGGTGCAAAACCCCGAGATTTAGGGTTTCATCTGCCAGGTCCTACTCGTCGAGTCCCAATATAGACTCGTCGAGTAGGTCACTTAACTCGCGATCCCACCTCGCTGCTACTCGACGAGTAGGGCCTAACCCAAGAAATCCTGTTTAAAACAATACCTGAGAATCAGGGCGTTAAAATTAATAAGATTAAATAAATATCAAACCTAAAGTGTTATCATAAATAAAGTAAATCCCAGTATTAAAATAATATGTCTACTTCTACTTATAAAGTTATATCCTTAACTTTTAACATATTATACTTAATTTATTAAAATTTAATATGTTGTTGTATGTAAACAATTATCAGTTTAAAGTTACAACTTTTAAAGTTTGGACAAAATAATTAAATTGTTGATTTAAATATAACATTACAGTGTCAATTTAAATATAAATTTCAGTTTCACTTTAAAAACCCAATGAATATTTTGTGAATAATTAAAAGTGATAAATTATAGTGTTAAATGCAAAAACTAAATTATAATCTCAATATATAACTAAAATATTATCTAAAGATATTTGTACAATCGTTAAAAGTTTTTAAATAAGTAGCTTAAAATAACTTACAATAACAATATTTAAAAATAACTCTATATAAATGATTATATTGTTACCTTTAAAATCAAAAAATAATGTTTGATGTTTTAAATAATTATAATGATAGAAATTAAAACGTTAAGCAAATAAATTTTTAAAAAATAATTAACAATAACAACAACTATAAATAACATTAAACGATATATTATATTTAATTTTATTTATGAGTAACTAGCGAGTAGAAGTCGTTCAAACGATTCAGATTATGCAGTTATAATAGATGTATGTATTATCATGTAATTCAAAATAATCTATATATTATATTCATTTAGTATACGAATTATTATATCAAATTTAACAACAACATTATTGTTATATTAAAAAAAATGTAAAAAATTCAACATATGTGTTTCGTCGCAACGTGCGGACATTCACCTAGTTATAATTATAATAAATGTCATATTCTTAACACCATATCGATTTGAAAGTTATATAACTCTTCACCTTCCTTATTAATTTGATATATTATTGTTAAGTTTTCAATTTCAAATACCAGATTCATTTGAAACTCTCACTACAACTTAAGAGTTTATAATTTATATATATTTATTATTTAAAACTCAATAGTTTTTAACCTATACTTATTAAGTAGTAATGACTAATTTATTTTTCTATTCCTCTTATTTATAACTTTGTAACTTATATTATTAGTATATAAATAAGTTTTGATCGTTAAAAACATTAATGTGTTTAAAGAAATTTGCGATTCAGATATGAAGATTTAAAAAATTAGTTTTGTTGAATCTTTGGCTAATAGTGTTTATATATATATCAAATTTATGTTAATACACATGTTATAATAGATATTTTAATATTTTTATGTTATTAAAAGTTGTGGTGTTTATTTCTCATAATTTTTTTATTCGTTATATATATCATCATAAGTTTGATATATACTTTACATAACTTTGAATAGTTTATAAAATCATCAAATAATGATATACATTGTAATAACTTAAAACCATAATGTTTAATAAAACTGATATGTTAACTATACATTTTCTTTTCTACTAACATTGGTTTTCAAAGTAGAAATATTAATTAATAATTTGTTAAGAGTTATTATTTTAATTATATAATTATATTTTCACGCAAAGCACGTGGATTCATCTAATATAAATATAAGAGTAACTAGTTTTCATAAACTTGTTCTAAGACTTAAATTTAAGCAATAGACCCAAATATACATCAGTTTAACAGTGTGTGTGTGTTGGGGGGGGGGGGGGTGAAAATGTCAACCATGTGAAAAACACAAACAAGTTGTCAGTTTCTGAGTTTTCGCAAGTATTTTACTATTTTTCAGAGTCATGTGAAATTGATGGACCTATAGTTTTAGACGTATAAAAACCCTTATTTTCATAATTTAATTTCATTTCTTAAAAAAAATTCAAACTCAAAATTCTCCTTGACCTAATCCTAAACTCTTAAATCTCAATCTCAATCACAAAACCATATTGATGGAGATTAGTGCCCACAGTCATAACAAAGTCTGATAATATTACTATAAATAACAGTGTCATTTTGGGTTACACGCAAGAACAAAAATGAAGCAGATCTGAAAAGATATTTATTTGAGCGGCTTGTTTTGTTAATTAGTTAATAGTTTAATTAATTATTATGTAACGCCCGGTTCCTAGGAAAATTTCTTAAGTTTTAAATAATTGTTTATTGCATGAAAGAACATTACGCTAAGTGTACTCACCAGAAGACCTTTTGGGTCTTAGGTCATCATGGGTTTGGGCCAAAGTTAGATGGGTCAAGTAAGGGAAGGGTAAAATGGTCTTTTGCCCCTGGCATAATGGAATGTAGTATGGACCATTATTTATGGGTTATTACCCTGATTAGTAGTCAGAGTTGATGTCGTCTAAGCATCTTTCTAGTCGAACTCCTCGTATGGATAGTCAGAAACCGATCTGGAACACCAGAGGTCGTACATCCGGGAAGTTGTATGTCGCATAAGCGTGGCACACTTTTCATATAGCACGACGCACCTGACGAACAGAGTTGTGCAGTTTTGTTGTTTGATGCATTTTCTAATCGAGGTCTTCATGTGTTATTATAGGATTCTATTCGATTGCTTTTAGTTTGACTTCCTCAGTTCCTAACTCATTTCTTTTGGACTAAAGGTGAGTTGTTTCTTGTGTTTTTTTAAGCACATGTGTAACACCCGTTTTCCAAAGTGGATCAGATGAGGGCTTAGAGGGGTCAGTGGTAAGATTTTTGGGAAAATCTTATGCCACGACATGGAATTTCTAATGCAGGAATGCGCGTTTGGATGGTCGCAACGACGTGGCAAAAGGAAGGCCACAACATGGCAGCTGATGCAGCCCAAGCCCATGATTTTAAGGTTTTCTCCATATTTAAGCACCTAATCTCAAGGTTTATGAAATCATCTTTAGCCTCCAACCCCTCATCAACAAAACCCTTGCCTCCATGAAGATTAGAAAGCTTGTTCTATTGATTTGAAGCTTATTACTTAGATTTGGTGAAGCCTAAGAAGAAGGAAGTTCACAAGGAAGCAAGGAGCTGGTTTGGATCCATCATTCTCTTTAGTTTTCTAAGCTACTTGGGGTATAAAGTTCTCACCCTGACATATCTTCTTCTAGATTCAAGTTTGAGGTCATTTTTTGGTGGTTTTGGTTCCTTCTATGAATGCTCTTGGAGTTTAAGGAACTCCAAAGCTTGATATGGCTCTCTAATGGCCCATAGGTTCTATTAAATGAGAAGAAGGCCTTAGTTTGGATGATTCTTGGTCCCATGCACAAGTTTTGGTCCCATTAAGGACTTAACGTACTTATGGTTTTAGATCTAGTCTTACAATGGAGTATTAATGGATAATTTGGACACTTTGTCCATTAAATCATTGAAAAGAAGTAGATATGAAGTTTTGGGTTTAGATTTGTAAAGATTAAGCACTTAATGAAGAATATGGAATCTACTAGTTCCCACGATGTGGTAATAGGCTTGCCACGACGTGTTGGTTCTTTACTTCACGACTATCTTGTCCTGGTATTCCCACGTTGTGGCCAAGAGGTCCCCATGTCATGGTGCGTATTCACTTGGTTGACCGTTGACTTTTGTTGACCATTGACTGTTGAATTTTGACTTGTTTGACTTTGGACCAAACTTTAAGGACTTCGATTTTTTATTAGGGATTTATCTGTATTTGGTGCCACTCAGTTCACAGAGGTGATCGGTGCAGGGAGTGAGAGCATTGTTGTGTTTCTCGGTCTGTATTTCATGTGATTTTCCTCATTATACCATGTGTTGAAGTGTATATCCTTGTGTGTCATGATGTAAGAGTAGTGGTATGCTAGACTTTAGCTAGTAAGTGCCTTGTACTGTTTGTTTATCTGATTTTTATGCTTAGATTACAAGTTGATGGCATCTTGATATACCTGTGTGGTAGATGTAACATACATATTGCTGATGTCTGATATTGTGTTGGAATTCATTAAGCTTCGTCCTTACCCTTTCCCTATAAACAACTATTTTAGGATCTCCAGGCACCGAAAAAGGGAAAGGAAAGGCATGCCTATACACATGGGCACGACCTGATGTTTTATTATGGGTGTTGACTTGATTGACTTTATTCTGTTGCTTTAGATCGTTGGTTTTTGGAACATAGTTGAATTTTATTAGTATGGTTGTTTCTAGTTAAAGATAACGGTTTTGGTTAAATGGTGAAATGATTTGTACTTTATATTAAATAAATAGAATTTTTAAAAGTTTAAGTAATTGTAATTTTTGGATGTTAAACACACAATCTAAAAGGGCATGTTGGATTTTTTTTCCTTAACAACACCTAACTAACAACCTATTATTGTCATTCTTTTCATATCCAAAGTCATAACCATTTGCTACAACATAACAACTAAGCGAGTATTTAAGTTCAACACTAGTATAGTATTTCATACCTAATCGAGGCTTCATCTTGTTCCATTCATGAGTATGATCATGTCTTAGGTAGATAGGTCATTTTGCATTCTCATATTCTTTAACCGACGATCATTCTCTATCGGACAAAGTTTGTTCAGGAAATGATCATTGAAGTTTCTTTCAAGAGATATAACTTCATCATCATCTTCATGTTCACATTTCTCACCACCTTTTAAAATGGAGTCAACATCATTAATAGAAACAACATCATCCTCAAGGTTTGTTTATTCCTCCTGAATCCAATAAAACAAAGGTTCATGATAGTGATCCATATACAAATTCAATCTCTTATTTCCTTTAGCAGCTTTAGGAAACTCATTAAAATCACACTCATTTTGTACGACATGCAATCCTTGAACCAAACTTACTTCATGTAGACAATAATACATATCTTTGCACTTGCTGTTAATAATTTTTTCAAGAAAGGAGATGAAATCAGGGAAGGTCAACTTCTATACACCCATGTATTGTACATAAGCTATGGTTGCATCATAATACACCAATAGGGTAGGTGCAAACGTGCCATCATAGTGTACATCCAAGATTGGATTTGCATATTCTGTCATATGGTTTATTGCGATTGTGATTCAAGAAGCTTGAGATGAATGGGGAGAGTGGAGTGGTGTAATGGAGGCATGAACCCTAATTACTCGTTATCATCTTAATTAATATGGATGTAATACGTCCCTATCTATGTAATCTGCCATATGAACGCCACATGTGTAATTTATTTCACCAAAACAAAGGGAAAATCATATATGAGTGGTAAAACGGGTATAACCGGTCAAAAATATTTCATGATTATAAAAAGTCAAATATAAAGGCGTATTTTATAAAAAATAATAATAATAAAGACTAAATAAATCCAAAACAAAAACTATTTTACATTTTTTTGGTCATTTTTCAATAACTGGTTGTTGATGTCGCGTTTGTTTTTTCGGGTCCAGCCAAAACTCGGTAATTGTATAGCGAAATTAAAAATAAACGTACAACCACTAATGCCACAATGCACAATCATCCTATTTCTCGTTAACCAAGATATTTTATCAAGCAGCAGTCAGCCAGTCAGAGAAAATCTTTGGAAGCCTTTTTTAATGTATGACATTGAGATGGGGAACCAGTGGCCAAGAGCTGACGCCTTGAAAAAATCAAACAAAACCAACTTCGTTTATCAATTCCATCTTTCGATTCTTCTTTTTTTGATGTATCTTTCACCATGGGTGTGGGTTTCAGGATCAACTTGAAATGGGTTCTTTCTGTTCAACCTCGTCTCTCTTCCAACTCGCCATCTTTGTCATCCACATATGCATCCTGTAAGCATCCATCACCTCAACGTTTCCTCCATTTCGCACATCATAATCTTCAATCGCAGTAGCTTTTCATTGTTCCGATTTGTACCTCAACAATCTTGAATTCGTCATTAGCTGTTGTGCCCTAGAAGGGAGATGTTTTTTGCCCATTATTTGAATGGATACTCTTTCAATTCATGACTGAATTAGTGTTGTTTAATCTCGAAGATGTATCTTTACTTCTTTTCTTTCATATAATCCAATTTCTATTTCGATTAGTACTTACTTTCTTTTGTAAACATTGAATTTGTTTTGACAGTTAAAAGCAAAGACATCCATTATGATTTAGCGAGGGCATCTCTATCAATGGAAAGTGAGACTTCTTACAGTGATCCTCTTAGTGGAAGAACATGTTCATCTACTTCCCGAATCTTGGACATTGATTACTCAGAAACTCGCAATGTAAATGTTTCCTTTTTATATTTTATTGCACGAATTCCAAAAAGACAGGGAAAAATGACCAGTGTTGACACTGAGGTCAAACATACCAGTTGTTAAAGTCCATATTGATACTTACATAGAAATTAATCAACACCAATATCTTTCTATAGTAACCATGAAGCTTAATTCTAATTAGTGTGTTTGACCTCAAATGTCAAAAGTTTAAACCTTTCTTTATAGTTTATGCTTATTTCTTGATTTTTTTACTCTATCATTTGATCTTTCAGAATGTTAAAAATTTGTTACGAGAGGATAAATTAACATTCCTTACAAGCTTACAAGCAAACAAGATATCACAATATAGATTACTCTTGGAAAATCTTGTTGCATTGGAGGATACATTTGCTGATTCAGATGTGGTAACACTAGAACAAGACATATTGTTTCAATTAGAAAAGCTTGGCGCTTTAAAGTTTTTGCATACTTCTTTCTCTCAAATACCCAAACACCCATTTCCAACTAACTCTATAACCGAAAAAACTGTCAAGCCCGTTGTCCCATCTACAAGAAAGATAAAAAGAAAGTCACAAAGAGAAAGAACATCAACAAAAGCCAATGATGTTTGTATGGTGGAATTTCACTCACAACCCATCACCCGTAAAAATTCAAGACGTGTCAACTTTTCTTCAAAAAGATCATCAAATTCTAAAATTGGAAAACTCAAATTCACTAGAAACGAGGCAGAGCTATCGCAAGGTGTTAAGGTTTGACTTTTCAAACTCCAATAGATTACTTTTCAATGTCACATTTTGTTAGTCCCAAACCTATTTGTTAAGAGTCTGTTTGATAAAATAGAATCATTTAGTGTTTGATTGATTCCAACCTCTTAATGGTTAAGAGAAGGTAGGGTTCCTTAACCATTAAGAGGCTTTTGATTCCATTCAGAATGCTGAATGATTCCAATCATTCAGAGGTTATCAAACAGACCTTTTACTTGTAAGAATCTTTGATCCGTATTGTTTCTCATTTAGTTTAATGAATATGCAGATGGTTGCTGAATTGGAGAGGATTAGAATGATTTTAGAAGAAGAAGTGGGGCCCAGGGTTAGTTTTAGTAGTTGGGCAGAAGCTGCAGGAGTTGACAAGAAAGAGTTGCTTGAAAACTTGCAATTCGGGTGGTGTTGTAGGGATGAGCTTTTGAGAAGTACACGATCTTTGGTTATCTATCTTTCAAAGAATTACAATGGTCAAGGAATAGCCTTCAAAGATTTAATCCAGGTTTTCTTTGTTTATTATTTTTTTTTTTATTGCATCTGTTTACATAGAAAACTGGAAAAGTAGAGAAAAGCACTTGTAATTTTATAATTCTATCGATTTAGTCAATAAAGATTGCTTACAGAATTTTAGGCAGGAAATGTTGGTGTTCTTCAAGGTGCAGAACGGTTTGACCGAAGTAGAGGATACAAATTCTCAACTTATGTTCAGTATTGGATAAAAAAATCATTGCTAATGTTGCTATCACGTCATGCTAGAGAGATACGAATTCCTGTATGTCATTCTCTTCTTCCATTCATCATTTTTCTTCCTTTTTGAAGTTGTGAATTCACACTTTTTTGTATCTTTGTAGTTCACAATGAGCAAGGCTATAAGTCGGATACAAAAAGCTCGAAAAGCACTCGATAATGGTGATGGAAGATGCCCAAATGCTTGTGAGATTGCCAAATTCACAGGTCTTTCATTGGCTAAGATTGAATCTGCTAACAAATGCCTTAGAGTTGTTGGCTCCATCAATCAACCATTTGGACAGGGTATTGATGCAAAGTTTTGGGTACGTGTGTTTCTTAAAATAGAAAATACCTGCAAAATTATCTCCACTATTTCTTGAAATGTATATGGGATTTGAAAAATGAACATTTTTGGGTGTTCTTTGTGTAGGAATGTACACCTGATTTGACGACAATGACTCCTGAAGAAAACTTAATGAAGAATTATATGATTAATGAAATATATAGTCGGATGAAAGATTTGGACAGTAGGGAGAGGAAAGTGTTGGCTTTAAGATTTGGGCTTAAAGGGTATCAAAGGAAGACACTTGAAGAAATTGGAAGGTTGTATGGTGTAAGCAAAGAATGGATTCGAAGAATAGAAAGAAGAGCTTTAACAAAACTAAAAGTTGACGATGAAGAAACTTTACAAAGTTTTAGACATTATCTGTACATGTAATAAGATAATATCAAACGAGTTTCTTGTACATTTTTTGAATGTGATCTTTGTTAAGTTGCAACGTTTGTTCTGGTAATTGTTTCTAAACAGTCTTCAAAAGACAAGAATGACCTTCTTGGTCTATCAAAGGTAATAAGATAAAAATTGAAAAAAAAAGAGTTCTTAAACTAGAAATTTGTCCCAATCTTAAAACAAGGTTCGAAACTTTTTCTTCCTAAGGCTCATCGGAGTGGCTTCGGCATCTTATCCACCTCGGTGTTCACCAGGCCGCACCTTGGTGATGTTTTACCGATGAGAGAGAAAATGATTTTCTTTTTATTTTTTTACCCATTAACTCAAATTCTTTTTTTCAAAAAATACATTTTTTTTTTCAGAAAACCACCTAATTTCAAAAATGTAACTGTTTTTTTTTATCTTTCAAAATTTCAAATTTTAAACCCTCAATCTTCAACTATAAATACGATCATCCTTATTTATTCTCCATCTCATTTAAATTTTCTTAATTCAATTTTCACAACTTTCTTATTTTCATCTTCTTCAAAACATCATTGCTAATGACTCGTATGGTTCATGTTTGGTCCCTTAAAGAAAAGATGTTGTTGGCTCGTTCATGAGTTGATGTTACAGAAGATCTAATCCACATTAACCTACCTACGACAATCTTTTGGAGGAGAGTTACCAAAAAATACAACCACGGAGCTCTAGTCCCTCGAGGTAAAGAAAAAATCTACTACAAATGGGGACACACAAACACACTTACAACTCAGTTTAATAGTGTGTTTCGTAGGGTGATGCATGAAGCTGAAAATGGTGAAAATGAAAATATTTTGCTAGAGAGTGATTTCGAGGCTTAACGTGTTGAAACTAACAAAGATTTTTGCCTTGTTGGGTTTTAGCAAATTGTGAGGCAGCCCCCAAAGTTTGCTCAAATTTAAACTCGTTGTCTTTTAATTCAAGTTTTATTTATTTATTTATTATTTTTTTTCTAGTGTGTTATGTTTTTTAAATTTAAGTGTGTATTAGTTTAATTTCAAGTGTGTTATTTTTTTAAGTTTAAGTGTGTATTATTTTAATTTCAAATGTGTTTTGTTTTTTAAGTGTAATTGTGTGCTTTTTTTTGAAGTTAATGAAATTTTAGTTTTAAAAAAATAGTATGTTTGAAATGTTTTTTTAATTAATTAGTTAAAAAAAAATACCATGGCACGTGTGACAACCTGTGCCATGTAAATGACAAAATTTTAAAGGGGTGTGACAAATCTAACGTGATGCCTACGTAGACCGTGACAAGTGTATTACCACTCCCACCAGCCTAATTTTTCTAAAAATAACACTTAAAAAACTAATAATCCATGTTTAGGAAAAAAAAAACAAAAGGTTAGTATAACCTTATCATGTTATGCCTAAAAAGTTACATGGTACATGACCATTTCATGCAAATATCAAAAGGTGACATGGTCGTGTCATTCCAAATTATGATGTCTTTTTACGATTTCTTCAAGTGATATGGCTATGTCAAAAGGGACATGGTTGTGTCAAATTATTTTCCTCATTTTCTCCACTTTTTGCCTTCAAAAACTTAACTATCGATCATTTTCTCCGTTTTTTTCTTAATTCTTTTTTCATTCTAAGCCCCGTTTCTTGCATTATGCCTTAACAATTAAAAATCTTTCACACAAAGTAACTCATAACCAAATTTAAAGTTTAGTCCCAAGGTGTAATGCAATGCAAGATTATGAAGTCAAAATGTATAAAGCAATATGCAAAATGATATACAAAAACATGATAAAAAGGTGCAATAAATGCAACCAAATGTGCACAGGACAAAAAAATGCAAAATGATATTAAAAAACATGATAAAAAGGTGCAAAAAATGCAACCTAATGTGCACACCATAAAATATGCAAAATTATATACAAAAACATGATAAAAAGGTGCAAGAAGTGCAAAAGTGTTTGTATTATTTTATTTTGAACAACATAAGAATGTAAGAACAATTTTGGAGCATCGGATTGAAAATAATCAATGGTTCTAATGAGAATCACAATTAATTCATCTTCATAATTAAATCCTTTTGATTCAAAAAGGTTTTAAATACTCAAAAATCAATCAAAATCTTTAACCCTTTTTCAATCCAGTGCTTCATAATTGTTGTTACATTTTATCATTCTCATATGATCATACTGATAGAGATTAGTGTCCATAGTCATAACAAATCCCGATAATATCAATATAAATAACAATGTCCTTTTGGGCTACATGCAATAACAAAATGAAGCAGATCTGAAAAGATATTTATTTAAATGATTTGTTATGTTAATTAATTTATTTTAATTAGTTAATAGTAAATAAATTGTAACGTCCCATTTTCACAACCAAAAATTTTCATTTTTATTAGGATAAAAACTTCCCAATTTATTAATCGATTAATTAAGAAAACTATTTATTCCGAATTACATTTATTAAAAATCAAAGTATTGTAGAAACGCAAAATCTTGAATGTTGTTGATGAGTGTATACAGTCCCACCTTCACCTTCCAACAATAACCGATGATACTTGAAGCCGTAAACAATTGAGTAAGCATAAGGCTTAGTGAGTTTCCCCCAAAAATACCACCATATAAACAGGTCAAATATACAATCAATCATGTTGGGTCCAAGCAATCATCAATTGGAATACCCCAGACCCAATCAACCTCCGGGTCCAGTCATCCTCAGGATGGAATACCCCATGTTGGAATGCCGATATAAAACAGGTCTAATCAGCCATCGGGCTGGAATATCCAGGGTTTGTTGGCCTACCGCCTCAACCCTACCGCTCTTCTCGAGCCTTCGTGCCTGCGGCTTACAGCCGACATGCACCGGGTATCTTGGCCTACCGTACAAAGCAGGACCGCCTCAACCCAACCAAACACGATATGTCGACATATAAAAAATCAGGTTCAATTAAGCACATAATACATGCAAACAACAATCATACAACTCACTACTGCCTACTAATCCTCTCACAACATACAATCCTACTACCAACTAACCCCCATAGAGTACGTAACCATAAGTAACTAGAGGTGAGATAGCCACCCGAATAGATGGTCCTACTATAGAGCCACAACCAAACAAGGAACATGCAAGAGAGCCTAGACCAAGAGTTCTCAGACTATCCTACATGACCACTGACATCCCCTAATGACATTCCATAGATGATAACCAGCAAGCACAGATAACCTACAGTTCTACATGTTATTACCATAAAGCAACATACTCAATACTAGGAGGCATATCTAACTGGTCACTACAGCATACTCGATACCAAAACATAAATATAACAGATCACTACAGCATAGCAACATACTCAATACCAGAACACATATCTACCAGATTACTATAGCATAACATCATACTAAATATCAATAATCCAAGGAATGCATGGCCGAATATACTCAGTGGTGAGATAGTCACTCGGACATGTGATCCTACTCTAGAACCACAACCAAACAATGAACATGTAAGAGAGCTTAGATCAAGAGTCCTCAGTTTATCCTACATGACTATATACAGTCCCTAGGGCATCCCTCTACTAGAAGATAATCAAAACTAGTGGGCCAATATTGGTGCCTTCGACCCACGGGTACAATGAGGTAAAAATCACCACGATATGCACGTAGATAACCACTATAGCAATGAAGGACTCTACCAGCTTCAACACAATTCCAAACACCAACATAAAGATACTTGAGTCAGTACTCGATCACAGGTTATAGTCACTTGCAACAATGACCATGTCACATGAAACGACGATTAGGGTTTCACATAAAATGACGATTAGGGTTTCACATAAAATGACGATTAGGGTTAAGTAAGCACACTTAACCCATTAAGGACTTAATCACTTAATGGTATGACTAATTAAGTTTTGACTTAGTCATTCTCGGTGAAATAATACTAAAATCGACAGCCCGAATACACGACCAGTCATTGTCCAAATAGAGCTCCCCGATTATAGGGTTTTCGCATAAAATGATAACTAGGGTTAGTGTTCCACACTAAACCCATTAAAGACTTAATCCATTAAGTCTAATATTGTGTTAAGTTAATTGTATAGAATTATTGAGTATTATTTAAAGTTTAATTAACAACTTTAACGCAGGTCTCGACCAACTCCAAAAACTAGGGTTTCTTGACATTATGGTTTTCTAAACCCTAATTAGGGTTTCCAACCTAAATTTAGATGATTAGTTAATTAAATAAATATATATATTTAACAAATCAGGCACCATCCACTGCTACCTTGGGCAATGGTGGTTGGCGGCGGTTCGTGGCGGCAGCCACTCGCACACGGTGACGGTTCGAGTGATAATTCCAATAATCCAAACACACATACAAGTTTTTACATCACACACACACACACACACTAACACCAAAAGAATCAAGGAAAAATGCCCAAAACAACCACCAAGATGGCGACAAGAGGTGGCAGCCACCACCTCACAGTGGTGGTGGCAGGTTTTCTTTAACTCCTGGCCAAGAACCATACATAAAACCTTATATAAAAAAACACGCACACACACCAAATCACACACACACAACCACCACTCACGGTGGCTGGTGGCGGCAGAAAGAGCAGCATGGGCGGCAACCACCATGGTTGGCTGCCATGGTGGTCTTTTACGATCTCCGGCCAACCCAAAAGCACACACACACACACACCCCACGACCTGCATCAACAACACACATAACATGAGCATCCAACACTAAACTCATACCCAAACTTATCCACCCTTGCGGTGACCGACGGTGGTTGGAGGGCAACAGTGAGTTGAAACAGCCGTTGGAGCGGCGACGGCGACGCAACAATAGAAGAAAATGGAGACTGGAGAAGATAGTGAGATCCCAATCGAGAATATCAACAACCATGACGTCAATCTCGTGGTTCTCATCGCCGTCGGCAACAGAAGCAACCACGGGGTTGGTTTGGAGGCTCACATCGGCAGAATGTCTGATGGGATGGGGATAAAAGGAAGCGAAGTGTATTGTTTTTATTTAAAATGAATGAAGTGTTTTTATTTTAATTAATATTTAACTATTAAGATATTTTTTTTTGAAGTAAATGAGTAGTTTTTTCTTTTTCTTTTTATTTTTTGACAACAAGTAAATAAATAGTTTGGTGAGATATTTTTTGGGATAATGGAATGGTAAGAGTGGAAAATTTTTCAAGAAAAACGAAAATTTATAAAACACGTTTTGGTTCGTTTGATTTTCCAAAGTTTTCTAAGTTTATTTTTTCAAGTTGTATGTAAATTCAAAAAGTGACTTTTATAGTTTTCTAAATGTCTAAGATGGAAAATGAAAATCTCACCGATTTCAACCAAACGTATTTTCTAAAATTTTCATTGAAAAATGAAAATGAGAACTTAACTTTACTTTTTAAAAATATTTTTTTTAAAATGTAAAAACAATTTTCTAGACCAATCGCATCCTAAATGTTTTTTTAGAAAAAAGTCTTAAAAAATGTTGGTCGATGTGAGATTTTTTTTTTTGTGTTACGGGTGGGGGATGGATACGATAGTAATAATACACCCCATATATTCCGATCTTATTTACCCTGGCATAGTTTACAAATTACAAGTTTACAACATATTTCCCTACCTAACCACTTTCACAATTTTGACCCCCACGTGTAAAACTGCAAATGCCAATTGGCAAAGCGTATTGCATAAGTAACTCAATATAATATTCGCCACCTAACTACTCCCTCCTTTATAAATTTATGAAGTTAAAAATAGCGAGTGGAAAAAAGATGAACCAAAAAGAAAAAACATCATAATGGTCCCTATGGTTTTTTAAAATCTGAATTTTAATTTTTGTGGTTTAAAAACATCATAGATGGTCTATATGTTTTCAAAATTTTTGATGATTAATCCTTATTGCTAATTCCGTTAAGTTTTGTTCGTTAACTGAAGGGTATTTTTGTCATTTCACTATCACATGGACCATTTATGATGTTTTCACTTATTTTTTTTAAAAGAAAAAAAATGAAATAATATGCAAAAGGTCTCTCTCTCTCTCTCTCTCTTGGTTTTATTCAAGCAAGTTCATCACGATTCAACTTGTCCAAATCCTAATCTGGTAATTCATTGGATTCATTATCTTTAAATCCACATAGCTGGAAATCATCAACACCAAATACATCAAGTGGTGAAGCAAAACTGTCAAAGAAAATGGAATCCAACTCTAATTTCATATCTCACTCTCTCAAAAACACATACACAAACTTAACATCTCTCTGTCTACCATGTTCATCTTCATCTGATCATCATCTTCGTTATGGTGAAGCTGTGAAACAAGAAACAACCAGCTTGGGGCGTGAACAAATTGATGTCATTGGGGCATTTCCACAAACAGTTGGTGTGCAACTTAAGAAGATCATCATGAAATCTTTGCTTTTACTTATAATTGAAATCCAAATTGGAGTTGAACTCAATACACACAAATGTATTATCATAGAAAATGAAAAAATACACATAAAGCTAATAATCTAAAAACAGATAGCACCACATAGCAACTAAGCTTAGGTGCAGGACGATATATAGGAACCTGTAATTGAAACCGATTTTTGGTTAGAGTTCTTGAGAGGGCACAATCCACGTGTTCTTAATAGAAGGAAAAAGAGGTACTTGCAAGTAAAACAGGTGCCAATGTAATCGAGTTCTTGATTTCTCGTTTATAACTAAACCGCCACCGTCACTGTTTTCTACAACTTCAGATTTTCGTCGATGGTTTCCGGCGATTGAGCATACTTTCGACTTTGGGTGGTTAAATGCGGAAGGATGAAGATCAACATCTAGGGTGGTGGTGTTGGCGGAAGCAGGTGGTAGTCACCGGTATGATGGTGGGGTTAGGGCAGTGGAACCAATTAAAGAATGGATCAACATCACCATCTGATGTGTGGTGGGTATGTAAAATTGCTGAAATCAGAGGATCACTAACCCAAAATTGTTTCTAGGTGATCTCTTGGCTGCATCATCCTTTTATGTGGATGTGAATGAGGATTGAACGACTCCATATGCAGCAGTGGGTATGGTTTATTTAGAATAAAACCCAGAAAAGAGAGAGAGAGAGAGAGAGAGAGAGAGAGAGAGAGAGAGAGAGAGAGAGAGAGAGAGAGAGAAAGAGAGAGAGAGAGAGAGAGAGAGAGAGAGACCTTTTTTCATACTATTTCATTTTTTTCTATAAAAAAAATAAGTGAAAACATCATAAATGATCCCTATGGTACTGAAATGACGAAAATGCCCTTCAGTTAACGGACAAAACTTAACGGAGTTAGCAATAAGGACCAATCGTCAAAAGTTTTGAAAACACAGGGACCATCTATGATGTTTTTAAAATATGGGGACTAAACTTCAGATTTTTGAAAACTACAGGGACCATTTATGATATTTTTTCGAACCAAAATGAATTAAGCTAGGGGTGAAGTAACCTCAAATTTTTTTTGTTCATTTTTATTAAAACTTCTATGTACTTTTTCTAATCTTAAAAACAACTCTTTCAAAACAAACCAACTAAAACAATTTATTACAAATAAGGATCATCGGATGTTTTTAGCTGAAAATTTTAAATTAAAGAGCTTGTGGTATAATGGTAACATTTTTTGTTGAGGTCGACACATTCCGTCTTGTTTGGACATAAACGAAGTTAAGAGTAGATTAACATTTCAATAATAAAATTGAGACTTTGAACTTTACTCATTAAATATGGATAATAACTAAAATAGACACATTTGTAAACATTACAATTGAGATATTTGAAATTTATCCATTAAATATGGAAAATAACTCAAACAGACACATTCATAAACATTACATTTGTTATACGTTTAAAATCAAAGTTTAATTTTTGCTAGTTTTTTTTTAATGAGCCCTAATCTAACCTTAACTATCTTAAAGGAGACTTGAACTATTAAATTTAAGAAACAAAAAAAAAAACGAATATTTTTCTTAATATTTTACTTGTTATTCGCTATTTAAAATATAAAATAGGCAAATACTTTTTACTCTTTTGTAAAAAGATGCATTTTTTTAAGACTGTCTTTTTTTAATCTAATTTCAGGTGTCCCAAAATGATATATCAAAAATCTTTTTTGCCCATTCACAAACCATTCATCATTATTAATTGCTCATGAATCACAAGTTTAACACATAAGTCTTCTCTTACATATTTTTATTATTAGTTCACATACAATATTTTTTTATATATGATTAAACAAAACGTTTATTTTATGAATCAAGATATACTGATAAAAATGTTTTATTATCAAGTAAATGATTAAAACAACAAAACAAAATAAAGAAACTATTAGCATTTAGCAACATCAAACTTGTCAACATTATTCAATGTAGCAATCCACTCTGAAATTAACTGGTAATTTTTTTAATAAAATAATATGATAAATTAATGTATTTAGACTATTATTGGTCGATTAATTTGAATTTTGTTGTAACAAACTCAATCATTTAAGAAGTATTTTGAGATTTGTAAAATTACCAAAAAGGGAAAAACAACATTATATTTTTGGGTATCCACGTGCAAATCACGTGATAGTCCTCATCTCATCGAGTTTTGGAGGGGAGTAGCTGGTCATTTGACTTGAAGCCGTCACCTCATGACTTTTCCATTTTTCGGAGATATAAATTTAATCATTTCATATAAACGTACATATATTTATGCATAGAAAACAAGTATCTACAGCAACGACGATTGGAAGATAGAAATAATTGCTCTGTCAAAAATAGATTTAGCTTCCTTCAAGATTTAACTGCTTTTTCGCCTACCAAACACACAACACATACCCCAACCTCCTTTTTGGAACAAAACCATTCTCTAGGGTTTTCACAGAACTCTTTTTTCATAATAATAATCCCCCATTTCTTGATTATCCTTATGCACAACATAATCGTGTTATGCATTTACTTCATCTAATTTGGATTGTTAAAGCGGGATTTTGAGGTGGTTTTGTTTCAATTTTGCACTTCTCCGATGCAATTGATGTAATGACACATCATCTTCAACGATTTGGCAATGGTGAGGCATATCTGCTCGAGAAGCGTAATGTTTTGGTTCTTGGTGGTGGTATCGATAACCACCTTGTTCAGTTCGGGATTGGGTTTGGATGATTTGGAAGGTTATGATAGTGATTTGGGAGGGAAGTTTATAAACCTGTTTCATCAAGACTACTCGCCGCCGGCTCCGCCGCCACCACCGCCGCACCCACCGTCGGCATCATGTGAGTTTGATCTTGGCGGGGTTGGGTCGTTAGATACTACTTGTGAGGTAGTTACTAGTTTGAATTTAACTCAGAATATGTATATAGCAGGGAAGGGAAATTTTTTCATCCTCCCCAATGTGACTGTGAGTTGTACGGTTTTCCCAGGGTGCGAAATTGGTATAAATGTTACAGGTGACTTTAGTTTAGGTGAAAACGCACGAATTATCGCCGGAACGTTTGAGCTCGAGGCTGGGAATGCAAGTTTTGCGGAAGGCTCCCTTGTGAACACCACTGCTTTAGCTGGTAATCCCCCGGAGCAAACTAGTGGGACACCTCATGGGATTGACGGAGCTGGTGGTGGTTATGGTGGAAGAGGTGCCGCTTGTTTATTAAATGAAAAAAAGCTTCCGGATGATGTTTGGGGAGGCGATGCATATTCATGGTCGACCTTACAGAAGCCATGGAGCTACGGAAGTAAAGGTGGGACTACGAGTCTGGATGTGGATTATGGTGGTGGTGGTGGTGGGAGGATAAAACTTGTGGTTAAGAGTCTTCTTGAGATGAATGGTAGTTTATTAGCTGAAGGTGGAGATGGTGGTACCCAGGGTGGAGGTGGTTCAGGTGGCAGCATCTACCTCAAGGCTTATAAGATGACTGGAAATGGTTATATAAGTGGTTCTGGAGGTGATGGTTTTGGTGGTGGAGGTGGAGGAAGAATTTCTACAGACATTTTTAGCAGACATGAAGAACCTAAAATCATTGTCCATGGTAGGATTCTTGCATTCTTTTGGTGTTTTTTTTTATTCATAAATTAACACCGACTCTTTTTTATTAATTTTTTCAGGTGGTAATAGTCTAGGATGCCCTTCAAACGCAGGTGCTGCAGGCACTTTTTATGATGCTGTAACACGTAGCCTTACAGTTGATAATTTCAACATGACAACTGACACTGACACACTTCTAATGGAGGTTCCATATCAGCCTCTTATGACAAATATTTTTATTCGAAGTTTTGCTAAGGTTTCTGTTCCCTTGCTATGGAGTCGTGTCCAGGTCAGCATTTGGTTATTACATTATTACATTATATCCACCTCTGTTTTATATGATAAAAGAAATCTTTATTATAATTTATGATATGCTTCATTTAGGTTCAAGGCCAAATTAGTGTCCTGGATGGAGGTATCTTGAGTTTTGGGTTAGCTCATTATGCTTTATCAGAATTTGAGGTTCTTGCAGAAGAGCTTCTAATGAGTGATTCTGTAATCAAGGCAAGTAACAAGCAACAACCTTTTTGCGATTTTGTCATCAGAAAGTTAAAGTATCTGTTTTGTGTTATTTTTTTTTTCAGGTTTATGGTGCTCTACGTATGACTGTAAAGATGTTCTTGATGTGGAATTCACAATTGCTTATTGATGTTGAAGGTGACCAGAATGTGCAGAATTCATTTCTTGAGGGTAGCAATCTTATTGTTCTCAAGGAATCTTCTACCATACGTTCAAATGCTAATCTTGGGGTACATGGCCAAGGTTTATTAAACTTGTCAGGCCCAGGTGACTGTATTGAAGCACAACGTTTGGTTCTGTCCCTGTTTTATAGTGTCAATGTGGGCCCCGGATCAGTCTTACGCGGGCCCTTGGAAAATGTTACAGCTAATGCTGTGACACCGAAGCCGATTTGTGACTCTCAAGAATGTCCATATGAGTTGCTGAATCCACCTGATGACTGCAATGTCAATGCTTCTTTGTCCTTTACTCTTCAGGTAATTCATAATTGATTTAGAATTGAACAATTTTTGAGATATTGACAGTTTTTTTTTTTTTTCTTCAGTTATGTCGTGTTGAAGATATCCTGGTTGAAGGCCTTATAAAAGGGTCTGTTGTGAACTTCCATAGGGCAAGAACTGTTACAGTTGAATCTAGTGGGACAATTAGCACCTCAAAGATGGGTTGCAAAGGTGGTATTGGGAGGGGGAAAGTGTTGAATGTCGGAATTGGGAGTGGGGGTGGTTATGGTGGTTATGGTGGGTATGGTTGTTATAATGACACCTGCATTGATGGTGGTAGGCCATATGGGGATGCTGATTTGCCTTGTTGGATGGGTAGTGGTGGCGGGAATGATGTCATCAGCGGGTCAACAGCTGGTGGTGGTGTTCTCGTGATCGGTTCTTCAGCTAATCCGTTGCCAAGTTTGTATGTTAATGGTGTAGTAGGATCTGATGGAGGAAGTTATGAAGAAAACATTTTCAAGAAATACGATTGGATAGGAGGATCAGATTCAGGGGGAGGATCAGGAGGAACGATTCTTGTGTTCTTGAATGATCTGTTTGTTGATGAGTCTGGAGTTGTTACAAGTGATGGAGGTGAAGGTAGTCCAAACGGGAGTGGTGGTGGTGGTGGTGGAAGGATTCATTTTCATTGGTCACACATACCAACCGGAGATGTATATCAACCTGTTGCTAACATCAAAGGAAGCATCTCCACTCGAGGTGGATTGAGTGGAAATGAAGTTGGTGCTGGAGGAATTGGAACAGTCACTGGAAAATCTTGTCCAAAAGGGCTTTTTGGTACTTTCTGCGAGGAATGCCCTGTTGGCACTTATAAGAATGTTACAGGATCTGATAAGGAGTTATGTTTGGAGTGCCCTGCTAATGAGCTTCCCCATCGTGCATTCTATATATATGTCCGAGGTATTGTTGACTTTCTTTATGGATTGATTGACATTGACATCAGACATATAATGTTTTATTATTGACATAACATGTGATTGATAGGTGGTTCTGCTGAAACTCCATGTCCTTACAAATGCATTTCAGACAAATACCACATGCCAAATTGTTACACTGCTCTTGAAGAACTAATGGAGACATTTGGTGGGCCATGGGTATTCAGCCTTCTTCTTTTGGGTCTTCTTATCCTGTTGGCACTTGTGCTTAGTGTTGCAAGAATGAAATTCATGGGGTTTGATGACTCACCAGGCCATGCACCAACTCAACAAGGATCTCAGATGGATCACTCCTTTCCTTTCTTGGAATCGCTCAATGAGGTGAGGTTGCTTGAAATTGTTAATATTGATTGATGATATCATCATTCATTCATTTTCTTTGTAGGTTTTGGAAACAAACAGAGTGGAGGAGTCTCAAGGGCATGTGCATAGGATGTACTTTATGGGAGGAAACACTTTCAGGGAACCATGGCATCTTCCTCATACACCTCCTAAACAAGTGATGGATATTGTGTATGAGGGTGCATTTAATAGATTTGTTGAAGATATTAATGCTTTAGCCACGTATCCATGGTGGGAGGGATCAATATACCGTATTCTTTTTTTCCTTGCTTACCCTCTTGCATGGTCATGGCAACAATGGAGGCAAAAATTAAAGCTACAGAGACTGCGTGAGTTTGTTAGGTCTGAATACGACCATGCATGCTTACGTTCATGTCGATCACGTGCTCTCTATGAAGGTCTTAAGGTCAGCATTCCACATTCAGTCAAAGACACACCAAAATGATCACATGTGATATTGATATTGATATTGATATTGTAGGTGGCTGCAACATCTGATTTGATGCTAGCTTATGTGGACTTTTTTCTTGGTGGTGATGAAAAAAGAAGCGATCTTCCTCCACACCTTCATCAAAGATTCCCGTTGTCTCTTTTATTTGGAGGTGATGGAAGTTACATGGCTCCGTTTTCACTTCACAGTGACAATGTCATTACAAGTCTCATGAATCAGGTTTTCCACCACTTGATTTCATTTCATTTTCTTTTCTTTTAAATCTCCTTTCTGGTTATTTATTTATTTGTTTATTATTATTTTCAGTGTATTCCTCCTACTAGTTGGTATCGATTTGTGGCTGGTTTAAACGCACAATTACGGTTGGTGCGTAGCGGTCGACTCAAAGTAACATTTCGGGCGGTTGTGATATGGATTGAAACTTGCGTGAATCCAACTTTTGGGGTTTATGGTGTACGCGTTGACCTTGCTTCGTTTAAAGCTACAAGTGGTGACAGTTTTCAATATGGGCTTGTGGTATCCGCTGTACAGGCCCAGGACCAACCCCAACTGGATCATAGGTAACACATAACATTATGTATACAACCGTAACAGTTGCTACTTAATCAGAAAAAAGAATTTCTTTTTATTGTTTATTTTGTGTTGTGACAGTCATATCGAAGAAGATGAAGATTCAGAAATGAAGGTGGATGATAATAAGAAACAGACCAAGAGTTACGGTAGGGTTTTAGACATCAACAGTTTGAAAACACTCGAGGAAAAGAGGGATGTATTGTTTCCACTCTCCTTTATTATATACAACACCAAACCTGTTGGCCACCAGGTAACATTTTTTTTTTCTTTTTAAATATATAGATAATTAATTGTTGGAAAAAAAAAATGTATGTATGTATGTATGTATGATGGAATTGGAATTGGAATTGGAATTGGAATGCAGGATGTAGTGGGATTGGTGATATCGGTGATACTGCTAGGAGACTTTAGTCTGGTTTTGCTTACATTGCTTCAGTTATTTTCATATTCATTAACAAACGTGTTATTGGTTGTAATGATTTTGCCACTTGGGATTTTGCTTCCTTTTCCTGCTGGCATCAATGCTCTGTTTAGTCAAGGCCCCAGGCGATCTGCTGGGCTGGCCCGTATATATGCTCTCTGGAACATAACATCCTTGGTCAACGTCGTAAGCCTCAAAAACTCTTAAATCATATACACAATAACTTCATTTCCTAAATTATAAACTAATTTTGTATTTTTGTAGGTGGTTGCTTTTATCTGTGGTTATGCTCATTATATGAATCAGTCCGCTAAAACCCCTTCAGATGTTCACCCGTGGACCATGTAACTAACTAACTACTACATTTTCACCTTTTTGTTTTATGCATCACAATTCACACACAGACTAACTTTCTGATTGGTTGAATTAATATGGTGTGTAGGGAGGAAAGCGAGTGGTGGATATTTCCGGTTGCATTAGTATTGTGTAAATGGATTCAGTCGCTGTTTATAAATTGGCATATTGCAAATTTGGAGATTCAAGATCGCTCTTTATATAGTGCTGACATGGCAGGCTTTTGGCAAACATCATGATAGACTAGTCACTAGACAAAAGTGTTGATTATCAACATTTTCATTTTTTGTTTTTGTTTTTTGTTTTGGGGTATTGGTTTTCTATTCGTTGTAGGGTGGGTAGGTAGGTAGGTGGGCCATGGCATAATAGATAAAATTGGAATTTAGGTAGAGGCAGGGTAAAACAAGGCTGGGAGTTTATCCTTTTGTTGTATATAAATAATGATATATCATATGCCAATACAATACGGTTTTGGATTTTTTTCTGATTGCTATACATCCTTTCATTAAATACCAACTTACTTTACTTCACTTTTTTTTTTTTATTGGAGTTTTTTTACACATAATAGCAATCTACTTTCATTTTCTTGTCCATAATAACAAAATACTTACAATTCCTTACCCAAATTTCCTTGTTACAAAGGTGACATGGTTTTTTTTGAATTTTTTTCAATTGTGTTGAAGTAAATCTTTAATTTTGTGGCTTTTTAGGCTGAATCCCATAAGAACAATAATCTGATTTTTTTTGATCTTTAATTACATAATGATGTGAGATGGTCGGCAACACCGACGGTAGTATATGAAGACTTGCTTTCTGTGTAAGAACTCCGGTAGACAAAGAAAAAAAAAAGACAACAAACAAATAAATATAAAGATATGAAAATAAAAAAATATGTAAGTGCTTCCACACTAAATGATCCCTTCATATAATACTATTTTCTTCAGAGCCTTTTTAGTTAAATCTTGAATTAAAAAAATGAATGAGCAAAATAGCATCAAAAGGAACATCATTCTAATTTAACCAATCACATCACAATGTTTACAAAAAGGGCAACAACTAAACCAACACAGATTACATCTAATCTAAAGTTAGTGCCTTCTCCATACAAGATCCCCCTCCATCTTTGTCATATACTGGTTTTGACAGTTTGATTTTCACGATCCTCTCCGACCTTCGTGTGTGTTTGTCATACACCAGAAGTCGAGTCTTATCAATCCATTCCTCGTCTTTTTCTACAGATAGTGCTTCTTCAATCTCAACAGATGTATACCCAGAATCTCTCAAATCTTTGATTTTTCCTTGTGTTTCAGCATCTTGAGTTTCATACACAATGTTTGTCACAGGTATATGAATCCTAGGCCTACCACGTTTCTTTTTCACCTTTGGGGGCCGGTTTTGTGTTGGATTTTTGCAAGATCTCGTGTTATGACCCCTTTGTAAGCAGTTTTTGCATGTATAGTTCCTAGTAGAAGATACTTTTATTATATCATCCTCATCAGTTGCATCCTCCTTCCTTTTTGTTGAGAGCATACCAGGCATTATTTTGCTCTTAGAAAGAAAAGGGTTCATGTAGTTTTCGCATGCTACTTCCATTTACAAGTTTAATGATATGATGCCTGAAACTTCTCACATCCTAACAGATGCAATATTGTCCACCAAAAAAAGCCTCAAACCCCACTTGAAAAAAACATCTATATGAATAATAAAACGATGATGATATGTGCAATTCCTTCGAATTTTATATGAATGTAACGAAGAAAACAACATCAAAAAATGTAACAATGTGTAGGTAAACTTACTAAGATCGATTGCTGATGTAAGAGTATATGGAGTTTAGATGTCGATTTCTGATCTTGAAGCAATTTCTTCCGAAACGAGGGTTTATGCTACTTTATTTCAGCGGTTCTTCCAAAAACCCAGACGATTGATTATTTTAGATAAAAGAAAACAAAACCCTGCAGGTTTCTTTCTGTTCATTTTCGGTTGCTAATTCCAAAGCCAAATGACGTTACATGTTTTAAAGTACAAAATGTAAAATTAAAATCTTTTTGAAAATAGAGATTTAGAAGCTGTTAAAAGCCACTCTAACCAACCAGGTGCGCCGCACACATATACACCACAATTGTTCATTCTCAGCTATTTGTATTTTTAGAAGCGTAATCCCCTCTTCAAACTAGTATTTCAGTTCCTTACCTGACTTTAATTTATAGTATTATAGTATTTAAATGGGGATTAGCAATTTTTGTTTCATTTTAAATTTGGGATTTTCTAATATGTGTCCTAAGACACATATAAGAATCATTAATTGATGATATATATAATCACAATTAATTATAAAATACATTAATTATAAGAAATATTACCATAATTAAATGTGAAGTGCATTAATAATTTCCATAATAAATCTATTTCGAATTTAATTATGGTAATATTTTTCATAATTAATACTTCTTATGTGTGCCCTTAGGGCACATATTAGAAAATCCCCTTAAATTTATATAAACTAGGAAAAGGTCTGTGCGTTGCACGGGTCATTCTTTTTAGAAAAAAACGGTGAAAGTTGTGTGACGAAATTGATAAACAATAAACATTAGGGACTAATATTATCAAAACTTGAAAATTATATGGCCAAACTCTAAAAGCAAAAACATTCCGGTTGAAAGATTTCTTTAAAAAAAAAAGACGGTGAAAGTTGTGTGACGAAATTGAGAAAAAAATAAACAATGAGGACTAAAATTATCAAAACTTTAAAATTATGTGGCCTTTTAAAAAAAGACGGTGAAAGTTGTGTGACGAAATTGAAAAAAATAAACAATGGGGACTAAAATTATCATAGCTTGAAAATTATGTGGCCAAACTCCAAAACCAAAAAGGTTCCTGTTGAAATACTCCATGCGCTTTAATATATACGTCGTCACCCTCGTTCATGGCTATCCTACTTTCGTCCTTTACGGTGGCAACAACCGATGATGAAGACAATAACCTAGAGAAATCGTGATAGGGAAAAGGGCTCAAGCAAGGCGTTACAGGAAAAACTGGAAAAAAGCTTGTAAAGATTCATCAGGAGCAATTAATGGGTCTAATTTCTAGTTCATTTGGGTTAAGGTAGATGTTTTCCGACGATTGGATGAACGATTTTTGGAGTCTTCAGAGATATAGATGAGAGCACGAAGGGGAAAGGAAGAAGGAAACGTTTGGGTGGGTTTGTGTGTTTGTGTGAGAGAGAGAGACCCTTTGTTTATTATTTTCTTTCTTTATTTATTTTTAAATAAGAGAAAAAACATCATAAATGGTCCCTGTGATCGTGAAAACACGAAAATGCCCTTTAGTTAACGGACAAACTTAACGGAGTTAGCAATAAGGACCAATCGTCAAAAGTTTTGAAAGCATAGAGACCATCTATGATGTTTTTAAACCACGGGGATTAAACTTCAGATTTTAGGAAACCACAAGGACCATTTATGATGTTTTTTCTTTTAGTTATTTATGGCTTTTTTATGTTTTTATTTATTTTGATTCAAGTAAATCAATTTAAGTTCGATAAACAATATCCAAACCTTTTTTTTTCTTAATTATAAAATGAAACGTTAATGTTTTTTTTTTAAATTTTTTGTTGTTACGGTTTATTTTATTTATTTATTTTACTTTGATTTTCTATAGTTAATATAGTAAGCAACATTATGTTTACATTTATCATTATCATTATTTCACTTTTTGTTGTTTATATATATATATATATATATATATATATATATATATATATATATATATATATATATATATATATAGTTATTTATTATTCTTCTATTTTTTTATTTATTTTGATTCAAGTAATGAAAATAGAAAAAAAAAACAAAAACTCAAACCCCAAAGTTGTAAAATACTAATATATTAATACATTTTATATTTTTCATATTTTTTTGGTTTTTTTCGCATATTTTTATTAATTTTGGTTATTAATGGTTTTCGTAACTTTTCTTTTATTTTGATTTGTGTTAAGAAAAAGTTATGTTTATTTTCTTTATTTATATTTGTAAATATAACTATTTTATTTATGCGAATCAAAATAAAAAAAAAAGTTACAAAAACCATAAATAATCAAAATTATAAAAAAACCAAAAAAACTCAAACACCAAAATTGTAATATACTCTAATACATTTATACATTTTACACTTTTTGGAAAATGTCAAAAAAAAGTTATAAAGTTGATGAAAAATAAAATGAAATAACAAAAAAAATAAAAACAAGAAATAATTAAAAATAATATGAAAAAAAATAAAAAAATAATAATACTAAAATTTTTTAAAAAATACGAAAAAACCAAAAAAATATGAAAATGTAAAATGTATTAAAATATTAGAGTATATTAGAATTTGGTGTTTGAGTTTTATTTTTTGTTTTTCTATTTTTCATTACTTGAATCAAAATAAATAAAAACAATAGAAGAATAATAAATAATGAAAATTATAACAAAAATAGAAAACAAAAGGTCAAATAATGATAAATGCAAACATAAAGTTGTTAACGATATTAACTATGAAGCTTAAAAAAAACATGAACAGTGACAATATAAAATTAAAAAATAATAATAAAAAAAAATAAAAAAAAACATTAACCCTTCAATTCACAAATAAGAAAAATTAAAGAAAAAACAATTTCAACATGGTTTATCGAATTTAAGTGTATTTACTTGATTTAAAATAAGTAAAAATATAACAAAAAACCATAAATAACTAAAACTATAAAATAAAAATAGAAAATAAAATGTCAAAAAGATAAAAAGAAAATATCAATCTATTGAAATTGCATATATATATATATATATATATATATATATATATATATATATATATATATATATATATATATATATATATATATATATTGTAGCACCCGGTTCCTGGTACGTAAATCTTATTTGAAGTATTTCCTTTCTTTTAGTCTTGGACTCAGCGAGTCATAGGTCTGACTCGCCGAGTAGATGCGGGACCCGGGACACGTTTAAGTTGTCGACTCGGCGAGTCCATATCCTGGACTCGGCGAGTCACAGCTGGTGGATGAAACCCTAAGTTTCAGGGGTTTGCACCCTATTTAAGCGACTTATCCGCCCCAGGCCAACCCCCATTCTCTCCCCAGAGCTCCCAACCCTCGTTTATGCTTGTTCTTTGAAGAATTGAAGCTTTGTTGTGTGCTTTTGAAGGCTTTGAAGGAGGAAGGAAGTAGATCCAGAAGAAGGGAAGCCATCCAGGCATTATTGTGTTCCTCCAGCAGTTCCTTTGAGGTATAACCCGTTTTCCCCATGATTCTATGCCTAGTACTTCATTTAGGTCTTTCTTGGACAAATCCCCAAGCTTGTATGTGCCTTATATGTCGTAATAAGATGTTTGGCCTCTGGATCTAGGCAAGATTGAGCTCCAGGAGCTTAGATCTGTTAGCTTTATGGCCCTATGTTGCTTGTTCACCCTAGATCAACCCTTTTAAGGCATTTTGAGCCCTAAAATCCATATTGCTGAATATCTACACGTAAAGTTGGAAAATTTACGTGTGATTTGTCGCCTAGAAGTCCAGATCTGTGAATGGCATGGACTGGAATCGAGCAAATTTGTGTATTTGGTGGGTGCATGGCAACGACTCGGCGAGTCGTTCATGTGACTCGGTGAGTCTGTTCGCGAGTCTCCGAGTTTGTCTCCTTTTCGTAGTGTCGAGTGAGCAGTGAGTCACGAGGTGTGACTTAGCGAGTCGGAAGCTGAACTCATCTATGGAGGTACTCGGCGAGTCAATGCCCTGACTCGGCGAGTTCAAGGCAATCTCCTTAGATCAAGAACAGACTCGACGAGTTGTTCATACAACTCGGCGAGTCTTAGCATAAGTGTTCATCGGATGAAGATGAACTCGACGAGTTGTTCATACAACTCGGCGAGTAGGATGAAGGACTTGAATATCTGTTAAGAAGGAGAACTCGTCGAGTCGTCGCCTAACTCGACGAGTAGGAACGGGATTCAGGGCAAACGTTTGGGTAGGGACTCGGCGAGGTGGAAAGCCGACTCGGCGAGTCTGGTCAACTGGAAGTTGACTCTGACTTTGACTTAGGGCTGGACCAGGGGTAAAATGGTCATTTTACCCAAAGGACAGTTAGCAGTGTTTGATTGAGTATGTTGTGGGAATTGCAGCCGGAGGATTTCCGGAGCAGCAGCAGCAACAGTCAGTCAGTTCCCGCTCAGATCAGCAGATACTTCGAGGTGAGTTACCTTCTAGTAGCGGTGGGTCTACGGCCACAATGCCGGCCCACCAATAGGAGTTGTATGTAGATGATTGTCTCTGTGATATTCATCTAGGGATTACTACTACCTGTGTTGCGTTTATATGGTAGTATGATATGATGCTATGTGTTAGTGACAGTAAGGGGGAGATAGTCCCCGAGATATCCGGTCGGTAGGGCCGAAGGGGTAGTCATACCCAGCCATGTTAGATAGATACTGATATTGCGATACATGTTATGTGGTAGTAGTAGAGGGGAGAAGTAGTTCTCTAGTATCCGGTCGAGAGGACCGACGTGGAGGCCAACACCCAGATATGCTAGGCAGAATCCGGTCGAGAGGACCGAAGGGGAGGCCAGCACCCAGATATGCTAGGCAATGTCCGGTCGAGAGGGCCGAAGGGGTAGGTCGGGCACCCAGATATGTCTGACAATATGTGTATGTTATGTGATTATATGGTATGTGGTACAGTGGGGGGAACTCACTAACCTTTGTGCTTATGTTTTACAGTTTTGGTTTCAAGTACCTCTTCTTCGAAGGGGAAGGAGCTGGCGCGGTAGCGGCACATCATACACACACACTGGTTTCCGCATTTACGAGATTTTCTGGGATTTGTACTCTGACATTTTGATGGGTTGTATGGTTTGGCCTTTAGACATGGATTACGTAGTGTTATGTTTTGATCAAACAATGTTTTTAATTATTAATGTTTTCTAAGTAATGTTTTTAAAACGAAATTTTTGGACGTGAAAATTGGGTCGTTACAAGTTGGTATCAGAGCCCTGGTTTGAGGGATTCGGACTCACCTTCGGGGGTGTCTGAACTCAAATCGAGGGATTAAAAGAATTTCTAAAAGAAAATGTTTTCAAAAAAATTGAGAAAAGAGTTTAAGAAAGAACGAAGTGTGTGATGTGTGCGACCGGCCGAGCTTAAGTAAGTATTCCCCAAAGTACCCATACAAGTTTATGTTATGTTTACCAGCTTTTGTAGAAAAACATGCTAGAATAGGACTAAGGATCTAAGAGTGATGCCTTATGTGCCTGCTTTATGTGTTCCAGCTGTATGAGAATTGCATGCTAGTATCGAGTAGACAGCAGTAGAGTAGCATGTTAGGGTTGTGCCCGATAGTGTGAGTTAGCACTGTGTGCTAGTTCAGTTTCCCTCCATGAGAGCGGAGTTGCTTGAGGTTGTTTCCCTTGTCTGAATGTTTCTTGCTTCGTGCTATGTGGGACTCAGAATAATGGGAATTAGCCATTAGACGAATACATCATGTCACATGTGATCAGAGTTGAATAATCTTAGAGTGTCGGATTTGATCCTACTGCGCAGCTCTTATTTGAGTCCAACCGTTGTAGGGACGAGTCGGGTACTCGAAGGATTATCTGAGTCCCGTCGCATGTGATGGTATTCGGGTGATGGCTAATTGGCATTACAAGGAGGTCTGCAGCAGCTGAGGACTGGATCGAGTAGAGTCGGAGATTTCCTAGGGCGAGCCTGGGATGAGTATAGAAGTGATCAACAATAGGGAAAGGGATCTAGTGGAGTCGAGGCGGTCCTTGAAGAAGGTACAGATAGATGTGGAAGGTAGTATGGGCCCGTACTACTGAAAGCAGAGGATCCGTACCCGAACCAAGGAAGGCCAAGACAAGACCGGGGAACTTGTAAGTAGTTGTGATCCCTCAGGAAGTATCAGTATCTCTAATTATTGTTGTGATGTATTGCAGAATGGTGGTACTTCGATCGAGGCCGGTAGATGGCGGTTCAGGAGAGGGGTCAGGTTCGGGATCGGGTTCCGAGCCGATAGATGAGGGACTACGCGAGTTCATCGCGTCAGAGATCACCAGGGGCATCCTTGAGTCGACCCCCATCCTCTTTGGGTCGATCAAGGAAGGGATCATGGAGTTGATGGAGGATCGCCTGCGGGCATTCAGGAGTGATTTGTCATCTAGCCAGTCAGGATCTCGCACACTATCCTTCAAGGACTTCAGGGGCAGTGGTGCGCCGGATTTCCATGGGGTGAAAGACCCCATTGCTGCCAGGCGATGGATTGCAGACATTGAGTCTGCACAGTTGACTAGCTTCTGCCTCGAGGGGTCGAAGGTGAGGTATGCAGCCGGGTGTTTACGGGATCGAGCCCGGGATTGGTGGGAGTCAGTGGGTGACTCGTTGGGGTCCTCAGCTATTGAGGCTATGACCTGGTCGGACTTTGTGACCAGGTTCAGGGCAGAGTTTGCGCCGGCTGTCGAGCTTCAGCAGCTGGCCAGGGAGTTTCTGGACATGAGACAGATGATGGAGACTGTGGCGGAGATCACCGCCAAGTTCCGGGAGAGGGCTTTGTTGGTGCCCCAGTATGCTGGTGACGAGGACATGAGGAGGACTCGTTATCACGATATGCTACGAGCTGACATCAGGGAGCATGTTAGCTTTTCTGCTTGCCCTACCTTGGACTCTATGATTGCCAGGGCGAGGGAGAGGGAGATAGATTTGGAGCACATCCGGAAACGGAAGGCAGAAGAGGGTCAGTCAGGAGGGGCTTCGGGGAAGAAGCCCAAGGGATCGGATGTGGGGCCGAAAGGCCAACAGGGACAGGGACGCTGCAGGAAATGCGGCAAGACGCATGAGGGAGCGTGCCGGTTGGGATCATCAGGCTGCTACAAGTGCGGCAAGTCTGGGCACTTTAGCAGGGATTGCACTGCTACGGCAGCAGTTATTCAGACATCGGAGTTGTTGTGTTTCCACTGCAACCAGAGGGGCCACAAGAAGGCCAATTGCCCCCAGTTGTCAGTTTCAGCGCCGGTAAAGGCACCAGCTCCAGCGACCCTGCGGATCACGGATGGCCGGCAGGGCAAGGTAGAGGCTCCAGTGGTGAGGAGCCGAGCATTCCAGTTGACTACCGAGGAGGCGCGCACCGCACCCGATGTGGTGATGGGTATGATTCTTTCCCTCTATTTTTATTTTTGTGATGTTATGATATTGATATGTGCTCCATATATATTTGTATGCATTAGGATCGTTCCATGTGAACGGCATCCCACGTCAGGTATTGTTCGACTCGGGTGCATCCCAATCGTTTGTTTCTCTTGCGCTTAGCAAGAGGTTTCATGAGACTTCAGGCGAGTTAGATTTCCCTTTAGAGGTAGAGATTGCTGATGATCGATCGGTGCGAGCATCGATGGTGTTTCGAGATTGCGTTCTGCGTTTGTTTGAGGAGCGTTACCTGGTAGACTTGGTTCCCATTCCGTTGCGTGGGAACAAGGTGATTATTGGCATGGATTGGTTGAGCCCTAATGGGGCGGTGATAGATTGCGCGCAGCAGCTAGTGCGGGTCAGGACCCCAAGCGGGGGAGAGTTAGTGATTCATGGCGAGAGGCCGCAGTGTGGACCCGCTGTATGTTCAGCAGCGAGGGCTAGGCGCTATCTCCAGCAGGGATGCGCAGGTTATGTCGCGTATGTGATGGATACCCAGGAGGCGGGTAAGGCGACAGTGAGCGAGGTTCCGATGGTTCAGGATTTTGCAGATGTTTTCCCGGAGGAGCTACCTGGGATACCCCCGGGGCGACAAGTGGAGTTTAGGATTGACCTTATCCCCGGCCCGACTCCGATAGCCAAAGCACTGTATCGGTTGGCTCCTCCCGAGATGCAGGAGTTGTCTACGCAGCTGCAGGAGCTGCTGGACAAGGGATTTATTCGTCCGAGCAGTTCGCCTTGGGGAGCCCCGATTCTATTTGTGAAGAAAAAGGATGGGTCGCATCGGATGTGTATAGATACCCGGGATTTGAACAAGGTAACGGTGAAGAACCGTTACCCACTCCCGAGGATTGATGACCTCTTTGACCAGCTTCAGGGAGCATCTTGGTTCTCCAAGATTGACTTGCGTTCGGGATATCATCAGATGAGGGTCAAGGAGGAGGATGCGCAGAAGACAGTGTTTCGGACGCGCTATGGCCACTATGAGTTTGTGGTGATGCCGTTTGGGCTCACCAATGCTCCTTCCGCGTTCATGGACCTCATGAACCGCGTGTGCAGACCGATGCTGGATCGGTCTGTGATAGTCTTTATCGATGACATCTTGGTATATTCCAAGACTCAGGAGGAGCATGAGGAACACCTGAGGGAGGTGTTGGAGACCCTGAGGAGGGAGAGCTTGTATGCCAAGTTCTCCAAGTGTGAGTTCTGGTTGCGCGAGGTGCAATTTCTTGGACACCTCGTCAACCAGAACGGGATTCTGGTCGATCCGGCCAAGGTCGAGGCCGTGATAAGATGGGAGGTTCCGAAGTCTCCATCTGAGATTCGGAGTTTCCTAGGATTGGCAGGCTACTATCGGAGATTTATTTAGGATTTCTCCAAGATAGCCGTGCCCCTGACGCGATTGACGATGAAAGTCGTGGTCTTTCGGTGGGGACCCGAGCAACAGGCTGCGTTTGAGACGCTGAGACAGAGATTGTGCGAGGCGCCAATCTTAGCCCTGCCAGAGGGCGTAGAGGATTTTGTGGTTTATTGTGATGCATCCATTTCTGGGTTGGGCGCGGTACAGATGCAGAGGGGGCATGTCATTGCCTACGCTTCGAGGCAGCTCAAGCCTCACGAGGCGAACTACCCGACGCATGATTTGGAGTTGGGGGCGGTGGTTTTTGCCCTCAAGATTTGGCGACATTACCTCTACGGGGTTCGATGTACCATCTACACGGACCACAAGAGTTTGAGGTACCTCATGGATCAGCCGAATCTGAACATGAGGCAGCGTCGGTGGTTGGATGTGGTGAAGGATTATGATTGCGAGATCCTTTACCACCCGGGTAAGGCCAACGTGGTGGCCGATGCGCTTAGCCGCAAGGCGGCGCCGATCAGGGACGTCTGCTCGAGGATGACCGTGGTGACTCCCCTGTTGGAGCAAATTCGGGAGGCTCAGCAGGAGGCTATCAAGGAGGAGCATCGGAAGAGTGAGCATGTAGTGGGTCAGGTTTCCTCCTTTGATTATGATAGCCGAGGACTATTGACACTACACCGTAGGGTGTGGGTGCCGTATCACGGAGGTGTGCGCCAGACTTTGATGGAGGAGGCGCACAAGTCCCGATTCTCTATTCATCCCGGGGCGACGAAGATGTATATGGATCTTCGTTTGGATTACTGGTGGCCCTGCATGAAGCGGGATGTGGCATGGTACGTCGAGCGGTGTTTGACCTGCAGGAAGGTCAAGGCCGAACATCAGAGACCGCATGGCAAGATGCAGCCGTTGGATATTCCACTGTGGAAGTGGTAAGATATCACGATGGATTTTATCACAAAGCTTCCCAGGACCACACGTGGAGTGGATACGATTTGGGTCATCGTGGATAGATTGACCAAGAGTGCTCATTTTATTCCGATTCAGGAGAGCATATCGGCCGAGAAATTGGCCGACATCTATATCAGGGAGATCGTGGCGCGACACGGGGTGCCGGTATCGGTGATCTCGGACAGGGATGTGCGTTTTACTTCCAGATTTTGGAAGAGATTCCATGACGAGTTGGGCACTCGTCTGCATTTCAGCACTGCCTTTCATCCACAGACGAATGGTCAGAGCGAGCGGACCATCCAGACTCTGGAGGATATGCTGCGGGCGTGCGTGCTAGCCTTTGGTGGTAGCTGGGATACCTATCTTCCCCTGGCCGAGTTCTTATACAACAACAGCTACCACGCGAGTATTGATCGTCCTCCATTTGAGTTGTTGTACGGACGAAGGTGCAGGACCCCGATATGCTGGGGTGAAGTTGGACAGAGAGTCATGGGGAGCACCGAAGTGGTGCTCAAGACGATCGAGAGGATTCAGCAGGTCCGGAACAGGCTTCAGACTGCTCAGAGTCGGCAGAAAAGTTACGCCGACAAGCGTCGATCCGACTTGGAGTTTCAAGTCGGGGATATGGTTCTCCTAAAGGTGTCGCCTTGGAAAGGCGTCATCCGATTCAGGAAGCGGGGCAAGTTGGGCCCGAGATTCATCGGACCGTTCAGGGTTGTAGCCCGGGTGGGCAAGGTGGCGTATAGGTTGGATCTGCCAGCCGAGCTCAGCCAGATCCACAACACTTTCCATGTTTCTCAGCTGCGAAAGTGCTTAGTGGACGATTCAGCGGTAGTGCCATTGGAAGATATTCAGGTTGATGACAGACTGAATTACATTGAGCGCCCAGCCGCAGTCCTCGACAGGAAGTCGAAGGATTTGAGGAACAAGAGGGTGGAGCTAGTGAAGGTGCAATGGCAGCACCGCAAGGGTTCGGAATGGACTTGGGAGCCGGTCGACGAGATGATGGAGCATTATCCCGAGCTGTTTCAGGATCGAGTAGCAGACTTCGAGGACGAAGTCTAAAATAAGTGGGGGAGATTTGTAGCACCCGGTTCCTGGTACGTAAATCTTATTTGAAGTATTTCCTTTATTTTAGCCTTGGACTCGGCGAGTCATAGGTCTGACTCGCCGAGTAGATGCGGGACCCGGGACACGTTTAAGTTGTCGACTCGGCGAGTCCATATCCTGGACTCGGCGAGTCACAGCTGGTGGATGAAACCCTAAGTTTCAGGGGTTTGCACCCTATTTAAGCGACTTATCCGCCCCAGGCCAGCCCCCATTCTCTCCCCAGAGCTCCCAACCCTCGTTTATGCTTGTTCTTTGAAGAATTGAAGCTTTGTTGTGTGCTTTTGAAGGATTTGAAGGAGGAAGGAAGTAGATCCAGAAGAAGGGAAGCCATCCAGGCATTATTGTGTTCCTCCAGCAGTTCCTTTGAGGTATAACCCGTTTTCCCCATGATTCTATGCTTAGTACTTCATTTAGGTCTTTCTTGGACAAATCCCCAAGCTTGTATGTGCCTTATATGTCGTAATAAGATGTTTGGCCTCTGGATCTAGGCAAGATTGAGCTCCAGGAGCTCAGATCTGTTAGCTTTATGGTCCCATGTTGCTTGTTCACCCTAGATCAACCCTTTTAAGGCATTTTGAGCCCTAAAATCCATATTGCTGAATATCTACACGTAAAGTTGGAAACTTTACGTGTGATTTGTCGCCTAGAAGTCCAGATCTGTGAATGGCATGGATTGGAATCGAGCAAATATGTGTATTTGGTGAGTGCATGGCAACGACTCGACGAGTCGTTCATGTGACTCGGTGAGTCTGTTCGCGAGTCTCCGAGTTTGTCCCCTTTTCGTAGTGTCGAGTGAGCAGTGAGTCACGAGGTGTGACTCAGCGAGTCGGAAGCTGAACTCATCTATGGAGGTACTCGGCGAGTCAATGCCCTGACTCGGCGAGTTCAAGGCAATCTCCTTAGATCAAGAACAGACTCGACGAGTTGTTCATACAACTCGGCGAGTCTTAGCATAAGTGTTTATCGGATGAAGATGAACTCGACGAGTTGTTCATACAACTCGGCGAGTAGGATGAAGGACTTGAATATCTGTTACGAAGGAGAACTCGTCGAGTCGTCGCCTAACTCGACGAGTAGGAACAGGATTCAGGGCAAACGTTTGGGTAGGGACTCGGCGAGTTGGAAAGCCAACTCGGCGAGTTTGGTCAACTGGAAGTTGACTCTGACTTTGACTTAGGGCTGGACCAGGGATAAAATGGTCATTTTACCCAAAGGACAGTTAGCAGTGTTTGATTGAGTATGTTATGGGAATTGCAGCCGGAGGATTTCCGGAGCAGCAGCAGCAGCAGTCAGTCAGTTCCCGCTCAGATCAGCAGCTACTTCGAGGTGAGTTACCTTCTAGTAGCGGTGGGTCTACGGCCATAATGCCGGCCCACCAATAGGAGTTGTATGTAGATGATTGTCTCTGTGATATTCATCTAGGGATTACTACTACCTGTGTTGCGTTTATATGGTAGTATGATATGATGCTATGTGCTAGTGACAGTAGGGGGAGATAGTCCCCGAGATATCCGGTCGGTAGGGCCGAAGGGGTAGTCATACCCAGCCATGTTAGATAGATACTGATATTGCGATACATGTTATGTGGTAGTAGTAGAGGGGAGAAGTAGTTCTCTAGTATCCGGTCGAGAGGACCGAAGGGGAGGCCAGCACCCAGATATGCTAGGCAGAATCCGGTCGAGAGGACCGAAGGGGAGGCCAGCACCCAGATATGCTAGGCAATGTCCGGTCGAGAGGGCCGAAGGGGTAGGTCGGGCACCCAGATATGTCTGACAATATGTGTATGTTATGTGATTATATGGTATGTGGTACAGTGGGGGGAACTCACTAACCTTTGTGCTTATGTTTTACAGTTTTGGTTTCAAGTACCTCTTCTTCGAAGGGGAAGGAGCTGGCGCGGTAGCGGCACATCATACACACACACTGGTTTCCGCATTTACGAGATTTTCTGGGATTTGTACTCTGACATTTTGATGGGTTGTATGGTTTGGCCTTTAGACATGGATTACGTAGTGTTATGTTTTGATCAAACAATGTTTTTAATTATTAATGTTTTCTAAGTAATGTTTTTAAAACGAAATTTTTGGACGTGAAAATTGGGTCGTTACAAGTTGGTATCAGAGCCCTGGTTTGAGGGATTCGGACTCACCTTCGGGGGTGTCTGAACTCAAATCGAGGGATTAAAAGAATTTCTAAAAGAAAATGTTTTCAAAAAAATTGAGAAAAGAGTTTAAGAAAGAACGAAGTGTGTGATGTGCGCGACCGGCCGAGCTTAAGTAAGTATTCCCCAAAGTACCCATACAAGTTTATGTTATGTTTACCAGCTTTTGTAGAAAAACATGCTAGAATAGGACTAAGGATCTAAGAGTGATGCCTTATGTGCCTGCTTTATGTGTTCCAGCTGTATGAGAATTGCATGCTAGTATCGAGTAGACAGCAGTAGAGTAGCATGTTAGGGTTGTGCCCGATAGTGTGAGTTAGCACTGTGTGCTAGTTCAGTTTCCCTCCATGAGAGCGGAGTTGCTTGAGGTTGTTTCCCTTGTCTGAATGTTTCTTGCTTCGTGCTATGTGGGACTCAGAATAATGGGAATTAGCCATTAGACGAATACATCATGTCACATGTGATCAGAGTTGAATAATCTTAGAGTGTCGGATTTGATCCTACTGCGCAGCTCTTATTTGAGTCCAACCGTTGTAGGGACGAGTCGGGTACTCGAAGGATTATCTGAGTCCCGTCGCATGTGATGGTATTCGGGTGATGGCTAATTGGCATTACAAGGAGGTCTGCAGCAGCTGAGGACTGGATCGAGTAGAGTCGGAGATTTCCTAGGGCGAGCCTGGGATGAGTATAGAAGTGATCAACAATAGGGAAAGGGATCTAGTGGAGTCGAGGCGGTCCTTGAAGAAGGTACAGATAGATGTGGAAGGTAGTATGGGCCCGTACTACTGAAAGCAGAGGATCCGTACCCGAACCAAGGAAGGCCAAGACAAGACCGGGGAACTTGTAAGTAGTTGTGATCCCTCAGGAAGTATCAGTATCTCTAATTATTGTTGTGATGTATTGCAGAATGGTGGTACTTCGATCGAGGCCGGTAGATGGCGGTTCAGGAGAGGGGTCAGGTTCGGGATCGGGTTCCGAGCCGATAGATGAGGGACTACGCGAGTTCATCGCGTCAGAGATCACCAGGGGCATCCTTGAGTCGACCCCCATCCTCTTTGGGTCGATCAAGGAAGGGATCATGGAGTTGATGGAGGATCGCCTGCGGGCATTCAGGAGTGATTTGTCATCTAGCCAGTCAGGATCTCGCACACTATCCTTCAAGGACTTCAGGGGCAGTGGTGCGCCGGATTTCCATGGGGTGAAAGACCCCATTGCTGCCAGGCGATGGATTGCAGACATTGAGTCTGCACAGTTGACTAGCTTCTGCCTCGAGGGGTCGAAGGTGAGGTATGCAGCCGGGTGTTTACGGGATCGAGCCCGGGATTGGTGGGAGTCAGTGGGTGACTCGTTGGGGTCCTCAGCTATTGAGGCTATGACCTGGTCGGACTTTGTGACCAGGTTCAGGGCAGAGTTTGCGCCGGCTGTCGAGCTTCAGCAGCTGGCCAGGGAGTTTCTGGACATGAGACAGATGATGGAGACTGTGGCGGAGATCACCGCCAAGTTCCGGGAGAGGGCTTTGTTGGTGCCCCAGTATGCTGGTGACGAGGACATGAGGAGGACTCGTTATCACGATATGCTACGAGCTGACATCAGGGAGCATGTTAGCTTTTCTGCTTGCCCTACCTTGGACTCTATGATTGCCAGGGCGAGGGAGAGGGAGATAGATTTGGAGCACATCCGGAAACGGAAGGCAGAAGAGGGTCAGTCAGGAGGGGCTTCGGGGAAGAAGCCCAAGGGATCGGATGTGGGGCCGAAAGGCCAACAGGGACAGGGACGCTGCAGGAAATGCGGCAAGACGCATGAGGGAGCGTGCCGGTTGGGATCATCAGGCTGCTACAAGTGCGGCAAGTCTGGGCACTTTAGCAGGGATTGCACTGCTACGGCAGCAGTTATTCAGACATCGGAGTTGTTGTGTTTCCACTGCAACCAGAGGGGCCACAAGAAGGCCAATTGCCCCCAGTTGTCAGTTTCAGCGCCGGTAAAGGCACCAGCTCCAGCGACCCTGCGGATCACGGATGGCCGGCAGGGCAAGGTAGAGGCTCCAGTGGTGAGGAGCCGAGCATTCCAGTTGACTACCGAGGAGGCGCGCACCGCACCCGATGTGGTGATGGGTATGATTCTTTCCCTCTATTTTTATTTTTGTGATGTTATGATATTGATATGTGCTCCATATATATTTGTATGCATTAGGATCGTTCCATGTGAACGGCATCCCACGTCAGGTATTGTTCGACTCGGGTGCATCCCAATCGTTTGTTTCTCTTGCGCTTAGCAAGAGGTTTCATGAGACTTCAGGCGAGTTAGATTTCCCTTTAGAGGTAGAGATTGCTGATGATCGATCGGTGCGAGCATCGATGGTGTTTCGAGATTGCGTTCTGCGTTTGTTTGAGGAGCGTTACCTGGTAGACTTGGTTCCCATTCCGTTGCGTGGGAACAAGGTGATTATTGGCATGGATTGGTTGAGCCCTAATGGGGCGGTGATAGATTGCGCGCAGCAGCTAGTGCGGGTCAGGACCCCAAGCGGGGGAGAGTTAGTGATTCATGGCGAGAGGCCGCAGTGTGGACCCGCTGTATGTTCAGCAGCGAGGGCTAGGCGCTATCTCCAGCAGGGATGCGCAGGTTATGTCGCGTATGTGATGGATACCCAGGAGGCGGGTAAGGCGACAGTGAGCGAGGTTCCGATGGTTCAGGATTTTGCAGATGTTTTCCCGGAGGAGCTACCTGGGATACCCCCGGGGCGACAAGTGGAGTTTAGGATTGACCTTATCCCCGGCCCGACTCCGATAGCCAAAGCACTGTATCGGTTGGCTCCTCCCGAGATGCAGGAGTTGTCTACGCAGCTGCAGGAGCTGCTGGACAAGGGATTTATTCGTCCGAGCAGTTCGCCTTGGGGAGCCCCGATTCTATTTGTGAAGAAAAAGGATGGGTCGCATCGGATGTGTATAGATACCCGGGATTTGAACAAGGTAACGGTGAAGAACCGTTACCCACTCCCGAGGATTGATGACCTCTTTGACCAGCTTCAGGGAGCATCTTGGTTCTCCAAGATTGACTTGCGTTCGGGATATCATCAGATGAGGGTCAAGGAGGAGGATGCGCAGAAGACAGTGTTTCGGACGCGCTATGGCCACTATGAGTTTGTGGTGATGCCGTTTGGGCTCACCAATGCTCCTTCCGCGTTCATGGACCTCATGAACCGCGTGTGCAGACCGATGCTGGATCGGTCTGTGATAGTCTTTATCGATGACATCTTGGTATATTCCAAGACTCAGGAGGAGCATGAGGAACACCTGAGGGAGGTGTTGGAGACCCTGAGGAGGGAGAGCTTGTATGCCAAGTTCTCCAAGTGTGAGTTCTGGTTGCGCGAGGTGCAATTTCTTGGACACCTCGTCAACCAGAACGGGATTCTGGTCGATCCGGCCAAGGTCGAGGCCGTGATAAGATGGGAGGTTCCGAAGTCTCCATCTGAGATTCGGAGTTTCCTAGGATTGGCAGGCTACTATCGGAGATTTATTTAGGATTTCTCCAAGATAGCCGTGCCCCTGACGCGATTGACGATGAAAGTCGTGGTCTTTCGGTGGGGACCCGAGCAACAGGCTGCGTTTGAGACGCTGAGACAGAGATTGTGCGAGGCGCCAATCTTAGCCCTGCCAGAGGGCGTAGAGGATTTTGTGGTTTATTGTGATGCATCCATTTCTGGGTTGGGCGCGGTACAGATGCAGAGGGGGCATGTCATTGCCTACGCTTCGAGGCAGCTCAAGCCTCACGAGGCGAACTACCCGACGCATGATTTGGAGTTGGGGGCGGTGGTTTTTGCCCTCAAGATTTGGCGACATTACCTCTACGGGGTTCGATGTACCATCTACACGGACCACAAGAGTTTGAGGTACCTCATGGATCAGCCGAATCTGAACATGAGGCAGCGTCGGTGGTTGGATGTGGTGAAGGATTATGATTGCGAGATCCTTTACCACCCGGGTAAGGCCAACGTGGTGGCCGATGCGCTTAGCCGCAAGGCGGCGCCGATCAGGGACGTCTGCTCGAGGATGACCGTGGTGACTCCCCTGTTGGAGCAAATTCGGGAGGCTCAGCAGGAGGCTATCAAGGAGGAGCATCGGAAGAGTGAGCATGTAGTGGGTCAGGTTTCCTCCTTTGATTATGATAGCCGAGGACTATTGACACTACACCGTAGGGTGTGGGTGCCGTATCACGGAGGTGTGCGCCAGACTTTGATGGAGGAGGCGCACAAGTCCCGATTCTCTATTCATCCCGGGGCGACGAAGATGTATATGGATCTTCGTTTGGATTACTGGTGGCCCTGCATGAAGCGGGATGTGGCATGGTACGTCGAGCGGTGTTTGACCTGCAGGAAGGTCAAGGCCGAACATCAGAGACCGCATGGCAAGATGCAGCCGTTGGATATTCCACTGTGGAAGTGGTAAGATATCACGATGGATTTTATCACAAAGCTTCCCAGGACCACACGTGGAGTGGATACGATTTGGGTCATCGTGGATAGATTGACCAAGAGTGCTCATTTTATTCCGATTCAGGAGAGCATATCGGCCGAGAAATTGGCCGACATCTATATCAGGGAGATCGTGGCGCGACACGGGGTGCCGGTATCGGTGATCTCGGACAGGGATGTGCGTTTTACTTCCAGATTTTGGAAGAGATTCCATGACGAGTTGGGCACTCGTCTGCATTTCAGCACTGCCTTTCATCCACAGACGAATGGTCAGAGCGAGCGGACCATCCAGACTCTGGAGGATATGCTGCGGGCGTGCGTGCTAGCCTTTGGTGGTAGCTGGGATACCTATCTTCCCCTGGCCGAGTTCTTATACAACAACAGCTACCACGCGAGTATTGATCGTCCTCCATTTGAGTTGTTGTACGGACGAAGGTGCAGGACCCCGATATGCTGGGGTGAAGTTGGACAGAGAGTCATGGGGAGCACCGAAGTGGTGCTCAAGACGATCGAGAGGATTCAGCAGGTCCGGAACAGGCTTCAGACTGCTCAGAGTCGGCAGAAAAGTTACGCCGACAAGCGTCGATCCGACTTGGAGTTTCAAGTCGGGGATATGGTTCTCCTAAAGGTGTCGCCTTGGAAAGGCGTCATCCGATTCAGGAAGCGGGGCAAGTTGGGCCCGAGATTCATCGGACCGTTCAGGGTTGTAGCCCGGGTGGGCAAGGTGGCGTATAGGTTGGATCTGCCAGCCGAGCTCAGCCAGATCCACAACACTTTCCATGTTTCTCAGCTGCGAAAGTGCTTAGTGGACGATTCAGCGGTAGTGCCATTGGAAGATATTCAGGTTGATGACAGACTGAATTACATTGAGCGCCCAGCCGCAGTCCTCGACAGGAAGTCGAAGGATTTGAGGAACAAGAGGGTGGAGCTAGTGAAGGTGCAATGGCAGCACCGCAAGGGTTCGGAATGGACTTGGGAGCCGGTCGACGAGATGATGGAGCATTATCCCGAGCTGTTTCAGGATCGAGTAGCAGACTTCGAGGACGAAGTCTAAAATAAGTGGGGGAGATTTGTAGCACCCGGTTCCTGGTACGTAAATCTTATTTGAAGTATTTCCTTTATTTTAGCCTTGGACTCGGCGAGTCATAGGTCTGACTCGCCGAGTAGATGCGGGACCCGGGACACGTTTAAGTTGTCGACTCGGCGAGTCCATATCCTGGACTCGGCGAGTCACAGCTGGTGGATGAAACCCTAAGTTTCAGGGGTTTGCACCCTATTTAAGCGACTTATCCGCCCCAGGCCAGCCCCCATTCTCTCCCCAGAGCTCCCAACCCTCGTTTATGCTTGTTCTTTGAAGAATTGAAGCTTTGTTGTGTGCTTTTGAAGGATTTGAAGGAGGAAGGAAGTAGATCCAGAAGAAGGGAAGCCATCCAGGCATTATTGTGTTCCTCCAGCAGTTCCTTTGAGGTATAACCCGTTTTCCCCATGATTCTATGCTTAGTACTTCATTTAGGTCTTTCTTGGACAAATCCCCAAGCTTGTATGTGCCTTATATGTCGTAATAAGATGTTTGGCCTCTGGATCTAGGCAAGATTGAGCTCCAGGAGCTCAGATCTGTTAGCTTTATGGTCCCATGTTGCTTGTTCACCCTAGATCAACCCTTTTAAGGCATTTTGAGCCCTAAAATCCATATTGCTGAATATCTACACGTAAAGTTGGAAACTTTACGTGTGATTTGTCGCCTAGAAGTCCAGATCTGTGAATGGCATGGATTGGAATCGAGCAAATATGTGTATTTGGTGAGTGCATGGCAACGACTCGACGAGTCGTTCATGTGACTCGGTGAGTCTGTTCGCGAGTCTCCGAGTTTGTCCCTTTTTCGTAGTGTCGAGTGAGCAGTGAGTCACGAGGTGTGACTCAGCGAGTCGGAAGCTGAACTCATCTATGGAGGTACTCGGCGAGTCAATGCCCTGACTCGGCGAGTTCAAGGCAATCTCCTTAGATCAAGAACAGACTCGACGAGTTGTTCATACAACTCGGCGAGTCTTAGCATAAGTGTTTATCGGATGAAGATGAACTCGACGAGTTGTTCATACAACTCGGCGAGTAGGATGAAGGACTTGAATATCTGTTACGAAGGAGAACTCGTCGAGTCGTCGCCTAACTCGACGAGTAGGAACAGGATTCAGGGCAAACGTTTGGGTAGGGACTCGGCGAGTTGGAAAGCCAACTCGGCGAGTTTGGTCAACTGGAAGTTGACTCTGACTTTGACTTAGGGCTGGACCAGGGATAAAATGGTCATTTTACCCAAAGGACAGTTAGCAGTGTTTGATTGAGTATGTTATGGGAATTGCAGCCGGAGGATTTCCGGAGCAGCAGCAGCAGCAGTCAGTCAGTTCCCGCTCAGATCAGCAGCTACTTCGAGGTGAGTTACCTTCTAGTAGCGGTGGGTCTACGGCCATAATGCCGGCCCACCAATAGGAGTTGTATGTAGATGATTGTCTCTGTGATATTCATCTAGGGATTACTACTACCTGTGTTGCGTTTATATGGTAGTATGATATGATGCTATGTGCTAGTGACAGTAGGGGGAGATAGTCCCCGAGATATCCGGTCGGTAGGGCCGAAGGGGTAGTCATACCCAGCCATGTTAGATAGATACTGATATTGCGATACATGTTATGTGGTAGTAGTAGAGGGGAGAAGTAGTTCTCTAGTATCCGGTCGAGAGGACCGAAGGGGAGGCCAGCACCCAGATATGCTAGGCAGAATCCGGTCGAGAGGACCGAAGGGGAGGCCAGCACCCAGATATGCTAGGCAATGTCCGGTCGAGAGGGCCGAAGGGGTAGGTCGGGCACCCAGATATGTCTGACAATATGTGTATGTTATGTGATTATATGGTATGTGGTACAGTGGGGGGAACTCACTAACCTTTGTGCTTATGTTTTACAGTTTTGGTTTCAAGTACCTCTTCTTCGAAGGGGAAGGAGCTGGCGCGGTAGCGGCACATCATACACACACACTGGTTTCCGCATTTACGAGATTTTCTGGGATTTGTACTCTGACATTTTGATGGGTTGTATGGTTTGGCCTTTAGACATGGATTACGTAGTGTTATGTTTTGATCAAACAATGTTTTTAATTATTAATGTTTTCTAAGTAATGTTTTTAAAACGAAATTTTTGGACGTGAAAATTGGGTCGTTACAAGTTGGTATCAGAGCCCTGGTTTGAGGGATTCGGACTCACCTTCGGGGGTGTCTGAACTCAAATCGAGGGATTAAAAGAATTTCTAAAAGAAAATGTTTTCAAAAAAATTGAGAAAAGAGTTTAAGAAAGAACGAAGTGTGTGATGTGCGCGACCGGCCGAGCTTAAGTAAGTATTCCCCAAAGTACCCATACAAGTTTATGTTATGTTTACCAGCTTTTGTAGAAAAACATGCTAGAATAGGACTAAGGATCTAAGAGTGATGCCTTATGTGCCTGCTTTATGTGTTCCAGCTGTATGAGAATTGCATGCTAGTATCGAGTAGACAGCAGTAGAGTAGCATGTTAGGGTTGTGCCCGATAGTGTGAGTTAGCACTGTGTGCTAGTTCAGTTTCCCTCCATGAGAGCGGAGTTGCTTGAGGTTGTTTCCCTTGTCTGAATGTTTCTTGCTTCGTGCTATGTGGGACTCAGAATAATGGGAATTAGCCATTAGACGAATACATCATGTCACATGTGATCAGAGTTGAATAATCTTAGAGTGTCGGATTTGATCCTACTGCGCAGCTCTTATTTGAGTCCAACCGTTGTAGGGACGAGTCGGGTACTCGAAGGATTATCTGAGTCCCGTCGCATGTGATGGTATTCGGGTGATGGCTAATTGGCATTACAAGGAGGTCTGCAGCAGCTGAGGACTGGATCGAGTAGAGTCGGAGATTTCCTAGGGCGAGCCTGGGATGAGTATAGAAGTGATCAACAATAGGGAAAGGGATCTAGTGGAGTCGAGGCGGTCCTTGAAGAAGGTACAGATAGATGTGGAAGGTAGTATGGGCCCGTACTACTGAAAGCAGAGGATCCGTACCCGAACCAAGGAAGGCCAAGACAAGACCGGGGAACTTGTAAGTAGTTGTGATCCCTCAGGAAGTATCAGTATCTCTAATTATTGTTGTGATGTATTGCAGAATGGTGGTACTTCGATCGAGGCCGGTAGATGGCGGTTCAGGAGAGGGGTCAGGTTCGGGATCGGGTTCCGAGCCGATAGATGAGGGACTACGCGAGTTCATCGCGTCAGAGATCACCAGGGGCATCCTTGAGTCGACCCCCATCCTCTTTGGGTCGATCAAGGAAGGGATCATGGAGTTGATGGAGGATCGCCTGCGGGCATTCAGGAGTGATTTGTCATCTAGCCAGTCAGGATCTCGCACACTATCCTTCAAGGACTTCAGGGGCAGTGGTGCGCCGGATTTCCATGGGGTGAAAGACCCCATTGCTGCCAGGCGATGGATTGCAGACATTGAGTCTGCACAGTTGACTAGCTTCTGCCTCGAGGGGTCGAAGGTGAGGTATGCAGCCGGGTGTTTACGGGATCGAGCCCGGGATTGGTGGGAGTCAGTGGGTGACTCGTTGGGGTCCTCAGCTATTGAGGCTATGACCTGGTCGGACTTTGTGACCAGGTTCAGGGCAGAGTTTGCGCCGGCTGTCGAGCTTCAGCAGCTGGCCAGGGAGTTTCTGGACATGAGACAGATGATGGAGACTGTGGCGGAGATCACCGCCAAGTTCCGGGAGAGGGCTTTGTTGGTGCCCCAGTATGCTGGTGACGAGGACATGAGGAGGACTCGTTATCACGATATGCTACGAGCTGACATCAGGGAGCATGTTAGCTTTTCTGCTTGCCCTACCTTGGACTCTATGATTGCCAGGGCGAGGGAGAGGGAGATAGATTTGGAGCACATCCGGAAACGGAAGGCAGAAGAGGGTCAGTCAGGAGGGGCTTCGGGGAAGAAGCCCAAGGGATCGGATGTGGGGCCGAAAGGCCAACAGGGACAGGGACGCTGCAGGAAATGCGGCAAGACGCATGAGGGAGCGTGCCGGTTGGGATCATCAGGCTGCTACAAGTGCGGCAAGTCTGGGCACTTTAGCAGGGATTGCACTGCTACGGCAGCAGTTATTCAGACATCGGAGTTGTTGTGTTTCCACTGCAACCAGAGGGTCCACAAGAAGGCCAATTGCCCCCAGTTGTCAGTTTCAGCGCCGGTAAAGGCACCAGCTCCAGCGACCCTGCGGATCACGGATGGCCGGCAGGGCAAGGTAGAGGCTCCAGTGGTGAGGAGCCGAGCATTCCAGTTGACTACCGAGGAGGCGCGCACCGCACCCGATGTGGTGATGGGTATGATTCTTTCCCTCTATTTTTATTTTTGTGATGTTATGATATTGATATGTGCTCCATATATATTTGTATGCATTAGGATCGTTCCATGTGAACGGCATCCCACGTCAGGTATTGTTCGACTCGGGTGCATCCCAATCGTTTGTTTCTCTTGCGCTTAGCAAGAGGTTTCATGAGACTTCAGGCGAGTTAGATTTCCCTTTAGAGGTAGAGATTGCTGATGATCGATCGGTGCGAGCATCGATGGTGTTTCGAGATTGCGTTCTGCGTTTGTTTGAGGAGCGTTACCTGGTAGACTTGGTTCCCATTCCGTTGCGTGGGAACAAGGTGATTATTGGCATGGATTGGTTGAGCCCTAATGGGGCGGTGATAGATTGCGCGCAGCAGCTAGTGCGGGTCAGGACCCCAAGCGGGGGAGAGTTAGTGATTCATGGCGAGAGGCCGCAGTGTGGACCCGCTGTATGTTCAGCAGCGAGGGCTAGGCGCTATCTCCAGCAGGGATGCGCAGGTTATGTCGCGTATGTGATGGATACCCAGGAGGCGGGTAAGGCGACAGTGAGCGAGGTTCCGATGGTTCAGGATTTTGCAGATGTTTTCCCGGAGGAGCTACCTGGGATACCCCCGGGGCGACAAGTGGAGTTTAGGATTGACCTTATCCCCGGCCCGACTCCGATAGCCAAAGCACTGTATCGGTTGGCTCCTCCCGAGATGCAGGAGTTGTCTACGCAGCTGCAGGAGCTGCTGGACAAGGGATTTATTCGTCCGAGCAGTTCGCCTTGGGGAGCCCCGATTCTATTTGTGAAGAAAAAGGATGGGTCGCATCGGATGTGTATAGATACCCGGGATTTGAACAAGGTAACGGTGAAGAACCGTTACCCACTCCCGAGGATTGATGACCTCTTTGACCAGCTTCAGGGAGCATCTTGGTTCTCCAAGATTGACTTGCGTTCGGGATATCATCAGATGAGGGTCAAGGAGGAGGATGCGCAGAAGACAGTGTTTCGGACGCGCTATGGCCACTATGAGTTTGTGGTGATGCCGTTTGGGCTCACCAATGCTCCTTCCGCGTTCATGGACCTCATGAACCGCGTGTGCAGACCGATGCTGGATCGGTCTGTGATAGTCTTTATCGATGACATCTTGGTATATTCCAAGACTCAGGAGGAGCATGAGGAACACCTGAGGGAGGTGTTGGAGACCCTGAGGAGGGAGAGCTTGTATGCCAAGTTCTCCAAGTGTGAGTTCTGGTTGCGCGAGGTGCAATTTCTTGGACACCTCGTCAACCAGAACGGGATTCTGGTCGATCCGGCCAAGGTCGAGGCCGTGATGAGATGGGAGGTTCCGAAGTCTCCATCTGAGATTCGGAGTTTCCTAGGATTGGCAGGCTACTATCGGAGATTTATTTAGGATTTCTCCAAGATAGCCGTGCCCCTGACGCGATTGACGATGAAAGTCGTGGTCTTTCGGTGGGGACCCGAGCAACATGCTGCATTTGAGACGCTGAGACAGAGATTGTGCGAGGCGCCAATCTTAGCCCTGCCAGAGGGCGTAGAGGATTTTGTGGTTTATTGTGATGCATCCATTTCTGGGTTGGGCGCGGTACAGATGCAGAGGGGGCATGTCATTGCCTACGCTTCGAGGCAGCTCAAGCCTCACGAGGCGAACTACCCGACGCATGATTTGGAGTTGGGGGCGGTGGTTTTTGCCCTCAAGATTTGGCGACATTACCTCTACGGGGTTCGATGTACCATCTACACGGACCACAAGAGTTTGAGGTACCTCATGGATCAGCCGAATCTGAACATGAGGCAGCGTCGGTGGTTGGATGTGGTGAAGGATTATGATTGCGAGATCCTTTACCACCCGGGTAAGGCCAACGTGGTGGCCGATGCGCTTAGCCGCAAGGCGGCGCCGATCAGGGACGTCTGCTCGAGGATGACCGTGGTGACTCCCCTGTTGGAGCAAATTCGGGAGGCTCAGCAGGAGGCTATCAAGGAGGAGCATCGGAAGAGTGAGCGTGTAGTGGGTCAGGTTTCCTCCTTTGATTATGATAGCCGAGGACTATTGACACTACACCGTAGGGTGTGGGTGCCGTATCACGGAGGTGTGCGCCAGACTTTGATGGAGGAGGCGCACAAGTCCCGATTCTCTATTCATCCCGGGGCGACGAAGATGTATATGGATCTTCGTTTGGATTACTGGTGGCCCTGCATGAAGCGGGATGTGGCATGGTACGTCGAGCGGTGTTTGACCTGCAGGAAGGTCAAGGCCGAACATCAGAGACCGCATGGCAAGATGCAGCCGTTGGATATTCCACTGTGGAAGTGGTAAGATATCACGATGGATTTTATCACAAAGCTTCCCAGGACCACACGTGGAGTGGATACGATTTGGGTCATCGTGGATAGATTGACCAAGAGTGCTCATTTTATTCCGATTCAGGAGAGCATATCGGCCGAGAAATTGGCCGACATCTATATCAGGGAGATCGTGGCGCGACACGGGGTGCCGGTATCGGTGATCTCGGACAGGGATGTGCGTTTTACTTCCAGATTTTGGAAGAGATTCCATGACGAGTTGGGCACTCGTCTGCATTTCAGCACTGCCTTTCATCCACAGACGGATGGTCAGAGCGAGCGGACCATCCAGACTCTGGAGGATATGCTGCGGGCGTGCGTGCTAGACTTTGGTGGTAGCTGGGATACCTATCTTCCCCTGGCCGAGTTCTTATACAACAACAGCTACCACGCGAGTATTGATCGTCCTCCATTTGAGTTGTTGTACGGACGAAGGTGCAGGACCCCGATATGCTGGGGTGAAGTTGGACAGAGAGTCATGGGGAGCACCGAAGTGGTGCTCAAGACGATCGAGAGGATTCAGCAGGTCCGGAACAGGCTTCAGACTGCTCAGAGTCGGCAGAAAAGTTACGCCGACAAGCGTCGATCCGACTTGGAGTTTCAAGTCGGGGATATGGTTCTCCTAAAGGTGTCGCCTTGGAAAGGCGTCATCCGATTCAGGAAGCGGGGCAAGTTGGGCCCGAGATTCATCGGACCGTTCAGGGTTGTAGCCCGGGTGGGCAAGGTGGCGTATAGGTTGGATCTGCCAGCCGAGCTCAGCCAGATCCACAACACTTTCCATGTTTCTCAGCTGCGAAAGTGCTTAGTGGACGATTCAACGGTAGTGCCATTGGAAGATATTCAGGTTGATGACAGACTGAATTACATTGAGCGCCCAGCCGCAGTCCTCGACAGGAAGTCGAAGGATTTGAGGAACAAGAGGGTGGAGCTAGTGAAGGTGCAATGGCAGCACCGCAAGGGTTCGGAATGGACTTGGGAGCCGGTCGACGAGATGATGGAGCATTATCCCGAGCTGTTTCAGGATCGAGTAGCAGACTTCGAGGACGAAGTCTAAAATAAGTGGGGGAGATTTGTAGCACCCGGTTCCTGGTACGTAAATCTTATTTGAAGTATTTCCTTTATTTTAGCCTTGGACTCGGCGAGTCATAGGTCTGACTCGCCGAGTAGATGCGGGACCCAGGACACGTTTAAGTTGTCGACTCGGCGAGTCCATATCCTGGACTCGGCGAGTCACAGCTGGTGGATGAAACCCTAAGTTTCAGGGGTTTGCACCCTATTTAAGCGACTTATCCGCCCCAGGCCAGCCCCCATTCTCTCCCCAGAGCTCCCAACCCTCGTTTATGCTTGTTCTTTGAAGAATTGAAGCTTTGTTGTGTGCTTTTGAAGGATTTG